>NC_057801.1:323852073-324552528 GCF_018294505.1 Triticum aestivum | reverse complement strand
TTCCTTTGTTGAGAAAAATAAGATAGAAGAGAAAATAATGATATGGAGCCCTTCAGCTCGTTATTGCTTACCGGATGTAGGTGCTGCACAAAGTGTCAGATAACGCATGCAAGAAAGAAACTAATGCATGAAATGGACAAGTTGTGCGGAGCACATGGGGTTTTACTTATGCACGAGATCTGTGCCCGGCTTTGTACAAAGGATTACATGCAACAGCGGCAAGACTTGTACAAAAGGTGGTTGCCGGAACGGGTTCCGGCAACCGCACCCTACGGGGAAAAACTTACGAAGATGTTCTATGTTCCAGGAGTTGCTCACCGAAATGCCATCTTCGGTCTCAAGGCGGACAGCGCCAGGCCTTGTGACTCGTTTCACCCGATAAGGGCCTTCCCACTTCGGCGTCAACTTGTTGGAATTCTTGGCGAATTGAACGCGCCGAAGAACAAGGTCGCCTTCCTCGAAGCTTCTGGCCTTAACTTTGCGGCTATGGTAGCGGCGCAAAGCTTGCTGGTATCGAGCAGCTCGTACAGCAGCCTGAAGACGATCTTCCTCAAGGAGCAGCGCGTCGTCTTGTCGCAGCTGTTCTTGCTCAAGCTCATCATAAGCGAGCACTCGAGGCGATCCGTATACGAGTTCCGTGGGGAGAACTGCCTCTGCTCCATAGACTAGAGCAAAAGGCGTCTGGCCAGTGGCTCGATTTGGCGTCATTCTGATCGACCAAAGAACCACCGGCAGCTCCTCGATCCAGTTTCTTCCGCACTTGCGCAGCCTGTCGAAAGTTCTGGTCTTGAGCCCGCGCAGCACTTTAGCATGTTCCCTCTCTGCTTGACCGTTGCTTCTCGGATGAGCAACAGAAGCGAAGCAGACCTTGGAGCCAAGGTCTTGGACGTACTGCATGAAGGTGCGGCTCGTGAATTGCGTGCCATTGTCGGTGATGATCCTATTAGGGATCCCGAAACGGCAAACAATTGACCTGAAGAACTTGACTGCTGACTGTGCTGTCACCTTCCTCACTGGCTGCACTTTCGGCCACTTTGTGAACTTGTCGATTGCGACGTACAAGTACTCAAAGCCCCCGACAGCTCGGGGGAAAGGGCCGAGGATATCGAGCCCCCAGACCGAAAATGGCCAGGATAAAGGGATCGTCTGGAGAGCTTGAGCTGGCTGGTGTATCTGTTTGGAGTGGAACTGGCACGCTTCACACTTGGTTACTTGTGCAGTTGCATCCTGGAGGGCTGTCGGCCAAAAGAAACCTTGCCGGAAAGCTTTGCCGGCAACTGCTCTTGCGCCAATGTGGTGGCCACATATGCCTCCATGTATCTTTGCCAACAGCTTTTGTCCATCTTCCCGGCAAATACACTTCGATTTCACACCATTGAGTCTTCTTATGTACAGTATGCTATCGACAAACTGGTACATACTTGACTGCCGGGCTACTTTTTCCGCTTCTTCTTGCTCTTCGAGAACTTCTCCTGTCTGAAGGAAATGGACAATCTGCTGTGCCCATGCTGGAGCTTGTGGCTCGACAACAAGGACTAAAGGCACATCTGCTGCTGCGGGAACATCCGCTTCTACGGCAAGGACTTGCGGCCCTGCCGGAGCTTGATGTTCCCCGGCAAGCTTGCCGGAGCAAAACTTGTCGGGAGCGTCTGCTTCAATGGAACAAACCATAAGGCTTGCCGGAGCAGACTGCCCCTCAGCATCCTTGGTGTTGATCTTGGGGACATTCTTGGCGGCGGCTTCGGGGAGCTCTGCCGGAAAGTAGTCACCAGAAACCAACTTCCTCTTCTTGCTTTGTCTAGTTGATGGTGTTACGGATGGTTGAGTCAACTTGAGCACAAAGATCCCTGGTTCCAGAGGTAACTTTAGTACGGCGCACTTTGACAGGCCATCAGCAATGCCATTCTGAGCTCTTGGGATATGCTCCATCTGTAGGCCGTCAAAGTGCTCTTCTAGCTTCCTCACTTCATCAACATATGCTTCCATCAATGGACTCTGGTAGTTCTTGTTCACTTGGCGGACGACAAGCTGTGAGTCACCCCTGACAATGAGCTTCTTGATCCCAAGGTCTGCTGCGATTCTGAGACCGGCAAGCAATCCTTCATACTCTGCAGTATTGTTGGTTGCTTGCTCCTTGGGAAAGTGCATCTGGACTACGTACTTGAGGTGCTCTCCGGTGGGCGTGACAACCAGCACGCCCGCACCGGCGCCTTGCGGCGAGAAGGCACCATCAAAGTACATCAGCCACTCTTTGCTTACCTCTTTGACGGGGATGCTCGTCTCTGGCATTTCTTCATCTGGTGTTGGCGTCCATTCTGATATGAACTCTGCCAATGCTCTGCTTTGGATAGTTGAAGTGCTCTCAAACTTGAGGCCAGAGCTTGACAGTTCCAGCACCCACTCGACAATCCTGCCTGTCGCTTCTGGATTTTGCAGTATCCTCTTCAGCGGAAAGCGAGTGACGACTGTGATCTCATGTGCTTGGAAGTAATGGCGCAGCTTTCTCGAGGCCATGAGGAGGCCTAAAAGCAACTTCTGCACACCAGAGTACCTTGATCTAGCCCCCTGTAGAAGGGAACTGACAAAGTAAACTGGACGCTGCACCATTCTCTTCTCCATCTTATCATGTTCCTGCGCAGATCCATCTTTGTCGGGACCAGAGCTTGTCGGCGAAGCCCCCTGCTTGTTGCTGGATGCATCTGTCGTGGTTGCTGGCTCATCATCTGCCTCCCTCTCCGCCACTAACGCACCACTAACCACTTGATTGGTTGCCGCTATATACAGCAACAACTTCTCTTGCGGCTTAGGTGCGACAAGTGTTGGAGTGGAGGACAGGTATCTCTTCGAGTCCTGCAGTGCAGCCTCCGCCTTAGGAGTCCATTTTATTGGACCTGCCTTTTTCAAAATTTTGAAAAATGGCAGGGCGCGCTCAGCAGATCTAGAGATAAACCTGCTGAGAGCAGCCACCCAACCGGCAAGCCTTCGTACATCCTTGACGCGCTTTGGTGCTTCGATCTGCTCAATGGCCTTGATCTTGTCGGGATTGGCTTCAATTCCCCGCTGAGACACGAAGAACCCGAGAAGCTTGCTGGAAGGGACTCCAAACACGCACTTCTCAGGGTTAAGCTTGAGGTTGATCTTGCGCAGATTTGCAAATGTCTCATCTAGATCTTGAATCAGGGTCGCCCTGTTCTTGCTCTTGACCACTATGTCATCCATGTAGGCTTCCACATTTCTGTGCATCTGCGGCTCAAAAGCATGGTGGACTACCCTTGCGAATGTTGAACCAGCATTCTTCAAACCGAAAGGCATCCGTATGAAGCAGTACGTGCCACACGGGGTGATAAATGTGGTTTTCTCTTCATCCTCTTCTGCCATGAAGATCTGATGGTATCCTGAGTATGCATCAAGAAATGAAAGCAAATCACATTCGGCTGTGGAGTGAACAATCTGGTCAATGCGCGGCAAGGGAAATGGGTCTTTGGGACAAGCTTTATTAACATCAGTGAAGTCAATACAAAGTCTCCATTTCCCGTTAGCCTTGCGCACGACAACAGGATTGGCCAACCACGTGGGATGGAGCACTCCTCTGACAAGGCCTGCTGCTTCCAACTTCTTGATTTCTTCTGCGATGAATTCTTGACGCTCCACTGCCTGTTTCCTGACTTTCTGCTTGACGGGCCGCGCATGAGGACAGACGGCAAGGTGGTGCTCAATTACTTTCCTGGGAACACCGGGGATATCAGACGGTTGCCACGCAAACACATCGACATTCGCCCGCAGGAAAGCAACGAGCGCGCTTTCCTATTTGGGGTCAAGAGTGGCGCTGATGGTGAAGGTACCACCAGTGCCGTTCTCCTTGGCGGACACCTTCTTGGTCTCAGGTGGAGCTGCCATTGCCTTCTTACACTTGCCGGTGGAGCTCGATGGTGCGTCCTCGACGGTAGCACAGCACTCCGAAGAGGTGCGCTTGCCGGAGTGGGCATCAGGGCTCTTGCTGGACTTGGTCTTCTTCTTCCCCCCGGGAGCTTCAGCGGCAAGTGTCTTGCGTTTTGCTGTGGCTGCTGCTTCCCGGTAGATCTTGTCGGCACAGATAAGAGCATCCTTCTTGTCGCAAGGGACAGAGATGACACTTATCGGGCCTGGCATTTTCAGTACGTTGTACGCATAGTGAGAGGCTGCCATGAACTTGGCGAGTGCCGGACGGCCAAGGATTCCATTATAAGGTAATGGAAAGTCAGCAACATCAAACGTGACCCTCTCAGTCCTGAAGTTCAGCACACTGCCAAATGTTACCGGCAACGTGATCTTTCCCTTCGGCTTGCTCCTTCCCGGGTTGATTCCTTGAAATGTACCGGTCTCTTCGAGCTCGCTGTCAGGGATCTGGAGTTTCTGGAGCACCGCGGAGGAGATCAGGTTCAAGCCGGCCCCGCCGTCAACTAGCATCTTAGTGACCTTGAGGTTGCGGATTGTTGGTGAAACCAACATCGGCAAGCACCCGACCGCAGTTATGCGATCAGGGTGGTCCTCAATATCAAAGATGATAGGCATGCTGGACCATTTCAGAGGCTTGCGTGACTCGACGGGTGGTTCTGCTGCATTAACTTCCCGCACCCACTGCTTGAGCTAACGGTGCGATGTATGCAGAGAAGCACCACCGTCAATGCACAGGACCTCTGTGGCTTTCTGGAACTCCTGCTCATCAGTCTCCTCATCATCCATGTCTTCATCGTCGTCGTCATCTTCATCCTTGTCGCGGCCGCGAGGAGGTCTGTCTCCTTGCCGCTGCTTGGCCTTGCCGCGGTGTCCTCCTCGGCCGGGACGTTTCTTGCCGGATCCCCCAGCACCTTCCTGGGCCTTCTCCTTGTCGCGCCGCTCGTATTCAGCTTTCTGTTGCTCAACAAGCTGCTCGACTTTCTTGCAGCTCTGGAGATCATGGCCCTTGGTGCGGTGGATCTTGCAATACTGCTTGTTGGTGCCATCCTGCTTGTCAGCGACCGCCACCTCCGCGGCAACCTCCTTGCCGGATTCACCAGCTTTGGCTTTCTTGGCGCCACCACCGTTGCCGGACTGCTCAACAACTAGCACCTCTTTGCCTTTCCTCTTCCTGTTGTTCCGCCGCTGGTTTTTCCTTGCCGGGGCAGCATCTTCACTGTCAGATCCTCCCGCTCCTACATTCTCTCCGGGGAGTCTCCTCCCTTCCTCAGCACGTGCACACTTGTTGGCCAGTGCATATAACTCACTGACGTCCCTGATCTTGCACATCGCCATTTCCTCCCGCATCCTGCGGTTTCGCACATTCTGATGGAACGCGCTGATCACCGCGGCAGGGTGGACATCTGGGATGTTGTGCTGCACACTGCTGAATCTCTGAATGTACTTGCGCAGGGGCTCTCCTTCCTTCTGGGCGAGCAGATGAAGATCACTCTCCTGGCCATGAGGCTTGTGTCCGCCTGTGAAGGCGCCGACAAACTGATGGCACAGATCAGCCCAAGAGGATATGGAGTTATCCGGCAAGTGCATGAGCCAGGACCTGACATTGGGCTTGAGCACCAACGGGAAGTAGTTGGCAAGGATCTTGTCATCCCGTCCCCCGGCAGCCTGCACCGCAATGGTGTAGATGCTGAGGAACTCCGACGGATGCGTCTTGCCGTCGTACTTCTCCGGTACGTCTGGCTTGAAGTTCTTTGTGCTGGGCCACTAGACTTGCCGCAGCTCACGAGTGAACGCAGGGCAACCTACCGCGTACGGCAGATCGCCTGGTTCCCCTGGCGCATGCATGTCAACAGAGGGCCCAGCGTGCTTGTCGGATTGACGTCGCGCTTCTCTTCGGCGCTCGATGTGAGTTCGAGCGTCTTCTTGTTGTCGATCATGAAGAACTTGGCGCTGATCGCGACGAGCTTGTGGATCCGACGATGCGGTGGAGTCACTGTCGAGGTGGATCCGGCGAGTCGGCGATCTTGGCCTTCGGGGTGGTGATTGCATGGTAGTTGCACCTCCACCTGTTTCGTCGCCACCGGCTCGCGCCCGACAACCCTGCCGCGGCGGCGATGCGCTCGGCCGCCATGGAGTGTCGCCGTGGGCGTAGCCGATGAGACTCTGAATGGTGGCCCTCCATTCGTCGATCTTGTCCGACGTCGGAGGGTAATCTAGGAGCAGTTGAGCTCGCGCCAAAGCTTCTGCTAGAGTGGTGGGTGGTAGTGGCGGACGGCGCGAGGAGCGGGACGTGCTCGGACTTCTAACTATGTTAGAAGAAGCAGTATCCCGTCCAGGCGACCGTGCCCCGCTCGCGCCAGCACGCTGGCGTGCATGCTGGTCTTGAGCGCCCCGAGATCCACCAGCTTGGTCTTGGCCTATCATGCGTATGGCGCTGCAAGTGCCATGACGCTGTTGGTCTTGCGCTTGCTGAGAGTGGCGCGGAACATATACAGTCGCCGAGGTTTGTGCAGCCTTGTCCTTGGACCTGGCAGCATCATAAGCTTCCTCGTCGACGTCCATTCTTCCGCTGGCGTCCATTTCACCACCCGTTTGCTCCAACGGTGGCGGAAGTGACATGGACGGAGCGGCTGCCGCTGAAGTCTTCTTCTTCGGTGGCATGTTGATGAAGGGAATGAAGATCTAGCTCGTGTGAACGCCGGATCAGGTTCACACAATCTCGACGCCCCCTACCTGGCGCGCCAAAGATGTCGGGGGAAACTGATCCACGAACACCTATGGGGCCGGCGGACCGAGCCCCTTTCGGTTCGGCGGGGGGCGGAGGTCACACGAAGAGCAGATCAAGGCGAAGCACACGAGCAGTTTACCCAGCTTCGGAGCTCTCCGGAGAGATAACACTCCTACTGCTGCTTGTTTGATTATCTTGTGTTCTTGAATGGCTCCAAGGGAACCACGGAGGATCTTGGCATTCGCCCGGCAAGCCTTGCCGCGGGGTGCTGCAACTACCCGTGCACAAGTTCGGGGTACTAGGGTACCCCTATTCTAGTACACCGACAGGAGCCCCCGGGCCTGGGCCAGACACGGTGCCGAGCGCTGTTGGGCCAGGCCCAAGACAGGGCATGGGCACACGCAGACTGGGCCACGCCAAATCTCGCTCCATATCCACCGCGCTCTCCCCTAACGGCACGCGTTGAATGCGGCGTCGTGGGAGAGATTGTGGGTGGTTCTTTATTCGGAAGGGCGAAACGTCCGCCCCGTCCCTCTTTATAAGCAGAGGAAACAGGGGCAGTTCGTTCCCCCTTGCTGTTTGCTACTACTCCATCTTCACGAACCTCCGCCGCTCGCCAAAGATGTCGGGGGAAACTGATCCATGAACACCTATGGGGCCGGCGGACTGAGCCCCTTTCGGTTCGGCGGGGGGCGGAGGTCACACGAAGAGCAGATCGAGGCGAAGCACACGAGCAGTTTACCCAGCTTCGGAGCTCTCTGGAGAGATAACACTCCTACTGCTGCTTGTTTGATTATCTTGTGTTCTTGAATGGCTCCAAGGGAACCACGGAGGATCTTGGCATTCGCCCGGCAAGCCTTGCCCCGGGGTGCTGCAACTGCCCGTGCACAAGTTCGGGGTACTAGGGTACCCCTATTCTAGTACACCGACAATATTCCAAACTTTAATGGACATTTTTTAAATTCCCTAATATGTTTTGAATATTGGATATTTTAAAAAAATCATGAACATCTTTTATTTCCTGAAAATTTATTTGAAATCGTGATAGTTTTTTATAATACGTGAACAATTTTTAGAAATCATGATCATTTTATGATTTTCCGAATGTTTTTTTAATTCACAAATAGTTTATAATTTTTCAAGATTTTTTTTGAAATATTGCTTTTCTGGAAATCACGAATAAATTTAAAGAAGAAAAAATCAAAACAAATATGAAATAGAAGACAGGGGTGTTGCAACCTTCAAATGGGCCTGCCCATTACCATGTGCCGGAGGAGTAGGCGGGCTTGCGAGAGAAAAAAGGAGAGATAAGAGGTGGGCAGGCTGGGGATCGAACCCTGGTTTCTGTAGTGGAGACGTGTGGCGCTGGCCACTGCGCTCAAGATATCTTCGTGTTATATTACAGGATCTCGGGATATATAAACCAGAACCAATAGTGCGATGTGTGAACCGTCTTTTGCCACTTACGGGTGGCATTGGTGGGTAATTTTTGCCAACTTCGAGGGTATTTTTTATGACATACGGACAAAAACCCAATTCTCTTTATTATTAGGTAAAGAATTAGTCCTAATATGATGGACATCCAAGATGGGTATAATAAAAACTTTCATATAAAGTGCATTGAATACTATGAGAAGTTTGATTCTTTCTGATTGTTTTGAGATATGAAGATGGTGATATTAGAGTCATGCTAGTACAGTAGTTGTGAATTTGATAGATACTTGTGTTAAAGTTTGAGATTCCCGTAGCATGCACGTATGGTGAATCGTTATGTGATGAAGTTGGAGCATGATTTATTTATTGATTGTCTTCCTTATGAGTGGCGGTCGTGGCCGAGCGATGGTCTTTTCCTACCAATATATCCCCCTAGGAGCATGCATGTAGTACTTTGTTTCAATAACTAATAAACTTTTGCAATAAGTATGTGAGTTCTTTATGACTAATGTTGAGTCCATGGATTATACGCACTCTCATCCTTCGACCATTGCTAGCCTCTCGAGTACCGTGCAACTTTCGCCGGTGCCATACACCCACCATATACATTCCTCAAAACAGCCACCATACCTACCTATTATGGCATTTCCATAGCCATTCCGAGATATATTGCCATGCAACTTTCCACCGTTCCGTTTATTATGACACGCTCCATCATTGTCATATTGCCTTGCCTGATCATGTAGTTGACATCGTATTTGTGGCAAAGCCACCATTCATAATTTTTCATACAGGTCACACTTGAATCATTACACAACCCGGTACACCGCTGGAGGCATTCACATAGAGTCATATTTTGTTCTAAGTATCGAGTTGTAATTCTTGAGTTGTAAGTAAATAAAAGTGTGATGATCTTTATTATTAGAGCATTGTCCCAGTGAGGAAAGGATGATGGAGACTATGATTCCCCCACAAATTGGGATGAGACTCCAGACTAAATAAAAAAATAAGAGGCCATAAAAAAGAGGAAGAATGAGAGAAAAAGAGAGAAGGGGCAATGTACTATCCTTTTACCACACTTGTTCTTCAAAGTAGCACCATGATCTTCATGATAGAGAGTCTCCTATGTTGTCACTTTCATATACTAGTGGGAAATTTTCATTATAGAACTTGGCTTGTATATTCCAATGATGGGCTTACTCAAAATACCCTATGTCTTAGTGAGCAAGCAAGTTGGATGCATACCCACTTAGTTTCTTTTTGAGCTTTCATACACTTGTAGCTCTAGTGCATCTGTTGCATGGCAATCCCTACTCACTCACATTGATATCTATCGATGGGCATCTCCATAGCCCGTCTATACCCCTAGTTGATGTCAGACTATCTTCTCCTTTTTTGTCTTCTCCACAACCACCATTCTATTCCACCTATAGTGCTATGTCCATGGCTCACACTCATGTATTGCATGAAGATTGAAAATGTTTGAGAACATCAAAAGTATGAAACAATTGCTTGGCTTGTCATCGGGGTTGTGCATGATTAAATACTTTGTGTGATGAAGATAGAGCATAACCAGACTATATGATTTTGTAGGGACAACTTTCTTTGGCCATGCTATTTTGAGAAGACATGATTGCTTTGTTAGTATCCTTGAAGTATAATTATTCTTATGTCAATATTAAAATTTTGTCTTGAATCTTTTGGATCTGAACATTCATGCCACAATAAAGAAAATTACATTGATAAATATGCTAGGTAGCATTCCACATCAAAAATTCTTTTTTTATCATTTACCTACTCGAGGACGAGCAGGAATTAAGCTTGGGGATGTTTGATACGTCTCCAATGTATCTATATTTTTTTATTGTTCCATGCTATTATATTATCTGTTTTGGATGTTTAATGGGCTTTAATATGCTCTTTTATATTATTTTTGGGACTAACCTATTAAACAGAGGCACAATGCCAGTTTCTGTTTTTTTGACTATTTTAGAGTTTTGCGGAAAAGGAATACCAAATGGAGTCCAAATAGAATGAAACCTTCGGGACGATATTTCGTGGACCGAAAGCAAACCAGAAGACTTGGATTTGAAGTCAGAAATGCCACAAGGCGTCCACGAGGTAGGAGGGTGCACCCAGGGGGGTAGGCGCGCCCCCCACCCTCGTGGGACCCTCGTAGCTCCAACAACGTACTTCTTTCGCCTATAGATACTCTTATACCCTAGAAACATTAGGGGGAGCCACGAAACCACTTTTCCACCGCCGCAAACTTCTGCACCCGCGAGATCCCATCTTGGGGCCTTTTCCGGCAATCTGTCAGAGGGGGAATCGATCATGGAGGGCTTCTACATCAACACCATTGCCTCTCGGATGAAGCGTGCGTAGTTTACCACAGACCTTCGGGTCCATAGTTATTAGCTAGATGGCTTATTCTCTCTCTTTGATTCTCAATACAAAGTTCTCCTCGATGTTCTTGGAGATCTATAAGATGTAATACTCTTTTGCGGAGTGTTTGCCGAGATCCAATGAATTGTGGATTTATGAACAAGATTATGTATGAATATTATTTGGTTCTTCTTTGAATTCTTATATGCATGATTTGTTATCTTTGCAAGTCTCTTCGAATTATCAGTTTAGTTTGGCCTACTAGATTGATCTTTCTTGCAATGGGAGAAGTGCTTAGATTTGGGTTCAATCTTGCGGTGTCCTTTCCCAGTGACAGTAGGGGCAGCAAGGCACGTATTGTATTGTTGCCATCGAGGATAAAAAGATGGGGTTTATATCATATTGCTTGAGTTTATCCTTCTACATCATGTCATCTTGCTTAATGCGTTACTCCGTTCTTATGAACTTAACACTCTAGATGCATGATGGATAGCAGTTGATGTGTGGAGTAATAGTAGTAGATGCATAATCTTTTGGTCTAATTGGCATGGATGTGATGCCTATGTTCATGATCATTGCCTTAGATGTCTTCATAATTATGCGCTTTTCTATCAATTATCGGGCAGTAATTTGTTCACCCACCGTAGTACATGCTATCTAGAGAGAAGACACTAGTGAAACCTATGGCCTCCAGGTCTCTTTTCCATTATATTGCATCTGTTTAAATCTCATTTACTATTTTGCAATCTTTACTTTCCAATCCATACAACAAAAATACCAAAAATATTTACTTTACTATCTCTATCAGATCTCACTTTTGCAAGTGACTGTGAAGGGATTGACAACCCCTTTATTGCGTTGGTTGCAAGGTTCTTGATTATTTGTGCAGGTACTAGGTGACTTGTGTGTTGTCTCATACTGGATTCATACCTCGGTTCTCAAAACTGAGGGAATACTAATGCTACTTTGCTGCATCACCCTTTCCTCTTCAAGGGAAAAACCAACGCAACCTCAAAGGTAGCATCGCCCGTCTGAAAGTTGCAATGTCTCGGGTCGACAAGGAGCTCTGGCCATAGGTTGTTCTTCCGAATGACCATGAGTCACTGATGACTCGACTAAACGGCATCCCTGACCAAGTACAGGTGTGGAAGAAGTCAGTTGCACGCTGTGGTGCTCATGTCGCTTTATCACTCGTCCGCTTTCACTATAGGGATGTCAAGGAGGAAAGACTGAAGTCTGTGCATGTGGCCAACACCAAGAAGCACCAATTCCAGTCCTTCATGGAGACCTTAATCAACTTGTCCACTCGCATTGCAGATGGTATTGACTTGGACGCGTTTTTTGAGCCAGCCAGTCCTCCTCCCAACGAATTAAAAACTTGATAACATGACTTTATTTGCCTCGGAATGCCGAGTGATTTTGTAACTGAAAGTGCGTTAAGTCGACTAGAGGGGGGGTGAATAGGCGATTTTTACAAATTCATCACTGAGGAATTTCAAGGTGAGGAAACTCCTAAGTCACGAACAACTAGCAGCGGAATAAGTACTCAAGTGTAAGCATAACAGAGTAACAGCATAGTCATCATGATGATATGAAAAACAAACACAGAGCACAAGTAGCGTAAACACAGGATAAGCAAGCTGAAGACAATGTGACTAAAAAAATTTGATTGAGGAAATAGAGAAAGTCTTCAGTCAAAGTCTTCAAATAGTAATGATCAGATTCATCAACACATGAATGAGGAAATGAAAGGGTTGAAGAAATAGAACAGGTAGGCCTGGTAAAGATAATGATTTGGTAGACCAGTTCCAACTGCTGTGACAGTTGTACGTCTGGGTGGAGTGGCTGAGTATTTAAACTCGAGGACACGCAGTCCTGGAAATACAGTCCTCACCGTATTCTCCTTGAGCTAAGGTCACACGGACCTTGCCCAACACTCGTGGTAAGTCTTCACAGATGACTTCCAAACCTTCACAGACTTTGTTACTCAGTGATCCACAATGCCTCTTCGATGCTCAGAGCATGACGCCTAACCGTCTGGAGGATACACAGTCCTCAAAGGTAACAAGCGTCGGTTCCACACGTAAACAATCTCTTCAGTGATGCTCAATCACTTTGGGTTTGTAGGTGTTTGGGTTTGGGTTTTGGGTTTTCCTCACTTGATGATTTTAGCTTAAAGTCCTCGGAGGATGGGATGCTCTTAATTGACAAGTGTCATTTTCTCTTGGAGCAGCCAACCAGCTAGTGGCTGTAGGGGGCGGCTATTTATAGCCTAGGGAGCAGCCCGACATGATAAGACATAAGTGCCCTTCAATGATATGAGTGTTAGGTGGTAGGATATTTTGGACAGCTGGCACATGGCATAGCAATGGTCGGATTTGAGGTTCGAATTCCTCAGGGCTATCATGTTCCTCACTGTGTAGGCAATCCGCACTGGCAAATTCCTAACTCCTCTGTCAGAACAAATTCCTCCGAGAACAGAAGATCTTCGTCTCTGTCACTGAAGAAATTGGCTGAACTGATATTTGATTTTCAATGGCTTCACTCGAAAGGATTGGGTAGGTGTAGGATTTTGAGATGAGCATCACTTGGAAATCAGTTTCCTTAGTATTACCTCGACCCCCTTTAAAAGTACGGTGTTTCGTATGACTCAAGAAAGATAAAATGAAACTACGAAAACAAAAAATCTTCATGCTTCATAATCCTCGCATGAATATCCAAGTCTTCAAGGTCACACCAATTCTTCACTTTCAAAGTTTTTAGGAGAACCGAAGTCTTTAGCTGAAGACAGTCATTTTTAGGGGTTGACTTTCACTTTAATATCAAACTATTCATCGACTTATAGAGCCTGTGTACACTCACAAACATATTAATCCCTTAACCTATAAATCTTTAATACACCAAATTCACTAAGGGGCACTACATGCACTTACAGTAACCGTAAAAACTCTTTCGAGCCTAATTCTCGAATACTTTTGCTTGTGACGTTGAACTTTGTTCGATTTATCCGAACTTGTTGTTTTATTTGAACGTAGTTGCTTCATTTCCACTGTTCTTTGGATTTTCCTGGTTCGAGTGAATCTGGGATCACAACTATTTCTCCGAGTGAGAGGGTTGCTCTTCACTTGGAGTCTACATTGTACTTGTGGTGCAACTCAGAGTGCGTTTAGACATTGTACTTGTGATGCAGGTCAGAGTGCATCCAGACATTGTACTTGTGGCGCAGCTCAGAGCGCATCCAGATGTTGTACTTGTGGCGCAGCTCAGAGTGCACCTTGGAGTGTTTTTAACTTAGGCGAGTAAGGGGTCGCATCTAAGCCCCTGAGTGAGAGGATTGCTCTTCACTCGGAGTGTTTTTAAACAAGGCGAGTACGGGGTTGTAGCTAAGCATCCGAGTGAGAGGATTTCTCTTCACTCGGAGTGTTTTTGAACATAGGCGAGTACGGGGTCGCAGCTAAGCCGCCGAGTGAGAGGATTGCTCTTCACTCGGAGCATTTTTAACTTATCCGAGTATGGGGTCACAGCTAAGCCTCCGAGTGAGAGGATTGCTCTTCACTCGGAGTGTTTTTAACTTAAGCGAGTACGGGGTCGCGGCTAAGCCCTCGAGTGAGAGGATTACTCTTCACTCAGAGTGTTTCTAACTTAGGAGAGTAAGGGGTCGCAGGTAAGCCCCCGAGTGAGAGGATTGCTCTTCACTCCGAGTGTTTTTAACTTAGGCGAGTATGGGGTTGTAGCTAAGCCCCCGAGTGAGAGGATTGCTCTTCACGTAGAGTGTTTTTAACTTAGGCAAGTACGGGGCCGCAGCTAAGCCTCCGAATGAGAGGATTGTTCTTCACCCGGAGTGTTGTTAACTTAGGCGAGTACGGGCTCGCAGCTAATCCCCCGAGTGAGAGGATTGCTCTTCACTCGGAGTGTTTTTAACTTAGGGGAGTACGGGGTCGCAGCTAAGCCCCCGAGTGAGAGGATTGCTCTTCACTCGGAGTCTTTTTAACTTAGGTGAGTACGGGGTCGCAGCTAAGTGTCAGGACCCCGACTCAATGCCACATCGACCTAGCATGTAACACCTCATATCACTTTGCGGCCTCACGCACGGTATTCCCACGGGTGTCGCCTTACCTTTGCCCGGGACCGTTTGCGCATTTTGGCACACGTATATGACAGTGTCGCTAGCATCCATATGATAAGGAGCCCGGGCTGACATGGCTAGTCGTAAACCCAAAGTGGCACAGACTTACAGGGACAGGCATCCATGACCCAGCATCGAACATGTCGGTCATCAGTGAGTGAATCCAGGCTGTAGCACTGGGCTAGCAGGACTCCGGTGAACCGGGCTGTAGCGGGCTAACAGGACTCCGGTATTCATCGCGTGACATTTCCCCGAAGGGACAGACACAGGAACGAATAAGGACACATGCCGGCCAGCCTAAGTGTTCCGGAGCAGTAGCAAGCTACCAAGGCTCAATGGAAACACTAGGAGACATTTCCCGGTAAGAGAGGCTACTAAAGATAAACAACTAGATGGTCAGATCCCACACATACCAAGCATTTCAATAACATACACACAATATGCTCGATATGTGCAAATACAACATGGCATCACAACATGACTCTACGACTCAAGTAATTTATTCATTAGGCTCCGAGGAGCGAGATATTACAAACATGCGTCTTATGACCCAACAATCAGAGCATACAAATCAAAGCACAAGCGGAAGCTATCATGTCTGAGTACAGACATCTAGAAATGAGAAAGGCTGAGAAGCCTGACTATCTATCAGATCCTGCCGAGGGCTCAAGATCGTAGCTGAGGTAACAAGCTAAACGTCGAAGACCACGCGGAATTACTAGTGAGACTGAAGTCTCTCTGCAAAAACATAAAATAGGCAAACGTGAGTACAAATGTACCCAGCAAGACTTACATCAGAACTATCTACATATGCATCATTATCAATAAAGCGGTGGTGGGGTTTAACTGCAGCAAGCCAGCTTTGACTCGGTGGCTATCCTAAACTACGACTGCAAGCAACTCTTTTGAGGTGGCGCACACGAGTCCACATATTCACCATATCAATACACCACTATGGATCCGCTCCCGTCTCCCTACGAGAACGCCATCCATAGCACTCACGCTTATCTTGCGTATTTTAGAGTATCCACTTTCACTTGTCTATGAACTGATATAAGCAACCCAGAAGTCCTTTTCCGCGGACACGGCTATTCGAATAGATGATGTTAACCCTGCAGGGGTGTACTTCTTCATACATGTTTCCACCACTTAGCGTCTGCACACGACATGTGCTCGGCAGACTTCAAGCGAAAGCCGACGTGGGTGTAGACCATGACCTACCTAAACACCTAAGTCTCTAGTCTAGGTTGATCGCCTATTCGGGTTCCATCCATGAGGAGATCCGGCCGGAGTTTCGCTCACAGCCCCAAACGATGTGAACAGGGTTCCCGAGACACCAAACGGGCGCCCGGTACACCGTGCCACGTGCCTACCGCATCACAGCCCACCCCTACGGTCAGCGCTGTCCACGGCCTCCAGCATACTACAAACACCAGAAACTACTTGCAACTCCTGGACAGAGGACAAGGGTGAATAAGAAGTCGAGCGGGGTCATATTTCAGGGCCCAATGTATGGTAGTAGCTGAATCATGGACCACAAACACAGAACTCAGTTCCTGAGGACGGCTTCAATGAGACAACCCACCATGTACTCCTACATGGCCTCTCACCGACACCTTTTACCAAATCGTGTTCACACACTTAGCTCACACACAGTAGGACATGTTCACACACCTCTGATTCATCCCCGATGAATCAGACCTGACTCAACTGTAAGCATTAGCAGGCATGACAAACAAACATGAATGAGTAGGCACAACATGGCTCAAACAACTCCTACTCATGCTAGTGAGTTTCATCTATTTAATGTGGCAATGACAGGTCATGCAAAGGATAAAGGGGTTCAGCTACCGCAGCAGGTAACAAATATGTCGTTGTTGTCCTAATGGAGTAAAAGAGAGCAGGAGCAAGAGAGTAGGATTGTATCTGAATGAACAAGGGGGTTTTGCTTGCCTGGCACTTCTGAAGATAACATTGAGTCTTCATCAGTGTCAACGATCACATCATCCGTATCACGTCTATCAAGAGGGGACAAATACCGGCAACATAGAAGGGAACACAATCAATGCAATGCACAATATGATGCATGATCATGACATGGCAAAATGAATGTGTTTTGAGCCAATGCAACTAGCAACAGATTAAATGAAGTTGGTTTGAATACAAGATTCAAATTCAAACTCCATATGTGATTATTTAAATGCCCTTTAATTGATTTGTGCTAAACAGCAGCTATAAGTTGTTCTAACATGCATGAAAATGGTACAGATGGATTCCTTGAATTTTTCTGATAATTTTTCATATATAAATTATTTAATTTGGAGCTACGGTTAATTTTCTATGATTTTTAGAAGTTTTGGGTATTTTCTGGAATTTCCTGAATTATTTTAAATCCAGAAAATCATTTAATGCGTCAGCATGACATCACCTTGACGTCATCAGGTCAACAGGGCAGGTTCAGGTCAAACCTGACCAGTGGGGTCCACTGGTCAGTGACACAACTAATTAACCAAGTTAATTAGCCTTAAGTTAATTCTAACTAAACTGTTTGTGGGGCCGGGGCCCACTGGTCAGCGACTAATCAGCTAACTAACCTAGGTTAATTAGTGTTAAACTAATACTAACTAAAATGTCAGGGGGGGTGGCCCACACGTCAGTGACACACGGGGAAGGTCAAACCTGGGTTAACTCGCCGGAGTTGACCCGCGGCTCGTCGCCGGCGGAGCCAGAGACGGCGGAGGGGTGCGGTTTCCTTCCTCCGGCGACCAAATGGCCGGCGGAGGGCGTCTACGTGACGCAGGCACTCGTCCGCGTCGAGTAGTGGCAGCGGCTGGGCCTAAGATGGCCGGAGTCGTCACTGGCATCGACCGTGGCGGTCGCCGGAGCTCGGGCGAGCTCGGGGTCGACGCTACGGTGGCCGGGGAGGCTCGTGCGAGGCACCTACGTGTTCTAGGCAGCGCGGGGAGGAAGCTGAGCACGACAGCCGGGCCACTAGGTGGCCGGAGGCACGTCGGCGGCGATCACAGGCGGCGGCGGGTTTCGGTCATCAAGGGGGCGACGACTACGGCAATCAAACGAAGAGGGAAAGAGGGGGAAACGGTGGCGGAGCTCACAGGGGTTGCGACGGTGGCCTCGGGGAGCTCGGGGAGGCGTCGGAGGCGGCGAATCGACAGCGGCGGTCCTCGGTGGCCGAGGAGGGGGAAAACGTCGGGACGGCGCTTCGGGGCTTCTCCGGTCGCGTGAGCCGACGGGGAGGTCGACGGAGGCACTGCGGAGCTCAGGAGCGCGTCGGGGAGGAGAGGGGGTGGCGGTGGCCGCGAGGAAGCTTGTCGGTGGCGGCGGCTCCGTTCGGTCCGGGCGAGAGAGAGGGAACAGAGGAGAGATGGGGACCAGGGAGTGAGCGGGAGGGTTCCAGGGGTCGAGGCGGCGCCGAGGAGAAGGCGCGAGGCATCGTGGTGGCCTCAAGCGAAGCAGACGAGCAGGGGGGTGGCGTGGCGAGCTCGGGCGCGTGCGCCGAGTCCCTCCTCTGCCTACTGGCGCGAGGAGGAAGGCGACAGGGAGGAGGAGGTGGGCTGGGCCGCACAGTGCTGGACCAGCACAGGAGCTGGGCCGGCTCTGGTGGGCCACCAGGTGGGCTTCACAGGTAAGTCCAGGTAGGCTTTCTGCTCTGTTTTATTTAATTCTGTTCTGTTGTTCTTTTATTTAATTCTTTTGCCACTGTTTCGAATTAAAAATAATAATTCAAACAATGCCAAAGCTCCTATGAATATTTTTATTTTGCTATATGGACTTTTCCAAAAGCTCATAAAATATTTCAGGGGTATTTGAAATTATATTCTAGTTATATGAATATAATTCAAATTCAAATAGCTAATGATTTAAATTCAAAGTCCCAAAAATAAATCCTTAAAAATGTTCAATATTTTGGTTGGGACCAGAACCCTTACCAAAAATTATCAAACATTTAAGAAGAGCATTTTGGAGCAATGAATGAGATTTCTAGGGTTTTTGCCCCTCTTTTATTTAAGTTTTTGAGGCTTCCAAAATTCCTCAGTTCAAGTTTCGAAAATATAGACATGATGCACACATGAAGCTAGCCTAGAGCACTACCAGCAGCTAGGGATGTGACAACTCACCCCCACTAAACAAAAATCTCGTCCCGAGATTCAAGCGTAGGGTAAGGTGAAGGGGAAACGCAACTAGTATAATCTTCACGATCCAGGGTGCACTTCATAAGAGCGTTGATTCGATCACCATCATTGTCTCGAAGTCTTTCTCTGAGAACTCCAACTAACATGACAAGAAGAGGAAAGGAAAACTCTAGAAGAATTAATCTTCTCAAAGAACGAACAACTCAGGATTAACTCACGGAATGGG
Source organism: Triticum aestivum (assembly GCF_018294505.1). Lineage (NCBI taxonomy): Eukaryota > Viridiplantae > Streptophyta > Magnoliopsida > Poales > Poaceae > Triticum > Triticum aestivum. The sequence continues at coordinate 324,533,542 of NC_057801.1, read as the reverse complement.
ACATAGCAACATCTCTCGAGCTGAGAGACGAAGCACAGATCTGAAGAAATGGAGTGAGACAGATGACGAGGGTTCACTAGGTAGACAACAACTTCACGCTTAAGGTGGTAATCGGTTGTCAACGTAGCGAGGAGTTGAATTGCCATGACACCATAACGATGCACCTTAGGGAAGGTGACTCGTAGATATATCCCCTTAAGTGGCAAAAAGAATTACCTTTGATTCAAAGATCATTGAAACTCTTTATACCAGCCTAAGGCAATCACAAGCGATCATTTGGAGGGGGTCGGTAGAATGGCATACTCGGACTTGGATGATGTGGATTACCTTGTTGAAGACAACGTAATGGATGAATTTGCTTATCGCCGGAAATGGAAGAGACCCATGGTAGAATGACACATTGACGGTGCAAACTGGGAACAAAATGCAAATGATGGGAATGATTCTAGTAACTGGGGAGAGGCTTAACAATAGAGAGTTATCCCACTATTGAAATGGTTATAGCATAACCGAGGAAACTGAGAGTGCTATACAGTTAATGCCGACGATCAAACCTAGCACTTGCGCGTGCTCTCAAGAACTTGAGCAATTCCATAATCATCAAGGTTTTACCAACATCCGTGTCAAGGATCCTGGCAACACAACTTGCTACCATGATGAATGGTGATGGAGGATAACACTTTCTCAGATTTCATCTTAGCGAGCCAAGGAACAAAATCTGGACGATCGACCGAGAGACATTTAGCACTCCGCTTCTAATGTTCTCCTTGATGTGCTAGCGTAACCCATTCATAGATATGGTTTGATATCTAGAACATCAAGTAAAAAGGTCGGACTTCGGGATCTCAAAATCCATAGGGGCAACTAGGGAGTAAATCCTACGAAATCCCTATGGGGAGGTGGCCAACTTCCTGAATCAAGATATTATAATAACAGGTCTTCCGGCAGGGTGTGTTGGCAACGACATCCACTTTACCGGTTTTCGAGGGACCGATATTATAGTTCTTGGGAAATGTTCCAAACCATCATATCTGCCAAGATTCAGATCTGGTTGGTGTCAGGATATTCTGGACTCATCGAGTCTAGGAAGAAAAATGAAAGTTTGCAACACAATTCGACGAGACAACGCTGCGAGATTCTCGGGGAATGAGCTACGATAGTAAGCTCCAAAACATGAGCTGGTTCTGCTACAAACATGTGAACATGTTGTCCAAGACAAGCATGACCACAAAGTAGTCTTATAATAAAACACTACCGAGTTCAGGTGGGGAACCATCATTAATGACATCGAAGTCTCCACGCGTGGAAGTCCAAAGAGTTCACCTTGGACAGACTCCTTTATCTTTGAACAAATCAGTGGCTTGGTGTGCTCGGAACACATATGGAATGAAGGTTGCAAGTCTCCAGACCACAGAATACTTCGCACGTATGCATGACTGACTTGGGATGATTCCAGAGGAAGCAAAACTAACTTTCTCAAATTCACGGCGGCAACTTTCACCAAATGCACGTGTATAAAAGGAAGTCACTCCTTTCATCAACAAATACTTCATGAGCTAGCATGAAGTATATGCTTTCAAAAGTTTCCAACACTAGCTTAATGTTCAACAACATCATGGAGGAGATAAGGATGTTGCCAATGGGCTCAACAACAATTCATCTAGGTTTCCTTTTAAAAGGAATTCCATAGTTAAGTGAACACGGTGATAGCATTGGTCAGACCAAAGATGTAATGGTGTATGCTCGAGGGATCAACCACGAATAAGACAACATTACGAGCATCATTGGTACTGATTTGATTTGACGATAGCCCACACTCAAATAAAAGGATTGATAAGACAATAGGTCCAGCAACTGATCACAGGGACCAATCGAGGAAGATATCATCATTCTCCAACACACACTACACTAGAATATCCCTTTGGAACGAACTAAGTTAGGCAAGCTTTTATCTTCCAACTCTCCAAGTTGTTGTCTAGCTTAACCAACTAGCTCCGGGATATCCAACACAGATTCTTGGAGAAAGGGTGGTTCACAAGAAACCAACTTGATCACAATCCCAACATAACAGTCAGGAAATAACCCGGTAACGCTTCCAAGAAGATATTTGGAAAGTCACGAACCACCGGTATGTTACTAAGCTTGAGAACAATCTTGCCTTTCAGGGCAAGACGATATGATCAAATGAGCGAGGACTTGACAAAATCCTAACTCATCAATCGAAAGGTGCACCAGGAAGATGGACAAGGTAGCACGATAAATCTTAGAATGATGATTCAAGAACAAACACGTTAAGAATGAGGTTATTGTCCATTTATCTACCAAGCAACAAGGTTTCTAGGAGTATTGATTTCACACATCACGATTCACTTGTCGGCCTTCCGGTTGCGACAACACGGAACCGAGGGATGAATAATGATGGCGAGAAGTATCACTGTACCAAGAGTTCATAGGGTGGTGTGCAATTCCTACGATAATCCCGATATAAAAGATGGTAATACTCCAAGGTAGAACAGAATCAAAAGCTGGATTAGCAATTTGTTCTGCGGAGCACAACTTCTTTGACCCAATCGTAGATATGGAAGAGGTACTGGAGTTTGTTTCTCCTAGTCATTCCGCGATAGAATGGCTTGACGGACCACAAGAGTAATAGGCATCGATAAACGAACGCACGCATACTCTTGACTATCAATTGATAGACGAAGGTCAGAAACAACTAAGATGGGACAACTCAAAAGAACATATGATTTTCTGAGTTGTGGATGCATGGATTAGCACGTCGAACGAAGTTCAACATATTTCTTCCGGATAACCCATGCAGAAAGGTTGAGCTGGCAGAGTCACAATATAGCATGGAGAACTCATTGAGAGCGCTCTTGTTGTCATCTTTTGGTTCAGAAGAACTCCTGCCAAGAATGGTTCATGGTAATTGGAAGAAGGATGTACCACGAACCTCGGGAACTATCGCAAAGGTTACTAATATCCTAAAGGAACTAGCAATTACTATCAACATGAAGTAGGTAGAGTGAATCTCGGGTTCAAGAACCCAGGAACAGAATACCTATTACTAAGTAGCATCACAGGATGCTTTCGAGAATGATGGCCAGAATCATCACACTGGGAACACAAATCATGGCTAAATTACTAGATGATCCTCTAAGACACCTAGGGTCATAATAATATCTCCAACATATATGTCAAGGTAACGGAGTACCTCAACTCACTGATTAGTGTGGTTAATCTGGCCCATGGGAACATTGAAACGGGAAGAAAGGATTTGCAAATGCATCAGACTACTTAGAAACCTGGGATGACTCGGACAGCATAACGGCTGTAAATGCTCAGAAAAGATTTGAGACATTCACAAAAATGGTGGCATAACAACTCAGAAGCACAATATCAAGGTTTCGAGATCAACAATTAACATACAAAAGTAGTAGGAACTGAACTGAGACTTAAATCCAACAATCTTATAAGTCCACTGATTAGTAACACATGATCCTAATAGAAAGAAGAGATAGCCTAGTTCTTAATCCCCGTAGAAGAGAAGATGATGACTCAGATCAGAAGGCCATGAGGTATAAGGAGTAAAAAGAGCCTTACGTTCCATCCCACAATCAATTCCCCTACATATAACTAAAGAATTTCTAGACTCAACATCGACCAGTTTGGCTTGGTAATCCTACAGGCAGTCAAGCTCTGATACCAACGCTGTCAGGACCCCGACTCAATGCCACATCGACCTAGCATGTAACACCTCATATCACTTTGCGGCCTCACGCACGGTATTCCCACGGGTGTCGCCTTACCTTTGCCCGGGACCGTTTGCGCCTTTTGGCACACGTATATGACAGTGTCGCTAGCATCCATATGATAAGGAGCCCGGGCTGACATGGCTAGTCGTAAACCCAAAGTGGCACAGACTTACAGGGACAGGCATCCATGACCCAGCATCGAACGTGTCGGTCATCAGCGAGTGAATCCAGGCTGTAGCACTGGGCTAGCAGGACTCCGGTGAACCGGGCTATAGCGGGCTAACAGGACTCCGGTATTCATCGCATGACATTTCCCCGAAGGGACAGACACAGGAACGAAGAAGGACACATGCCGGCCAGCCTAAGTGTTCCGGAGCAGTAGCAAGCTACCAAGGCTCAATGGAAACACTAGGAGACATTTCCCGGTAAGAGAGGCTACTAAAGATAAACAACTAGATGGTCAGATCCCACACATACCAAGCATTTCAATAACATACACACAATATGCTCGATATGTGCAAATACAACATGGCATGACAATATGACTCTATGACTCAAGTAATTTATTCATTAGGCTCCGAGGAGCGAGATATTACAAACATGGGTCTTATGACCCAACAATCAGAGCATACAAATCAAAGCACAAGCGGAAGCTATCATGTCTGAGTACAGACATCTAGAAATGAGAAAGGCTGAGAAGCCTGACTATCTATCAGATCCTGCCGAGGGCTCAAGATCGTAGCTGAGGTAACAAGCTAAACGTCGAAGACCCCGCGGAATTACTAGTGAGACTGAAGTCTCTCTGCAAAAACATAAAATAGGCAAACATGAGTACAAATGTACCCAGCAAGACTTACATCAGAACTATCTACATATGCATCATTATCAATAAAGGGGTGGTGGGGTTTAACTGTAGCAAGCCAGCTTTGACTCGGTGGCTATCCTAAACTACGACTGCAAGCAACTCTTTTGAGGTGGCGCACACGAGTCCACATATTCACCATATCAATACACCACTATGGATCCGCTTCCGTCTCCCTACGAGAACGCCATCCATAGCACTCACGCTTATCTTGCGTATTTTAGAGTATCCACTTTCACTTGTCTATGAACTGATATAAGCAACCCAGAAGTCCTTTTCCGCGGACAAGGCTATTCGAATAGATGATGTTAACCCTGCAGGGGTGTACTTCTTCACACATGTTTCCACCACTTAGCGTCTGCACACGACATGTGCTCGGCAGACTTCAAGCGAAAGCCGACGTGGGTGTAGACCACGACCTACCTAAACACCTAAGTCTCTAGTCTAGGTTTATCGCCTATTCGGGTTCCATCCATGAGGAGATCCGGCCGGAGTTTCGCTCACAGCCCCAAACGATGTGAACAGGGTTCCCGAGACACCAAACGGGCGCCCGGTACACCGTGCCACGTGCCTACCGCATCACAGCCCACCCCTACGGTCAGCGCTGTCCATGGCCTCCAGCATACTACAAACACCAGAAACTACTTGCAACTACTGGACAGAGGACAAGGGTGAATAAGAAGTCGAGCGGGGTCATATTTCAGGGCCCAATGTATGGTAGTAGCTGAATCATGGACCACAAACACAGAACTCAGTTCCTGAGGACAGCTTCAATGAGACAACCCACCATGTACTCCTACATGGCCTCTCACCGACACCTTTTACCAAATCGTGTTCACACACTTAGCTCACACACAGTAGGACATGTTCACACACCTCTGATTCATCCCCGATGAATCAGACCTGACTCAACTCTAAGCAGTAGCAGGCATGACAAACAAACATGAATGAGTAGGCACAACAGGGCTCAAACAACTCCTACTCATGCTAGTGGGTTTCATCTATTTACTGTGGCAATGACAGGTCATGCAAAGGATAAAGGGGTTCAGCTACCGCAGCAGGTAACAAATATGTCGTTGTTGTCCTAATGCAGTAAAAGAGAGCAGGAGCGAGAGAGTAGGATTGTATCGGAATGAACAAGGGGGTTTTGCTTGCCTGGCACTTCTGAAGATAACATTGAGTCTTCATCAGTGTCAACGATCACATCATCGGTATCACGTCTATCGAGAGGGGACAAATACCGGCAACACAGAAGGGAACACAATCAATGCAATGCACAATATGATGCATGATCATGACATGGCAAAATGAATGTGTTTTGAGCCAATGCAACTAGCAACAGATTAAATGAAGTTGGTTTGAATACAAGATTCAAATTCAAACTCCATATGTGATTATTTAAATGCCCTTTAATTGATTTGTGCTAAACAGCAGCTATAAGTTGTTCTAACATGCATGAAAATGGTACAGATGGATTCCTTGAATTTTTCTGATAATTTTTCATATATAAATTATTTAATTTGGAGCTACGGTTAATTTTCTATGATTTTTAGAAGTTTTGGGTATTTTCTGGAATTTCCTGAATTATTTTAAATCCAGAAAATCATTTAATGCGTCAGCATGACATCACCTTGACGTCATCAGGTCAACAGGGCAGGTTCAGGTCAAACCTGACCAGTGGGGTCCACTGGTCAGTGACACAACTAATTAACCAAGTTAATTAGCCTTAAGTTAATTCTAACTAAACTGTTTGTGGGGCCGGGGCCCACTGGTCAGCGACTAATCAGCTAACTAACCTAGGTTAATTAGTGTTAAACTAATACTAACTAAAATGTCAGGGGGGTGGCCCACACGTCAGTGACACACGGGGAAGGTCAAACCTGGGTCAACTCGCCGGAGTTGACCCGCGGCTCGTCACCGGCGGAGCCAGAGACGGCGGAGGGGTGCGGTTTCCTTCCTCCGGCGACCAAATGGCCGGCGGAGGGCGTCTACGTGACGCAGGCACTCGTCCGCGTCGAGTAGTGGCAGCGGCTGGGCCTAAGATGGCCGGAGTCGTCACCGGCATCGACCGTGGCGGTCGCCGGAGCTCGGGCGAGCTCGGGGTCGACGCTACGGTGGCCGGGGAGGCTCGTGCGAGGCACCTACGTGTTCTAGGAAGCGCGGGGAGGAAGCTGAGCACGACAGCCGGGCCACTAGGTGGCCGGAGGCACGTCGGCGGCGATCACAGGCGGCGGCGGGTTTCGGTCATCAAGGGGGCGACGGCTACGGCAATCAAACGAAGAGGGAAAGAGGGGGAAACGGTGGCGGAGCTCACAGGGGTTGCGACGGTGGCCTCGGGGAGCTCGGGGAGGCGTCGGAGGCGGCGAATCGACAGCGGCGGTCCTCGGTGGCCGAGGAGGGGGAAAACGTCGGGACGGCGCTTCGGGGCTTCTCCGGTCGCGTGAGCCGACGGGGAGGTCGACGGAGGCACTGCGGAGCTCAGGAGCGCGTCGGGGAGGAGAGGGGGTGGCGGTGGCCGCGAGGAAGCTTGTCGGTGGCGGCGGCTCCGTTCGGTCCGGGCGAGAGAGAGGGAACAGAGGAGAGATGGGGACGAGGGAGTGAGCGGGAGGGTTCCAGGGGTCGAGGCGGCGCCGAGGAGAAGGCGCGAGGCGTCGTGGTGGCCACAGGCGAAGCAGACGAGCAGGGTGGTGGCGTGGCGAGCTCGGGCGCGTGCGCCGAGTCCCTCCTCTGCCTACTGGCGCGAGGAGGAAGGCGACAGGGAGGAGGAGGTGGGCTGGGCCGCACAGTGCTGGACCAGCACAGGAGCTGGGCCGGCTCTGGTGGGCCACCAGGTGGGCTTCACAGGTAAGTCCAGGTAGGCTTTCTGCTCTGTTTTATTTAATTCTGTTCTGTTTTTCTTTTATTTAATTCTTTTGCCACTGTTTTGAATTAAAAATAATAATTCAAACAATGCCAAAGCTCCTCTGAATATTTTTATTTTGCTATATGGACTTTTCCAAAAGCTCATAAAATATTTCAGGGGTATTTGAAATTATATTCTAGTTATATGAATATAATTCAAATTCACATAGCTAATGATTTAAATTCAAAGTCCCAAAAATAAATCCTTAAAAATGTTCAATATTTTGGTTGGGACCAGAACCCTTACCAAAAATTATCAAACATTTAAGAAGAGCATTTTTGGAGCAATGAATGAGATTTCTAGGGTTTTTGCCCCTCTTTTATTTAAGTTTTTGAGGCTTCCAAAATTCCTCAGTTCAAGTTTCGAAAATATAGACATGATGCACACATGAAGCTAGCCTAGAGCACTACCAGCAGCTAGGGATGTGACACTAAGCCCCCAAGTGAGAGGATTGCACTTCACTCGGAGTGTTTTTAACTTAGGAGAATCGGGTTCACGGCTAAGCCCCCGAGTGAGGGGATTGCTCTTCACTCGAAGTTTTTTTAACTTAGGAGAGTATGGGGTCGCAACTAAGCCTCTGAGTGAGACTACTCTTCACTCGGAGCGTGTTTAACTTAGGTGAGTACGGGGTCGCAACTAAGCCCTTTAGTGAGAAGATTTCTCTTCACTCGGAGTGTCTTTAACTTAGGCGAGTACGATGTCGCAGCTAAGCCCCCGAGTGAGAGGGTTGCTCTTCACTCAGATTGTTTTTAAGTTAGGCGAGTACGGGGTCGCAGCTAGGCCTCCCACTGAGAGGATATCTCTTCACTCGGATTGTTTTTTGAACTTAGGAGAATCGGGTTCGCGATGAGCCCCCGAGTGAGAGGATTGCTCTTCACTCGGAGTGTTTTTGAAACTTAGGCAAATCGGGTTCATGGCTAAGCCACCTACTTGGGGATTTGAAGAAAATTATATGCAAAAAAATCATTTATGACTGCGGAAATCATGTCTTTGATAAACAATCTGAAATGTACTTCTTATTACATCTCGATGATCCGAGTGCTTTAGGTATAAAAGCGTTGTAGCATATCTGCGTTCCAGGAGGGCGCCTTGTCCTTCTTCTTGGCAATGTTGTAGAGGTCATGAGCTCCATTGTGAAGCACCTTAGAGACGATGAAGGGGCCTTCCTAGGGAGGGGAGAGCTTGTGCGGCCGTTGCTGATACACTAGGAGCACATGGTCTCCTTCCTGAAATGCACGATCCCCAACGTTTCGCGCGTGGAACCGATGAAGATCTTGTTGATAGATGGTTGACCGGATCAAAGCCATCTCTTTCTCCTCTTCTAGAAGATCAACATCGTCTTGACGTGCTTGCTCAGCTTCAGCTTCTCAGAAGATTTCCACTGCGGGTGCACTGTGGAGCAAGTCGCTTGGAAGCACTACTTCGGCTCCATATACCATGAAGAAAGGAGTTCGACCAGTCGACCGGTGGGAGTTGTCCTCAAAAACAACAAAACGGTAGGCAACTCAGTCACCCAAGTGCCTATTGCATGTTTGAGGTCGCGCATCAATCGGGGTTTCAGCTCTTGTAGGATCAAACCATTTGCTCTTTCGGCTAGCCCATTCGACTGCGGGTGCGCAATGGATGCATAGTCGACACAAGTGCCTTGGGAAGCACAGAAAGCTCTGAATTCATCGGAATCATAGTTTGAACCATTATCTGTGATGATGCTGTGCGGAACTCCATATCTGCATATTAACTCTCTAATGAAAGTGATGGATGTGCTTGAGTCGAGGTTCTTGATGGGTTTGGCCTCAATCCACTTAGTGAACTTGTCGACTGCCATGAGCAGATGGGTGAAGCCGCTTCTGCCAGTCCTCAAGGGCCCAACCAGGTCGAGTCCCCAAACAGAAAATGGCCAGATGAGTGGAATAGTTTTCAAGGCCGACGTAGGCATGTGGGACATGTTCGAGTAAAACTGGCAACCTTCACACTTCTCAACTATCTCTTTATCCATTTCGTTTCCCGCGGCCAGTAGAATCCCGCTTGGTATGCTTTGGCCACCCATGGTCCGTGAGTATGCATGGTGACCACAGGTCCCCGAGTGGATCTCATTTAGCTAGGATCAGTCGACTCTCTTCTGGAGTGATGCACCGCTGAGGAACACCAGTTACACTTTCTCTAAAAAGCTGATCGCCTATGACTGTGAAGGCTTTGGATCTACGCACGATCTGACGAGCCTCATCCTCATCTTCTGGGAGCTGTCTCCTGAGAAGATATGCAATATATGGCACTGTCCAGTCAGGGATGATTACCAAAACCTCCATAATTAGGTCGACCACTCCTGGAACTTCAACTTCAGTCGGGTTAGTGTGCAGGAAATATGCCCTAGAGGCAATAATAAAGTTGTTATTTATATTTCCTTATATCATGATAAATGTTTATTATTCATGCTAGAATTGTATTAACCGGAAACTTAGTACATGTGTGAATACATAGACAAACAAAGTGTCACTAGTATACCTCTACTTGACTAGCTCGTTGAATCAAAGATGGTTAAGCTTCCTAGCCATAGACATGAGTTGTCATTTGATTAACGGGATCACATCATTAGAGAATGATGTGATTGACTTGACCCATTATGTTAGCTTAGCACTTGATCATTTAGTATGTTGTTATTGCTTTCTTCATGAATTATACTTTTTCCTATGACTAGGAGATTATGCAACTCCCGAATACCGGAGGAACACTTTGTGTGCTACCAAATGTCACAACGTAACTGGGTGATTATAAAGGTGCTCTACTGGTGTCTCCAATGGTGTTTGTTGAGTTGGCATAGATCGAGATTAGGATTTGTCACTCCCATTGTCGGATAGGTATATTTGGGCCCTCTCGGTAATGCACATCAACATAAGCCTTGAAAGCAATGTGACTAATGAGTTAGTTACGGGATGATGCATGACAGAACGAGTAAAGAGACTTGCCGGTAACGAGATTGAACTAGGTATTAAGATACCGACGATCGAATCTCGGGCAAGTAACATACCGATGACAAAGGGAACAACGTATGTTGTTATGCGGTTTTGACCGATAACGATCTTCGTAGAATATGTAGGAGCCAATATGAGCATCCAGGTTCCGCTATTGGTTATTGACCGGAGACGTGTCTCGGTCATATCTACATAGTTCTTGAACCCATAGGGTCCACACGCTTAATGTTCGGTGATGATCGGTATTATGAGTTATGTGTTTTGATGTACCGAAAGTAGTTCAGAGTTCCGGATATGATCACGGACATGACAAGGAGTCTCGAAATGGTCGAGACATAAATATCGATATATTGGATAACTATGTTTGGCCTATTGGGGGTTACCGGAACCCCCCGGGGAGTGTAATGGGCCTATTGGGCCTTAGTGGAGAAGAGGAGGGGCGGCCAAGGCAGGGCCGCCCGCCCCCTCCCCCTCTAGTCCGAATTGGACAAGGAGGGAGGGGGGGCGGCGCCCCCCTTTCCTTCCCCCCTCTCTCCTCCTTCCCCTTCTCCTACTCCTACTAGGAAAGGAGGAGTCCTACTCCCGGTGGGAGTAGGACTCCTCCCTTAGCACGCCCTCCTCCTGGCCGGCCGCCTCCCCCCTAGCTCCTTTATATACGGGGGTGGGGGGCATCCTAATACACACAAGTTGTTCATTGATCTTTAGCCGTGTGCGGTGCCCCCCTCCACCATAATCCACCTCGGTCATATCGTAGTGGTGCTCAGGCGAAACCCTGCATCGGTAGCTTCATCAACACCGTCATCACGCCGTCGTGCTGACCGAACTCTCCCTTGAACCTCTACTGGATCGTGAGTTCATGGGACATCACCGAGCTGAATGTGTGCAGATCGCGGAGGTGTTGTATGTTCGGTACTTGGATCGGTCGATCGTGAAGATGTACGACTACATCAACCGCGTTATCATAACGCTCCGCTTACGGTCTACGAGGGTACGTGGACGACACTCTCCCCTCTCGTTACTATGCATCACCATGATCTTGCGTGTGCGTAGGAATTTTTTTGAAATTACTATGTTGCCCAACATTGGCATCCGAGCCAGGTTTATGCGTAGATGTTATGTGCACGAGTAGAACACAAGTGAGTTGTGGGTGATACAAGTCATACTGCTTACCAGCATGTTATACTTTGATTCGGCGGTATTGTTGGATGAAGCAGTCGGGACCGACATTACGCATACGCTTACGGGACACTGGTTCTACCGATGTGGTTTGCACATAGGTGGCTGGCGGGTGTCAGTTTCTCCAACTTTAGTTACATCGAGTGTGGCTACGCCCGGTCCTTGTTGAAGGTTAAAACAGCACTAACGTGATGAAACATCATTGTGGTTTTGATGCGTAGGTAAGAACGGTTCTTGCTCAGCCCGTAGCAGCCACGTAAAACTTGCAACAACAAAGTAGAGGACATCTAATTTGTTTTTGAAGGGCATGTTGTGATGTGATATGGTCAAGACATGATGCTAAATTTTATTGTATGAGATGATTATGTTTCGTAACAGAGTTATCAGCAACTGACAGGAGCCATATGGTTGTCGCTTTATTGAATGCAATGCAATCGCCCTGTAATTGCTTTACTTTGTCACTAAGCGGTAGCGATAGTCGTAGAAGCAATAGTTGGCGAGGCAACAACGATGCTACGATGGAGATCAAGGTGTGCCGCTGGTGACGATGGTGATTATGACGGTGCTTTGGAGATGGAGATAAAAGGCACAAGATGATGATGGCCATATCATATCACTTATATTGATTGCATGTGATGTTTATCTTTTATGCATCTTATTTTTCTTTGATTGTCGGTAGCATTATAAGATGATCTCTGACTAAATTTCAAGGTATTGGTGTTCTCCCTGAGTATGCACCGTTGCCAAAGTTCATCATGTCGAGACACCATGTGATGATCGGGTGTGATAAGCTCTATACATACAACGGGTGCAAGCCAGTTTTGCACGCGCAGAAATACTCGGGTTAACCTTGATGAGCCTAGCATCTGCAGATATGGCCTCAGAACAATGAGACCGAAAGGTTGACCGTGAATCATATAGTATATATGATCAACATAGTGATGTTCACCATTGGAAACTACTCCATTTCACATGAAGATCGGAACTGGTTCAGTTGATTTGGATCACGTGATCACTTAGATGATTAGAGGGTTGTCTGTCTAAGTGGGAGTTCTTAAGTAATTTGATTAATTGAACTTTAATTTATCATGAACTTAGCACCTGATAGTATTTCACTTGTCTATGTTGTTGTAGATAGATGGACCGTGCTATTGTTCCGTTGAATTTTATTGCGTTCCTTCAGAAAGCTAAGTTGAAAGATGATGGTAGCAATTACACGGACTGGGTCTGTAACTTGAGGATTATCCTCATTGCTGCACAGAAGAATTACGTCCTGGAAGCACCGCTAGGTGCAAGACCCACAGCAGGAGCAACGCCGGACGTTGTGAACGTCTGGCAGAGCAAAGTTGATGACTACTCGATAGTTTAGTGTGCCATGCTTTACGGCATAGAACCGGGACTTCAACGATGTTTTGAACGTCATGGAGCATATGAGATGTTTCAGGAGTTGAAGTTAATATTTCAAGCAAATTCCCGGATTGAGATATATGAAGTCTCCAATAAGTTCTATAGCTGCATGATGGAGGAGAATAGTTCTGTTAGTGAACATATACTCAAAATGTCTGGGTATAATAATCACTTGATTCAACTGGCAGTTAATCTTCCTGATGATAGTGTCATTGACAGAATTCTTCAATCACTGCCACCAAGCTACAAGAGCTTCGTGATGAACTATAATATGCAAGGGATGGAAAAGACAATTTCTGAGCTCTTCACGATGCTAAAGGCTGCGGAGGTAGAAATCAAGAAGGAGCATCAAGTGTTCATGGTCAACAAGACCACCAGTTTCAAGAAAAAGGGTAAATGGAAGAAGAAGGGAAACTTCAAGAAGAACAGCAAACAAGTTGCTGCTCAAGAGAAGAAACCCAAGTCTAGACCTAAGCCTGAGACTGAGTGCTTCTACTGCAAAGGGACTCGTCACTAGAAGCGGAACTGCCCCAAGTATTTGGCGGATAAGAAGGATGACAAGGTGAACAAAGGTATATGTGATATACATGTTATTGATGTGTACCTTACTAAAGCTCGCAGTAGCACCTGGGTATTTGATATTGGTTCTGTTGCTAACATTTGCAACTCGAAATAGGGACTACGATGAACCGAAGGTTGGCTAAGGACAAGGTGACGATGCGCGTGGGAAATGGTTCCAAAGTCGATGTGATCGCGGTCGGCACACTACCTCTAAATCTACCTTCGGGATTAGTTTTAGACCTCAATAATTGTTATTTGGTGCCAGTGTTAAGCATGAACATTATATCTGGATCTTGCTTGATGTGAGACGGTTATTCATTTAAATCTGAGAATAATGGTTGTTCTATTTATATGAGTAATATCTTTTATGGTCATGCACCCTTGAAGAGTGGCCTATTTTTGTTGAATGTCGATTGTAGTGATACACATATTCATAATGTTGAAACCAAAAGATGCAGAGTTGATAATGATAGTGCAACTTATTTGTGGCACTGCCGTTTAGGTGATATTGGTGTAAAGCGCATGAAGAAACTCCATACTGATGGACTTTTGGAATCACTTGATTATGAATCACTTGGTACTTGCGAACCATGCCTCATGGGCAAGATGACTAAAACGCCATTCTCCGGAACAATGGAGCAAGCAAAAGATTTGTTGGAAATCATACATACTGATGTATTTGGTCCGATGAATATTGAGGCTCGCGGCTGGTATCGTTATTTTCTCACCTTCATAGATGATTTGAGCAGATGTGGGTATATCTACTTAATAAAACATAAGTCTGAAACATTTGAAAAGTTCAAAGAATTTCAGAGTAAAGTGGAAAATCATCATAACAAGAAAATAAAGTTTCTAGATTTGATTGTGAACGTGAATATTTGAGTTACGAGTTTGGTCTTCATTTGAAACAGTGCAAAATAGTTTTGCAATTCACGCCACCCAGAACACCACAATGTAATGGTGTGTCCGAACATTGTAATCGTACTTTACTAGATATGGTGCAATCTATGATGTCTCTTACTGATTTAGCGCTATCATTTTGGGGCTAGGCGTTAGAGACGGCTGCATTCACGTTAAATAGGGCACCATCGAAATCCGTTGAGATGATGCCTTATGAACTGTGGTTTGGCAAGAAACCAAAGTTGTGGTTTCTTAAAGTTTGGGGCTGTGATGCTTATGCGAAAAAGCTTCAACTTGATAAGCTCGAACCCAAATTGGAGAAATGTGTCTTCATAGGATACCCAAAGGAGACTATTGGGTACACCTTCTATCACAGATCCGAACGAAAAACATTCGTTGCTAAGAATGGATCCTTTCTAGAGAAGGAGTTTCTCTCGAAAGAACTGAGTGGGAGGAAAGTAGAACTTGATGAGGTAAATGTACCTGCTCCCTTATTGGAAAGTAGTTCATCACAGAAACCGGTTCCTGTGACGCCTACACCAATTAGTGAGGAAGCTAATGATATTGATCAGGAAACTTTAGATCAAGTTGCTACTGAACCTCGTAGGTCAAACAGAATAAGATCCGCACCAGAGTGGTACGGTAATCCTATTTTTGAGGTCATGTTACTTGACCATGGCGAACCTACGAACTATGAGGACGCGATGATGAGCCCAGATTCCGCAAAAAGGCTTGAGGCCATGAAATCTGAGATGGGATCCATGTATGAGAACAAAGTGTGGACTTTGGTTGACTTGCCCGATGATCGGCAAGCCATCGAGAATAAATGGATCTTCAAGAAGAAGACTGACGCTGACGGTAATGTTACTCTCTACAAAGCTTGACTTGTTGTGAAAGGATTTCGACAAGTTCAAGGAGTTGACTACATTGAGACTTTCTCACCCGTAGCGATGCTTAAGTCTGTCTGAATCATGTTAGCAATTGCTGCATTATGATTATGAAATTTGGAAAATGGATGTCAAAGCTGCATTCCTGAATGGATTTCTGTAAGAAGAGTTGTATATGATGCAATCGGAAGGTTTTGTCGATCCAAAAGGTGCTAACAAAGTGTGCAAGCTCCAACAAACCATTTATGGACTGATGCAAGCCTCTCGGAGTTGGAATAAACGTTTTGATAGTGTGATCAAAGCATATGGTTTTATATAGACTTTTGGAGAAGCCTATATTTACAAGAAAGTGAGTGGGAGCTCTGTAGCATTTCTAATACTATATGTAGATGACATATTATTGAGTGGAAATGATATAAAATTTCTGGATTTCTGGATAGCATAAAGATACTTGAATAAGAGTTTTTCAATGAAAGACCTCGGTGAAGATGCTTACATATTGGGCATCAAGATCTATAGAGATAGATCAAGACACTTAATTGGACTTTCACAAAGCACATACCTTGATAAAGTTTTGAAAAAGTTCAAAATGGATCAAGCAAATAAAGGGTTCTTGCCTGTGTTACAAGGTGTGAAGTTGAGTCAGAATCAATGCCCGACCACTGGAGAAGATAGAGAGAAAATGAAAAATGCTCCCTATGCTTCAAACATAGGCTCTATCATGTATGCAATGTTGTGTACCAGACCTGACGTGTGCCTTGCTATTAGTTTAGGAGGGAGATACCAAAGTAATCGAGGAGTGGATCACTGGGCAGCGGTCAAGAACATCCTGAAATACCTGAAGAGGACTAAAGATATGTTTCTCGTTTACGGAGGTGACAAAGAGCTTGTCGTAAATGGTTACGTCAATGCAAGCTTTGACACTGATCCGGACGATTCTAAATAGCAAATGGGATACGTGTTTATATTGAACGGTGGAGCTATCAGTTGGTGCAATTCGAAACAAAGCGTCGTGGCGGGATCTACGTGTGAAGCGGAGTACATAGCTGCTTTAGAAGCAGCAAATAAAGGAGTCCGGATGAAGGAGTTCATATCCGATCTAGGGGTCATACCTAGTGCATCGGGTCCAATGAAAATCTTTAGTGACAATACTGGTGCATTTGCCTTGGCAAAGGAATCGAGATTTCACAAGAGAACCAAGCACATCAAGAGACGCTGCAATACCATCCGTGACCAAGTCCAGGTGGGAGACATAGAGATTTGCAAGATACATACGGATCTGAATGATCCAGACCCGTTGACTAAGCCTCTCTCACGAGCAAAACATGATCAACCCAAGAGTCCATGGGTGTTAGAATCATTACTGTGTAATCTAGATTATTGACTCCAGTGCAAGTGGGAGACTGAAGGAAATATGCCCTAGAGGCAATAATAAAGTTGTTATTTATATTTCCTTATATCATGATAAATATTTATTATTCATGCTAGAATTGTATTAACCGGAAACTTAGTACATGTGTGAATACATAGACAAACAGAGTGTCACTAGTATGCCTCTACTATACTAGCTTGTTAAATCAAAGATGGTTAAGTTTCCTAGCCATAGACATGAGTTGTCATTTGATTAACGGGATCACATCATTAGAGAATGATGTGATTGACTTGACCCATTCCGTTAGCTTAACACTTGATTGTTTAGTATGTTGCTATTGCTTTCTTCATGACTTATACATGTTCCTATGACTATGAGATTATGCAACTCCCGAATACCGGAGGAACACTTTGTGTGCAACCAAACGTCACAACGTAACTTGGGTGATTATAAAGGTGTTCTACAGGTGTCTCCGATGGTGTTTGTTGAGTTGGCATAGATTGAGATTAGGATTTGTCACTCCGATTGTCGGATAGGTATCTCTGGGCCCTCTCGGTAATACACATCACTATAAGCCTTGCAAGCAATTTGACTAATGAGTTAGTTACGGGATGATGCATTACAGAACGAGTAAAGAGACTTGCCGGTAACGAGATTGAACTAGGTATTGAGATACCGACGATTGAATCTCGGGCAAGTAACATACCGATGACAAAGGGAAATACGTATTTTGTTATGCGGTTTGACCGATAAAGATCTTCGTAGAATATGTAGGAGCCAATATGAGCATCCAGGTTCCGCTATTGGTTATTGACCGGAGACGTGTCTCGGTCATGTCTACATAGTTATCGAACCCGTAGGGTCCGCACGCTTAACGTTCGTGACGATCGGTATTATGAGTTTATGTGTTTTGATGTACCTAAGGTAGTTCGGAGTTCCGGATATGATCACGGAAATGACGAGGAGTCTCAAAATGGTCGAGACATAAAGATCGATATATTGGATGACTATGTTTGAACTTTGAAAGTGTTCCGGGCAAGTTCAGACATATACTGGAGTACCGCGGGGTTACCGGAACCCCCCGGGGAGTGTAATGGGCCTATTGGGCCTTAGTGGAGAAGAGGAGGGGCGGCCAAGGCAGGGCCACACGCCCCCTCCACCTCTAGTACGAGTTGGACAAGGAGGGGGGGGGGCGGCGCCTCCCTTTCCTTCCCCCTCTCTCCTCCTCCCCCCTTCTCCTACTCCTACTAGGAAAGGAGGAGTCCTACTCCTGGTGGGAGTAGGACTCCCCCCTTGGCGCGCCCTCCTCCTGGCCAGCCGCCTCCCCCCTAGATCCTTTATATGTGGGGGGGGCACCCCAATACACACAAGTTGATCATTGATCTTTAGCCGTGTGCGGTGCCCACCTCCACAGTAATCCACCTCGATCATATCATAGCGGTGTTTAGGCGAAGCCCCGTGTCGGAAGCTTCATCAACACCGTCATCATGTCGTCATGCTGACGGAACTCTCCCTCAAAGCTCTACTGGATCGTGAGTTCGTAGGAAGTCACCGAGCTGAACGTGTGCAGATCGCAGAGGTGCCGTATGTTCGGTACTCGAATCATTCGATTGTGAAGACGCACGACTACATCAACCGCGTTTTCATAACGCTTCCGCTTACGGTCTACGAGGGTATGTGGACGACACTCTCCCCTCTTATTGCTATGCATCACCATGATCTTGCGTGTGCATAGGAATTTTTTTGAAATTACTACGTTCCCAAACATGGTGGAACTTATCGGTTGTGGGGGCTCCTCTGTACAGGGATCTTCTTGAACTAATGGGGTGTGGAGATGCTCCAAGAACACATTACTGTGAATACACTTCCGAGTGGAACTTATTTTTGCCAGATCATCAGGAGCCTAATTCTTGAGTCGGGGTATGTGGTGGAGCTCCAACCCTTCAAACTTCTTTTCTAACTTTCTCACTTCATTGTAGTATCCCGTCATGGCAGGGCTCCTGATATCGCACTCCTTCATCACTTGATTATCTACCAAATCTGAGCCGCCATAAACCATCAGGCGATGGATGCCAAGTGAGATGGTGATATGCAATCCATATAAAAGCGCTTCATATTCCGCTTCATTATTAGAGGAATCAAAGTGAATATCGAGAATGTAATTGAGTTTATCGCCTCTTGGAGACACCAGGACCACTCCAGCTCCGGAACCACGCAACATCTTAGATCCGTCGAAGGACGTGGTCCAATGCTCCGAGTGAACTGGAGTCGGTTGCTATTGCTCAATCCACTCGGCCACGAAATCTGCAATTTCCCGAGACTTAATTACCTTCTTCGCTTTGAATTTGATATCGAGAGGAAGAGTTCAATTGCCCACACTTTGCCACTCGACCAGTTGCGTCTCGATTATTCAAAATCTCTGACAATGGAGCTTCACTGACGACTAAAACTGAGTGATCTGCGAAGTAATGTGCAACTTTCTTCGTGGTCAGATAGATTCCATAGACAAGCTTCTGGTAATGCGGATACCTTTGCTTCGACGAAGTCAAAACTTTAGAAATGTAATACACAGGGCATTGAACTTTATAGGCTTTTCCTTCTTCCTCCCGCTGGACTATGAGCAATATTCTGACAACCTCTCTAGTGGCTGCAATATATAACAACAGAGGCTCTTTGCTGACTAGAGCAGCAGGCACTGGCTGGGTGGAAAGCAGGGGTTTGAGCTCTACAAACGCCGCTTCAGATTTCGGAGTCCACTCAAATGTATCACACATTTTCATCAGTCGGTAAAGAGGAAATGCCTTTTCACCGAGGCAAGAAATGAATCGACTTAGTGCAGCCAGTCAACCCGTAAGCTTCTGAACATCATGCACACGCACAGGGCATTTCATTCGGATGATAGCTCCAATCTTTTCTGGTTTTGCGTCGATTCCTCGTTCGGAAACAAGAAAACCAAGCAACTTCCCTCTTGGGACTCTAAATATGCTCTTGGATGGATTAAGCTTGATGTCATATCTTATTAGGTTGGCAAAGGTTTCAGCGAGATCAGTCAGTAGGTTGGAACTCTTGCGTGACTTGACCATGATATCATCCATGTATGCTTACATGTTCTAACTGATTTGAGTAAGTAGGAACTTCTCTATCATGTGCATGAACGTGGCTCCAGCATTCTTCACACCAAAAGGCATGGTAACATAGCAAAAACATCCGAATGGGGTGATGAAGGCTGTTTTTATTTCATCAGGTCCATACAGACGGATCTGATGGTACCCGGAATATGCATCCAAGAAGGATAAATGCTCACACCCCACCGTCGAGTCAACGATCTAATCGATGTGGGGGAGAGGAAAATGATCTTTCGGGCAGGCCCAATTGATAATACACATACGAAGCTAATCATGTTTCTTAGGGACCATGAAGACGTTGGCAAGCCACACCGAGTGGTCAATCTCGCAGATGAACTCAGCTACCAAGAGCCGAGCTACCTCCTTGCCAATCGCCTTTCTCTTTTCTACGGCGGACTGTCGGAGATGCTCTTTCACTTGTTTTGTGTTTGGGTCGACTCGCAAATGGTGCTCAGCCAGCCCCCTGGGTACACCCGGCATGTCAGAAGGTTTCCATGCAAAGATGTCCAAGTTCTCATGGAGAGACTGGAAGAGGGCGGCTTCCTATTTGCTGTCGAGTGTCATTGATATGTGAGTCAAGGCTGCATTGGGGTCTTTCGGTGGATATGAAGAGGTTTGGTTTCTCCCACTGACTGAAAGGCAGACTCTGAAGCAGGCTTCTTGGACCGCAGCAAATCACTTGGATCTGTAGTTCTCTGGTATTCCTGCATCTCCACAACTTCCATCTGCTCATCGGCAATCTTGCATCCCTTCTGAAGGCAATCTTCTTCTCTCTATCTGTTTCATGTGACTGTGATCACACCTCTGGGACCGGGCATCTTCAACTTGAGATATACATAATATGGTCAAGCCATGAAAAAAGCATATGCGTGCCTGCCAGAATGGCATGGTAAGCACTGTGGAAATCACTACCTCAAATGTCAACTTTTCCTTGCGGTCATTCTTGGAATCACCGAAAACCACATCAAGAGTAATCTGCCCGAGTGACTTTGCCTTTCTTCCAAGAATGACGCCGTGGAACTGCATGTTGCTCTCACTAAGTTTGGACATTGGGATGCCCATCCCTTCAAGGGTCTCAGCATAAAAAATGTTCAGCCCACTTCCGCCATCCATAAGGACTTTAGTTAGTCGGGTGCCCCCAACGACTGGGTCGACCACCAGCGCTTGCCTCCCGGGAGTAGCAACTTGTGTTGAGTGATCTGATTGGTTGAATGTAATGGGAGTCTTCGACCACTTCAAGTATGTCCTAGTTGCCGGATCAACCATATTCACTTGCCTGTTAATGACTTTTAGTCGACTTTTGCTTTCTACGTCAGCAAAAATCATGAAGGTAGCATTGACCTTAGGGTAACCATCATCTTCCTCTTTTGCATCCTGTTTATCAGATTCTTTCTCACTGGACTGATTGTCTCAAAAATCTGAATCAGAAGTCGGCACTGCCGAGTGGTGTGCTTAGGGTAAATCAAGTTGCCCTCTTCGTCTTTCTTAGTGTGAATGTAACACGGTAGGTCCAGAACGTCCTGGCTCGACTGATCCTTCACCTTATTGGGTGTCCACTGTGGTTTGTGTTTTCCTTTGAACTTCCCTTCTCCTACATTCAGGACTGCAGTCTCAGCAGGACCTATAGGTTCAGCTTTACGTTTTTGCTTCCCACTGGAATTTCCAGCCCCAGACTCCTGGACGGCTGTTATTTCCCTTGTCATTGCAAGGTCGGTCTTCCTCTTCACCATTAGCGTACCGAGTGGCTATTTCCATCATTCGAGTCAGAGTCATGTCTCTGAAATGACCAAATTTCAGTGTAAGCTCTCTGTACTAGACGCCTCCTTTGAAGGCACAAACCGCCTGGTGATCCGACACATTCTCCACCGTATTATGAAGGTAGTCCATATCTAGATGAAGTCTCTCAAAGTTTCATTCGTCTTCTGAACACAGTGTCGCAGTTTAGTCAGCCCAGCGGGTCGCTTGAAAGTGCCTTTGAATGTTTTGATGAACACTCGAGGCAAGTCATCCCAGCAGCAAATACTACCAGGGGAAAACAGAGTCAACCAGGCTCTCGCCGAGCCCTCTAGCATCGGGAGGAGGTGCTTCACGGAGACATTACCATTGCCTCCTCCAATCTGCACAGCCACTCGATAATCTTCCAGCCAGGTGTTTGGTTTTGATTCACCAGTAAATTTACTCACGCTCGCTGCCAACCTGAAGTTGGGAGGGATCTCAGCTAATCAGATGGCCATACTGAAACACTCGGGCCGAGAAATAAATGCTCTGTTTCTAGTCGGATGATCTCTACCTTGACCTTCTCTGTTAGCTCGGCCTCTGTCGACCAAACCTTGCACTCGGCTCTCTAGGGTTGACCGGTACTGTCGGTGTACTAGAGTAGGGGTACCCTAGTATCCTGAACTTGTGCACGGGCAGTTGCAGCGCCCCGCGGCAAGGCTTGCCGGGTGACCGCCAAGGTCCTCCGTGGTTCCTTTGGAGCCATTCAAGAACAAAGTATTCAAGCGAAGGAGACAAGTCCCCGGCAAGAGGAGCTTGTCGGGAAGGCCAACCAAGGCATCTCAAGGAACTTGCCGCGATGCGCCATGCGTCCCGGCAAGGCCTGGTGAGCGACAAGCTTCCGGACGCGACAAGACAACGCCTGCGGCAAGGTGCTTGCCGCGGCAGGCTACCACTCTGTACCCGCGCTCCAGCACATCCACCAACGTGTCGCCCTAGGGCCTTTCCAGGTGCGCGTGGTGAGAGGCTGCGCAGCCAGCGGTGTGTGGTGGCAAGCGACGCTGACAAGACTGCCATCATGGTGAGCGGTGGCGTCCCTGACGGTCCTTTTCTGCACTGTTTGGACGACACAGACGGGCATTTAATGCCTTTGTCCCCTGCCATCAGGGTTAGGTAGGATGCACTGTACAGGTAGCTATACCAACCCAATTCCCTTTTCCATTTTTGCCCTTGTCTACGTTGCCACCTGTCGGAGACCCCATGAACATATCAAAGGAGGCCCATGCGCAACGTAGAGGGGGGTTCGAAACCAGAAAACACTCACGCTCGGTCTCGTTAGCAGCTCGAGTGTACTGTAGCACTCAGCACTCCTGAGCAAGAACACAATACAATCAGACAAGCAGCAGTAGGAGTATTATCTCTCCGGAGAGCTCCGAAGCTGGGTAAACTGCTCGTGTGCTCCGCCTCGATCCGCTCTTCATGCGATCTCTGCCCCCCGCTGAACCGAAAGGGGCTCGGTCCGCCGGTCCCATAGGTGTTGGTGGATCAGCTTCCCCGACATCTTTGGCGCGCCAGGTAGGGGGCGTCAAGGTTATGTGAACCTGATCCGGCGTGCACACGAGCTAGATCTTCATTTTCTTCATCGACATGCCACCGAAGAAGAAGACTTCGACGGCAGCTGTTCCGTCCACGTCGATCCCACCGCCACCGGAGCAAACGAGTGGTGGGGCAGATGCCGACGGGAGAACTTACATCGACGAGGGAGGTCACGGCGCTACCAGGTCCAAGGACAAGGCTGCGCAGACCTGGCGTCCGTACATGTACCGCGCCCATCTCAGGAGGCGCAGGACCGACAGCGTCATGGTACTCGTAGTACCATACGCTTGTTGGGCCAAGATCGAGCTGGTGGATCTCGGGATGCTCAAGACCAGCATGCACGCCAACGTGCTGGCACGAGCGAGGCACGGTCGCCTGGACGGGATACTGCTCCTTCTAACATAGTTAGAAGTCCGAGCATATCCCGTGCATAAGTAAAGCTTATGTGCTCCGCACATCTTGTCAATTTCATGCTTTCTATTCTTTGCATGCATTATCTGACACTTTGTGCAGCACCTACCCCCGGTAAGCAATAACGAGCCGTAAGGCTCCATATCTTTATTTTCTCTTCCTTCTTTTTCTCGAAAAGGAAAGGAAGGTTCCCTCGCCCACAAGTTTGCCGGGGGGAAAGGAGAAGATAATGGTGTGGACCAGGCATCGTTCAAGCAAGTTTTCGCCTTACTGGAAAGCAAACGACAGAAAAGCTAAGTTGCCAAAGTTTGAGCAATCAGTTTTTAAATTTTTAAGTTATCTTCCTCGAACGACCGTGCTTTGTATGGAAAACCTGTGCGTGGAGGAACCAACTCGTAGCTAGTTGCGCCCTTACTTTGTTTTGAGTCCTCTCAACAACTTAAGTGAGCTGCGACTAGTTTCTTGTCGGAACCAGCACCGGCACCGGCAAAAACATACAAAGGAAGGAATCAAGTAAAGGAAATAACATAGCAATCTCTACTCAAAATAGAGTTATATTACAAGATAACTTGTCGCAGCTCTAACAGATTGTTCTCATGACATGATCAGCACCGACAAGGAAAAAGAGAAAACGGGCGGCCTAATCTACGCGATCGCCCTCAACCCTCTTGATCTCGCTCACCTTGTCCACAATGGGTGTCACAAGGGCCTTGAGCGCTTCCAGATCAGCATCCGGCGGCAGGGACCTGAGGACGTTGGTGAGGTTGAGGCCTGGGTTGCGGAAGGCCACCTTCACCAGCACCTTCTGAAGAACTCCCGCGCAGATCTTGCGTGACTCGTCGGCCAGCTGCTTTGGGATCTTCTCCCGGAGTCGCTGGAGGGCCGTCTCCACGCCTTTGAAGAACAAGCTGAGCTTGGCGCTGGGTTGGAGGTGCTCGTCGGAGGAGTACCCGAGATCCTCCATCCCCAGTTGCGCCAGCTCCCCGTCGATGGCTGCGGCAACATTCACGAGACCCTCGGTCCAGTGCTCCACGATCTCCCTAAAAGCATTCTGGGCGGCAGCAGCACTTGCCAGCAGCGCCTCGTCGGCCTTGATCTTCTCCTTCAAGGCCACCTCCTGCTCCCTGGCGCCGTCCAGCGTCTGAGTCAACGTGGCCAGCTTCAACTCGAGATCCGCGTTGGAGTCCTTGGCGGCGCTAAGTTCTTTGCTCCTCTCAGCGAGAAGACCCTGCAGCTCGCCATGAGCGGCGGCGTCCTTCTCGCGCTCACGCTTGAGAGCGGCAAGCTCCTTGCCGCTCGCCCTGAGATCAGCCTCCAGCTGCGCTACCTTCGTCTCCAGCTCCTTCTTGGCGGCCTCAGCAGCTGCAGCGGCATCCTTTGCTTCCTTGAGAGCCCCGCCAAATGCTTGCTTGCGCGTGGCAAGCTCCTCCTCGTGGCTATCAAGGTTGACCTTGCGCTGCGCCAACTCTCCTTCCTGCGCAAATAGATTTTCAGCGACAAGCCGCTGTTGCTCTTCAACCTCAGCCTTCGCGAGGAGAAAAGCTTTCCGCTCCTCGTCGACTTGCTCCCGCTCCTCCGCCAGGGATCGGAGAGTTTCCTGCCTGAGACCACGGAGCTCCTCAGCGCGCTTCTCAATGTCCACTCCCGCCCTCGCGACAAGCGCTTCTCGGGATTCTAGCTTGGCTTGTCTGGCGCGGTAGAGCGACAACAGTTTTTGCAGCAGCCGCTCCTCCTCGGACTCGTCGCTGCTGCTGCTTGGCGCGTCAACTAGCGTCAGCCCGGTAGAGGCGAGCACCTCTCCATCCAATATATCTCCTTCGACCGGCGCCCTGGAGCTTGACGCCCAGGGGAGCTTGATGAAGATACCGTCGCCGGCCTTCAAGTAGGTGCCGGGCTGGGGCTCTACAGAGCCTGGCGCTGCAGCATCGACGGAGGGATCGGCGGTCGGCGCAGCGCCTGCCGCTCCTGCGGCCTCGGGGCCGTTAGTGCGATCGCCGGATCCCTCGCCAGCTTCTGCGGCGGCAGATTTGGCGGCTTCTTCGCTGGCGGGCTCATCAGCACCAGCTTCTCCTTCGGTGTCAACGACGTCGTCGGTGTTGCTGCGCGCGTTCTCCTCGCCAGCGACCTCAGTTTCCATCGGCTCTGTGGCAGATGGATCTGACGAACGGAAAAAGGGAGAAAAGTCAAGCAAACACCCAGAAAGAAAATAAGAAGAAGAACCCAAGGGAAGTTCTCAAGCAAAAGGATTACCTGTGCTAGGATCTGCAGTCGTGGTCTCGACCACCAGAGGATCACTGGTGCCGTCCCTTGCCGGAGAACTGTCCCTTGCCGTAGAATTCTCCCTTGCCGGAGAACGCTCCCTTGCCGGGGAAGCCTCCCTTTGCGGTGCAGTCGAAGCAGATGGCATTTCAGGAGCGGCTTTCGGGCACTCCTGGTGAGGCTGCTCTGCTCCTACACAAACCAACAGTCAGATATCAGCAAAGAGAAAGCACCCATGCGCGCCTGACAGCATGAAGTAAACCATATACTTACGTGGGGGGCTGTGCTGGGGGCTGCTTTGAGGAATGGTTGCCGGGTCCGACAAGGTGGTCTCGGACATGTCCTCTACCGTCGCGGTAGGGTCGTCCTCGATGACAATCACTGGGACCTTGGCTCTCTTCGCCGCTCTCTAGGCCAGCGTCCTAAAAAGGAATGGGTTCAGAGTGAAGCAAATCAGACACAAGACAAAAACAACAAAAATTGAAGAGTTACAAGTACAACAAAGAATCTTACTCTTCTTCTTCCTCGTCAGAGCTGAGCGCACAGAGATCGAAGTCCGGCTCGCCTCCGGTGTGACGAGGCGGAGGAGTAGGCTCCCTTGTCCGCTTCGCAGGAGCAGTAGCGGTGGACCGGGAAGACCCCGCTCTAGTTGCCGTAGCGGCATGAGGCGCTCCCGCGGCAACACTGCTTGCCGCAGTAGAGCGTGTCGCGCGGCTCGGCGGCTGTTGACTTGTCTCCCGCCCCGCTACGTCTGCGGCCTTGCGGAGATGCCTTCTTGGTGGGGCTGGGGGCTCCGCCTGCGGCAAGCTATCTGAAGGTTCAGGCCCGACAAGCTCTCCCTCACCGGGCTCGCTCGGTTCAGCTTCAGGCCCGGCAAGCTCTTCCTCGCCGGCGAACTCCTCTCGCTTGGCAAGGCTTGCCGCCTCTGCTGCCTCTGCCTCCTCCACGGTGAATCCAAACTCGCACGCGGCTGCGGCTGCTGCCGCCTCTTCCAGCCTGGTGGCGCTGTGCTGCATCTCCGCATCGGTGGTGTCGCGGGTGAGGCTCTTCTGCTCATCGGAGCGGACCGGCACTTCAACCAAGCCGTCAAAGAACTCCTGCACGACGGCGTCTGCCGGCTCCTGCCAAGTTGGGACAATTCCATGCGAGTCGCACAGCGGCATCATTGCACGGATGCGGTCGAGCGAGGAGTTATTGCACAACGGAACCACACCCCTCGGCAACATGAATGGGTGTTGAGGATCGCGCTTGAACAGTTCCAGGAGCATCGCGTCCAGCTCCAGGACAGTGAAGTTGAAGTTGAGGCTCGGGCGCAGCCTCATGATATCCGCCGAGTTCTGGAACTCCCAGGCGGGTCTCCTCCTCTCCTGCAAGGGGGCGATGCGGCGGCGAAGAAAATCTACGCCAACGGCGCCTACGGTGAGCCCGGCAAGCCTGAGGCGTAATATCCGGGTGACGACAATCTTCAACCTGTCGTCTTCCGGGGCCATGTTGCTCCAATCATTGCCACACACTATTGGGGCTTGGCGCAGGGCAGTAAATGGCTGCGGGTTCTCCTCGACAATCCAGCACCACTCTGCTCTCCATTCCTCCCACTTGCTGCGCAGCTCTCCCTCCAGATAAGCTTCCTTCTTGCCGACTCTCGAGATCCAGGCTATCCCGCCAGCAAGAGGCTCTCCTCTCTCGACCCGGGGCATAAAGAAGTGGCGAAAAAGAGCTACATTTGGGTGGAATCCGACGAAGTTTTCGCAGAGATGTGCGAAAACTGCCATGGTCAGAACGGTGTTGGGGGTGAAGTCAAGGAGGCGGAACCCGTAGGTGTTCATGATGTCACAGAAAAATTTAGAGAAGGGCGGGCAAAGCCCGCAGTAGAAGAACATCTTGAAGAAGGGGTACCCGTCTGGAGCCAGTTCTGAAGCGGCAGCCGGGAGCACCTTCGTGCGCGGATGCGCCCGCGTCTCCGTCGACCAGAAGAGGTAGTAGTACTCCCTCAGCTCCTTCGCGGCAAGCTGAGGGGGGAAGATGGCCCGCTCCTTTCGCAGCGCCATGAGCCGCTGCGCCTCGACCGATTTCACGCCCTTCCCCTTGTCGGCTTTCGGAGCCATGGCGGAGGTGGTGGGGGAGATCGACGGTGTTGGTGGTGCTGGTGGCAATGGGGGGCGGAGCGCTGCTCTCTTTCAGCTTCGGGAAGAAGGGGGGAGCGGCGGAGATTTGTGAAATTGGAGTAACAACCGGCGAGATGGGCGAACTGCCCCTGTTTTCCCTGCTTATAAAGAGGGAGGGGGCGGACGATTCGTCCTTCCGAATAAAGAAACCACCCAGGATCTCTCCCACGACGCTGCATTCGACGCGTGCCGTTGGGGGAGGGCGTGGTGGATACGGAGTAAGATACGGCGTAACCCAGGCCGCACGTGCCCGTGCCCTGTTTTGGGCCTGGCCCAACAACGCTCGACACCGTGTGTGGCCTAGGCCCGGGGGCTCCTGTCGGTGTACTAGAGTAGGGGTACCCTAGTATCCCGAACTTGTGCACGGGCAGTTGCAGCGCCCCGCGGCAAGGCTTGCCGGGTGACTGCCAAGGTCCTCCGTGGTTCCTTTGGAGACATTCAAGAACAAAGTATTCAAGCCAAGGAGACAAGGCCCCGGCAAGAGGAGCTTGCCGGGAAGGCCAACCAAGGCATCTCAAGGAACTTGCCGCGACGCGCCATGCGTCCCGGCAAGGCCCGGTGAGCGACAAGCTTCCGGACACGACAAGACAACGGCCGCGGCAAGGCGCTTGCCGCGGCAGGCTACCACTCTGTACCCGCGCTCCAGCACATCCACCAACGTGTCGCCCTGGGGCCTTTCCAGGTGCGCGTGGCGAGAGGCTGTGCAGCCAGCGGTGTGTGGTGGCAAGTGACGCTGACAAGACTGCCATCGTGGCGAGCGGTGGCGTCCCTGACGGTCCTTTTCTGCACTGTTGGGACGACACAGACGGACATTTAATGCCTTTGTCCCCTGCCATCAGGGTTAGGTAGGATGCATTGTACAGGTAGCTGTACCAACCCAATTCCCTTTTCCATTTTTGCCCTTGTCCACGTTGCCACCTGTCGGAGACCCCTTGAGCATATAAAAGGAGGCCCATGCGCAACGTAGAGGGGGGTTTGAAACCAGAAAACACTCACGCTCGGTCTCGTTAGCAGCTCGAGTGTATTGTAGCACTCAGCGCTCCTGAGCAAGAACTCAATACAATCAGACAAGCAGCAGTAGGAGTATTATCTCTCCGGAGAGCTCCGAAGCTGGGTAAATCGCTCGTGTGCTCCGCCTCGATCCGCTCTTCGTGCGATCTCCGCCCCCCACCGAACCGAAAGGGGCTCGGTCCGCCGGTCCCATAGGTGTTGGTGGATTAGCTTCCCTAACAGGGACTCTCCGCTCGTCACCATACGGGTGCTTATCAGCAAACCGCCAGTGCACGTACGACCCGCCACTCAGAAGGGGGCGTAAGCACTTGACGGTGGTCATCACGGGAAATTTGACGATCATACTGCCCGTGGCCTCGCCCCAGATACTGATCCTGGCGGGGACCGTGATCTTCCCGACACTGGGCAACCTCGGACTATGTGCCGACTGAACTGTGTCTACAACCACTGACATACTATGAATTCTGGTATGTGACTGGGAGACAGCAGAATTCTGTTCCCTAACCGTTTTAAGCAATGCTCGGATCTGCTCCAAACCTGTACCAGCTTCTGAATGTAACGGCTGAATTGACTATGCTATGCGTGCTACTGCTGCAACATTTTGGATCAGGGTACGGTATACCTGAGTTTCAGTAAGAAACAACCCTCGCATGTGTTGACTGGATTCGGGAATCCGCTAACTAGCGCTCGTCGAGTGCTTTCTGCAGATTCTCTAAATGCGTACGCTCAGCGAAGGTGGCCAAGCGCGCGGCCTCGAAGGCACGAGCCTTGGAGGTCTCCCCAATGATGGTGGTCTGGAGCGCCTGGACATTGCGAAGATGCAGCTCTTCCCTCTGCTCCATAGTTAGGGCGTCGGTGACGAACTCGTCATGATCTTGCGACGGGCCAGCACCACCATCGCCACCGCTACCATTGCGACGAAATCCAGGCGGATCGTGCTGTTAGTTTACCACGAGGACTTCTGCCGCTGGATCATTGCTCTCGCACTCGAAAAGGGAATCCGAGTGACCAGCCGGCAGATCAAACAGGTCGTAAAGAGATTCGTCAGGGTCAATCGCCGCAACTTGAGGGGTGTCCGATTGGCGAGCCACCGCATGCTTCACCCACCATTGGAGTCGCGAATGGCTGGACCGCTTGCGACGGCGGACGGCGGGGAGCAATGATGCCACAGAGACGGCCGTTACTGGGTCAGCGGCTGTCGAAGATGAACGCTGCAAGCACTCGCACGGAAGTGCGTTTCCCCATGGACGGGGAGGGCCTTGACGTCGAGGGGAGCTTCTTGAAGCCAGGCGGGGTCATCGACCATGAAAACAAGCGTGCCGAGACGGATCTCGCGACCCAATGCAAAACCACCGCCGGAAACCATGTTGACGGAGAATGAAATTTGCAACCTCACCGGAAGTCGCTTAGACACCTGCCCCATGGTGGGCGCCAACTGTAGTGGGAGTATGTCTCACAGTAAGAATAGGGGGTAAGTAGGAAGAGGCAAGGTCCTAGATATGATGAGGTTGTACACACAAGTTTACGTGTTCAGGCCCCTCTCGGAGGAGGTAACAACCCTATGTCTCGGTGCCCTGAGGCTTTGTCGACTGGATTATGCGTGGATGTTACAAGGGGTGCTAACCCTTGTGCCTATGGAGGGGGTGGCTTGTATAGAGTGTGCCAGGACCCTTACAGTCCTAAGTTACACAGGGTTCAATGTGAGTTAAGGTAGGGGTGTTACTGGTAATGCCAGCCATAAATGCTCATTAGGACTACTGAACGCCTGACCGTTGCCATCCTGGGGTGACTTTAGCTGTTCTGTACTCTGAGTGGTTCTTCATATGGTTGAGTGACCCAGCTGTTGTCGAGTGGAATTGGGATTCATTATATGGCAGTGTCCTTGGGCGGGGTGTCTTGGTGAGGCCTAATACCCTACCCTAGGTACATGTCCTCGTCAGTTAAGGAAGAAGAAGAAGGAGGGGGGCTCTCTCCCCCTCTCTCCCGATGTCACCAGAACACCGCCGGGGCCATCATCGTGACGATGATCTACACCAACAACTTTGCCGCTGTCATCACGAACTCTCTCCCCCTCTATGCAGAGGTGCAACACACCTTCTCCCCACTGTAATCTCTACTTAAACGTGGTGCTCAATGCTATATATTATTTCTCAATGATGTGCTACTATCCTATGATGTTTGAGTAGATCCATTTTGTCCTGTGGGTTGATTGATGATCGTGATTGGTTTGAGTTGCATGTTTTATTATTGGTGTTGTCTTATGGTGCTCTCCGTGTCGTGCAAGCGTGAGGGATCCCCGCTATAGGGTGTTGCAATATGATCATGGTTTGCTTATTGTATGTGTTGTGCGAGTGATAGAAACACAAAAACGGATAAGTGGGTTATGGTGTACGGGAATAAAGAGGACTTGATAACTTGATACTTTAATGCTATGGTTGGGTTTTACCTTAATGATCTTTAGTAGTTACAGATGTTTGCTAGAGTTCCAATGATAAGTGCATACGATCCAAGAAGAGAAAGTATGTTAGCTTAGCCTCTCCCTCCACTACAAAAAAATACACTTCCGTGATGATATGTGTTTGTCACAGTAGGTCGCGTTTTCTGTCATGCATGTACATCCATGATGATTTTATGACAGAATCAAGATAGTCATACATGTGTTGTCGTAGAAGTGTTCCATGACATTACCAAAATTATCATCACGGAAGTGTCCACTTCCATGACGATAAATCGTGCGTCACAGAAGTGCTTTCATAAAGGGTGACCGACACATGGCATCCACCGTAACGGAACGTCGTTAAGCTATTGGGTCCGGTTTTGGATCCGATAACCCGTTAACAGCCGGGACCAATGGGAAATTTCCACGTGTAAAATTCTGATTGGCCCGTACAAAACACTTGTCAGCTCGTCAGTGGGCCAGATGTCACCCGTCCATTGGAGGAGACATGCCTATGATACGTTGACACATGGTTGCACCCAACAGAGGCACATATATGTTAAAAAGGATAGCCCAGTCAAAGGCCTGTAGTACTTACTCAGGTACTAGTGGCCCAGCCCAATAACGGTCTGCTTAATAAAGGCCCATTTACAACCCGAAGCCAGATCTGGCCGGTTAATTGTTCACTGAATATTTTGGCGCATTTACGGCCCAAAGCCAGATCTGGCCCATTAATTGTTTGCCAAATATTTGGGCCCAATTAGAGCCCAGTGACTTTCGGCCTGTTAGAGGCCCAATGTAGACATGGGCCCATTTCAGCCCGGTGTGACTTTCGGCCTGGGAATGGCCCGTGCTGCCCATGGGCCATATATGGTCCGACGGGACATCGGGCCCACTAATGACCCGTGATAAAGGTGGCAACAGTTAAGGCCAATGTGACTTTTGGCCTGTCGCATAATTTGGCCCGTTGATGCCTGTACTAAGCTTTTGGCCTCTTAAAGGCCCATGATATCAGTGGGCCAACTAAGGACCGGGAAATGTTTCATCCTGGTAATGGCCCGTGAGATAACTGGGCCCAAAAAGGCCAGTTCCACATTTCAGCCTGCTGAAGGCCCGTCGACGACTAGTGAAAATTGAGGCCCAACATGCATTTCAACTGCTAAAGGCCCATGGTTTCATCTGGGCCATAACAGGCCAGTACAATATTCAGCCTGTTAATGGCCCAACTCTACCTGGGCCAAACTAAGCACTGGGTCCACAAAAGGCCCAACTAAAATATAGTCCGGTGTAAGTTGCGGGCCTGGCGCAAAATGTGAAGGCCCCAATCATTCGGTCCCAAGAAAGATGCAGGCCAACGCAATTGTGTCCCACTAAAAACCAGGCCCGTTAGAGTCGGATGTTTCGGCCCGGTCGACTACATCTGATTTTTTTCAGATAGCGAATGATGGCAGTAACTAGTAGGAATTAAGAACAAACCTACTCTATACAATAAAGAAATTATGGCATAGTAACTAAAAATAAACCTAGACTATACAATAAAGGATTTATGGTATATTACATCCACTGGGCATCGAAGTTCGCCACTAGTGATCATAAAGCGCAACGAAGAAGCAGACTACAAAAACAGGTCACCATTGCAGCGTAACAAAATAATACTGAACCAAGACCACTTCCAAGATAGTTCAAGAAAGGTTAGCCTTGCAGGGGAACTGCTGCGCAAGCTGCTGAGCAAGGCTGTGAGACTGGCCTAGCAAGTCGGTCATAGCTTCCAGGTGTAGCATTTAGCGATGATGTTCTCATTGGTGTTCTCTGCAATCTTTCTTAGAAATAGGACTTCAAGTCGAAGTTGAGTTGCAGAATGCCTTTCTGCTAGAACTTGGGACTGAAGGAATCGAACTGATTCATACAACGAATTATGTGAGCTTGTCTGACTACTAGTCTCAAGTAACTTAAACACTGCATCAATACAAGACTTTGGGGTTGTCTCGCTATCTTTAAGATGTTTTGCCTTGTTTGCTGCAATATATGTTGGGTTTTGATACATCTCGAACGTATCTATAATTTTTGATTGTTCCATGCTATTGTATTACCCCTTTTGGATGATATGGGCTTTATTTTACACATTTATATCATTTTTGGGACTAACCTATTAACCGGAGGCCCAGCCCATATTGTTGTTTTATTGTCTATTTCAGTGTTTCGAAAAAAGGAATATCAAATGAAATGAAACCTTCGGCGGCGTGATTTTTTGGAAGATTATGATCCAGGAGACATGGAGTGCAAGCCAGGGGAGCATCGAGGGAGCCACGAGACAGGGGGGCGCGCCCACCCCCCTGGGCGCGCCCTACCCTCTCGTGGGCCCCTCGAGGCTCCCCCGATCGACTTCTTTCGCCTATATAAGCCTACGTACCCTAAAAACATCCAAACAGAAGATAGATCGGGAGTTCCGCCGCCGCAAGCCTCTGTAGTCACCAAAAATCTCTCGGGAGCCTGTTCTGGCACCCTTCCGGAGGGGGGATCCCTCGCCGGTGGCCATCTTCATCATCCCGGCGCTCTCCATGAAGAGGAGGAGTAGTTCACCCTCGAGGCTGAGGGTATGTACCAGTAGCTATGTGTTTGATCTCTCTCTCTCTCTCTCTCTGTCTCGTGTTCTCTCTATGGCACGATCTTGATGTATCACGAGCTTTGCTATTATAGTTGGATCTTATGATGTTTCTCCCCCCTCTACTCTCTTGTGATGAATTGAGTTTTCCTCTCAAAGTTATCTTATCAAATTGAGTCTTTAATGATTGAGAACACTTGATGTATGTCTTGCTGTGTTTATCTGTGGTGAAAATGGGATATCATGTGCCACTTGATGTATGTTTTGGTGACCAACTTGCGGGTTCCGCCCATGAACCTATTCATGGTGGTTGGCACATGTTTTCTTGACTCTTCAGTAGAAACTTTGGGGCACTGTTTGAAGTACTTTGTGTTGGTTGGATGAATCTGAGATTGTGTGATGCATATTGTATAATCATGCCCACGGATACTTGAGGTGACAATGGAGTATCTAGGTGACATTAGGGTTTTGGTTGATTTGTGTCTTAAGGTGTTATTCTAGTACGAACTCTTGAATAGATTGATCCGAAAGAATAACTTTGAGGTGGTTTCGTACCCTACCATAATCTCTTCATTTGTTCTCCGCTATTAGTGGCTTTGGAGTGACTCTTTGTTGCATGTTGAGGGGTTGTTATATGATTTATCTATATTATTATTGTTGAGAGAACTTGCACTAGTGAAAGTATGAACCCTATGACTTGTTTCCTATCAGTGCAATACCGTTTACGCTCACTTTTACCATTAGTTACCTAGCTTTTTTTATTATTTCAGGTTACAAAACCTATATCTACCATCCATATTGCACTTGTATCACCATCTCTTCGCCGAACTAGTGCACCTATACAATTTACCATTGTATTGGGTGTGTTGGGGACACAAGAGACTCTTTTTTATTTGGTTGCAGGGTTGCTTGAGAGAGACCATCTTCATCCTACGCCTCCCACGGATTGATAAACCTTAGGTCATCCACTTGAGGGAAATTTGCTACTGTCCTACAAACCTGTGCACTTGCAGGCCCAACAACGTCTACAAGAAGAAGGTTGTGTAGTAGACATTAGGGTTGTCTCACAGCCTTCAGCAGACTTGTGCATGCCATCAGGCATATCACCATGAAACAAAGCAGAGAGATGACATGTTTTGCACGTGTATAAACAAAGATGATAACTATGCTGTCAATTCTATCCAATTTCAAATTAGAAAATAAAGAGTAAGTTCAAAATATCAATAGCATAATTTGGCATTGTTCATAATGCGGGGAGCTTCACCACACTAATCGATTACCATATCAACATAACAAGCATAGATGAAGGGCACAGAAAATCATTGTATCTATTTTGGTTAATGTACATGGCATGTTGTTCATATCATCAGCCACATCAGTAAGATAAAATAGGAGATGACAAGGTGCAAACGTGGGCTGGTTCACCACACACTGGATTATAGATCCAAAAAAAACAAGCATACATATAGGGAGTATTGAGTAATGTGCATGGTATGAATAAGGGATTTGGTTTTACAAGTAAAACTCAGAACTTACAGTTCTTGCGAACATGCATTTTGGTAGAAACAGCAAACTAAATAGTAGTAAACGATAGGGAGTATGAGCAAATTAAACAACAGTTGAGGATAAAGGCTTTAGAAGGACTGACTTACATTAATAGTTAACACCAGCTTTATAATGTCCTTCTCCATGTCAAGGGAAGGATAACTCAAGAATTTCAGCACAGAATCTTCTTCATAAGCATTTTCCATACTTTACATTTTGTAGAGAGTAATTATAGATATGATAATACTGGAAGGGATAGAGGATAATGAAGATAAGATGTAGATTTAGGCTATATAATCAACTACCAATCCCTGGACGTACAAGCGTTACAGGACAAACTGTACTAACAAGAACAATGGGCAACACTTCTACACTGGCATTGTCTGTGTATTCTACTTGTTGGTAAGATTAAATATAGATCTGATCTTTTTTAGTAAATGGTGGGCAAGGGAGATAATATGTAGAATGCTACACAATCAACCAATCCCTCTTCCCATAATACAAGAGTGTTTTGAACACTGGTGTACTATACAAAATGTTCTTATATTATGGGACGGAGGGAGTAGCTGTTAATATAAGTAGAGTAATAGATGACGTTCAGTCCTTACAAGTGGATTGCAGAGCTAAACCTCTTAAAAAGCATTGGGTTGATTCTAAATTTATGTAAGAGTCCATACGAATCTTATAATGTCCACCAAATGGACGATAACGAGGCTAACATGTGCAGTGATGCTACATAATCAAACAGCTATGAAAGTAAGTATGGTCATACAGGGCAAGAGGTACTCACAAGAGCAATGCAGTGTGTAGTATAGTTGCGAGATTCTGTGGTCCCTTGAGAACGCATGTTCTTCTACTAACAGTTTTTGTACAAGTGAGGCGTTAAGCCAAATGCAGAAATGTAGTTCAAATTGTGATGTGATATCATAGAGAGTACCTTACGCTGCAGCCGAGACCAATGTATAACAAGATTATTCCCGTCACCGTCGGATAAATGTAGCACCGGAGACTTTACAGAAATTTCGTTTAGAGGCTTGCGATCAAAGTGCACTTGCCTCAGGTAGGCACAATACTTCATCAATGAGTGCTTGAAAAGCGCAACCAACCCTTGCTCGTCTTCACAATCCAGTTTGCTCCTCGCCTATAAAATAATGAAATCTTGTGTCTTCTTTCAGCAGAAACATAGGCAGTAATGACCATGAATAACATTAGTACATTACTTACGCGTTTTGCGAAGGAAGATTGGAAATTGTTCTGTGTCTGCGGTATAATCTTTCCATGAAGGAAAGATGCGGACAAAGTTCCGGACAACAATGTAAGCTTCGTCTTCTAAACTAGGAAGAAATGGAACCGGGGTCCTATTTGCTGCAATTGGGGCTCTCTCTTGTTCGAAAAGGGATTTGGCAACTGGATTTAGTGTACTCTTTGCTGGAATGGGGGTTTTGCGTCGTAGAGCTGGTGCTATGTCAACTGGCATAATCATACTGTTCACTGCAGTTGGGGTCTGCTGAGTTGGGGCATCAGAAATGACTACTATAGTAGGGCTAGAGTATGCTAGAGTTGGGGTGTTTTGTGGGTCAGGTGATATTGCAACTACACCTAATGGGCTATTTGATTTATCAGGTGCCACTACCTTTTCCAAATACTTTGCTTGTGCTCCCCCACGATCAGCAATCACCGCCTTCCTTTTGAACGTCTGATACACAAGAACAACATTTGAATGGATAAATATGGTATGATGACAGATGGAATATGTACTGAAAATGAATAGGCAGGGCGTATTCACATACACGGTGTGTAAACTAAGCTAATGGTAGTTCAGCAAAGTAGAAGCAATGCAAAGCATCATTTGCAAGATATGTGCGACCAATATAACCTTGGAAAGTTAGAGCAAGTACCTTGATGGATGAATAAAATAAGGCATTTTCCTCTGACTCCTCCACTTGGGAGCTACATTGACTTAGGTCTCCCTCAAGCTCAAAACCACAGTTGGGATCATATTCTAAGCATGAATCTGTGGGTGGAGAGCATTTGCATTGCATTGCATACAAAATTGATTTTAGTCCCTTAATGCCCAGTTTGACAGCCATGGCATTGTTCTGCTTTATTCTTTTCATGCGCGCAAGTTCACAATCATTATGATGCTGTTCAGAATCTGAGATTCATGAAAACATAAAAAGTAGTCAGATTATCTATGGAATGCATTGCGGATTCAACTCGAAGAGTATCTCCCTATAAACCCTTGCACATGCAAAGTTCACCCCCAACCATGCTGACCAGACCACAAACAGAAATACAAACCCCTTATGTCTCTATAACAGGCAGACACACATTTCAAAACTGAAGTAGGGACATTAGAATTATATGAAATTCATATTTGAACGAATAAACTAAGGAATTATGAGTGGCATAATGTTTAGGTTCAAGGGTGGTGTGTTGGTAGTGAGACACAAAGCAAGTAGGCAGATTGTATTCCATGTAAAAGATCGAAGCCTATGTAAAAGCTGGAAACAACACTTTCTTTCAATAAAATGCAGTGTTCGTTGCCCACACATGATGGAAGAGATCACATAGAGAAA
The DNA here is from genome assembly GCF_018294505.1 of Triticum aestivum. Taxonomy (NCBI): domain Eukaryota; kingdom Viridiplantae; phylum Streptophyta; class Magnoliopsida; order Poales; family Poaceae; genus Triticum; species Triticum aestivum. Next base: position 324,495,305 of record NC_057801.1, on the reverse strand, counting down.
TGCTATTCACTCATGTCTACGGTTCCAATATTTAGAAATAGGGTGGTCCACCCTAACAGAATATTGACAACAAATATGACAAGGCAAGCATAGATGTAGTGAATCAATCATTTACTTGTGAGCTTACTAGGCCAAGTATGCGGAATTGTAACTGCAGTAAGAGACCGTCCAAAATATGAATCAAGAAGTTTGTCTAGCACTTATTGTTTGCAAGTAATTGACGTGAATAATTGGATATTATATCGAATGAGTAAGGAAGACAAGTAAAATTGTCAACAGACCTGGCTTGCATTAGTAATCTGGGTCAATGTCACTACGACCAACAATCCAAAATGACTAATGTTTGTTCCGAGGGCCAGAATTTTGAAAACCCTGTGAACTTTACAGGTACAAAAGATTACCAAAATACATCTGAACCCTTAAGTGTAGGTAGCACTGAGCACACAACAAACCCTAATGGCAGTCCTGCCTAATGAGTAATGAATCAATTAGAAAATGTGTGATGAGGAGTGGCTGCTGAGTGTTGAGGACATGTCTCAGGATAAATCAGGTTGGCTTAGTGGGTACTGCACACATGAGCCATGAACGGACTGGGAAGGTAGGCAAGGTGGCACGCCCGGGCAGCGGTGATGCTGTTGGGCGAGTGACTCCTGACCTCCTGTTAGTCCGGCGTCTCCTCCCAAAGTCATGCCGTTCGGGGATAGCAGGTCACCGACGAGGCAGGCGGCTGGGGGCGAGCAGAGATCAGAAGCATGCACCAGAATGGAGGGGAATCGAGGCCTGGGATAATCCAAAACCCCAGGGTGGGCCGGCCCACCGTGGGCACCCTGTAGAGATGCACACCCGAGCGGCGAACATGCATTTTCGAAACTAATTTAGGAACATTTAGCTGACCAATTAAACGACTCTATTTTAATAATATTATATTTGTATTTGAACAACTAAGCTTGTTTAGCTTGATGGGTGGAGCAGTGTTATTATGACACGAAGCATGTATTATGATCGTATAGTGATCATAAAAGGGGGAAACTCTAAGCATATTTTTTTAGCAAAAGAGGGTTTCCCCTCTGATTTCTATTAAATAAACCACCACGGAACCAACATGATCAATTAAACCCTAAGCAGGATCAATTAAACCGTATTATGACTGTGCCATGGTAGATTTGAAGCTGCAAACTGGAGAAATGATATTTAGCATCCATTGTTGGCTTTGAACTAAGAACTAAATTCTATGAGCTGAAAAGAAAGTAGAGTAACCAAGTTCAGATCTATTTTCTGGTTGAGATCAAAAAGTTGAGGAGATATGAAGTACCACCTCTCTTGCGGCGCCGTGTAGGCATCGGGGGTGCGATGGCTGTCGGTGGCATTGAAGCAGACCTGCGGCGGTAGACGGGTGCATCGGGGGATAAGTCCCATTGCGGTGGAAGAGAAGGTCGTGTGAGCGGCCCCTGCAAAGAGGACAACGGTGCCGATGAAGCAAGAGGACGTGATGCAAAGCTATTGGTCCATCGCCGTGGATGAGAAACGTACATGTCTAGAAGTGGTCGACGCGGTCTTGGTAGGTGCTCCGGCATGGTGGAGGACATTGGCGATGGATGTGGTGGAGGACGGTGGCGATGGATGGAGTGGAGGACAGCGGCGATGAATGGGCTGGCGGACGGACTGGTGTGGGATGGTGTTCTAGCGCGGACGGTGTATGAATGGGAAAATGGAGGGATAGGTACGGGGAAACATGATTTTGGGACGCGCCAGTCTGAAATATGGGAAAGTTACGAACTTTGCCCCCATTCAAAATTTGGACGTCTCGTCGGTTGGGGATAGGACGGTAATCTTGCATCTCGCTAATATTTGCCCAGAGCGATTTTGGGCAAGGAGAGGGTGGTTGGCGCCCATGGTTGGCACCCACGGTGTTTGAACGGGGCTGACAGGTAGGGCGGTTGTGTCACGTTTGAGTGAAGTTACAAACCTGCCCCTATTGAAAATATTTGCGTACACCGATTTCGGCCGAGTCGAGTTTGTTTTGCCGCTCACCGTGTATGAATTGGGAAATGGAGGGAGAAGCAGAGGTCTTTCATATGAGCTTGAATCAAATGTGTTTTGTCGCCCATGTTTGGCGCCCACCCTGTCGGAATGGGCTCAGAGGCGGTCGTGTCACGTCTAATTGAAGTTACTGACCTACCCCTATTTAGAGTAGTGGAAATTGGGCCGATGGATTGTCCGTGTAATGGGTAGACAGTAAATTCCATCTCCCAAACACTTGGCTTCGGGGAACCGACATGGGAGTGGACATTTTGTCGCTTCTTTCGAATTTTGGGACAATAAGCATCCACATTTACCCTGGCAACTAAATTCGAATCCATTTTGTATTCCTGTATGAATCTTTATAAATCATTCTATGTGTTTTTATATATCTTCAAAATGACGACAAAGATGTATTCCACTGTCATATATGAATATGGTTTACAAATGCCGATACTCAAATTCAGAAGCTAGAATCCAGTTTAAGGTGTATTCGAATATTTGGAACATTTCATGTCAAACTCAAATGTCACATGCAGCATAATGTGTACTCCCATTTAGATATGTACACAAGCGATGTATCAAGATTCAAATACTGAGTCAATCAACCAAGAATGTACAGAACTAACAGAAATAAACACTTATAGAGTATATGGATCAATAATATCAACTAACATACATAAGCCAGGCCGCTGTACTTTTTTTTGCTACAACAACATCCTTTTTTTAGCCAAGCTACTACAGCATCTCGGCCCTTTCCGATGTGTGCCACTTATGGTCCATCTATACTACTATTATTGCTAAATGCACATTCAGCCCAATTGCCATATTTGTAGGTCTGGCACAACAATCAAAATGAAATGTCTCCGAGTGTTATCAATTAATACGGACTTGTGCTCAAATAAAATTAGAAACAAAAAAATTATTACATGATCTCTAAAACAAATGGTTTGATTGACTACGTGAACAAACAACACAAAGGTTATTCAACAATGGAAAGAACATTTCACCTATGATTTACCAAGTGGGAATTTAATTTCCTTTTTCCCTTCAGGACCTTAACAATGTGGTAGTCTCAGCTTGCTTTGTTTTGAAATCCACCAAATATTTATTGGTTGTCTTGAGTACTGCTTGTGATTGTGTTGTTTGCTTCCTCAACATGTCAACTTCATCTCTAAGTGTAGAAGCAGAATCTCTTTCTACCACTAGTTTAGCCTCTAGAGAATCAGCAATTGACAATTCATAATGCACGATTGCGTCGGTGCCATTGCTGTGGGATGATACAATGTCCATGGGGACCTCGCTCTTTGATCTTTTGCTAACCTGTTTTGCCATTAAAGTTCTGATTGGATTCAGAAAAGTTTAAGTTAGCAAAGCATCTCAACTGGGAGTTATAACAGCAAACGAGTTAAACAAACAAGGAATTAGAGAGTTTCAATTGGATGCTGAAAAGTAGTTATTGACATCATTGTAACCCATTGTTGCAGCAAAGTAGTTAAACAAACAAGTAGCTATTTAAGTTCAGGCAAACAGTTAATTCTTAACAGTAAGTATCAAACACATAGATAGGCGTAGTCTATAATAGGATTAACAGGCTGTGGTATTATGTAATCAGTAGCAAACTAAATTAAGCCAAGCAACGTAATTGAACAATTTTGCAATAAGTGGCTAACTAAAATTCCGAGAAGCACGTAACTGAACTTATGCTATTTCTTTGTACAGGCACACTGCAACTTCTTTTTCGCTTACAAGGTTGTACGAAGGAGTCCATGGCATGAATTGCTTGGATACGCAGTCCCAATACTTCTTTCTTCCCACAATGCATTGGTAAGTCGAATGGCTAATCTGGTAAGATGGTGCGTCCTTGATATGTTACATGAGAACGTGTAGTCAGACTAGTTGTAGCCCCACACATCACACTGGTTTTTACTATATATTTCATGCGATTACTTTGGGCATATCAAGATCTAAGAAATCTACAATAGGATGAAAAGACTGGCATCCTTCACATTATTGGCGAACTCAGTTCAAAGAAACAAGCAATTCAACCATTCTGTGGGTAAATCAAAAGCGCCACTGGAATATTTTTCACTACCCAATTATAAACACAAAAGGGGCGATGCCACCATAGGGGCTGGTATGGGCGGCTGCCTCGGGTGACTGGAAAGTGTGCACCTAGTTTGAGTCATCCAGGTTGGCCCAGGCTAGTTTTGTTCGTCCCAACACACGAGCAGGCAATGTAAAAAATGTTTCAATTTGTATGGGCCAATAACATAAGTGCAAGGCAGGCCCTATAGCAGGCTCGCGGCCCAAACGAGCGCCTCCATATCGATCGACAGCAGGAAAATCCCAATTCATTCGCTCCAGGCTCTAGTCTTGTTCACTCCTAACCTAGCCGCTGCTGGACAGACCGACACAGCACTTCCTCGCACCCTCGTTGGAGGGCGGTCGCCAGGATTCAAGCGAACGTAAGGAAAAGAAGATGAAGATCCAACCCTGGGTGTAGCCTGCATGGGAGGCAGCGGCGACAGCACGGGCATGGCATCGAGCTTGCGCAAACGGACAGTCGCAGCTTGCAAGAGTAGCATGCGCAACGAGCAGGTACATCACATCCCTGATTATATCTAATTCAACTCTTCAATTTCTGGCCAATAGTTAAACCTGGAGGTGTTGTAAAACTGCTTGTATGTAGGGAATCTATGAGAAAATGAAACCAATTTCTACTTATTTTATAACTCCCCCAATCAATACTGAACTGACTGAATCTGATTGTTCTATTCATGTTTCCGGTGCAAACATACAAGCTCATGTTGTTATTGAGCCTGAAGTGTCTAATGAATAGACTGCTAATGAAGGATTTGATGCAAACATTTTACATGCTCCTGGTGATGAACATATAGTGTCTCATGAGGGATCTAATGCAAGCATTTTGCAAGCTCCCATTGAAGGATTTAGTGTCTAATGATGATCTGCTATGTTGAGAGAGACATAGAGATTTGTAGGCATTGATGACAAACAAATTATAGTGCATTTTCATAGCTCGAGGAAACATCAAGGCCATCTACCAGAAAGTCCCCATATCATGACAACATAGCATAAATAATTTTCTATCTGTTGTTTGAAACTATTAGCATACTTGTGCAGGATAGATATATTGACATGCAGTTTGCCCACTAGTTATAGGTGGGATTACACTTCGATATTTTCTGCCAGAGAATGAATAATTCAAGCAGGAACAAACCATGTTTGTCGTCCTTGTACACCATGTTGCATTTTGTGTTTTTTGGTGCTTGCATCATTTAGTGTTTATAATCTGAACTGCTTTGGACCATTAGCTGGTTTTCAAAGTGCATGTAGCTTCACATTTCTCAAGTTATGTTGATTTCCAAAGTGAAAGTGCCTTCGTATTTTTTAAGTTAAATGTTCGCCCCTGCACACAAATCATACAAGATTGCGAGTATGAATTAAATGAAATGTAGGGACTTATGCTAGCTCATTGAACAGGCTCACTGCAGCTCACCTTGCGCTTGGGATGTTCCATGTACAAGTCCATGTGACTACTTGCTTGGATGTGCAGGCTTTGTGCTCCTTGCATCCCCCTCTGCATTTTTGACACGGAAAATGGTTGGTCAAATAAGAGGAATCGACCTTGATGTTGTACCAGAGGACAGATACTTACAAGGTTATATGGGTATGCAGGATGTGTACCAGATCCTGTAGCGCCGTCATGCTTCGCTAAAAAATGGATTTGCTTGTTTCATATGATATCTAGAAGAAATAAGATTTAAAGTCAGAGTTGCATAGGCGTGTAAGCTAAGAGAGCAATGAAAGGATATTCAAACATCATCAGAACAGTGCACAAGGGAGTGATGTGTGGATACCTAGTTCGGGCCGGCATTTGGGCATGCTCGCCTAGCTAGAGGGCGGTTCACTTTAGAGCCGTTGAGGGTGATCTGCTGGCGTCGGATGCAGATATTGATTGGCAGCGCAGTGCTATGATGTGGTGGACGAGAGCGTTTGTGAATCCCCAACGGCCTCGGGGGGCGGAGGTGCGACAATGTGCTCGGTGAAGTAGCCCCGGTGAGCTGGGAGACAGCGTCGGTGAAGCGCACCTGATGCAGTGGAAGTCGGTGTCTGTGAGGCATGTTGGTTGCGGCGGCCGACGTTGTCGGTGGACCACCCGGTGCGGTGGACGAGGGCGTAGATGAGGTAGCTTCGATGCGGTGGTGAAGCACGACCATCATTTTCATCGTCGGCGTCTGGCACAGAGGTGGGGAAAGAGACGAGACGAGGGGCGATTCGAACTTTCCTTGGGTTGGTGGCGAATTAGGTATTTGAGCAATCTGGGTGCCGAAGGGGACGGTGGAGAAGGAAGATTTTGCAGGGCTGGAATTGGGGCCACCAAATATTTCAATCCAAAACATGGAAGCACGAACTTATTTGTCGTCGTCCTTTTTTTGGGGGGGGGGGAGGGGGGGAGGGAGGGGGGGCGGCTGCGTGCTACGCGTCCGTCCAACACACGCGACCACCACGACATGACCCTGGTCTGCGTGGTGCGCCTACATTTGAGAATGCAAATGAATCTTGTTTCATTTGCAAACAAATCTGTATGTATTACCATGCTCATGTTTTCCTTGCGATAATTAGTCATTCGAAATGAGATACTCCCTCTGTTCTCTTTTGTAAGTCGTTTCAGACAACTTAAAATGAACTATTTTGCACATTGTCTGAAATGTCTTCAAGGTCTTATAAAAGTGAACAGAGTGAGTACTATAAATTAATTAATCAGGAGTTATTTGAAAAAAATCGAAACGGTATCCACGCTAACGTGGATTAGAGTGTGTGTCACATAATTAGTTATTTGAATTAGAGTGTGTATCACGTAGCGATCTCCTCTAATGTGGATTTCGCATTTCACTGTATCCATGCTACTTTTTAAATACAAATTCATATGTATGTGATGAACACCATGGTAGTGAGAAAACTTTTGGATGGATTCAAACATATGACCTATAAAATAGCACAACAAATCGAGTCAATGTCAACTTTTTGAAACCTAGTATGGCAGGAATTCAAAATAATTACCCATATGCATGGTCCTCAGTTCAAATCTTACAATGTACACGAATTGAAACATCCATATTAAGTCTCGTTCTATCTACATTCAAATGTTGTTTTTAGCCCCCCCCCCTCCCCGCCCGCACACACGCTACATACCTCCTATATCGGTCAATCTTCCTCTCCAAACCACCTTAGGAAGCTATCGGTTTCCAACACACATTCATTCTTTCTCTCCATTTTTAGATCTCTAACTCTCTCAACTACACAACCTCCTTTTTCCACTCTATTACCAAATGTATTTACCTCACACATCCGCCATTGCACCCCATGCCGAGTTCTCTCTCTCTCTCCCTCTCCCGCTCACCCTCTCGCGCTAAATACATGCATTGCCTATCTAGCCCCCCAACCTCTCATGCGCACGCACGCACGTTGTCTATCTAGGTCACTCCCTCGAGACTGTCTCACTCTTTCTTCCGCACGGCGGGCCACACTCGCTCAATCTCGCTCTCTTTATCAGAGTCTCGTTTAACCTTGTTTTCTTTCACACACAAATGATATATCTCCCTGTTCAGGCATCGATCAACACACTCTATACTCTCTCATGCAGACTATCTATCTAGGTCAGTCCATCCAAGACGCCCCCACTATTTCGACCTCATGGAGGGACATGCTCGCTCAATCTCTCTCTCTATATATATATATCTCCCTCTCTCTCTCTCTCTCTTTGTATGTCTCGATTGACCTCGCTCTTTCTCGGACAAAAACGATATATCACCATCTTTGAGCCCAATTCGACCTATTCATATTGTATACTCTTTCACGAACATTGTATATCTAGGTCACTCTCTCCAACCCGTCACACTCTTCCGATCGCACGATGACCCTATGTGGGGACCCCGACTCATAAGTCATGATCACCGAATGCACATGTATAGTGATCGGAGTGATCAATACTCACTGAACACACAGAAGCTGAATAACAAGAGTCTTACATCCATACATACCGTCTTACACAATTTTTGACCATTATGGTAAAGTCTTACATAGATAAAGCCACAAGGGCTGAATACCAAATAAACTTAAGAAGCGGAAATCTTCATCGATAAGTGGAACCCATGCTATCTGCCTTAACCCTACAGGCATTCTGACTGGGAAACGTCCGAGTTCGCATGTTCGTCTCCAAAGAACTCTTCTTCGAACTCCTATTCTTCCATGCCTGGCCAATTAAAGAACCAGTGGAAAGCCAATGAGTACATTGAATGTACTCACAAGCAACCAATGATTGGAACAGGGCACAATAATGCAATGATATAGCACCAAGTAGGTAGTTTGCAGAAAGCTAGTTTTGAGTGCAATGACATGATCTATCAACAAGTAAAGTATGCATCATGGGAGTATAGATATTCATATGGACAAGTTGTAGATATCAACATAAGCAGAGTTGGACACCAATCTAACTTGATCATCGTGTCAAGTCATCTGACTTAACCGAATTAGCTTCATCAACACACACATGTGGTTTGTAAAACTCTGGACGTAGTTTAAGCAGCACCGCTAGCTGTCCTTTACCGTGGACACGACTATTCGAATAGTTTTACACTCTGCAGAGGTTGCACACTTTACCCACAAGATCCGGGGAACTTCCGTGTCATCCACGACCCGTGGTACCTAAGTACCCGGGGTAAGTACCCGATCACTATCTTTCCTTAGACAACACTAACATAGTGTGGGGACCCCGACTCATAAGTCGAGATCACCGAATGCATGTTGATAGTGATCCCAGAGATCAATGGTCACTGAACACACAGAAGCTGAATAACACGAGTCTTACATCCATACATACCGTTTTACACAAGTAGGACCATTATGGTCAAGTCTTGAGTGTATCATCGCAGCGAAAATCTTCAATGACAACTTGGACCCATGCCATCTGCCTTAACCCTACAGGCATTCTGACTGGGAAGCATCCTAGCTCGCACGATCGTCACCAAAATCGCTTCTTCGTATACCTTCTCTTTCAAGCCTGGCCAAGTAAATAGCCATGGACAAGCCAGTGAGTACGTTTGAATGTACTCGCAAGCAACCCTAGAGTGATAACAAAAGAATTATGCAAAGCTCTACTGCTTAATTGGCATTTTGCGGAAAGCTAGTTTTTCTCATGTAAGTATGATCAACATTTATCAAGGACATGAGTGCGTCTGCAACAAGTATCAGGAGGTTACAGACATCAACATCGAGAAAGAGTTATGAACAACTCATGCTCAAGCTCATCGTGACTTCCTCACGAGTCACATCATCAATATCACCAAACTGTGTTGTTTTTTAGAAACATATGGATGTAGCCCAAGAGCGGTTACCCAACTGTCCTTGACCGTGGACACGGCTATTCGAATAGTTTTACACTCTGCAAATATTGCACACATTACCCACAAGATCTGGGGAACTTCCATGCCATCCACGACCCGCGGTACCTCACGTACCCGGGGTAAGCACCCGATCACTATCTTTCCCTAGAAGACACTAACAAGGAGTCCACTCGTTGTTCTGTATCCTCATGATGTACATCATACGAGACTCACTCGAGATCGTAACATCCGAGAGGGGATGCAATGGTGTATCCGGTGCCCTGTAAAAACAGACATGGCCGCCCTACCTGGCACGACCCCGTCCCGAGAGAGAGCACCAACTCTCCCCTATCACTAGTAATGCGGGCTCCAAGCTAGTATCGGCCTAGGTAATCAATAATGCCTTTTCCCATATAAGGGTAGAGTGGTTGCGCATGTAAGGCTGGAATAACGGTCGCAACTTAAACCAATCCGTTTTTGAAAGCAACACACACACTTGCCTCGGTACACCACTTCGTCATCAAGTGGTTACCCATCTCATTATCTCCCTCGGTCATAAGTGGCACCCGACGGGTTTTCGAAAAGTCTTTTGAAAGTACTATGCCTCCATCACCATGCATATTCCCGTCCCATTTGCGTAGCCACTACTATAGCATCCTATCTACTCCCACCAGCATAACGCTCATAGGATGGTAGGGTCATGCATAATGCAAGTATCAACAAGGAAGTAACGGAGGCAACCCATCAAGGTGGTTACCACATCATCATGATTCCGTTGCAATAACAATATGGTGCTATATGACATTCATAAAAAGGGTTTCATAGACATGGTCAAAGGGCTTCTTGCCTGGTTCATCAGAGTCTTGAAATCTTCTGGTCCTTCTCCAAATACTCCATCTACTTCGTCAACTAACGCCGGAAACAATCACAATAAGCAACACAACAAGGAAAAATAAAAGTGCTCAAAAAATATGAGTTGGACTTTTCTAGGATACCTCTGGTCATATGAGGGATGACCAAAGTGGTTTCATTAGGATTTGATCAATGGACATCTCTGAACATTTAAATATGATGGAATCAAGGGATTAATGGGTTTACAAGAAGTGCACAGAAATATATTTTTGAAAAATGAGCAAATGCACCCATTTAACAAACCATGATTTTAGAAGCATCTAGGAGTTGGTTTCACTGGATTTGGAGTTCAAATGATTTTCCTACGAATTTGCAAAGTTGGCTATACATGAAGAAATAGACCATTATTTGAGCTTGTACAGAAACTATTAGTAAAAATGTCCAAAAATTAAGTTTTGAATTTATAAACATCTAGGAATTTGAATCATGGAATTTGGATCAAAAATGGGCTCTCTGTGATTTTCTAAAGTTCACTACAGAAATGGAAAAACCAGATTTTGATGAATGTTTGTGAAGAAGAAGTCTCAGGAAATATGTGCATGTTGCACCAACAGGTAGAAAATGATTTATAGAGTCACTAGAAATTTGAATCATCAAATTTGGATATCATTTGAATTATTTGTGGATTTTACATGTTTACAGAATAAAGAAAAAGAAAAGGGAAAGGGTTTTACCCTTATCCTGCGCACAGGGCGGGAGATAGGCATTGGGCCGGCCCAGCGGCTCAGCTGCGCGGGTGGCAGGGCGACGTCGAAGGCGCCCCGAACGGAGTATGCCTTCGCTGCGCGGGAAGCGGGTTTACTCCCGGTCCGTCTCCACTTAAACACGCCGGGACCGCCCACCGGGTCGCTGACGAGCAGGGTCCGCTGCCCAGGCCGTCTCCTACCTCCGCTCGAACAAAGCAGAGGCAGGGGAGGCAAGGTCAAGTGGGTGCTGGCGCTCTCCCAGGCGGCACGGGCCACCTCCGGCGGCGCTCGGCACACCGGCGGACTCAGCGCGCCTCGGCACACCCGTGCATGTGCTGCACGCCCACGGGGGAGCCCGGGAAGAGGAGGGTTTCGGGTGCGGCGGACCGGGGCTGATGGCGGGTTTCGGCAAGGCGAGGAAGGCACGAGGAGGAGGGGATGGAGCACGGGGGGAGTTGGCGGTGGTGATGAGAGGGTGTGGGTGTGTTCATGGGGACGAGAGAGGGGTCGAGGGCCATGAATTTAAGCGGCGGATGGCGGCACTGCTCCGGCCATGGACGAGGTTGGAGGGCGCGAGGAGGGGAGTGGGTTGGTCCAGGGGGTGCACGGGAAGGAGAGAGAGCCATAAGAGTAGAGAGAGGGTTCGGGGGTGGCGTTATGTAGCCGACCCATGGCTCACTGTGGACGTGGCGCACGGGTGGCCGCTACAACGGCTCGGGCGGCCAGGAGGGAGGGAGTGGGGTTGTCTACAGCGTTCGTGGGTGTGGAGTAGGGCGCCAGGAAGAGAGAGAGGGAGCGGGGCGAGCTCCGGGGGGAGCCACGAGCTCGCACGTGCATTGGCGGGCTCGAGCGACTCTGGGCACGCCCGGCATGGGCAAGACAGAGGGGGAAAGGAGGGGGCGAGCACGGTGGCGTGTTGCGGACGTCGAGGCACATCGACTGACGCGAGGGGGAGGCTCGAGGTGGTCGGGGGACGCGTCATCAACGGTCGGGAGCACGCTGACGTGCTCCGAAGAGAACAAATGGCCGGCATCCGCGGCTTTTCCGCGCGCACTCGCGTGTCCACTAGTGTCTAGTGGCTGCTCAGGGGAGTAAACAATGTAGGAAAAGGCATTGGATGCCCTGGGGCTTGCCAGGAGTGAGAGAGAGGTGAGAAAATAGGAGGAAAGCTGCTGTCTAGAGGGGGAAAAGGGCTTTTCACCCCCTTCATCATGGCTTCTAGGGCAGGGAAAGATGCAGGGGTTATAGGAGGACCAGATGGGGCTGTAAGAAAAAGTTGATCTCATGGAGATTAGTGGAAATGGCCAAAACAAGCATTTTAAATTTCTGCCAGAAGGTGTTTGATGGTGGTTTGGGCAAGAAGATGAACTCCTCTTGTAATGAGGCTTGACAGGGTCAAATGGTATGAGAAAATAAGAGGTTCCACTAATATTGAGTCCATTTGGGCAAAGTTGCCAATGCAACTTTTGTAAACCCTAGAAATCAACGGAAATGGACTTCCCAAGATTTATTCATGCAAATCTATTCTCCTTGATGCACCAATTGGTGTAGTGTCATCATTTGAGGTTATGAACATGTCCACAACAGTTGAGTTCAAAAGGAGAAAGTTTCCAATATAGAGTTGTTCAAATTTGGTTCTGGACAGGAAGGGTTTTGGGGCACTTTGATCAAGTTGACCTGTTCTCCAACTTGTGCTACTTGGTCTAGATGATTTATTAGACCATTTAGCATGTGGACCAAGCTTGAGAGTATTTGGGCAAGTTTGCTAATGCAAAGTAGTTCAAACTTGGAAAAGGGCAGAAATGGTTTTGAGAGGGTTTCAGGGGGTTATTCTATTCTCCATGACATGAGACTTGGCAAGATCATCAAATATGTCATATGTAACATGGTATAATTTTATTGGAATTTTTAGAGAATATTTCCTTTGTAAATATTTCAAAAGCTTGAAATATCCAGGAAGGGTTTTTGAGGGATTTGACCAATATTTTGAACATGACCATGTGTTGAAACTCTTATATATGGAAAATATATGTCCACTGAGTTTCCCTAAATTTTCACAAATATTTTTAAAGCATAAAAATAGTTTTAACCTATTAAAGACCATTTCTGGCCTAAAGAAAAATCCTTTAAATAAAATAGCAAAATAACTTTTAAAATTATATTTTTGTGGTTTATGGGAGCCCTATACCTATTAGGAGTCAAAAGTATTCTTTGAAAGATTTTTAATACCCCAAATCAAGTACTTGCAGTGCAACCTCAATCCAGGGGTTTTTTGGAAAACTAAATTTAGAAAATACTTTTTGGCCAAATTATTTTTGTAAGAAAATTCTATACTATACTATACACATGGCATGATCATTGGTTCAAGAGTTTGGAGCAAGGAGATGAAGTATATGAGTTGGAGGATTTATTTGATTTTTAGAGCACTTGCAAACAACAGACAAAATTCAATCAGTGCAAAGTCCAAAACACTCAAAAGTTTTTGTCAAACCACATTTTATCATTATTTATCATCTTAAGTGTTGTGCCATGAAAATCAGGGTGTGACACACCTACCCCCCTTACAAGAATCTCGTCCCCGAGATTCCCAAACTAGGCACGGAAAGGAGTATGGAAACATGGATCTGGGGTAGTCTTCATGTCCTCATACTGCTTCTGCTTCCGAGTGGTGCTCCATCGAAGCTTGAAGTGCTTGATGGTGTGGCTTTGTGTATGATGCTCTTCTTAATCCAGGTTGCTAATAGGTAGCTCGCGGTACGTTAGATTGGGCTAGGGGTCGATGGCTCGGTGGTCAATGCCCTCGCAGAGATCAGGCAAGTTAGGAAGTTGGAAACACTTCCGGGGTTGTGTCATGTGGAAAACGTTGTGCATAGTGGGTAACTCGGGTGGTGACTCCAGCTGATAGATGTCTACTCTTTGTCTTGAAGTGATCTTGGAAGGGCCGGTAAATCTTGGTGTGAGCTTCACTTGCCATGAAAATGCTTGGTTCTCTTGAGAGAGAAGTGGCTTGCAGACACACCTGGTCTTCGACGCGGAGGTTTACTTCTTAACGATGTTGGTTGGTGTAGTTCTTCCTCCTAGACATGACGGTCTTCAGATGTTCCTTGACCAGCTCAACGATTCTTATTTCGTCTTCGGGTAGACACGTATGTTACTAAAATAAAGATGACAACCAACTTGTCCAAGTACTCCATGAAGTCTAGGGGGTACGCGAAGTAGGCTGGGGCATTGGTGGTGGTCCCGGTTGAGTATGGGTCAGGGTCTTCTCGACCTGGGCCAAAGCCCATGGCCATGATCTGACCATTTTATGGCTTGGTAGGGCTTGAGGGTTTCAAGGATTCTAGGGTGCGAGTGAACGTTTATCCTTGAGCACAATTCCTGAGATGCCAATTTCTCTACTTAGTCCTCCAAACAGATCACCTTATATTGCTGAAAGCATCATTTTGTATAGGTCAACTCCAATCATCACTCATGCTATTCATATCCTCATGACTCCCAAGAGGAGGTCTAAAAAAATCATATATGTCTACGATCCCCAAACTCATGTGTGTGGCTACCCCTAAAAATCCATGGGTAGAGCATACAAGCTTCCAAGCTGGAATAAAACAGGACAATCCCAAGTGCTCATCCTATTCTTCCAAGGTCCATGCTAGTGCATCTCTATCCTAAGGAAACACGTCGTATGCCACTCCAAAATCTTGTTTCCTTTTCTATGAATCAACTCCAACAACTCGTTAACTTCCATTAATCACTACATAATCCATTAATTCTACAAATCCAACGTCTATGCTGGTCTTCCACATGATCTCCTAAAGTCCTTATAATCCCCAATACTTGAAAGGGCTGCCTTACTATAGTAAGTCCACCAATTTCCGTTATTGTGATCTAGTAATACTCCAAGGTCAATCTCATAAAGATGCCTAAATAAACTCCGACAATTAGTCCAATCTCCTAGTTTATCGTCCACCTAGGAACATGGTATCATGATCGAGATCATCAGTCTAAATCCAATTTACTTCGAACCATGTAGACATACTCGACATCTATATTCAACTAGAATTACCTACTTAGATCCAAATCTCTTGTCCAACGAGGATACCTACATCTTCCCCCAAGTCATTTACGTAACATCAACTGTCTCCTATCAATATCCCATGGCTAAGTTAAATCCAAATACTTCCAAGAATTCCAACTTGCGAACACAATTATCCTACTAAATCCAATTTCCTCAGGGGTAATGAAAGCTATGCTAATCTATACTCATGATCCCACCAAGTTCATCTACCAACATCAAAGCCTCATAATCCACCAAATAGTCTCATATAATTCCTCAAGTCATTGATATAAACTCATCAAGTCATTTGTCCTCTATTCATATATCCTCAATTTGGTCTACCCTATGGCATCGCCAATTCTGCTACTATCTTAGGATGATAATGTGCTCGTTCACTACGTCCACTAGTTCCATAATGAACCCATTGTTGTGCATGGTTATTAAGCACATGAGTATGGGTTCGTGTTGGAGTATCTCGTGAAGTCTCGAAGAGTCTAGGAATGTGTTTCTAGTCTGGAGGGTTAATCATAATTCTACGGGGTTGCACTTGGTCGTGGAGGTTGTAGCAGAAGTCTTCATTGCTAGGCAGTTGCAGAGGCAGAATCCTTGGTGCATCTTGTCTTGCTGGTCTTCATTTGATGAGAGAGATGAGAGGGAAAAGTAGCATAGAGGAGGGGGATGCCTAAAGGGGGTTTTATGGTGCAAGTGCAAACAAACAAGTGCCAAAAAGGGCCAAACACAAACAACAAAATAAGGCAGGTGATATAGTCGCGTACTTGTTGCCTAGGGCAAAAGGGCGACTGATATCAAAACACAAACAAATGAAAACAAGCAACACACAGTCATGGTTCTATTCGAACCATCATACGGACTCGACTGCGCATAGGGGGTACATGACTCATCCTACCCTAGGGATTCTCGGACTAAGTAGTCGTGCTTTACTTCGTGCCTCATGCAGTCTTTTGGGTTTTCCTCAGGTGTTGCTACGTCTCTTATAGTTGTTCGATGAAACAATTCCGGGTTGAGCCTGAAGATTCTTCGACAACTTCTCGCCTGTTGAAGTGATGGGGTGAAGGTGGCTCCTCGTATCTGGTGTTGACTTGGTCTCCTCTTGTCTTCTTATTCATGTCGATCCTTTCTGCATTCTAAGGCATCAACGGTTCCACGTGGCAATCCTTTATGCAATAACATTAACAAGGCATAGTAGAGGTCCAATATGTCGGGCACATTGTTGACAATATCGTCACCGAGAGCGGGGGATGAAGAGAACCGTTTTCCTGCTCACTATAGTGAGGCGGACCAAATGGCGAGGTTCTCCTCCACCGGTGGTTGCCGATACAACAACGGTAGTGACATGGTTACTCTATTAGCGATGTATATCATGATCTTGCATATCCTATGCGCTGGTCATCGTAGGCCAAGGTTGCATAATCCTGGGGCAATTTCAAAGGTGTCACCATCCTCTGGGTCTTCATGTCCTCATTCCTCGAGGGCATATCTTGTGTTGGCATCATCTTGTTGTGGTGTCCCCAATCTTGTGTTCAGAAGAGGTGGGTGAGTGTCTGGCAAGGCGTCCTCCTTCTAGATTATCCACGAGGATTACAAGGAATCCAGTGGTCAGGGCTTGAGGGTGCTAGTGACCGTTTGCAATAGTTTTGAAGGGAAGATATGGATGGGGAAAGTATACCTTAGTTTTTGAAAAACTGAGAAGGCAAGAGAAGTATAGATAGTTTTGAAAACTTGTAATAGTTTTGGAAATAGTTTTACCCTAACTAACGACCATGCTAACTAAGGCTTCCTACAGTCAGAATGGCTCTGATACCAGCTCTGTGGGGACCTCGACTCATAAGTCGAGATCACCGAATGCACGTGTACAGTAATCCCAGAGATCAATGCTCACTGAACACGCAAAAGCTGAATAACAAGAGTCTTACATCCATACATACCGTTTTACACAAGTAGGACCATTATGGTCAAGTCTTGAGTGTATCATCGCAGCAGAAATCTTCAATGACAACTTGGACCCATGCCATCTGCCTTAACCCTACATGCATTCTGACTGGGAAGCATCCTAGCTCGCACAATCCTCACCAAAATTGCTTCTTCGTATACCTGCTCTTTCAAGCCTGGACAAGTAAATAGCCAGGGACAAGCCAGTGAGTACGTTTGAATGTACTCGCAAGCAACCCAAGAGTTATAACAAAAGACTTATGCAAAGCTCTACTGCTTAATTGGGATTTTGTGGAAAGCTAGTTTTTCTCATGTAAGTATGATCAACATTTATCAAGGACATGAGTGCGTCTGCAACAAGTATCAGGAGGTTACAGACATCAACATCGAGAAAGAGTTATGAACTACTCATGCTCAAGCTCATCGTGACTTCCTCACGAGTCACATCATCAATATCACCAAACTGTGTTGTTTTTCAGAAACATATGGACGTAGCCCAAGAGCGGTTACCCAACTGTCCTTGACCGTGGACACGGCTATTCGAATAGTTTTACACTCTGCAGAGGTTGCACACTTTACCCACAAGATCCGGGGAACTTCCGTGTCATCCACGACCAACGGTACCTCAAGTACCCGGGGTAAGCACCCGATCACTATCTTTCCCTAGAATACAGTAACAAGGAGTCCACTCGTTGTTCCGTATCCTCATGATGTACATCATACGAGACTCACTCGAGATCGTAACATCCGAGAGGGGATGCAACGGTGTATCCGGTGCCCTATAAAAAACAGTCATGGCCGCCCTACCTGGCACGACCCCATCCCGAGAGAGAGAACCAACTCTCCCCCGTCACTAGTAATGCGGGCTCCAAGCTAGTATCGGCCTAGGTAATCAATAATGCCCTTTCCCATATAAGGATAGAGTGGTTGCGCATGTAAGGTTGGAGTAACTGTCGGAACCTAAACCAATCTGTTTTTGAAAGCAACACACACACTTGCCTCAGTACACCACTTCGTCATCAAGTGGTTACCCATCTCATTACCTCCCTCGGGCATAAGTGGCACCCGACGGGTTTTCAAAAAGTCTTTTGGAAGTACTCTGCCTCCATCACCACGCATATTCCCGTCCCATTTGCGTAGCCACTACTATAGCATCCTATCTACTCCCACCAGCATAACCCTCATATGATGGTAGGGTCATGCATAATGCAAGTACCAATAAGGAAGTAACGGAGTCAACCCATCAAAGTGGTTACCACCTCATCATGATTCCGTTGCAATAACAATATGGTGCTATATGACATGCATAAAATGGGTTTCATAGACATGGTCAAAGGGCTGCTTGCCTGGTTCATCAGAGTCTTGAAATCTTCTGGTCCTTCTCCAAATACTCCGTCTCCTTCGTCAACTAACGCCGGAAACAATCACAATAAGCAACACAACAAGGCAAAATAAATGTACTCAAAACAAATATGAGTTGGACTTTTCTAGGATACCTCTGGTCATATGAGGGATGACCAAAGTGATTTCATTAGGATTTGATCAATGGACATCTGTGAACATTTCAATATGATGGAATCAAGGGATTAATGGGTTTACAAGAAGTGTACAGAAATATATTTTTGAAAAATGAGCAAAGGCACCCATTTAACAAACCATGATTTTAGAAGCATCTAGGAGTTGGTTTCACTGGATTTGGAGTTCAAATGATTATCCTACGAATTTGCAAAGTTGGCTATACATGAAGAAATAGACCATTATTTGAGGTTGTACAGAAACTATTAGTAAAAATGTCCAAAAATTAAGTTTTTAATTTATAAACATCTAGGAATTTGAATCATGGAATTTGGATCAAAAATGGGCTCTGTGTGATTTTCTAAAGTTCACTACAGAAATAGAAAAATGAGATTTTGATGAATGTTTGTGAAGAAGAAGTCTCTGGAAAACGTGCATGTTGCACCAACAGGTAGACAATGATTTATAGAGTCACTAGAAATTTGAATAATCAAATTTGGATATCATTTGAATTATTTGTGGATTTTACAAGTTTACAGAATAAAGAAAAAGAAAAGGGAAAGGGTTTTACCCTTATCCTGCGCACAGGGCGGGAGATAGGCATTGGGCCGGCCCAGCGGCTCAGCTGCGCGGGTGGCAGGGCGATGTCGAAGGCGCTCCGAACGGAGTACGCCTTCGCTGTGCGGGAAGCGGGTTTACTACCGGTCCGTCTCCACTTAAACGGGTTGGGCCCGCCCACCGGGTCGCTGATGAGTAGGGCCCACTGCCCAGGCCGTCTCCTACCTCCCGCTCAAACAGAGTAGAGGCAGGGGAGGAGAGGCCGAGCGGGTGCCGGCGCTCTCCCGGGTGGCACGGGGCATCTCCGGCGGCGCTCGGCACACCGGCGGACTCAGCGCGCCTCAGCGCACCCGTCCATGTGTTGCACACCAACAGGGGAGCCCGAGAAGAGCAAGGTTTCAGGTGCGGTGGAGCGGGGCTGACGGCGGGGTTCGGCAAGGCCAGGAAGGCACGAGGAGGAGGGGATGGAGCATGGGGGGAGTTGGCGGTGGTGATGAGAGGGTGCGGGTGTGTTCATGGGGACGAGAGAGGGGTCGAGGCCCGTGAATTTAAGCGGCGGCCGGCGGCACTGCTCCGTCCATGGACGAGGTTGGATGGCGCCAGGAGGGGAGTGGGTTGGTCTAGGGGGTGCACGGGAAGGAGAGAGAGCCAAAGTAGTAGAGAGAGGGCTCGGGGGTGGCCTTATGTGGCCGACCTGTGGCTCACCGTGGACGTGGCGCACGGGTGGCCGCGACAATGGCTCGGCCGGCCAGGAGGGAGGGAGTGGGGTTGTCTACGGTTTTCATGGGGGTGGAGTAGAGCACCAGGAAGAGAGAGAGGGAGCGGGGCGAGGCTCCGGGTGGAGCCACAAGGCTCGCACCGCATGGCGGGCTCGGGCGGCTCTGGGCACGCGCGGCATGGGCAAGACAGAGGGGGGAAGGAGGGGGCCAGTGCGGTGGCGTGTTGCGGACCTCGAGGCACATCGACTGGCGCGAGGGAAGCTCGAGGTCGTCGGGGGACGCGGCGTCAACAGTCGAGAGCACGCTGACGTGCTCTAGAGCGTGCAAATGACCGACATCCGCAGCTTTCCGCGCGCACTCACATGTCCACTAGTGTCTATTGGCTGCCACGGGAGTAAACAATGTGGGAAAAGGCATTGGATGCCCTGGGGCTTGCCAGGAGTGAGAGAGAGGTGAGAAAATAGGAGGAAAGCTGCTGTCCAGAGGGGGAAAAGGGCTTTTCACCCCCTTGATCATGGCTTCTCGGGCAGGGAAAGATGCAAGGGTTAGAGGAGGACCAGATGGGGCTGTGGGAAAAAGTTGAGCTCATGGAGATTAGTGGAAATGGCCAAAACATGCATTTTAAATTTCTGCCAGAATGTGTTTGATGGTGGTTTGGGCAAGAAGATGAACTCCTCTTGTCATGAGGCTTGACAGGGTCAAATGGTATGAGAAAAAAAGAGGTTCCACCAATATTGAATCCATTTGGGCAAAGTTGCCAATGCAACTTTTGTAAACCCTAGAAATCAACAGAAATGGACTTCCCAAGATTTAGTCATGCAAATCTATTCTCCTTGATGCACCAATTGGTGTAGTGTCATCATTTGAGGTTATGAACATGTCCACAAAAGTTTATATCAAAAGGAGAAAGTTTCCAATGTAGAGTTGTTCAAATTTTGTTCTGGACAGGAAGGGTTTTGGGGCACTTTGATCAAGTTGACTTGTTCTCCAACTTGTGCTACTTGGTCCAGATGATTTATTAGACCATTTTAGCATGTGGACCAAGCTTGAGAGTATTTGGGCAAGTTTGCTAATGCAAAGTTGTTCAAACTTGGAAAAGGGCAGAAATGGTTTTGAGAGGGTTTCAGGGGGTTATACTATTCTCCATGACATGAGACTTGGCAAGATCATCAAATATGTCATATGTAACATGGTAGAATTTTATTGGAATTTTTAGAGAATATTCCCTTTGTAAATATTTCAAAAGCTTGAAATATCCAGGAAGGGTTTTTGAGGGATTTGTCCAATACTTTGAAGATGACCATGTGTTGAAACTCTTATATATGGAAAATATATGTCCACTGAGTTTCCCTAAATTTTCACAAATATTTTTAAAGCATAAAAATAATTTTAACCTATTAAAGTCCATTTCTGGCCTAAAGAAAAATCCTTTAAATAAAATAGCAAAATAACTTTTAAAATTATATTTTTGTGGTTTATGGGAGCCCTATACCTAATAGGAGTCAAAAGTATTCTTTGAAAGATTTTTAATACCCCAAATCAAGTACTTGAAGTGCAACCTCAATCCAGGGGGTTTTTGGAAAACTAAATTTAGAAAATACTTTTTAGCCAAATTATTTTTGTAAGAAAATTCTATACTATACTATACACATGGCATGATCATTGGTTCAAGAGTTTGGAGCAAGGAGATGAAGTATAGGAGTTGGAGGATTTATTTGATTTTTAGAGCACTTGCAAACAACAGACAAAATCCAATCAGTGCAAAGTCCAAAACACTCAAAAGTTTTTGTCAAACCACATTTTATCATTATTTATCATCTTAAATGTTGTGCCATTAAAATCAGGGTGTGACACATAGAGTCCACTTGATTGGTAGTAACACCCGTTCCCAAAATATCACATCTTAAAATTGTGGAGCCTCGCTCCCATATTCATCACATACCACTGGCACGGGGTACCAATGGTGTGTTCGGTGTCCTGTGAAAATAGTCATGGCCGCCCTACTTGGCACGACCCCGTCCCGAGAGAGAGCACCAACTCTCCCCCGTCACTAGTAATGCGGGCTCCAAGCTAGTATCGGCGTAGGTAATCAATAATGCCCTTTACCATATATGGGTAGAGTGGTTGCACATGTAAGGTTGGGATAGTCGACAGATCTTAAATCTAATCCGTTTTCGAAAACACTCCCACACAACTTGCTTCGGTACGCCACTTCTATAGCAAGCGGTAACCTAGCTCACTATCTCCCTCGGGCATTAGTGACACCCAACTTTTTTTTGATAAGTCCTTGAAAACAACTTGGTTTCCTTCTATTGTGAGCACCGTTTTCAAGAATATAGGAGTTGGAATTATTGCATTTGGATTGTAATTTAATCCCGTGGATTTTTTACAAGTTTCTAAGAAAAAGAAAAGAATAAGTAGCACTGTGCACCTGGGCCTATTTGGCCACAGTGCAGCAGGCCCAGGGGGAATCCAGCCCGCGTGAGGCTGCCACGTTGAAGCCATATTTGGGAAATACGCCTCCAGCCGACACAGCGAACCGGTGCGCGCGCATGTGTCTTAAACCTGACTTGTGGGACCCACATGTCAGGATGTGAGGCTGACGACGAATGGCCCCACGACCATCATCGTCAACCTCGGGCCAGGTGTCGGTGTCAAAACCGGTGGATCTCGGGTAGGGGGTCCCGAACTGTGCGTCTAAGGCTAACTGGAGGCGGGGGACACAATTTTTACCCAGGTTCGGGCCCACTCAATGGAGGTAATACCCTACTCCCTGCTTGATTGATCTTGATGATATGAGTATTAGAAGAGTTGATCTACCACGAGATCGTAGAGGCTAAACCCTAGAAGCTAGCCTATGATTATGATTGTTGTTGTCCTACGGACTAAACCCTCCTGTTTATATAGACACCAAAGGGGGATAGGATTACACAGAGTCGGTTACAGAGAAGGAGATCTACATATCAAAATTGCCAAGCTTGCCTTCCATGCAAAGGATAGTCCCACCCGGACACGGGACGAAGTCTTCAATCTTGTATCCTCTTAGTCCAACAGTACAGCCAAAGTATATAGTCCGGCTGTCTAAGGACCCCCTAATCCAGGACTCCATCAGTAGCCCCTGAACCAGGCTTCAATGACGATGAGTCCGGCACGCAGATTGTCTTCGGCATACTTTCTCCGAATACTCCATAGAAGATCTTGAATATGAGGATCATGTCCGGCTCTGCAAAATAACTTCCACATACCACCATAGAGAGCACAATATTCCACAAATCTAATATGCTGACAACTTTTCATAGCGTGACATCACACCGCGGTCCGGTCATTATGCGAACCGTTTTTCCCAGCCTGCCACTGCACGTGTTGCGAGGCGGTTTTATTGGCACGTCTTGTCGAAGCAGAGATCGTGTTCCCCTTATCAAGGGATTCTCATCAATACGGGTGTGGGTAACCCAACTGTGCTTGTTAGTAGGACTCCTCGATTTTAGGCAAGTTCCAAACGGTCACGCGGAGGACGCTTGATATTCACTCCCTTTATAAAGGGGCCAAGGCCTGTCCTATTCTTCCCACGCTCGATCCTTCCCTTCCCCCACCTCAAGTTCCAACACCCAAGGCTTAGGCTAAGCGCTTCGGACATTCAACAATGTCCGGATCCAACCTTGAAGGCCGGTGGATGGCCTCCTCTATCACAAAGGAGGACATCAAGAAGCTTATGGAGGCCAGGTATCTGACCGCTGAAATCCCGCACAGGCTGCCTGCTCAAGGGCAGGTCATCCCCACTCCTCAACCCAACGAGAGTGTTATATTTGTTTCCCACTTCCTTCGAGGACTAGGCTTTAGTCTTGATCCCTTTGTTAGAGGGCTAATGTTCTATTACGGGCTAGATTTACATGATCTAGCTCCCGATTCCATCCTTCACATCTCGTCGTTTATAGTCGTGTGTGAGGCCTTCCTCCACATCACCCCACACATTGGCTTATGGCTCAAGACCTTCAATGTGAAGCCGAAGATGATCGATGGGCGACACGGAGAGTGTGGAGGTGCTATAATAAGCAAAGGCGCCGATGCCCTATGGCCAAAGGGTTCCCTCCCAGAGGTGTTCGACTTATGGCAACGGGAGTGGTTTTACATCATAGCTCCCTGAGGTACAAAGCGGGCGACTGCCCCTGCCTTCCGCTCGGGCCATCCGCCTCAACTGGCGTCATGGGTCAACAGGGGGCTGGACTAGGGGCCAGTTAATGACATGCTGACATTGCAAAGCTACATCCGAGAACTCCTCAAGAGGGATGTCAGTCTTCTCAAGGTAATGCAAGTAATGCTAGTTCATTGGGTCCTGCCATGCCAATGTTGATCTCTCCCTATGTGGGAGTTCAACCCGGAAGGACCGCGAACTATTCAATAATTCTTCGGCGTGACGCTTGAAGACATGTAGGGATTGTTCTTTGGATAACGAATAAAGTGTCCGGACACCACCGAGGATGCGGGTCTCAACTGCAACCGTCCAGATACCCAAGTAAGTAATTCCGCCACCAAACATGCCATCTTTATATTTGTCACAACATCATTCTAAAAAATTGCTCTCGGCCAGGACTTGATAAGAAAGGCGGAGAGGATCAGGTGTTCGGCCCCCCTTCCCGAAGGCTCGCCGGATCCTGTATTAACGAGGATGCTTAAGCACGCACCCTATCAACTGCCATCAGGAGAAGATGACGGGAGGAATAGAGAATCCGAAAGCGGGATTCATACATTACGCATCCAATCCGGGGGAATTAGCGTCTCCACGAGGGAGGATAATCGGGGAGGTGAATCTAGGATCCCCTCTCCCCAAGGGAAGAAAAGGGCCGCCTCTGAAGATTTGGAAACAGAGGTTTCCAAACGGGGGAAGAAACCTTCGCCAGGGGCCCTACCCTAGAGGGCCTCCTTACCGCACAACGCCCGCCAGGGGGCCAGCCCTTATCCAAGCTGTAAGTGAAAAAAAGTGCTTTGGTAAATATATCCTGCTTTATCGCTGAGAACAATAACCGAGACATATATCTTGCAGTCCAGCTCGTAGCCCATCTCGACAGAGTTCGTCTTCGGGGGATCTTCTTCTGAAGATGATGGAGAGCGAAATGCCTCCTCCTGCTTCCCCGCCTGATGGGGCAGACGACCCTGAGGTGTCGTCACGGAGGGTTTCTCCTGATCCGCAAAGGCCAGAAGGTAACTCTTCGGCCTCCCGAAGTACGGAGTATTCGGCTCACAAAGAGAGCAACAGAAAGAGTCCGGGATTGTCCGGTGCACAACCGGACATACTGACAAGTCTTCTGGAGCAAGAGGCTATCTCAGAGGCGCATCGTACCTTAATGGGTATGGTGATTGAGAGGATTTCATCTGCCAAAAGTGGGTTGAATGAAGCTTTTACAAGCCTACTAAGAGGTTTGAGGTACGCAAAGTAATATATATGTATTTTTGACGGTACCTCACATGCTAGGTGTGCTCTGTATAGATAGTAGCCCCTGAGACTCTGGTTGCCATCCATAGGCGGCAAACAAAGGATCATAGTCCCAGGTGATGATCGCGCTGCTTTTATGTGCAGGCGGCTGAGGGTCCGGCAGCTGGCCGGATTGCTGATTTTGCCGAATTGAGGCGGCAACTTCACGTGGCGGATGCCGACATCGCGCTTGTTAACAAGCGGCTTGACGAGGCACAGGGTCTTCAGCAAATATTAAGAGGAGCATGATGCTAGTATCTATAATATGTTGTGACTGCAGATGGAGCTGCCGCCGTGGAGACCCTTTGGGCGGAACTTGCCCAAGCCAAAGAACAAGCCAGGAGAAGCGATCTGGCTGCCCTAAAGGTGGTCGAAGAGTTAAAATCCGAACAGGTTGCTCATCGCCAGAGCGAAGATAAGATAGCCAAGATGGCTGTTGAGCTGAAAGATGCCGACGAAGATGTAGATATCACGGCTGGAAGCCCTTTCTGTTGCGGATGAAGTTCAGAGATCTGAAGTATGCCCCTCTGGATCAACTATAGAGTGCTGAGGACGCGTACTTAGACTTGGCAAAGAGTGCTGCTGGTGCGACCGAATATTTCAAAGATTAGAAAGATTAGGAGGTGGAAAGGTTATTCTGGTCGCAGTTCAGTGCTCCAAAGCATCCGCTGCTGTTAAATGAACAAATGGCTGAGTGGGCCGAGCTCCATAGGTTGCCCGGGCTTGCCATGAGGTCTCTCGTGGATCATCTTTGGTCGAAGGGACCAAGGCCGGACAATTATTTTGTCTTAGTACAACGATTCCTTCATGATGTGCCGCATATCGACGCTGTAAAGAGGTCGGCATGCATAGAGGGTGCGCGGATGGCTCTTGCCCGTGTTAAGACATATTGGGCAGGGATGGAGGCCACCGCTATTGCATACCGGGGTCTGGCCGGAGGCCAGGGCTCGCCCAAGCACTATTTTTAAGAAGTCTTAGAAGGCGCCTGTTTAATAGAGGCTCAGTGCTCGAAGAGTACCATGTTCGAGGGACATGTATCTTGATTGTAAAAACAATGCTATTTTGATTATAAGGGCTGTGTTTATACTTTTGCCCGAAAGTTTTATAGTGCCTCCTGTGCGGCCGTTTATGTATGTATGTATATAACCTGAAAGTTTGTAGTCGTCGGCTTCAACTCCCATGCATATAATGCGGGGGTGTTCGGTAAAGCGCGTAATCACACTTGATCCAACGTCTTTGTCCATTAAGGAGGTGATAGCGCGGCGAAAAAGGAATTCAGACTATCTAGCCTTAACACTTTCACTTAGCCATAGGAGTTCGACGGTGGGGCTACTATATAGCCCCTGGTACTTCCGTGTTCATCCGAATACGGTACGCGTTTGTACATGACTGGGAAACCGGTCCTTCGTTAATGCGGAGGAATCGCGAAGATTCCGCTGAGTCACCAAGTGGTTGACCAGTCTCTCGCTGTATCATGACAGTCAGTTTCCGGCTTTCTCTACTGAGGTGCTAATCCAGATGAACCAGGGCACAATCGCAGTAGTTCTCCCGATGTCGCCTTCGCCGATAGAGCGGAACGTAAGGTAGCAAAACACGGGACCCGGGCAAACCCAACTATTGACCAAAGACATGATTCGGAGCTGATGCATATAAGGCCAAACTAGCGATGCCGAACACTCCCTAAGGTATTCGGACTTTTACAAGATATACTGGGCTGAGTAACTCCCTCGATAATGAGCCCTGAATTTCCAGAAATATGCATTAGTCTGGCGTGACGAAATGCCAATAACGCCAGCATCCCTCTCGGTTGCGTTGAGTGCCCGGAGGGTGTGAAGCAACAAGAGACATTAAAAAAGGTTCACACAGGGTCTTTATCTAAAAAGAAACCTTTGAGCGGGGCCCTGCTTCACGTCTGCACCTTTGTCTCCATTGTGCCGTATCCTGGAAGGGTGTAGCATGATGATCATCTGTAAAAGAAAAAACCCAGGTGAAAGACTTCGTGCGAAAAGTTGGTTATTCTTAATGCACCATGAAAATGGAATCTATTATTGTATTAATAGGGTCAAGCCAAACTATGGGCCTTTTTACATGCAGGCAGCCCCTAGCACCATCTATGGGGGTGTCCATTGACCCAAGCTCAGGTTTATCTAGGATGCTACTACTAGTGGTGCGCCGGACTCGTCTAACCATGTCCGCGGTCTTGACGACCAATCATTTATTCAGGTTGGAGGGGCCGTTCAATGTTCGGCTGGTAGAGCCGCCACATATTCTTCCCCACGTAAGGAATGCTCTGTATTTCCGCTAACTGTAATGACGCCACGTGGACGGGGAATCTTAAGTTTAAGATAAGCATAGTGCATTACTGCATTGAAACGAGCGAAGGCCGTTCTTCCGGGTAGTGCGGGATAGCCGCTTCGGAATGGAGCGATGTCGAAGATAAATTCTTCATTTCGGAAGTTGTCGGGAGAACCGAATACAACCTACTAGAGAGCTCGCGCAACTGGCCCCTACGCCTAGTATTACTCCTTTAAAGGTAGTATTGCTTTGGCTGATTCTTGACGGGTCTATCCCCATTTTGTGGATAGTGTCCTGATATATCAGATTAAGACTACTGCCGCCTTCCACAAGGACTCGGGTGAGATGATATCCTACAATTATTGGGTCGAGCACCAAGGCATCCGATCCTCCGTGCCGAATACTAGTCGGATGATCCCTGCAATCAAAAGTGATCGGGCAGGCCGACCAAGGGTTGAATTTGGGGGCGACGGGCTCTATAGCGTATACGTCACGGAGTGCGCGTTTGTGTCTCCTCTTCGGTATGTGAGTTGCATAAATCATGTTCACTATTTTGACCTCTGGTGGAATTTTTTTCTATCCTCCAGTGTTCGGCTGGCGAGGCTCATCCTCGTCTTCACTTGGTGTCTCCCTCCCCTTGTGTTTGGCATTTAGTTTGCCAGCCTGCTTGAAGACCCAACATTCTTTGTTGGTGTGATTTGCATGTTTTTTGGGGGTGTCGTGAATCTGACATAGTCTGTCTAGAATCTTGTTTAGGTTGGACGGTCCATCTCTGCTGCGTTTAAATGGCCTTTTCCGTTGACGGGTCGAGAGCCCCTGAATCCAGTGTTGACCGCCGTGTTGTCTGGGCTGTCTTCATTATTTTGGCGCTTGTTTTTATTGCGTCACGGCTTCCCGTTGCCATCCCTGACTTCGGATGTGCCTAGGTCGCTGGTGCCGCTGCGGGCCAACCAGCTATCCTCGCCCGCAGAGAAGCGGGTCGTAAGGCTTGTTAGAGCTTCCATTGTCCTCGACTTTTCCTGGCCGAGGTGTCCGGCGAGCCTTTCGTCTCGGATACTGTGTTTGAAAGCCGCTAAGGCTTCGGCGTCCAGGCAGTCGACGATTTGGTTCTTCTTAGTGGCAAATCTGTTCCACAGCTTACGGGCTGACTCTCCAGGTTGTTGAATTATGTGACATAAATCGTCTGCATCCGGAGGTCGGACATAGGTCCCTTGAAAATTAGCCCTAAAGGCATCCTCAAGTTCTTCCCAACTGCCAATTGAGTTTTCGGGGAGGCTTTTCAACCTGTGCCGAACTGGTCCCTTCAACTTGAGGGGAAAATATTGGATGGCATGGAGATCATCTCCGCGAGCCATGTGGATGTGAAGGATAAAGTCCTCAATCCAGACCCCAAGGTCTGTTTTTCCGTCGTATGCCTCTATGTTCATGGGTTTGAATCCCTCTGTAATTCGTGATCCAACTCCTCATCGGTGAAGTACAGGGGGTGCGCCGAACCCCTGTATTTGGATGTGTCATGGCATTGTTCTAACAGTTGTAGTGTTCGGTTTTGGTTTTGAGCTTTTATTAGATTAGTATAGTCGTTTGGACAGCCATGATACTTTGCCGGAGCACGCTTCCTAGATCCATAGATGGACCTGGTCATACCGGCTTTTTTGTCCAGGAGCTCATGTAAATCGTGTGCTGACTTGTGTGCGGCATCATTAGCCGCCCTATCGCGGCCACGGGGTGGTCGATCCGGTGGATCGTCCGTATTATTTTTTGGCCGAATAGGCTCTATAGCCTCGTCGTCGAATTCGGGCAGCAGCTTACGCTTTGGGTAGCTCTTTGTGTGGCGATCACCACCGTATTTTTCTTCAGTGTCGAGCTCTTTGTTCCATCTATGGTTGAGCGTATCCTGCGCGGCCTTAAGCCTTTGCTTCTGCTTCTTCAAGCTCCTCGCGGTGGCGATAAGCCTTCTATGGAAGTTCTCTTGTTCCAAGTGTTTTTCCGAGATGATGAGGGCATCGTCGTCTGGACTGTTCTCCTCTCCAAAGACATGTTGATGAGTTTTACCCTCGGCATCGCCGTGATCGGACAGTGGCTCCGGACTATGCTCGTCGTCCCCTGGCTCGTTCTGCTCAATCACTGGGTCCACGGGGTCGTTGTTTCCTTTGGAGTCGACCAGGGTATTATTTCTTCTTGCGCTCTTCTTGATGTTTTTACTGTGGCAGGATTTAGAGCAGCGCCTAGTCGTCGCTTTGGTTGCTTCCTGAGGGGATTATCCTCCGTTGCTTCCTGCCGTTCCTCGCCGTTGTTTTCTTTGGGTGTATCCACCATGTATATATCATATGATGAGGTGGCTGTCCAGCGCCCCGTGGGCGGTGGTTCCTGTTCACCTCTAGCATGGTCGTTCATACCATCGCCGTCTTCGGAGTCGAAGTCAAGCGTGTCGGTTATGTCATCGATAGTGGCTACCAAGTGGGTGGAGGGTGGGAAACAAATTTCTTCGTCATCTGCTTCCCACTCGAGCCGGACATAGTTCGGCCAAGAGTGTCCAGATAGGGAGAGAGATTTCAGTGAATTCAGCACATCGCCCCAGGGTGAGTGCTGAAGGATATCCGCGAAGGTAAACTACATGATCTGTGCCCAATCAGATTCGATAGGCACGGACAAACGAGGTTCAGAACCTTTCGCCGGACACGAGTCCAAGGGTCCGATGACATAGATCTCTTTGGAGGCAAAGACTGTGTTTGGCTCTAGCGCCGATGAGTGTCCGGCCTCTGTGGCGAGGTCCATCCACCCATCCTCGGATGGCACGATCTGCTCCGGGTAAAAAGCGGGGGCAGCCATAGGCATGATCTTCTGAACACCGTCCGATGGCAGATCTAAGTCATGCTTATCGTGACTGTTCGGCGCACCTGCAGTGGGCTTGAATCTGTTGAAGATCAAGTCTCCGCGGATGTAGGCAGTATAGTTTAAGCTTCCAAACCTGGCCTGATGGTTAGGGGTGTAGCTATCCATCTGCTCCAGATGGCCCAGCGAGTTGGCCCGCAATATGAAGCCACCGAATACGAACATTTGTTCGGGGAGGAAAACCTCACTCTGGATCGCATCATTGTAGATGATTGAAGGAGCCATCAAGCCTTATCGTGACGACACAGTGGAACTCTCAATGAAAGCACCAATGTCGGTGTCAAAACCGGCGGATCTCGGGTAGGGGGTCCCAAACTGTGCGTCTAAGGCTAATGGTAACAGGAGGCGGCGGACACAATGTTTACCCAGGTTAAGGCCCTCTCGATTGAGGTAATACCTTCCTGCTTGATTGATCTTGATGGTATGAGTACTACAAGAGTTGATCTACCACGAGATCGTAGAGGCTAAACCCAAGAAGCTAGCCTATGATTATGATTGTTGTTGTCCTACGGACTAAACCCTCCGGTTATACAGACACTGGAGGGGGCTAGGGTTACACAGAGTCGGTTACAGAGAAGGTGATCTACATATCTGAATTACCAAGCTTGCCTTCCACGCAAAGGAGAGTCCCACCCAGACACGGGACAAAGTCTTCAATCTTGTATCTTCATAGTCCAATAGTCCGGCCAAAGTATATAGTCCGGCTGTCCGAGGACCCCCTAATCCAGGACTCTCTCACCAGGGAGGGCGGCGAGCTCACCAGCTCTGCCATGGTCGACGGCGAGGAGATCTGAGGGCACCGACGTGCTCAGGACGGAGTCGCCATTCGGGTGGAGGTGGAGTTGGTCGCCGGGGTGCAGGGGTTCGCCGGCTACGAGGAAGCCAGCAGAAGAGCTTCAGGAGGTGCTTCCCCTGATCGATTCCCGCTGCAATAGAGAGGGGAAACGTAGGGTAAATGGTAAGGAAGGTGTGGCGGTTCTAGATCGAGAGATAGAAGAGGCGGAGAGAGCCTATACCCCGAGATCGACGGCGACCCGATGCAGCAGAGCTCGAGCTCGATCTCGAGCGCGGGCGCTCCTGGAGATGAACTGGGGTTGCAGGGGGCATATTTGGAGTGGGAGAGGAGGAGTGGTGAGGAGAGGAGGGCGCGGGGAGGCCTTTAAATAGGCGGCTGACGGCCCATCGAGGACTCGTGCGCTGGCGAGCGTGTTGCCGTCGCTACAGGTCACGGGGATCAATGCGAGGTGTCGGGGGTGCTCGTGGTGTTGGTCTAGGGCGAGGGAAGTGAAGAGAAAGAGAGATCAAGGGGCCAGCGGTACCGTGCATGTGAGCGCGCTCACTGGTGCGCTCGAGCGGCGGCGCGCGTGCGAGCTGGGGCGAGAGGAGGGAGAAGGAGGCGGGGGACCAGGCCGTGGCATGTTGCAGACGCTGAGGAGCATCGTCGAGCGTGCCGGGAAGGCTCAAGGTGGCCGAGGTGCTTGGCAGGGGGCGGCTACAGTGCGGGAGTGCACAGTAGCGCGCTCTAGAGCGCCCAAATGGCCGACATGGCCATTTTCTATGCAATGTGGGCGCGGCCAAAGGTGTCTGGTAGATCTTGGGGGAAGTAAAGAAGTGGGCTATGGCCTTGGATGCGCTGGGTGGCCACTGGAGTGAGGAGGGAGGTGAGGAAGAGGGGTGCAAGGGCTATCCAGAGATGTAAAAGAGTTGGTTTCACCCCTCAATTATTGATGTGAGATGCAACCATTGTTACTGGGGGTATAAGAGGACTAGGAGGGGCTGTGGTAAAAAGTAGAACTCATGGATATTCGTGGAAGGGGTCAAAACAGGGGGTTTATTAAAATGGAAGAAGGTGTTTGTTGCTGGTTTGGGCAAGAAGATGAACTCCTCTTATCATGAGTCTTGACAGGGTCAAATGGCATGAGATAATAATAGGTTCCACCAATATTGAGTCCATTTGAGCAAAGTTGCCAATGCAACTTTTGTAAACCCTAGAAATAAACATAAATGAGTTTTCCAAGATCTAGAAATGCAAAACTATTCTCCTTGATGCACCACTTGGTGTAGTGTCATCATTTAGGGTTTAGAACATGCCAACAAAGGTTGAGAGCAAAAGGAGAAAGTTGACAATGTAAAGTTGTTCAGATTTGATTTTGGACAAAGAGGGTTTTGAGGCACTTTGATCAAGATATAATTTTCTCCAACTTGTGTCATTTGGTCTATATACATAATTGGACCATTGGAGCATGTGCACCAAGTTTGAGAACATTTGGAAATGTTTGGCAATGTAGAGTTGCTCAAACTTCAAATGGACAGAAATGGTTTTGAGGGGATTTGGTGATGTTATGTTGTTCTCCAAGACATGAGCCTTGGCAAGATCATCCAATATGTCATATCGAACACGCTACAATTTTCTTGGAATTTTTAGAGAACATTTACTTTGTAAATATTTGAAAAGCTTGAAATATCTAGAAAGGGTTTTTGAGGGGTTTGACCAATATTTTGAACATGACCATGTGTTGAAACTCTTATATATGGACAATATATGTCCACTGCCTTTCCCTAAATTTTCACAAATATTTTTAACACATTAAAATAATTTTAACCTGTTAAAGACCATTTCTGGCCTAAAGAAAAAGCCCTTAATTAAAATAGCAAAATAACTTTTAAAATTACATTTTTTTGGTTTTTGGGAGTCCTATACCTAATAGGAGTCAAACATACTCTTTGATAGATTTATCGTACCCCAAATCAAGTACTTGTAGTACAAACCTCAATTTAGGGGTTTTTGGAAAACTAAATTTAGAAAATGCTTTTTGGCCAAATTATTTTTGTAAGAAAATCCTATATTGTACTATACACATGGCATGATAATCGGGGCAAAAGTTTGGAGCAATTAAATGAAGTATATAAGGTGGAGTTGTGTTGACTTTAAAGAGCACTTGAAAATCACACAGACAAAACCAGCTCAAATAAAAAGCCAAATAATGCAAAAAAAATTGCGAAACCACATTTTATCAAGATCTACTAGCTTAAGTGTTGTGGCATGAAAATCAGGGTGTGACACCCTATGTGATCGATTGACCTTGCTTCCTCCCACGCACAAAAATATCTACATGTCTATGACTGGATCATCTCTCAAGCTCTATCTTACTACCCTCACCCTTGCCAAAAGCTCAATCGGACAATATCTCTCCAGAGCATATATATCCGTTTAATAAATGTCGGACAACACTCACTTTGTCTCTCTATCTATATGTCTCTCGATTGACCTTGCTTTCTCACGCCGTATCTTCCACGCATTGAAGCTACCTCTCCATCCCTCACAAAGCCGGAGCTATTTACATTGCGAGGGGCACTCCAACCTTGGATTAATTTGTGCAGGCATTTACTCCGGTCGGTTTAGATTATATTTTCATAGCATTCGGCCCACAACTACTCCAAACACTGTTGCAACCCCCGCAACTCCCCTAGTTGATTTCCCTCTGGCTCGGTCATTGCTCTCTCGCTCGTCCTTTATCGCCTTCAATGTCGCACCATGGTATTATTGCAAAAAAGTCTGTTGTTCTCTTTAATTATTATAAAGAATCTACAAAACTACACACCGATAGTCCACATGCAATGGAACAAATTTCGACCGACAAATTAAAGTGCTACAAACTACACACCGAGGGGCCCACATGTCATGAAACAAATTTGGACCCAGATACAAATTGAAAACTAAAGGACGAGGATCGAACATGCGACCAGGGCCTTTAAGCTGCACGTCAATAGGCAACATACGTAGAACAGCAATGTTTGTTGTACCCCCCTTTGTTCACATAATGTTTTTATATTACCATAGCCTTCAAGCTGCGCCGGACTCGTCTAACCATGTCCGCGGTCTTGACGACCAATCATTTATTCAGGTTGGAGGGGCCGTTCAATGTTCGGCTGGTAGAGCCGCCACATATTCTTCCCCATGTAAGGAATGCTCTGTATTTCCGCTAACTGTAATGACGCCACGTGGACGGGGAATCTTAAGTTTAAGATAAGCATAGTGCATTACTGCATTGAAACGAGCGAAGGCCGTTCTTCCGGGTAGTGCGGGATAGCCGCTTCGGAATGGAGCGATGTCGAAGATAAATTCTTCATTTCGGAAGTTGTCGGGAGAACCGAATACAACCTACTAGAGAGCCCGCGCAACTGGCCCCTACGCCTAGTATTACTCCTTTAAAGGTAGTATTGCTTTGGCTGATTCTTGACGGGTCTATCCCCATTTTGTGGATAGTGTCCTGATATATCAGATTAAGACTACTGCCGCCTTCCACAAGGACTCGGGTGAGATGATATCCTACAATTATTGGGTCGAGCACCAAGGCAGCCGATCCTCCATGCCGAATACTAGTCGGATGATCCCTGCAATCAAAAGTGATCGGGCAGGCCGACCAAGGGTTGAATTTGGGGGCAACGGGCTCTATAGCGTATACGTCACGGAGTGCGCGTTTGTGTCTCCTCTTCGGTATGTGAGTTGCATAAATCATGTTCACTATTTTGACCTCTGGTGGAATTTTTTTCTATCCTCCAGTGTTCGGCTGGCGAGGCTCATCCTCGTCTTCACTTGGTGTCTCCCTCCCCTTGTGTTTGGCATTTAGTTTGCCAGCCTGCTTGAAGACCCAACATTCTTTGTTGGTGTGATTTGCAGGTTTTTTGGGGGTGTCGTGAATCTGACATAGTCTGTCTAGAATCTTGTTTAGGTTGGACGGTCCATCTCTGCTGCGTTTAAATGGCCTTTTCCGTTGACGGGTCGAGAGCCCCTGAATCCAGTGTTGACCGCCGTGTTGTCTGGGCTGTCTTCATTATTTTGGCACTTGTTTTTATTGCGTCACGGCTTCCCGTTGCCATCCCTGACTTCGGATGTGCCTAGGTCGCTGGTGCCGCTGCGGGCCAACCAGCTATCCTCGCCCGCAGAGAAGCGGGTCGTAAGGCTTGTTAGAGCTTCCATTGTCCTCGACTTTTCCTGGCCGAGGTGTCCGGCGAGCCTTTCGTCTCGGATACTGTGTTTGAAAGCCGCTAAGGCTTCGGCGTCCAGGCAGTCGACGATTTGGTTCTTCTTAGTGGCAAATCTGTTCCACAGCTTACGGGCTGACTCTCCAGGTTGTTGAATTATGTGACATAAATCGTCTGCATCCGGAGGTCGGACATAGGTCCCTTGAAAATTAGCCCTAAAGGCATCCTCAAGTTCTTCCCAACTGCCAATTGAGTTTTCGGGGAGGCTTTTCAACCTGTGCCGAACTGGTCCCTTCAACTTGAGGGGAAAATATTGGATGGCATGGAGATCATCTCCGCGAGCCATGTGGATGTGAAGGATAAAGTCCTCAATCCAGACCCCAAGGTCTGTTTTTCCGTCGTATGCCTCTATGTTCATGGGTTTGAATCCCTCTGTAATTCATGATCCAACTCCTCATCGGTGAAGTACAGGGGGTGCGCCGAACCCCTGTATTTGGATGTGTCATGGCATTGTTCTAACAGTTGTAGTGTTCGGTTTTGGTTTTGAGCTTTTATTAGATTAGTATAGTCGTTTGGACAGCCATGATCCTGTGCCGGAGCACGCTTCCTAGATCCATAGATGGACCTGGTCATACCGGCTTTTTTGTCCAGGAGCTCATGTAAATCGTGTGCTGACTTGTGTGCGGCATCATTAGCCGCCCTATCGCGGCCACGGGGTGGTCGATCCGGTGGATCGTCCGTATTATTTTTTGGCCGAATAGGCTCTATAGCCTCGTCGTCGAATTCGGGCAGCAGCTTACGCTTTGGGTAGCTCTTTGTGTGGCGATCACCACCGTATTTTTCTTCAGTGTCGAGCTCTTTGTTCCATCTATGGTTGAGCGTATCCTGCGCGGCCTTAAGCCTTTGCTTCTGCTTCTTCAAGCTCCTCGCGGTGGCGATAAGCCTTCTATGGAAGTTCTCTTGTTCCAAGTGTTTTTCCGAGATGATGAGGGCATCGTCGTCTGGACTGTTCTCCTCTCCAAAGACATGTTGATGAGTTTTACCCTCGGCATCGCCGTGATCGGACAGTGGCTCCGGACTATGCTCGTCGTCCCCTGGCTCGTTCTGCTCAATCACTGGGTCCACGGGGTCGTTGTTTCCTTTGGAGTCGACCAGGGTATTATTTCTTCTTGCGCTCTTCTTGATGTTTTTACTGTGGCAGGATTTAGAGCAGCGCCTAGTCGTCGCTTTGGTTGCTTCCTGAGGGGATTATCCTCCGTTGCTTCCTGCCGTTCCTCGCCGTTGTTTTCTTTGGGTGTATCCACCATGTATATATCATATGATGAGGTGGCTGTCCAGCGCCCCGTGGGCGGTGGTTCCTGTTCACCTCTAGCATGGTCGTTCATACCATCGACGTCTTCGGAGTCGAAGTCAAGCGTGTCGGTTATGTCATCGATAGTGGCTACCAAGTGGGTGGAGGGTGGGAAACAAATTTCTTCGTCATCTGCTTCCCACTCGAGCCGGACATAGTTCGGCCAAGAGTGTCCAGATAGGGAGAGAGATTTCAGTGAATTCAGCACATCGCCCCAGGGTGAGTGCTGAAGGATATCCGCGAAGGTAAACTACATGATCTGTGCCCAATCAAATTCGATAGGCACGGACAAACGAGGTTCATAACCTTTCGCCGGAGACGAGTCCAAGGGTCCGATGACATAGATCTCTTTGGAGGCAAAGACTGTGTTTGGCTCTAGCGCCGATGAGTGTGCGGCCTCTGTGGCGAGGTCCATCCACCCATCCTCGGATGGCACGATCTGCTTCGGGTAAAAAGCGGGGGCAGCCATAGGCATGATCTTCTGAACACCGTCCAATGGCAGATCTAAGTCATGCTTATCGTGACTGTTCGGCGCACCTGCAGTGGGCTTAAATCTGTTGAAGATCAAGTCTCCGCGGATGTAGGCAGTATAGTTTAAGCTTCCAAACCTGGCCTGATGGTTAGGGGTGTAGCTATCCATCTGCTCCAGATGGCCCAACGAGTTGGCCCGCAATATGAAGCCACCGAATACGAACATTTGTTCGGGGAGGAAAACCTCACTCTGGATCGCATCATTGTAGATGATTGAAGGAGCCATCAAGCCTTATCGTGACGACACAGTGGAACTCTCAATGAAAGCACCAATGTCGGTGTCAAAACCGGCGGATCTCGGGTAGGGGGTCCCAAACTGTGCGTCTAAGGCTAATGGTAACAGGAGGCGGCGGACACAATGTTTACCCAGGTTCAGGCCCTCTCGATTGAGGTAATACCTTCCTGCTTGATTGATCTTGATGGTATGAGTACTACAAGAGTTGATCTACCACGAGATCGTAGAGGCTAAACCCAAGAACCTAGCCTATGATTATGATTGTTGTTGTCCTACGGACTAAACCCTCCGGTTATACAGACACTGGAGGGGGCTAGGGTTACACAGAGTCGGTTACAGAGAAGGTGATCTACATATCTGAATTACCAAGCTTGCCTTCCACGCAAAGGAGAGTCCCACCCAGACACGGGACAAAGTCTTCAATCTTGTATCTTCATAGTCCAATAGTCCGGCCAAAGTATATAGTCCGGCTGTCCGAGGACCCCCTAATCCAGGACTCTCTCACCAGGGAGGGCGGCGAGCTCACCAGCTCCGCCATGGTCGACGGCGAGGAGATCTAAGGGCACCGACGTGCTCAGGACGGAGTCGCCATTCGGGTGGAGGTGGAGTTGGTCGCCGGGGTGCAGGGGTTCGCCGGCTACGAGGAAGCCAGCAGAAGAGCTTCAGGAGGTGCTTCCCCTGATCGATTCCCGCTGCAATAGAGAGGGGAAACGTAGGGTAAATGGTTAGGAAGGTGTGGCGGTTCTAGATCGAGAGATAGAAGAGGCGGAGAGAGCCTATACCCCGAGATCGACGGCGACCCGAGGCAGCAGAGCTCGAGCTCGATCTCGAGCGCGGGCGCTCCTGGAGATGAACTGGGGTTGCAGGGGGCATATTTGGAGTGGGAGAGGAGGAGTGGTGAGGAGAGGAGGGTGCGGGGAGGCCTTTAAATAGGCGGCTGACGGCCCATCGAGGACTCGTGCGCTGGCGAGCGTGTTGCCGTCGCTACAGGTCACGGGGATCAATGCGAGGTGTCGGGGGTGCTCGTGGTGTTGGTCTAGGGCGAGGGAAGTGAAGAGAAAGAGAGAGCAAGGGGCCAGCGGTACCGTGCATGTGAGCGCGCTCACTGGTGCGCTCGAGCGGCGGCGCGCGTGCGAGCTGGGGCGAGAGGAGGGAGAAGGAGGCGGGGGACCAGGCCGTGGCATGTTGCAGACGCCGAGGAGCATCGTCGAGCGTGCCGGGAAGGCTCAAGGTGGCCGAGGTGCTTGGCAGGGGGCGGCTACAGTGCGGGAGTGCACAGTAGCGCGCTCTAGAGCGCCCAAATGGCCGACATGGCCATTTTCTATGCAACGTGGGCGCGGCCAAAGGTGTCTGGTAGATCTTGGGGGAAGTAAAGAAGTGGGCTATGGCCTTGGATGCGCTGGGTGGCCACTGGAGTGAGGAGGGAGGTGAGGAAGAGGGGTGCAAGGGCTATCCAGAGATGTAAAAGAGTTGGTTTCACCCCTCAATTATTGATGTGAGATGCAACCATTGTTACTGGGGGTATAAGAGGACTAGGAGGGGCTGTGGTAAAAAGTAGAACTCATGGATATTCGTGGAAGGGGTCAAAACAGGGGGTTTATTAAAATGGAAGAAGTTGTTTGTTGCTGGTTTGGGCAAGAAGATGAACTCCTCTTATCATGAGTCTTGACAGGGTCAAATGGCATGAGATAATAATAGGTTCCACCAATATTGAGTCCATTTGAGCAAAGTTGCCAATGCAACTTTTGTAAACCCTAGAAATAAACATAAATGAGTTTTCCAAGATCTAGAAATGCAAAACTATTCTCCTTGATGCACCACTTGGTGTAGTGTCATCATTTAGAGTTTAGAACATGCCAACAAAGGTTGAGAGCAAAAGGAGAAAGTTGACAATGTAAAGTTGTTCAGATTTGATTTTGGACAAAGAGGGTTTTGAGGCACTTTGATCAAGATATAATTTTCTCCAACTTGTGTCATTTGGTCTATATACATAATTGGACCATTGGAGCATGTGCACCAAGTTTGAGAACATTTGGACATGTTTGGCAATGTAGAGTTGCTCAAACTTCAAATGGACAGAAATGGTTTTGAGGGGATTTGGTGATGTTATGTTGTTCTCCAAGACATGAGCCTTGGCAAGATCATCCAATATGTCATATCGAACACGCTACAATTTTCTTGGAATTTTTAGAGAACATTTACTTTGTAAATATTTCAAAAGCTTGAAATATCTAGAAAGGGTTTTTGAGGGGTTTGACCAATATTTTGAACATGACCATGTGTTGAAACTCTTATATATGGACAATATATGTCCACTGCCTTTCCCTAAATTTTCACAAATATTTTTAACACATTAAAATAATTTTAACCTGTTAAAGACCATTTCTGGCCTAAAGAAAAAGCCCTTAATTAAAATAGCAAAATAACTTTTAAAATTACATTTTTTGGTTTTGGGAGTCCTATACCTAATAGGAGTCAAACATACTCTTTGATAGATTTATCGTACCCCAAATCAAGTACTTGTAGTACAAACCTCAATTTAGGGGTTTTTGGAAAACTAAATTTAGAAAATGCTTTTTGGCCAAAATTATTTTTGTAAGAAAATCCTATATTGTACTATACACATGGCATGATAATCGGGGCAAAAGTTTGGAGCAATTAAATGAAGTATATAAGGTGGAGTTGTGTTGACTTTAAAGAGCACTTGAAAATCACACAGACAAAACCAGCTCAAATAAAAAGCCAAATAATGCAAAAAAATTGCGAAACCACATTTTATCAAGATCTACTAGCTTAAGTGTTGTGGCATGAAAATCAGGGTGTGACACCCTATGTGATCGATTGACCTTGCTTCCTCCCACGCACAAAAATATCTACATGTCTATGACTGGATCATCTCTCAAGCTCTATCTTACTACCCTCACCCTTGCCAAAAGCTCAATCGGACAATATCTCTCCAGAGCATATATATCCGTTCAATAAATGTCAGACAACACTCACTTTGTCTCTCTATCTATATGTCTCTCGATTGACCTTGCTTTCTCACGCCGTATCTTCCACGCATTGAAGCTACCT
This sequence comes from Triticum aestivum, assembly GCF_018294505.1. Taxonomy (NCBI): domain Eukaryota; kingdom Viridiplantae; phylum Streptophyta; class Magnoliopsida; order Poales; family Poaceae; genus Triticum; species Triticum aestivum. The sequence goes on along the minus strand of NC_057801.1, from coordinate 324,454,651 downwards.
CTCCATCCCTCACAAAGCCGGAGCTATTTACATTGCGAGGGGCACTCCAACCTTGGATTAATTTGTGCAGGCATTTACTCCGGTCGGTTTAGATTATATTTTCATAGCATTCGGCCCACAACTACTCCAAACACTGTTGCAACCCCCGCAACTCCCCTAGTTGATTTCCCTCTGGCTCGGTCATTGCTCTCTCGCTCGTCCTTTATCGCCTTCAATGTCGCACCATGGTATTATTGCAAAAAAGTCTGTTGTTCTCTTTAATTATTATAAAGAATCTACAAAACTACACACCGATAGTCCACATGCAATGGAACAAATTTCGACCGACAAATTAAAGTGCTACAAACTACACACCGAGGGGCCCACATGTCATGAAACAAATTTGGACCCAGATACAAATTGAAAAATAAAGGACGAGGATCGAACATGCGACCAGGGCCTTCAAGCTGCACGTCAATAGGCAACATACGTAGAACAGCAATGTTTGTTGTACCCCCCTTTGTTCACATAATGTTTTTATATTACCATAGCCTATTTAATGGATAACATGTAATATTATTTTTAGTACTATTTGCCTTCACTTACTGGTGGATTCCATGTGTGCTCTCTCTCTCTGCTCCCCTTCTGCGTTTAGACGCACGGGCAAACACAAAGAACTCACGGGCGATGTTGTTGTTGACAATATCTGGACGCGTTCACAAGTTATGGCACTAGTTTCATGTACTAGCAGCACTAGTCAGTGTGTACGTGCATTGCACGTTAATTTGGAAGTATATTAAGTGCATGCGGATATTAAGTAGGATATTATTTGTTTGTTATTATGTTATTAGCACTGTTTTTGGCAAGAAATTAGCTGCACGCTAAACGTGTTGAGCGCTCGACATTGAAGCAGTCTAGGTTGTTGGATGACAAGGAATACATGTGTCTTGATGACGTTTTATATTTAATTTGATACAGCTCTAGCAGAACATTCAATCGACCAACCATAGATTTCGTTCAGTCTGACTCCGACTTTAAATTATATGATGATCGATATAAAATAAATGGAAATGATAAACTTTCGTATTTTAAGCATGTCAATCCGAACATTTTTCATGGCAAATTTAGATTACGCGGCGGCGGCGGGGGCGTCTTGCGGTGGGAAGCGCCTCCTCTGCCGTGCTCTGTGTGTCGTCGGGCCACTGACCGACGGCGACGGCGGCATCTTGCGCCGTTGTTGGCGCACTCCTGGACGTTGGCCTAGCTTCAAGGAAGGCCAAAATGTTCTGGATTTCGGAGCGAGCCAACTAGCGGGAGGAGGCGACTGGCGTTGGTGCAAGGAAGCGGTCGACGGCGGCCATCCATGCAGTTGAGGGGGGCACTGGCACCCACGCGGTGATAGGCGTTGTCAATGGCGTGGCGGAGACATTCGTGTGCACATGCACTGGTATGGGCACGCACGTCAGTGCACGCACAGGCGCATGCACTGGCAGGTGCACGGGCGCGTGAAAGTCGGCGGGGACCTCGTGGAACCCCGTGGCATCAAGCTCGGCGACAATGTGGTGCAGTCGGGGCGACGGGAGCTAGAACGGGAGTGGGGACAGGCGCGGCGTCTTCCTGCAAGGCCAGTTCAAACTCGTCCCAAAGCGCCTTATGTTATTGAGACTCCATCTGGGTGTCTTCCTCAAAAAACTGGAAGACTAAGGGCAGACCATCGTGATGCGGCATTGCGTATGTTTAGGTCAAGCTAGTTGGAGGTAGACGACAGGGGAATCGAAGAGGAAGAGAGAAGATTGTAGCCATACAGGGTAGTGCGGGGTTGATTTTAAACTATGGCGCCAGCGACATTAAAAGTGGGAGCAGTTGGGACGAAGGTGGGCAGCGGAGCTTGGTCAAAGGGCTCGCCTCCCGGTGAGCTTGCACAGCGGTCTGCTCGCACCCCTCCCTGTCAGCCGGCGCAGCGGTCTGCTCGCACGCCTCCCGTCGACTCACACGCTTGCTCGGACGGCACCTACCGCTGAGAAGCGGGACTCGTGGCGGCACGTAAACGCCCACGGTTTCAATAGTGAAAGCGTTCGCCTTAATGTGACCGATCTTTGTTCCAAAATACCTTGGCTCTTCATTTGTGCAACTTGTCATAAGAAGCTTGTCTCAAATTGAAGAAAAAACTTACGAAGTAATATTTGTGCCATATCTTGTGACCATGCTGAGTTTCAAGAATTTATGGTCACTTTTGGATTTTCCGAAATTTAAGATCCAGGATTCAAAACAATATCATAACCTGCATCATGCAATAAATTTTCAAGCCATACATTTGTCATGTTGTATTTCTTAAGAAAGGATTTGTTCAAACATTTTGCTTAGTTAGACTTCAGACAAGTTATATATGCAGAGTAAAAGGATAAAATCCCTCCGTACCAGTGCATTGCCTGATATATTAACTCAAGTACTAGCCATGAACAAACGGCCTCAATTCTGTGCTCATCCTGATGTAGTAGTAGTACTACTAGGCAATGCAGTTGACGGGTGACCTTGGCGAGCGGCGACCGAGGGAATTGAACTGTGCTCGACACTGTAGGTAATGTTGTCTAGTTACTAAAGCATCCCTCCGTTGTTCATCGGTAGTCATTATGGACCGGGGACATGAGGGGAATTTCCTAGGGCTGGAATTCTGGCTGCCAGATGTTTCGACTCGCAACACTGAGGCTCGACTGGTTGGGGTTGCCTAATGTGCGTACCATGCACGCCACCAGAAGGACACGAGCCCATTTTTTTATTTTTTTATTTTTTTAGGATCAACACGAGCCAAGGTCTGGCTGGTACGCCATTGAGTCCTACCATTCGAGATATAGTGATCTCAACGTGGTAATTGATTTATGACGAGTTGTTGAATTAGAGTGAGTTTGTGATATAGTGATCTCAACGTGGATTTCACATTTCATGGTATCCCTATTAAGTTTCTCAATGCAAATTCAAATTTAAATGATGAACAATATGGAGGTGAGAAAACTTTGTATGTATCAAGCTTATGACCACACACACACACACAAACACACACACACACGGAGACACACACGCACGAACACAACAACAATCCAATAAGTATAGTGCATCTATTTTTCCAACCCATGCATGTATGGCACGAATTCAAAAATACTCCTTCTATTCCTAAATATTAGTCTTTTAGAGATTTCAACAAGTGACTACATACAGAACAAAATGATTGAATCTACACTCTAAAATATGTCTATATACATCCGTATGTGCCAGTCCATTTGAAATCTCTAAAAAGACTAATATTTAGGAACGAACGGAGTAAAATGTAAGACATGCACGGTCCTCAATTCAATATTTATAATGAACATGAAACTGAAACATGAATATTAAGTCTAGTATTACAGTACATGCATGTCAGGACCCCGACTCAATGCCACATCGATCTAGCATGTAACACCTCATATCACTTTGCGGCCTCACGCACGGTATCCCCATGGGTGTCGCCTTACCTTTGCCCGGGACCGTTTGCGCCTTTTGGCACACATATATGACAGTGTCGCTAGCATCCATATGATAAGGAGCCCGAGCTGACATGGCTAATCGTAAACCCAAAGTGGCACTAACTTACAGGGACATGCATCCATGACCCAGCATCGAACGTGTCGGTCATCAGCGAGTGAATCCAGGCTGTAGCACTGGGCTAACAGGACTCCGGTGAACCGGGCTGTAGCAGGCTAACAGGACTCCGATATTCATCGCGTGACATTTCCCCGAAGGGACAGACACAGGAACGAAGAAGGACACATGCCGGCCAGCCTAAGTGTTCCGGAGCAGTAGCAAGCTACCAGGGCTCAGAGGAAACACTAGGAGACATTTCCCGGTAAGAGAGACTACTAAGGATAAACAACTAGATAGTCAGATCCCACACATAGCAATACGCATTACACGTACGCATAACATGCAAGTATGTGCTGTAAACATGGCATCACAGCATAACTCAACAACTCATATAGATAAAGGCTCAGAAGAGCCATCATAGCATTTATTACAAACAGGGGTCACATGACCCAACATTCAGAGCAATCAAGCAACAAACGGAAGCATTACATGTCTGAGTACAGACATCTATAAATGAAAAAGGCTGAAAGCCTGGCTATCTACAACGTCCGATCAAGATCGTAGCTGAGGTACAAGCTACTTGTCGAAGTCCATGAGAACACTAGTAAGACCGAAGTCTCCACTGCAAAAACATAAGTAAAGCAACATGAGTACAAAGGTACTCAGCAAGACTTACATCAGATCCTATCATACATGCATTTGTATGAAGAGAGTAATGTGGGGTTTAGTTGCAGCAAGCCAGCTTTGACTCTGTGGCTAACCTCTCCTACGACTACCAGAAACTCTTGAGGTGATATGGCGCACACGAGTCCACTAATCACCACACAATACACTACTATGGATTCATCTCCGTCTCCCTACGAGAAGGCCATCCATAGCACTCTCACTTGTCTTGAGCATTTTAGATTATCCACTTCAAGTTGTCTATGTACCATGTAAGCATCCAAGAAGTCCATAACCGCGGACCCGGCTATTCGAATAGATCATGTTAACCCTGCAGGGGTGTACTTCTTCACACACGCTCTCGCCACTTAACGCCATGTACACGTCATGTATCTCGGCAACCTTCAAGCGGAAGCCTGGCGAGGGTGTCGGCCACGACCTGACTAACCACACAAGACTCTAGTCCAGGTTTATCGCCTATTCGGGTTCCATCCGCAAGGAGATCCGGCCGGGGTGTCGCTCACGGCCCCAAACGATGTGAGCAGGGTTCCCGAGCCCACCATCCGGGTGCCACTCGGTACACCAGGCCACGTGTGCCTAGTCTGTCCCAATCCCACCCTGCCGGGTGCCACTTGGTAGAAAAATAGCACTACCTACAAACACCAGAAACTAGTTGCGACTCCTGGACAGAGATCAACTTGGCTAATAAGTCGAGAGGGGCACTTAAGCATTCCAATGTGTGGTAGTAGCTAGTCATTGGACGACATACATAGAACTCAGTGCTTAAGGACGGTTCCAGTGAGACAACCCACCATGTACTCCTACATGGCCTCTCACCGCTACCTTTACCAAATCGTGTTCACACACTTCACTCTCAGTATCAGAACATATCGTAACACTCCAATTCATTCCCAATGAACCAGACCTGACACAACTCTAAGCAATAGCAGGCATAGCATGGTAGGAACACAACATGGCTCAATCAACTCCTACACATGCTAGTGGGTATTTACTGTGGCAATGACAGGTCATGCAGAGGAATGGGTTCAACTACCGCAGCACAAAGTAGCAGATGAATCATTGTTGTCCTAATGCAATAACTGAGAGCAGGAGCGAGAGAGTAGGGTTTTATCGAAATGAACAAGGGGGTTTGCTTGCCTGGTAAATCAACAAGGGAGGCACTGCTTCACAGACAGGTACTTTGGAACGGTCTCCGGAGCAAGACCTATCGAGAAGGAACAGTGTCGGCAATCAATACACAAACATATGCAACAATATGATGCATGAACATGGCATGAAGATGTGATGCTGTTTGAGCTAATGCAACTAGTACTCATTTGGTTTGAAGTCCATTTGAACCATAAGCTCAAATGCATCTCCAACGTAGGCTCTTATATATGCCATAATGTGTTTTCCCATATACAGCATGTATAAGTTGGTTTGTCATGCATGAAACTAGTACAGATGGATAGATTACATTTTTCTAATAATTTTTCATATATAAATTATTTCAATCTGAGCTACGGTTGAATTTCTATGAATTTTTGAAGTTTTGCTAATTTTCTGGAATTTCCTGATTAAAAATAATTCCAGAAAAAGGATAATTGCGTCAGCATGACGTCATCACTACATTAGCGGGTCAACACGGCTGTCCAGGTCAAATCTGACACGTGGGGTCCACCCGACAGTGTCATGGTTAAATAACAGAGGTTAATTAAATTTAAACTAATCCTAAACTAGAATTAGCAGGGACGGGCCCCACTTGTCATTGAGCCAGGGGAGGTCAAACCCCCTGGTCAACTGGGCTAACACGCCGGCGTTTAGCCGCCGGCGGCATTAAACGCGGCGGAGGGCGCGGGATTGCCACTCCGGCGCCCAATCGAGCAGCGGAGGGCACTCGCGGGAAGCTGGGGCTCGCGCGCATCCACTGGTGCCCTCCGTTTCTCTGGAGACGGCCTAAATCGACGGCGGCGACCACTTGGGCGGCGGCCGGAGTTCGGGCGCGAGCGGGATCGGGCTGCAGGGCACGGGGAGGCAGGGGAGAAGGGAGGGTTCGACGGCGGGGCTCACAGCGAATCCAACGGCGTCGTCGGCGAGCTCGGGGAAGGCTTGGGGCAGCCAGAGCGACGACGGCGATCTCGTCGGCCGAAGCTTGAAGACGACGGCGATGGCGATGAAGCGGAGCTCGCCCGGGTTGCCTTGCTCGGTGAGGAGGGAGAGGGGGTCGCGGCGGAGCTGGGAAGCGTGTCGGGGAGGTGCGGCAGTGGCCGAGGCCACGGTGGCTATGGACGGCGGCGACGGTGATTTCGGCCGTGAGGGAGGGGGCGAGGGGGAGGAGAGAATGGCACGGGAGAGAGCAAGAGGGTACGGGGGGCGTGGCGACGTTCGGGGCGTTCCAGGGCGACGAGGAGGGCGCCAGGCAGGCAGGGAGGCTGGTGGCGTGGCGCGGCGGAGCGCGCGCGCGTCGGCCACGCGCCCGTCTTCCTGTCGGGGAGGAAGACGACAGAGGAGGGCCAGTGGGCTGGGCCGGCGCTGGCTGCTGGGCCGGCCAGGCCGCACAGGAGCTGGGCCGCAGGTAAGTCTCCCTCTTTATTTCTTTTCTATTTTTCTGACATATGTTTTGATTTAATAAAAATACTAAATCAATTTATTACCTTATGCCAATTTTTGCAGGAGCTAACTATATTATTCCAGAGCTCCTTAATAAATGGCATAGTTTTTGGACATATATTAATATATATAACTAATATATTTCCAATGCAAATATTTATGCATTAATTCCAAATGCCCAAAATAAATACCTATGAGCTCTTAAAAATATTGGTTTGATTTTTATCTCTGTCCAATATTTTCAGAGAGCAACATGAGCATTTTCTTGGACCCTTTTGGAGAAATTTTTATTTGGGTCATTTTCGAAAATGATTCTGAGGGTTCCACCAATCCTCATTTCAAAATTAAATGGAATTTAAACATGATGCACAAATGACTAGCTAGTCTAGGTCATACCAGACTAGGGATGTGACAACTCGCCCCCACTTGAAAGAATCTCGTCCCGAGATTCAGGGGTCGACGGAAAGAAAGCGGGGTACTCCAGTCGAAGACGATCTTCTCGCTCCCAATTAGCTTCTCTCTCGGAATGATGAGACCACTGAACTTTGAGAAACTTGATGTTCTGACGTCGAGTGACACGCTCTGCTTGATCAAGAATGCGAATCGGGTACTCTCGGTATGTGAGGTTATCTTGGAGATCAAGCGTTTCGTGGTCCACTCCGCGGATGGGATCCGAGAAGCAACGCCTGAGTTGAGAGACGTGGAAGACCTCATGAACTCGAGAAAGATGTGGGGCTAGTTCCAACTGGTAGGCAACCTCTCCTCGTTTAGCGAGAATGCGAAAGGGACCAATGTAATGAGGAGCCAACTTGCCCTTGATACCGAAACGATGGGTACCCTTCAAGGGAGTAACCCGAAGGTAAGCTTTGTCGCCAACTTCATAAGTCATATCCTTATGATGACGATCATACTGGCTTTTTTGACGGGACTGGGCTGTTTTCAAGTTCTCACGACTGATGCGAACTTGCTCTTCTGCCTCCTGGATCATGTCCGGTCCAAAGAATTGTCTTTCACCGGTTTCTGACCAGTTCAAAGGTGTTCGACATCTTCGTCCATAGAGAACCTCAAAAGGAGCTTTCTTGAGGCTGGATGATAGCTATTGTTATAAGCAAACTCGGCAAAAGGAAGACATTTCTCCCAATCCATACCGAATGAGATAACGCAAGCTCTAAGCATGTCTTCGAGAATTTGGTTGACCCGTTCCACCTGACCACTCGACTGAGGGTGGAAAGCGGTACTGAAGGAAAGATGGGTTCCCATGGCAGTTTGGAAACTCTCCCAGAAATGAGAAGTGAAAAGACTGCCACGGTCTGAATTAATCTCTAGTGGAACACCATGAAGTGACACTATTCGAGAAATGTATAAGTCAGCAAGCTGACTAGCAGTGATACTCTCTCGAATAGGAAGGAAGTGAGCCACTTTGGAAAGACGATCAATGACTACGAAGATAGCATTATTCCCTCTTTTGGTCCTGGGAAAGCCTGTGATGAAGTCCATACCAACTTTATCCCATTTCCATTCAGGAATAGCTAAAGGCTGAAGTGTGCCAGCAGGTCTTTGATGCTCTGCCTTAATGCGACGACAAACGTCACATTTAGCAATGAACTCAATGATTTCTCTCTTCATCCTAGTCCACCAGAACCTCTGGCGTAGGTCCTGATACATCTTAGTACTACCGGGATGAATCGTGAGAGGAGATTCATGCGCCTCCTTAAGAATCAATTGTCGAAGATGTTGACTCTTGGGAACCACCAAGCGATTAACAAAGAAGACAACACCTCGATCATCCATAGAGAAACATCCACCAACTCCCTTCTTAATGTTTCTCTTAATGCGGATAACACCCCTATCAAACTTCTGGTCAGAGATGATCTGATCCTCAAGGGTAGGTTTTGCCACCAAGGTAGAAAGGAATCCATGAGGAGCCATGTGAAGGTTAAGTTTACAGAATTCCTCATGGAGAAGTGGTTGGCCTTGCTGCAACATGAGATTGTTGCAATAGGATTTACGGCTTAGAGCAGCAGCCATGACATTGGCTTTTCCTGGGGTGTAGGTAATCCCTAGATCATAATCTGTGATTAACTCCAACCAACGTCTTGGCCTAGGATTCAGATCCGGTTGGGTGAAGATATACTTGAGACTCTGGTGATCGGTGTAGATCTCGCAACGTTTACCAAGAAGGTAATGTCGCCAGGTCTTAAGTGCATAGACTACGGCTGCAAGCTCTAAATCATGTGTAGGATAATTATCCTCAGGTGGATGCAACTGTCGAGATGCATAGGCAATCACATGACTATCCTGCATAAGAATGCAACCTACTCCCTGTCGTGAGGCGTCACAATAGATAACAAAGTCTTTTGTGAAATCCGGTGGCACAAGTACGGGAGCAGAAGTCAGGCGTCTTTTCAGTTCCTGAAAACTGTATTACACTGTGGGGACCACTCGAACTTTTTATCTTTCTTGAGAAGTTCCGTGAGGGGTTTGGCTACTTTGGAGAAATTTTCAACAAAGCGGCGACAATAGCTGGCTAGACCAAGGAAGCTCCTAACTTGTTTAACGGTCTCAGGTGGAGTCCAATCGAGAACGGCGTTGACTCTCTCGGGATTGACAGCAATGCCCTTACCAGAGATTACGTGGCCTAGGTAGGTCACTTCTGGCAACCAAAATTCACACTTGGAGAACTTGGCATAAAGGCGGTGCTCTCTGAGTTTTTCTAACACAAGTCTAAGATGTTCGGCATGCTCTTCCTCGTTCTTTGAGTAAATAAGAATATCATCGAGGTAAACCACGACGAAGTTATCTAAGTACTCCATGAAGATTGAGTTCATCAAGCGGGAGAATGTAGCTGGAGCGTTGGTTAGACCAAAGGACATGACGGTGTACTCGTACTGGCCATAACGACTGACAAAAGCTGTCTTGGGAATGTCCCCGTTTCTGATCTTTATTTGGTGGTATCCTAACCTCAAATCCATCTTGGAGAAGACTAAGGATCCAGCGAGCTGACCATACAGGTCGTTGATCCTGGGGAGCGGATACTTGTTCTTTATCGTGACCAAATTAACGGGACGATAATCTACAACCATCCGGTCCGTACCATACTTCTTCTTAACAAAGAGGACGGGGCAAGCCCAAGGAGAAGAACTAGGACGGATGAAACCTTTTTGCAAGGACTCGTCAAGTTGTTTCTTAAGCTCGGCTAGTTCTAAGGGTGCCATCTTGTAAGGTCTCCTGGAGATTGGAGCTGTTCCTGGGATAAGATCTATGACGAACTCTACATCTCTGTCAGGTGGAACACCTGGCAGTTCCTCTGGAAAGACATCCGGAAAGTCACGGACTACCGGGATATCTTCAAGGTCTAGAAGAGGGCTGGCATTAAGAGAATAGAGCTGACGCTTTGCAACTCTAGTGGAGACAGTGACTATCTTGCCAGATGGGTGTGTAAGCTGAACAGATCTGGTGTAACAATCAATCTTGCCATGATGAGCTGTCATCCAGTCCATACCCAAGATGATGTTAACATCTGAGGACTTGAGGGCTACAAGTGATGCAAGGAATACAAGTCTGTCAACAAGGATTTCGTTACCATGGCTTACACTAGAGGTTTGCCATTTGGATCCAGGAGTTTGGATGACTAGCGGAGAGGGCATATCACAAAATGACATGTTGTGCAAGTTAGCATAGCTCTCGGAAATGAAGGAGTGAGATGCCCCAGTATCGAATAGAACTGATGCTGGGTGACAATTGACAAGGAGTGTACCAAGAACGACATCCGGATCATCATGAGCGTCTTTAGCTGAGACGTGATGCACACGTCCACGTTCAGTGGGGGCTGACTTGACACTGATCATCTTGCGTGATGGCTTAACACAGCCAACAGTCTTCTCGGGCTGGGGTGGAGCATAACTAGTTTGAGAGCAGTCACGTGCATAGTGTCATGGCTTCCCGCATGTGAAGCAAGTCCCTGAGGTTGGACGTGGACCCACACTGACAAGCGGTCTACCAGTAGGCCTGGGTGGAACATATGACTGAGCTGGAGGAGGCACCACATAAGATGGTCTCGGTGCATATCCGAAAGGAAGAGCGGAGTTTGGAACCCAAATCCGGCGCTTCTGAGAACTAGAACCGGAGGAAGATCCCAAATCACGGGTGTGCTTACGAGACTCCTCGTAAGTGAGCTGAGCTGTCTCTGCATTAATAGCATTATTCACAAGAGCTTGGAATGTATCACAATGATGTAGATGGAGATCACGATGCAACTTGGGGTTGAGACCCTTCCGGAACCTAGCTTGCTTCTTGGCGTCCGTGGACACTTCTTCTGTGGCATAACGGGCGAGGTTCTCAAACTCTCTACTATAAGCATCAACAGCCATCTTACTCTGGGTGAAACTACAGAACTCTTCTCTCTTGCAATCGATGAGGGCTTCAGGAATGTGATGCTCGCGAAAAGCCTCAGTGAAATCTCTCCAGGTAGGATTCTGGCCAGCTGGAAGCATAGCCTCATAGTTCTGCCACCAAAGACTAGCAGGACCTTCCAGGTGGTATGCAGCATAGGTGACCTTGTCACTTTCAGCTACGCTCGCGGAACGCAGCTTATGAGTGATGCTACGGAGCCAGTCATCTGCATCGAGTGGCTCGATGGAATGATGAAAGGTAGGTGGGTGCAAGCGAATGAAGTCATGAATGGTCGCAGACTTATTGGACTGATGTGCGGTGTTCTCCTCGATACGTGCCAACAAACGGTTAGACTCACGCTTGTTCCTCTCCATTTCTAACATGAACTCTGTCAACGAAGGCGGGTCGGGAGGATCCTCATTCCTACCATCTCCATGGTTCTGGCTACGAACAAAAGAACTTGATGACATCCTGAGAAACGAAACCAGGGACGAAGTCAGCATCAACTATAGACTGTAGAATGTAGGACAAGGAATTAGTATCTCTCGAACTCCTAGAGCAATTCCGGCAGCATAACGGCAGCAAAACGCTCAGAATGAGACATCTTGCTAGAATGGGGTAGTAACATACTCATCATCATCACTCAAGGTTCTGAGATAGTGCTAAACAGACTATACCGGAAATACTCGAAACTGTGGTATGACTCTGATTAACCAATCCTATGGGACTACGGAGTAGTAACACGTGATCCTGATAGACGGAAGAGAAAGCCTAGTTCCTTAACCCCATAGGAAAGGTAGGATGACTCAGATCAGAAGGCCATGAGGTAAAAGGAGTAAAAAGAGCCTTATGTTCCTTCCCACAATCAATTCCCTTACATAACTAAAGAATTTCTAGACTCAACTTCGACCAGTTTGGCTTGGTAATCCTACAGGCAGTCAGGCTCTGATACCAAGGCTGTCAGGACCCCGACTCAATGCCACATCGATCTAGCATGTAACACCTCATATCACTTTGCGGCCTCACGCACGGTATCCCCACGGGTGTCGCCTTACCTTTGCCCGGGACCGTTTGCGCCTTTTGGCACACGTATATGACAGTGTCGCTAGCATCCATATGATAAGGAGCCCGGGCTGACATGGCTAGTCGTAAACCCAAAGTGGCACTAACTTACAGGGACAGGCATCCATGACCCAGCATCGAACGTGTCAGTCAACAATGAGTGAATCCAGGCTGTAGCACTGGGCTAACAGGACTCCGGTGAACCGGGCTGTAGCGGGCTAACAGGACTCCGGTATTCATCGCGTGACATTCCCCGAAGGGACAGACACAGGAACGAAGAAGGACACATGCCGGCCAGCCTAGGTGTTCCGGAGCAGTAGCAAGCTACCAGGGCTCAGAGGAAACACTAGGAGACATTTCCCGGTAAGAGAGACTACTAAGGATAAACAACTAGATAGTCAGATCCCACACATAGCAATACACATTACACATACGCATAACATGCAAGTATGTGCTATACAACATGGCATCACAGCATAACTCAACAACTCATATAGATAAAGGCTCAGAAGAGCCATCATAGCATTTATTACAAACAGGGGTCACATGACCCAACATTCAGAGCAATCAAGCAACAAACGGAAGCATTACATGTCTGAGTACAGACATCTATAAATGAAAAAGGCTGAAAGCCTGACTATCTACAACGTCCGATCAAGATCGTAGCTGAGGTACAAGCTACTTGTCGAAGTCCATGAGAACACTAGTAAGACCGAAGTCTCCACTGCAAAAACATAAATAAAGCAACATGAGTACAAAGGTACTCAGCAAGACTTACATCAGATCCTATCATACATGCATTTGTATCAAGAGAGTAATGTGGGGTTTAGTTGCAGCATGCCAGCTTTGACTCTGTGGCTAACCTGTCCTACGACTACCAGAAACTCTTGAGGTGATATGGCGCACACGAGTCCACTAATCACCACACAATACACTACTATGGATTCATCCCCGTCTCCCTACGAGAAGGCCATCCATAGCACTCTCACTTGTCTTGACCATTTTAGAGTATCCACTTCAAGTTGTCTATGTACCATGTAAGCATCCAAGAAGTCCATAACCGCGGACCCGGCTATTCGAATAGATCATGTTAACCCTGCAGGGGTGTACTTCTTCACACACGCTCTCGCCACTTACCGCCATGTACACGTCATGTATCTCGGCAACCTTCAAGCGGAAGCCTGGCGAGGGTGTCCGCCACGACATGACTAACCACACAAGACTCTAGTCCAGGTTTATCGCCTATTCGGGTTCCATCCGCAAGGAGATCCGGCCGGGGTGCCGCTCACGGCCCCAAACGATGTGAGCAGGGTTCCCGAGCCCACCATCCGGGTGCCACTCGGTACACCAGGCCACGTGTGCCTAGTCTGTTCCAAGCCCACCCTGCCGGGTGCCACTTGGTAGAAAAATAGCACTACCTACAAACACCAGAAACTAGTTGCGACTCCTGGAAAGAGATCAAGTTGGCTAATAAGTCGAGAGGGGAACTTAAGCATTCCAATGTGTGGTAGTAGCTACTCATTGGACGACATACATAGAACTCAGCATCAGAACATATCGTAACACTCCAATTCATTCCCAATGAACCAGACCTGACACAACTCTAAGCAATAGCAGGCATAGCATGGTAGGAACACAACATGGCTCAATCAACTCCTACACATGCTAGTGGGTTTCAACTATTTACTGTGGCAATGACAGGTCATGCAGAGGAATGGGTTCAACTACCGCAGCACAAAGTAGCAGATGAATCGTTGTTGTCCTAATGCAATAACTGAGAGTAGGAGCGAGAGAGTAGGGTTTTATCGAAATGAACAAGGGGGTTTGCTTGCCTGGTAAATCAACAAGGGAGGCACTGCTTCACAGACATGTACTTTGGAATGGTCTCCGGAGCAAGACCTATCGAGAAGGAACAGTGTCGGCAATCAATACAGAAACATATGCAACAATATGATGGATGAACATGGCACGAAGATGTGATGCTGTTTGAGCTAATGCAACTAGTACTCATTTGGTTTGAAGTCCATTTGAACCATAAGCTCAAATGCATCTCCAACGTAGGCTCTTATATATGCCATAATGTGTTTTCCCATATACGGCATGTATAAGTTGGTTTGTCATGCATGAAACTAGTACAGATGGATAGATTACATTTTTCTGATAATTTTTCATATATAAATTATTTCAATCTAAGCTACGGTTGAATTTCTATGAATTTTTGAAGTTTTGCTAATTTTCTGGAATTTCCTGATTAAAAATAATTCCAGAAAAAGGATAACTGCGTCAGCATGATGTCATCACTACATCAGCGGGTCAACGCGGCTGTCCAGGTCAAATCTAACACGTGGGGTCCACCCGACAGTGTCATGGTTAAATAATAGAGGTTAATTAAATTTAAACTAATCCTAAACTAGAATTAGCAGGGACGGGCCCCACTTATCATTGAGCCAGGGGAGGTCAAACCCCCTGGTCAACTGGGCTAACACGCCGGCGTTTAGCTGCCGGTGGCAGCAAACGCGGCGGAGGGTGCAGGATTGCCACTCCGGCGCCCAATCGAGCAGCGGAGGGCACGCGCTGGAAACTGGGGCTCGCACGCATCCACTGGTGCCCTCCGTTTCTCCGGAGATGGCCTAAATCGACGGCGGCAACCAGTTGGGCGGTGGCCGGAGTTCGGGCGCGAGCGGGATCGGGCTGCAGGGCACGGGGAGGCAGGGGAGAAGGGGGGTTCGATGGCGGGGCTCACAGCGAATCCAACGGCATCGTCGGCGAGCTCGGGGAAGGCTTGGGGCAGCCAGAGCGACGACGGCGATCTCGTCGGCTGAAGCTTGAAGACGACGGTGATGGCGATGAAGCGGAGCTCGCCCAGGTTGCTTTGCTCGGTGAGGAGGGAGAGCGGGTCGCGGCGGAGCTGGGAAGCGTGTCGGGGAGGTGCGGCAGTGGCCGAGGCCACGGTGGCTATGGACGGCGGCGACGGTGATTTCGGCCGCGAGAGAGGGGGCGAGGGGGAGGAGAGAATGTCACGGGAGAGAGCGAGAGGGTACGGGGGGGCGTGGCGATGTCCGGGGCGTTCCAAGGTGACGAGGAGGGCGCCAGGCAGGCAGGGAGGCTGGTGGCGTGGCGCGGCGGAGCGCGCGCGCGTCGGCCACGCGCCCGTCCTCCTGTCGGGGAGGAAGACGACAGAGGAAGGCCAGTGGGATGGGCCGGCGCTGGCTGCTGGGCCGGCCAGGCCGCATAGGAGCTGGGCCACAGGTAAGTCTCCCTCTTTATTTCTTTTCTATTTTTCTGACATATGTTTTTATTTAATAAAAATACTAAATCAATTTATTACCTTATGCCAATTTTTGCAGGAGCTAACTATATTATTCCAGAGCTCCTTAATAAATGGCATAGTTTTTGGACATAGATTAATATATATAACTAATATATTTCCAATGCAAATATTTATGCATTAATTCCAAATGCCCAAAATAAATACCTATGAGCTCTTAAAAATATTGGTTTGATTTTTATCTCTGTCCAATATTTTCAGAGAGCAACATGAGCATTTTCTTGGACCCTTCTGGAGAAATTTTTATTTGGGTCATTTTCAAAAATGATTCTGAGGGTTCCACCAATCCTCATTTCAAAATTAAATGGAATTTAAACATGATGCACAAATGACTAGCTAGTCTAGGTCATACCAGACTAGGGATGTGACAATGCAAATGTTGTGTTTAAGCGGATATATGATTGTCGAGAGTCAACCCCTCAACCTTAGATAAAATTGTGAAGCTCTGTTTAGGGTTGTTTAGATTATATTTGTCCCCACCCTCCCAACCACCGATTGGTTGTGCACCCCACCCCTCCTCCCCGGGAGAATATCATGTGCCCCCATACCTTAGATGCTATATGCCGATATGAGTTGCTTGGAGCTTGTAGATCTGAGATATAGCAGCTCACATGATGTCTTAATATTTTTACAGGAAACCTTGATGAGTTTGAGAATTTCTCACAATTTGTATAAAAACTACTCAGATGCCCTTGGATCCCATATCCAATGACCTCAAAGCTCGTATCACTATAGCATCTAAGATGAAGGAGGACATCATATTCACTTGTATGTAAGAATATCATGTGCTACCACACCTTAGATGCTTTGGTGATACAAGCTCTTCGGAGCCGTTGGATTTGTGACCCAAGACATCCTCGGTGGTTTGAATGGTTTTTTGCAGAAAAGCCCCCAAAGAGTTCCGCCACTATTTACAAGCACAAAGACTGCTTAGATGCCATTGGATCTCAGATCAAACGACCACGAAGCTCGTATCACCGTAGCATCCAAGCTGGGAGAGCACCTTATGTTTTCTTTCACGGGAGAATATGAGGTGCTCCCGCACCGTAGATTCTATGGTGATACGAGTTCATGGAGATCTAACGGCCCACAGTAGGAGGTTTGAATGTTTTTGCAATATACGACTGAGAGAATTCGGGAATTGCGAAGAATGTACAAGTACTATGCATGTGCCATCTAATCACTGATCATACGACCTAGATGCTCATATCACCATAGTGGGTAATTAAGCTACGGGGAGCACCTAATATGAGCAACGAGGAGCCGTTGGATCCAAGATTACAAAAAAATCTTTGGAGAGTTTGGAAATTGCGCATAATTACAAAGACTACTCCCAAGCCATTGGATCCCACTTCCAACGGTGTAAAAACTTGTATCGCCATAGCATCTAAGCTGCAGGGTGGATGTGATATTTTATGTCGCTGTCATTTTTGTTCGTAAACTTGCAAAATACGTGTAACTCGTGTCGTTACTTGCCCAACCGCACAAAGTGTTTGTTCAAAAAAACCATCCTACACTGAAATATCGGAACAACACACGGGGTCCCACTTGTCATTAATCAAATTTGGACCTAAAACTAACAAATCTGAAAGACGAGATTCGAACTGGCAACCTGTACTACAAAGCATAAGTCGATAGCATGAAACAACAATGGTTGTTGGCTTTGTCCCATAACTTGATTTTATACAGTATTACATTGAGTAGAGTAGAGGAGTGCCTCGCCAACACGTGCATGACAGTTGACTCACTTACTGGTGGGTCCCAGGTCTGCGATCTCTCTCTTCTCTCCATCGTCAAACCTTTGCACGAGCAAACACGAAGAGCGGCGCTAGCTTGTTGTGGTGTTATTACAACTAAAAAAAGCTTGAAAAATAGAAGAATCGCCTAGAATAAGAGACGTTGTGGCTGGTCGAGACGAAGCTAACCACACCTATCCTACCGCGCGGTTTCGAGGTCCTCCCGGGTGGTGCACGCATATATTCTTCCTGCGTGGCACGCCCTACCGCGCGTTTTCTAGGTCCTCCTAGGTCGTAGCGCCGAAGCAAGTAAATGAGTCATCAAATCACGAAACACCACCTTTCCCGTCGAGTACATCAGTGAAGCACGGTGGCTAGCTAGTTGGGCTAATTCGACCGATTAGCTAGGCCGCCGCCACATTTGTTTTTTCACCCCTTTTTTTATGTACTTGTCGGCAGGTAAATTTAAATATCCACTGCAGCGTTGCTCTGGTGTTTGGGTGCGGCATGATTTTTAATTTTTTGATTGACGGGAGCAGGCGTGGCAGCAATTAGACACGATGACTCCGCCTGTAAAACCCACTCTTCCCTGATGTGAGAAGTCGTTGACTGGTGTTTTACCATGGTGAAAACCAAAAGATTCCCCGCTCCTCAACTGGCTCCCTCCGCCTTCCCGTAGATTGCATTCCCTATCAGCCATTTCGCCCCCTTTGTTTCCTCTCCCCATTGCTTCTACCTGGTGCCATGGCGGCGCAGCAGATCACGGAGTCCGAGGTGAGGCACCTGACGTAGGAGCTCCAGGCCAAGGACGTGGGGCTCCGTGAGCTCAAGGAGGAGAGGAGTGCCATGCTCCTCCGTTATGTGTGGGAGTTCACAGAGCTTCAAAAGCGGCAGGCGTCCACCACAAATATCATCGAGGCATCGGTGGCGTTGCTGCAAAAAGCGAGAGATACAATAGGCCGTCAGGGCCAGCGGGCCGATCGTGACGAGGTCCAGGATCGCATAAGCCACATGGTGAACCAAGTTGCCATGCACGTGTTGCGGATGCACGATGCCTACTATCGTGCCAGCGCAACCATGTCGCCCGTTGGGCTAAACCCGTTCGACCACCCGGTGGACTTCAACGAGCTGTGGCATCCTGACCTTATCTCCTTATTCACCTATAACTCCTAGGAGTTGAGCCATCTCCGCGCGATGGTGGGGGCGGAGCTAGACAAGGAGGGGTTGCGAGCTGCCATCGCCATTGCCGGGCGAATCCTTTCAGGGCCATTGGATGCCATCTTTGACGAGCTGGCTCCCATCGACCGGGAGCGGGCTCTGCGGGCGGTTCCACCCTGCATCACCGACGTTGTGTGCTATGAGAACCAGAGGGACTTTGGTGGTGTTTAGGCGCCCTCTGCATGGGCATGTCCATGTCTCAACGCATCATGACCATTGGATCAAACTCAGACGATGCAAATCAGTCACTGTAGCACAAAGCGTGTGGGTGTGTTTGGTTGCATTCACATCTCAATATAGTTGTTTCCTCTTCGTGTATTTGTGTTTACCTACTAGTGTGGACTCATGCACCCTTCATGCACTCTGCCAAACACCCAAAAGTGGGTCGAGAAGGGAACTTTTGTTCCCATCCCGTGCAACCTTCATACACACTACCTAACACTATTCATGTTTCATATGGTTCATGTTTTGTGGAGTACTATAGCACCATACTCTCCGTGCGCTGTAGACCTAGTTTTGTTAACATTGATCTCACAGTTCATTCTCGACCGGACAGTCGAAAAAGCGGTACTATGTTACTACATTACTATTCATATAGTTGACATGCGCACAACATCATTTTTATCATCATATCTTACTACACTAGCAACAAGATTATGTAGTACTGATGTATGAACCAGTGCACATGCCTAGTAGTAGGAGCACTGTGTATGTTCAAGTGCCTGCCATGTTTCGCACTCTTCCGTCGTAAGAGTGGGAACGCTTGCTATAATCATTTTTTTTCTTCAGAAAAACAGTGGACACGCTCTAACGTGCGAATCCTCCTCCAGCCATGCACTAAACTACTCACTTTCGCCGACGTGTGGGACAGCCAGCATCGGGGTCCACCAGCCATGCACTAAATAACTCCGTAGTAGAGTGACGGTAGATTACCCCGATCGAAGCGCCGCAGTAATGCCCAATGAGCCGTCAAATCACAAAATCCCCTCATTTCCAGCAGTAAGTTGGATAGACCAAGCAACCATCATTTCACTCTTCTCTCTCATCTTCCTCTCTTGAAGAAAACCCCCACTCACTTCACTTCTCCCTCATCTCATTCCTCATTTCACTCTTCTCTCTCAGCTTCCTCTTTTGGATGGACGCTGGAGCACCGGCCGACGTGATGTCTATGGCTCTGGCAAAAACCGTTGGGGCTCATGGTACGAAGAAGCGCAAGCACCCCGCCGAGACTACCGCAGACAAGCTCAAAGCCATCACCCTGTCCAAGCCCCCCTCTCCGGGATCCCTCATTAAGCAAGTCCAGGTAATATCTCTTCTTGACGATCTTTTTCTCGATCTTGATCGTGTTTTTTCATCTCACACACAGTACTAGTACTAGTAGTACAACTTTCTGGGTGATCTTGCATGTGATTTTTGGGTGCCAAATGACGGTTCTAAATTCCTCGTTTTACCAAAACATGTGAGAGGTTGACACTGATTTCTTATAGATTACTTTCAACTACTCCCTCTGTCCCAAATTTCTTGTCTTAGATTTGTCTAGATATGGATGTATTGATACATCCGTATCTAGACAAATTTGTGGCAAGAATTTTGGGACGAAGGGAGTACTTTATGAACATCAATGCTACCTTTGAAGAGGGTATATTTGCCTCAGTAACTTGTGTTATGGACATTGCAAGTAATCCCTCTGCTCTCGTGCCTTTGAAGACATGTTCTAGTGTCTTTGTTCACTCATTTCTGTGCGTATATCTAGTTATATATGGAGTATAATATCGAAAATCATCTTATATTTCTGAACGGAGGTAGTAATAAAATATGGTTTCTGTGTGAACTAGAACCAGGTCCGCGGTGGAGATGAAGTTCTCAAAGTCATGCCGTGTGAACTGGAAGACCTGAGGATGAGTTCTACTGCTAAACTATCCAGCTGCTCTGTCCTTGTCGGCACGTGTCCTGAACTAGTTTTTTCATGTAGCATTGTTGTCAGGCGTGTTCTCGAGGCTGTACTTGACCACAACAATTTCCTGGTTGTTCCTTCGATTACGAAGGGTGTGGTTCTTGTAAAGCTTCCTAACAAATCTGATGCGGCCTGTCTTCATCATCATGTTTATGAGTGGAAAGACCACTCTTTTAGGTTCTCCAAGTTTGACGAGATGGTGATGGTGCAGGTAGACATCTCTCGCGAAGTCCATGGCCTAGTAAGTTATGCAGGGTTCATCCTGTAGACGGTGTCAAGAAATAGTCTGCAGAGTTTAATTAGTGCAACTTTGCTTGTCTGTAGTAAGTACTATTATTCAGTACTTGATTTGTGTTTGTGCATCCTGTATTACCTATAAGTACTGTCGCTTTTGGTGTGCGGTCAGTACAGAGAATGGTCTATGGTAATGTCTGTCCACCCAATTCAGTCTGTATATTTTGAAGCATCCAGATCATCTTTTTTGCGAGGACGGTTTAACAATTATGGTTACACTCCAATATCTATATGCATTGCAGGGTTTATCGCACCCACCAGGATTTCCAGTCCCATGTATGTTCGGTCCATACCATTTATCACGACCTTTGGACTGTCCTGCTTGTGGGAGTAGGCGGGGCCCCTGCATGCCACCCGTAGTTGGATGATCAATGTTTTGTTTAGTACTTCAACATAATGATTTCCTGGTAAGGATTCACTCGTGTCACATCAAGTAAATCTTATTGATTTACTGTCTAAATCTTATTGATTTAATGTCATATTTCTTTCTTTTCCTACAATTTTACAAGGCAAGTTTTTCCATTTGATATTCATCACAGAATAAACCATTTGGTTTGCTCTACGATGGCTATTTTTGCAGGTTTCACTTCTTATGTCGTGTCAATAACGAAGGGACTGTCCATCACTTATATAACCGGAAAAATTGGATCAGTCTGTTGTCTGAGTACAAGCTGAATCCCTATGATGAACTGCAGTTTGGTTTAACAAAAATGCCACAATTAGTCCTTCTCGCGTTTAAAAGAAATGAAAAAAAACTGGATCATGGTCACGGATCCTAGTCAAGTTAGAAAACTGATCATAGCAGACCAGACACGATCACCGTTCTCTCACACATCGGTACCACCTTCAGCAACGGATCAAGCAACGATAGTTGCTCTAGCACTGACAGTGGCAGAAGGTCAGTCTGATCCAGCTGAGGATTGGGCACCGACCGCGTCAGCAGATCAGGCCGATCTACCGGAGGATCAGGCATCCACACCGGCACCTGCTCCGACACCGGCACCGGCTCTACAAGGAGCACCATCTCCGGCAGCAGCGACGGCTTCGGCACCTGAACCAACACATGCACTTGCATCTGATCCGGCCCGTGAAGTAGCAACCGAACGAGCAGTTGCACCGGTAACAGACCGGGCTACAGTTCGCACTTCATATACCAAATTCCTTACAAAAGCCGACATGTCCACCTTCTTGGTAAGCATTGGCCGCACAAGTGCTTCGTTCTTTTTCTTTCCATGTTGTTTCACATGATTCACTGCGTTGATCTAACTGTTTGGGTATGTCTTCTTGTTTGCAAACAGAGAATTCCTAGAGCAATGAGGGAGTCGTACAACAATCCGGGCGACCGCGGCGAAGTTTCTCTTACCATACGCATCCTTGGTGTGAATGAACCTGCTCAATATACCGTAAGTACAAAGGATGGTTGCATGATGATTGATGCTATAGGATGGTCAAGGTTCAAATCTAAATCATATCTTGCGGTAGGGGATGATGTTAAAATTGAACTTTCTCGGCAAGGAGAGCTAGTCCAAATCAACTTTGAAATTCTTCAGTAGCAGCACACAACTGCCGCACTGATTTATCGTCCAAGAGATTTTGATGTAAAATCTGTCATGGTGAAGCAAGTGTCCTATGTGTATAAGTACTACGGCAGTATTATCTATCACATGGTATATCGTTGATAGAATTGCAACTCTCATTGCTGGTTAGGAACTGTCTATCGATTTCATTCTAACAGCTGCCGTGCTTTATTCAATTTTGTGTATTCGCCTTGCGACAACAGCTGAAACCAGCGCTGTACCGATCACTTGCAATATGAAAAGTGTTGAGGTAGAACACATGGGCCCCCAAACATGTAGGGTGGGCCTGTGGCCCAAAGTCCAGAACCGTGAGCCTCTCTGAGTATTATATTCTCAGCTGAACCCACATAATGCCCGTGTGTTGCACGTAACATCAAGATGCATTTGTATGAGTATTTTGTCTTGTGAGAGAAAAGGATGAACGAGGGAAGGCCTTATTTGCAAATCTGGAGAGGTCTGTGGGTACCTTTTTGCAAAATTGTCATAGTTTCCTTCCTATCCGTCAGATATAAATCAGACGGACCTATATTGCAGGATGGCAGGCACACTATCATCACCAACTCGTCTATACCGTGTTAAAAAACTCTGTATGAAGTTGTGATATAAAAGATTTTATATTTCTTTACAAAGGGAGTATACTCTCTGTCAAAATATATTTATGTGTAACTAGTTACTCCTGTCTTTCTACTTCCTTTTCGCTGATATGTGGGGCATCGGCAATGGGGTCATGTGCCATATGCACCAAATTAGAGTGCACAACTGCACAGTAGACACACCCAGTCGTAGCGCCGCAATAATGCCCAATGAGCCGTCAAATCACAACCCCCCCCCCTTTCCAGCTTTAGCAGTAAGCTAGACGGACGAAGCGACGATATTTTCACTGGGCCTGAATCCCCTTCTCCCTCGTCTGCTTGTTCAGGAGAAAACCACTCTCGGCGATTGCATAGGGTTTTCTCATGGAGAAACCAGGTACGAATTCTTCATCCATCCCGATAAATCCAAGTCCCTTTGTCACGGGTATCCTAGGATGGAAGCCACCCCCGTTGATGCATTTTCTTCCTACTGAATCTAGTGTGTTTCATTTGCAGTGCCCAAGGTGCAAGGACCCAACAGGTTTCTGCGCCCTCGGTGAGACACCACAGTTGTTCCTTCTCATCCTAACACAGGATTTTAAAACGCGTACAGTATGTTCATAGAATCCTCTTTTCTATTCGGGAGGGTGGGTTTTTTTTAACATGTTGTCGACTAATTGGAATTTGGATTGCTATATTTGATAAAGTTACTCTATGATGTCACATTGAAGGAGAAATATTTCTAGATTTGGATAGAAACATTGTGTCATATATTTCTGCGTGTTACTTGCCAGAACACATGACTCAAGATGCTCGCCTTGCCATAACTGAATACACCAGTTTAATGGTCACAGTGAAGACAAACCATGTATATAAGTTCCGAGTTGGGTTCATGAACCAAGAAGATCGCTGCTTCTTTATGGCTGAACTTGGATAAACTTTCTCAAGTGTTACGGACTGAAAGTTGGCGCACAAATGTTGATGGAAATAGCAGAACCTGGTATCATCTTCACTGTGATCTTCCACCCCCGACGTTGTTCCAATTGTTCATCCATGTTAGTTTTCTACTTGGTTCTTGCTTGTTGCCTCGATTACTTCTTAATCCACCTATTCTATCTAACTAATCAATATTTAACTTTAGAAGTAGCAACGAATCTCTCATGAAGATGCGACTTCTATAATATTTTGTTATAATTGGTGGCACATGTAGGTTTTTTCAGAGTTAAGAAGGCTGCTCGTTTGTTATTCTGTAATAACTCAGCTGTTACTGATGGCACTGAAGTTGACTACGACGACATCCATAAGTTCCTACACTTTATTGATCGTCTTGAGGTCCTTGTGGGGCGTTTCAATGATGGAAGGCCATGTGGGATATGTGTGCCACTGATGCCCTCGTTGAACAGGTCCAACTATGTCGAGAAACTTATGGTACGAGCTGTTTTCTGTTATATATGTTATTCATAAACTATTGCTTATACACAGTTTTACAGCTCTGATCTGCTTGAAACAGAAACTGCCCAGTTCTATTGTTCCTATACAGATGCGTGACCATGGTCGGGTTAGACTTGCGCTTGGTCACAACATGATGTTTATGTTGACCTACTCCATTCCCCTTGGAGGTGAAAAGATACTTATTCATGGGTGGTCTCAAATAATGAAGGCCCGTCCATCTTGGAGAATAGGACAGAAGATTATGTTCATGCTTTTCCATGGCTCTAAAGCGAATATCCTATTTATTAACCACATTGCAAGATGAAGCCACTTTCAGAAAGTTGTGGATGTGCGGGGTGGCACCTGGGCCTTGTCCTGGGGCTTGGCGGCCTCACCCTTGGTTAACTGTAGGCAAAGTAGCACTTTTCGAGTTGTTCTTTGTACGGTTGAACCTGTATAAGTACTCACACTGTTTTCAGCTATTGTTGTTAAGTGCCCCTGCTGGTTTCAGTTAAGGTTGTTAAGTACTCCTGCTGCTTTTACAGTCTATCGTGTTTCTTCAGTCATGTCTTCCTCCAGCCGCCAAAACCAAACCAGCACCGGCGGGGCCGCCTGCTTCCGCCACCCACGGCTGGCTGTGCCTCAGCGCACGCATCGCCACCCCACCATCTCCTAAATCGTTAACACCGACGTCTGAGGCCTCGCCGTCGTCCCCCGTGCGCTTTGGTGCACTCACCGTGGCGCCGCGCTCTCGCATTGTCAACATGGTCCATAAACAACAGGAATCGGCAGAAGTACGTGGAGAGGATGACAGTAGAGGCCCACCATCTCAGCGTATGGAAAAATAAAATGCTTCCTCCTAGTATATTCCTAACATCTGGGACCCACGACATTGTGAGCATATATAGTCAATAGACAATAGAACAGCACAAGATCGGCTGACACCTGGGACGTAGCTGCTCGAGCAGTATTTTTTTGTTATTGTTGAGACGGAGCAGGATTTGAACTGGGTTGTGGCCCGTCTAGCCCCGGCATATATTTTATGTTCACCATGTGACCAGCCCAGCTATTTTTTTTCTTTGTGAAAATGAGCCTAGTTTATTTTTCCTGAAGAATACCCAATCCAGGCCTACTTATTTTTCAAAGCCCTGATGGGATGCAACTCTTTCAAGACACCTGCAAATCTTGAAAGTAATTTGAAATGGGTTGTAAATATAAAAACAGATGACAAATTTGCAATTACTTTATAATTTCGGATTTTTTTCACATTTTCAGATTCTATTTCACTGGGCATTAACCTAATTTAAATATATCTTCAAAGTACTTTAAATCTCACTCGACATTTCAGTATTAAAAATAGTTTGGAACCCATAGAAATATGCGAAATTGGCCCTGGCCAACCAAAAAAAATGGATTGCAATAAATTGCATAAGAAGTTGCAATGAGTTATATATAAATTATTTTAAAAGAGGGAATGGTCTGACTTGTGGGCCTATTAAGTTGACGTGTATGCAATATTTTTTTAGTTATTATATATGTCAACAAACGATTCTAGCAGACGTAACCGTTGGATGTCAATCCAACGGCCGTCGTGTTTCTTCAATCTCTGATCTTCTTGCTCCAGCCACCAAATCCAGCACCGGCGGGACCACCTGCTCCCGCCTACCGTGGTCGGCTGTGCTGCAACGCAGGTCTCACTACCCCCTACTACTCCCACCAGTGGCCAGGGCATCCCTCTACGCACCCACACCCCCTATTATTCTGCGGCGACGGCAGCCTCACACCGCAGCTGAACCAATGAACCCTCGTACTCCTCTCTGGGCGGGCTTCCACTGCCACGTCTTCCCTGGCTCCGTGTCGTCCCCTTCCTAGGCCTCGTCGTCGTCCACCGCCCTGGTGCTCTCGGTGCAGCGTGGTCAATGTGGTCAACGGCCGACTTCCATCGGAAGAGTACTTTACGTGGAGAGGCTGACAGGTGGGTCCGAGGCAGCCGTAAGGAAGTGCCTCCTTATTACGCGCAAAATAATTATTCCTTCACCTGATAGCAGGGACCCACCGGACGGGCCACCGTATTTCATGAAAAAAAATGTTTCCCCTGACTGCTGGGACCCACCGGACGGGCCACCGTATTTCGCAAAAAAAATGTTCCCCCCGCTGTCAGCTCGGACCCACCAGAAGTGCCTCCTTATTACGCACAAAAAAATGAATAGTCCCCCTGCTAGCTGGGACCCACCTTAGTGGGAGGCTGACTTGTGGGCCTACTAAGTTAACCGGGATGGAGGGCTTTGTCAACTTAGTCAAAATGAACGATTCTAGCTCCAGTGACCATACGATGTCCATCCAACGGCCGTAGTGCTTCTTCAACCTCTGGTCTTCTTGCGCCAGCCGCCCAAACCAGCGATGGTCGTGCCGCCTGGTCCTGCCTCCCGTGGCCGGCTGTGATGCCGCGGAGGCCTCACCGCCCACTACTACTCCCACCGCTGGCCAGGCCATCCTGTACTCACCCACACCCCCTGTAATTCTGCGGTGACAACAACCTCACACCGCAGCCGAACCAGTGAACCCTCATACTCCTCTACGCGTGGGCATCCACTGCCACGTCTTCCCCGGCTCCGCATTGTCCCCTTCCTAGGCCTCGCCGTCGTCCACCGCCCTGGTGCTCTCGGTGCAGCATGGTCAACATTGTCAAGGAACGACTTCCATCGGACGTGGACTGTACGTGGAGAGGCTGACAGCTGGGTCCACGGCCGCAGCAAGGAAGTGCCTCCTTATTACATGGAAAATAATGATTCCTCCACCTGACAGCAGGGACCCACCGGACGGGCCACCGTATTTTGTGAAAAAATGGTTCCCCCCTGACTACTGGGACCTACCAGCTACATCTTCGCACGCAAGGAAGTGCGTCCATAGTATGGGCAAAAAAAGATTGCCCCCTGACTTCTGGGACCCACCAGCTACATCTTCGCACGCAAGGAAGTGCCTGACAGTCGGGACCCACCTATGTCGAAGCGTACGTAGCGTTGTCATTGTGGTCACGAACGTGTATGTACATACTGGTCGATGTAGAGGTGTGCATGTGTCATAGTAGAGGCACGCACATAGCGTATACACATACGTACAGCGGCCAGGATGCAAGAAAGTAAATACGGCCACGTACGTACATACCGGCGGGGTCTCGAACGCCTACTCGCGCATACGTACAGCCAGGGCTCGTGTACATCGCTGGGTCGGAACGGAGAAACATCGTCATCGTCGTGTTCATGGGGAGCCAATCGGCTGGGTCGGAACGGAATGCGTCGCCGTGTTCATCGGGAGGACATGGATGGAACAGCCGATGGAAAAGAGGCCTGATGTACCGCATAAGGAGGAAACGGCCTTGTGTTTGACCGGCCATGTTTGAAACAGGATCCTGTTCATCGGGAGGGGTCTGACGTACCGCAAAACGGAGGAAACAGACTTGTGTTGGACCTCCTACGGTCGAAACGGGGTCCTGTTGATCGGGAGGGGTGTGGCGTACCGCAAAACGGAGGAAACAGACTTGTGTTGGAGCGCTACGGTCGAAATGGGGGTCCTATTCATCGGGAGGGGTGTGGCGTAATGCAAAATGGGACTCCACGGGATACTGATCATCTCAACCGTCGACCTCCTCCAGCCTCCACGGGCTACTGTTCATCCACCGTCGACCTCCTCCAGCCTCCACCTACGACTGTTCATCCAGCCTCCACCGCGTGCTACTCCACTGGCTACTGTTCAACCAGCCCTCTCCACGAGCTACTGTTCATCCAGCCCTCCACTTGCCATTGTTCATCCAGCCCTCCACCGGCTACTGTTCAACCAGCCCTCCACGGGGCCGTCCTGTTCATCCAGCCCTCCACGGGGACCTGTTCATCCAGCCCAAACCGGCTCGATCGATCGAGGTCCTGTTCATCCAGAGGCAACCACGGTGTCCTGGTCATCCACCCCCATCGGGAACTGTTCATCCAACCCCTGATGGGGAACATATCAGAAATTCAAAATTTTCCTACGTGTCACCAAGATCTATCTATGGAGAAACCAACAACGAGGGGAAGGAGAGTGTATATATATACCCTTGTAGATCGCTAAGCGGAAGCGTTCAAGAGAATGGGGTTGAAGGATTCATACTCGTCTTGATCCAAATCACCGGAGATCCTAGTGCCGAACGGACGGCACCTCCGTGTTCAACACACGTATAGCCCGGTGACGTATCCCATGCCTTGATCCAGCGAGGAGAGAGGGAGAGGTTGAGGAAGACTCCGTCCAGCAGCAGCACAACGGCGTGGTGGTGGTGGAGGAGCGTGGCAATCCTGCAGGGCTTCGCCAAGCACCGCGGGAGAGGAGGAGTAAGAGAGGTAGGGCTGCGCCAATAGGGGGAGAAACTCGTGTGTTGGGAAGCCCCCAGACCTCATGTATTTATAGGGGGAGGGGAGGGGGCTGCGCCCCCTCTAGGGTTCCCTCCCCAGGGTTGGCGGCAGCCCCCAGATCCCATCTGGGTGGCGGCCAGAGGGGGAAAGAGGGGAGGCGCACCTGGGATGGGCCTTAGGGCCCATCTGCCCTAGGGTTTGCCCCCTCCCACTCTTCCCTGCGCCTTGGGACCCTTGTGGGGGGGCGCACCAGCCCACCTGGGGCTGGTCCCCTCCCACACTTGGCCCATCCAGCCCTACGGGGTTGGTGGCCCCACTTGGTGGACCCCCGGGACCCTCCCGGTGGTCCTGGTACGTTACCAAAAAAACCCGAAACTTTTCCGGTGACCAAAACAGGACTTCCCATATATAAATCTTTACCTCTGGACCATTCCAGAACTCCTCGTGACGTCCGGGATCTCATCTAGGACTCCAAACAACATTCGGTAACCACATACAAAGTTCCTTTATAACCCAAGCGTCATCGAACCTTAAGTGTGTAGACCCTACGGGTTCGGCAACCATGCAGACATGACCGAGACGTTCTTCGGTCAATAACCAACAGCGGGATCTGGATACCCATGTTGGCTCCCACATGTTCCATGATGATCTCATCGGATGAACCATGATGTCAAGGACTCAATCGATCCCGTATACAATTCCCTTTGTCTAGCGGTATTGTACTTGCCCGATATTCGATCGTCGGTATGCCGATACCTTGTTCAATCTCGTTACCGGCAAGTCTCTTTACTCATTCTGTAACATATCATCCCGTGATCAACCCCTTGGTCACATTGTGCACATTATGATGATGTCCTACCGAGTGGGCCCAGAGACACCTCTCCGTCAACCGGAGTGACAAATCCTAGTCTCGATTCATGCCAACCCAACAGACACTTTCAGAGATACCTGTAGTGCACCTTTATAGCCACCCAGTTACGTTGTGACGTTTGGTACACCCAAAGCATTCCTACGGTATCCGGGAGTTGCACAATCTCATGGTCTAAGGAAATAATACTTGACATTAGAAAAGCTTTAGCATATGAACTACACGATCTTTGTGCTAGGCTTAGGATTGGGTCTTGTCCATCACATCATTCTACTAATGATGTGATCCCGTTATCAACGACATCCAATGTCCATGGTCAGGAAACCGTAACCATCTATTGATCAACGAGCTAGTCAACTAGAGGCTTACTAGGGACATGGTGTTGTCTATGTACCCACACATGTATCTGAGTTTCCTATCAATACAATTATAGCATGGATAATAAACGATTATCATGAACAAGGAAATATAATAATAACTTATTTATTATTGCCTCTAGGGCATATTTCCAACAGTCTCCCACTTGCACTAGTGTCAATAATCTAGTTCACATCGCCATGTGATTAACATTGACAGGTCACATCGCCATGTGACCAACATCCAAAGGGTTTACTAGTGTCACTAAACTAGTTCACATCATCATGTGATTAAGACTCAATGAGTTCTGGGGTTTGATTATGTTTTGCTTGTGAGAGAGGTTTTAGTCAACGGGTCTGCAACTTTCAAATCCGTATGTACTTCGCAATTCTCTATGGCATATTGTAAATGCTGCTTCTACGCCCCACTTGAAGCTATTCCGAATGGTTGCTCCACTATACGTATCTGGTTTGCTACTCAGAGTCACTCGGATAGGTGTTAAAGCTTGCATCGACGTAACCCTTTACGCCAAACTCTTTATCACCTCCATAATCGAGAAACATGTCGTTATTTACTCCACGGACAATTTTGACCGCTGTCCAATGATCCATTCCTGGATCATTCTTGTACCCCTTGACTGACTCATAGGGGACGACCTTCATCCTTTCTCTCTATTTTGCCGTGGTCGAGCTTTAAGTCTTAACTTCGTACCTTACATCTCAGGCAAGAACTCCTTCTTTGACTGATCCATCTTGAACACCTTCAAGATCATGTCAAGGTATATGCTCATTTGAAAGTACCATTAAGCGGTTTTGATCTATCCTCATAGATCTTGATGCTTAATGTTCAAGTAGCTTAATCCAGGTTTTCCCTTGAAAAACACCTTTCAAATAACCCTATATGCTTTCCAGAAATTCTACATCATTTCTGATCAACAATATGTCAACAACATATACTCATTAGAAATTCTATAGTTCTCCCACTCACTTCTTTGGAAATACAAGTTTCTCATGAACTTTGTATAAACCCAAAATCATTGATCATCTCATCAAAGCGCACATTCCAACTCCGAGATGCTTACTCCAGTCCTTAGAAGGATCGCTGGAGCCAGCATACCTTTTAGCATCCTTAGGATCGACAAAACCTTTCTGATTGTATCACATACAACCTTTCCTTACGAAATCTGGTAAGGAAACTCGTTTTGACATCCATCTGCCAGATTTCATAAATGCAGCTAATGCTACCATGATTCCGATGGACTTAAGCATCGCTACAGATGAGAAAATCTCATCGTAGTCAACTCCTTGAACTTGTGAAAAACTCTTCGCCACAAGTTGACCTTCATAGACGGTGACATTACCGTCCACGTCCGTCTTCTTCTTAAAGATCCATTTATCTCAATGGCTTGCCGATCATCGGGAAAGTCCACCAAAGTCCATGCTTTGTTCTGATACATGGATCCTATCTCAGATTTCATGGCTTCTAACCATTTGTCGGAATTTGGGCCCACCATCGCTTCTCCATAGCTCGTAGGTTCATTGTTGTCTAGCAACATGACCTTCAAGACAGGATTACTGTACCACTCTGAAGTAGTACGTATCCTTGTCACCCTATGAGGTACGATAGTGACTTGATCCAAAAACTTCATGATCACTATCATAAGCTTCTACTTCAATTGGTGTAGGCGCCACAGGAACAACTTCCTGTGCCCTGCTGCACACTTGTTGAAGTGACGGTTCAATAACCTCATCAAGTCTCCACCATCCTCCCACTCAATTTTCGAGAGAAACTTTTCCTCGAGAAAGGACCCGTTTCTAGAAACAATTACTTTTGCTTCCGGATCTGAGATAGGAGGTATACCCAACCATTTTGGGTATCCTATGAAGATGTATTTATCCGTTTTGGGTTCGAGCTTATCACGATGAAACTTTTTCACATAAGGATCGCAGCCCCAAACTTTGAAAAAACAATAGCTTAGGTTTCTCTAAGCCATAGTTCTCACGATGTCATCTGAACGGAATTACGTGGTGCCCTATTAAAGTGAGTGCGGTTGTCTCTAATGCCTAACCCATGAAAGATAGTGGTAATTCGATAAGAGACATCATGGTACGCACCATATCCAATAGGGTGCAACTATGATGTTCGGAAACACCATCACACTATGGTTTTCCAGGCGGTATTAATTGTGAAACAATTTCCACAATGTCTTAATTGCGTGCCAAAGCTCATAACTCAGATACTCATCTCTATGATCATATCATAGACATTTTATCCTCTTGTCACAATGACCTTCAACTTCACTCTGAAATTACTTGAACCATTCAATAATTCAGACTTGTGTTTCATCAAGTAAATATACAGTATCTACTTAAATCATCTGTGAAGTAAAACATAACGATATTCACTGCATGCCTCAACACTCATTGGACTGCACACATCAAAGTGTGTTACTTCCAACAAGTTGCTATCTTGTTCCATCTTACTGAAACCGAGGCTTTTCAGTCATCTTGCCTATGTGGTATGATTTGCATATCTCAAGTGATTCAAAATCAAGTTAGTCCAAACGATCCATCTGCATGGAGTTTCTTCATGCGTATACACCAATAGACATGGTTTGCATGTCTCAAACTTTTCAAAAACGAGTGAGTCCAAAGATCCATCAACATGGAGCTTCATCATGCGTTTTACACCAATATGACTTACATGGCAGTGCCACAAGTAAGTGGTACTATCATTACTATCTTATATCCTTTTGGCATGAAAATGTGTATCACTACGATCGAGATTTAATAAACCATTCCTTTTAGGTGCTAGACCATTGAAGGTATTATTCAAATAAACAGAGTAACCATTATTCTCCTTAAATGAATAACCGTATTGCGACAGACATAATCCAATCATGTCTATGCTCAACGCAAACACCAATAACAATTATTTAGGTTTAACACCAATCTTGATGGTAGAGGGAGCGTGCGATGCTTGATCACATCAACCTTGGAAACACTTCCAACACGTATCGTCAGCTCACCTTTAGCTAGTCTCCGTTTATTCCGTAGCTTTTATTTCGAGTTACTAACACTTAGCAACCGAACCGGTATCTAATACCCTGGTGCTACTAGGAGTACTAGTAAAGTACACATTAACATAATGTATATCCAATATACTTCTATCGACCTTGCCAGCCTTCTCATCTACCAAGTATCTAGGGTAATTGTGCTCCAGTGGTTGTTCCCCTTATTATAGAAGCACTTAGTCTCAGGTTTGGGTTCAACCTTGGGTTTCTTCACTAGAGCAGCAGCTGATTTGCCGTTTCATGAAGTATCCCTTCTTGCCCTTTCCCTTCTTGAAACTAGTGGTTTCACCAACCATCAACAATTGATGCTCCTTCTTGATTTCTACTTTCGCGGTGTCAAACATCGCGAATACCTCAAGTATCATCATATCTATCCCTGATATGTTATAGTTCATCACGAAGCTCTAGCAACTTGGTGGCAATGACTTTGGAGAAACATCACTGTCTCATCTGGAAGATCAACTCCCACTCGATTCAAGTGATTGTTGCACTCAGACAATCTGAGCACAAGCTCAACGATTGAGCTTTTCTCCCTTAGTTTGCAGGCTAAGAAAATCGTCGGAGGTCTTATACCTCTTGACGTGGGCACGAGCCTGAAATCCCAATTTCAGCCCTCGAAACATCTCATATGTTCCGCGACGTTTCGAAAAACGTCTTTGGTGCCTCAACTCTAAAACGTTTAACTGAACTATCACATAGTTATCAAAACGTGTATGTCCGATGTTCGTAACATCCACATACGACGTTTGGGGTTCAGCACACTGAGCGGTGCATTAAGGACATAAGCTTTCTACTGTCCGCATAATCGCTACTGTCAACTCTCAACTATATTTTCTCTAGGAACATATCTAAACAGTGGAACTAAAGTGCGAGCTTACAACATAATTTGCAAAGATCTTTTGACTATGTTCAGGATAATTAAGTTCATCTCATGAACTCCCACTCAGATAGACATCCCTCTAGTCATCTAAGTGATTACATGATCCGAGTCAACTAGGCTGTGTCCGATCATCACGTGAGACGGACTAGTCATCATCGATGAACATCTTCATGTTGATCGTATCCTCCATACGACTCATGCTCGACCTTTCGGTCTCTTGTGTCCTGAGGCCATGTCTATACATGCTAGGCTCGTCAAGTTAACCTAAGTGTTTCGCGTGTGTAAATCTGGCTTACACCCGTTGTATGTGAATGTAAGAATCTATCACACCCGATCATCACGTGGTGCTTCGAAACGACAAACTTTCGCAAGGGTGCACAGTTAGGAGGAACACTTTCTTGAAATTTTAATGAGGGGTCATGTTATTTACTACCGTCGTTCGAAGCAAACAAGATGTATGAACATGATAAACATCACATGCAATCAAAAAGTGACATGATATGGCCAATATCATTTTGCTCCTTTTGATCATCTTCGGGGCTCCATGATCATCATCGTCACCGGCATGACACCATGATCTCCATCATCATGATCTCCATCATCGTGTGTCCATGAAGTTGTCTCGCAAACTTATTACTTCTACTACTATGGCTACCGGTTAGCAATAAAGTAAAGTAATTACATGGCGTTGTTTAATGACACGCAGGTCATCCAATAAATTGAGACAACTCCTATGGCTCCTGCCGGTTGTCATACTCATCTACATGCAAGTCGTGATTCCTATTACAAGAACATGATCAATCTCATACATCACATATCATTCATCACATTCTTCTTGGCCATATCACATCACATAGCATACCCTGCAAAAACAAGTTAGACGTCCTCTAATTGTTGTTTGCATGTTTTACGTGGCTGCTATGGGTTTCTAGCAAGAACGTTTCTCACCTACGCAAAAACCACAACGTGATATGTCAATTGCTATTTACCCTTCATAAGGACCCTTTTCATCGAATCCGTTCCGACTAAAGTGGGAGAGACTGGCACCCGCTAGCCACCTTATGCACCAAGTGCATGTCAGTCGGTGGAACCTGTCTCACGTAAGTGTACGTGTAAGGTCGGTCCGGGCCGCTTCATCCCACAATACCATCGAAACAAGATTGGACTAGTAACGGTAAGCATATCGTACAAAATCAACGCCCACAACTACTTTGTGTTCTACTCGTGCAAAGAATCTACGCAATAGACCTAGCTCATGATGCCACTGATGGGGAACATAGTAGAAATTCAAAATTTTCCTACGTGTTACCAAGATCTATCTATGGAGAAACCAGCAACGAGGGGAAGGAGAGTGCATTTACATACCCTTGTAGATCGCTAAGCGGAAGCGTTCAAGATAACTGGGTTGAAGGAGTCGTACTCGTCGTGATCCAAATCACCGGAGATCCTAGTGCCGAACGGACAGCACCTCCGCGTTCAACACACGTAAAGCCCGGTGACGTCTCCCATGCCTTGATCCAGCAAGGAGAGAGGGAGAGGTTGAGGAAGACTCCGTCCAGCAGCAGCACAATGGCGTGGTGGTGGTGCAGGAGCGTGGCAATCCTGCAGGGCTTCGCCAAGCACCGCGGGAGAGGAGGAGTAAGAGAGGTAGGGCTGCGCCAGTAGGGGGAGAAACTTGTGTGTTGGGCAGCCCCCAGACCTCATGTATTTATAGGGGGAGGGGAGGGGGCTGCGCCCCCTCTAGGGTTCCCTCCCCAGGGGTGGTGGCAGCCCCCAGATCCCATCTGGGTGGCGGACAGAGGGGGAGAGAGGGGAGGCGCACCTGGGGTGGGCCTTAGGGCCCATCTGCCCTAGGGTTTGCCCCCTCCCACTCTTCCCTGTGCCTTAGGCCCCTTGTGGGGGGCACACCAGCCCACCTGGGGCTGGTCCCCTCCCACACATGGCCCATGCAGCCCTCCGGGGTTGGTGTCCCCACTTGGTGGAATCCCGGGACCCTCCCGGTGGTCCCGGTACGTTACCGAAAAAACCCGAAACTTTTCCGGTGACCAAAACAGGACTTCCCATATATAAATCTTTACCTCCGGACCATTCCGGAACTCCTCGTGACGTCCGGGATCTCATCCGGGACTCCAAAAAACATTCGGTAAACACATACTAACTTCCTTTATAACCCTAGCATCATCAAACCCTAAGTGTGTAGACCCTATGGGTTCGGGAACCATGCAGACATGACCGAGACGTTCTCCGGTCAATAACCAACAGCGGGATCTGGATACCCATGTTGGCTCCCACATGTTCCACTATGATCTCATCGGATGAACCACGATGTCAAGGACTCAATCGATCCCGTATACAATTCCCTTTGTCTAGCGGTATTGTACTTGCCCGAGATTCGATCGTCGGTATGCCGATACCTTGTTCAATCTCGTTATCGGCAAGTCTCTTTACTCGTTCCATAACACATCACCCCGTGATCAACCCTGTGGTCACATTGTGCACATTATGATGATGTACGACCGAGTGGGCCCAGAGATACCTCTCCGTCAACCGGAGTGACAAATCCAAGTCTCGATTCGTGCCAACCCAACAGTCACTTTCGGAGATACTTGTAGTGCACCTTTATAGCCACCCAGTTATGTTGTGACGTTTGGTACACCCAAAGCATTCCTACGGTATCCGGGAGTTGCACAATCTCATGGTCTAAGGAAATGATACTTGACATTAGAAAAGCTTTAGCATACGAACTACACGATCTTTGTGCTAGGCTTAGGATTGGGTCTTGTCCATCACATCATTCTGCTAATGATGTGATCCCATTATCAACAACATCCAATGTCCATGGTCAGGAAACCGTAACAATCTATTGATCAACGAGCTAGTCACCTACAGGCTTACTAGGGATATCGTGTTGTCTATGTACCAACACATGTATCTGAGTTTCCTATCAATACAATTATAGCATGGATAATAAATGATTATCATGAACAAGGAAATATAATAATAACTTATTTATTATTGCCTCTAGGGCATATTTCCAACCCCCCCCCCCCCAAGCAACGCTCACTGTTCATCCAAAACCCCCAGCTGCAATGCTCACTGTTCATCCAAACCCCCCAGCAACGCTCACTGTTCATCCAGAGGCAGTATTGATCAACTTCAGTTAGCAGCAGTAGCGAAGGAATCGCTCGATCGCTTGGGTTCAGTAATGCGTAGCCTGCAGTGCAATCGCTCGGGTTTAGTTAGGCGATGCCTCACTCAGGATCAGTTAGAGCCCAACGCTTTGCACCCACGCGTGTACGGTACGAGAGAAACACTCATCGCTCGGCCCCGACCACCCATTGTAACCGAGAACTCCCCGATAGTTTCCTCGCGCTCGCTTTTACCACGATTTTTTCAGTCATGGGCGGCCCAAAGAATGTCATGCAGCTGCGTCTCTGGCCCTCCTAGGACGAAAAGCTCATATAAAATTGCAATAATGATTACAGGTCTAGTTATCGATTGCCTAGGGACAAAAAACATTCTCGTGACAAAATGCTCTCTACTAAAACTAACTTAGTTGTTTCTTTATCTAAACAGGCCCTAGATTTTATTTATATGCTCTTTATTATCTTGCATACCTATCCTGCAACACCTACAAAGTACTTCTAGTTTTATACTTATTCTAGGTAAAGCGAACGTCAAGCATGCGTAGAGTTGTATCGGTGGTCGCTAGAGCTTGACGGAATATTTGTTCTACCTTTAGCTTCTCATTGGGTTCAACACTCTTATTTATCGAGAAAGGCTACAACTGGTCCCCTATACTTGTGGGTTATCAAGACCTTTTTCCGGTGCTGTTGCCGGGACCAATAGCGTGGGGTGAATATTCTCGTGTGTGCTTGTTTGCTTTATCATTAAGTAGATTTTATTTGATGTTTTAAGTTGTTCTCGATCTTTAGTTATGGATATGGAACAAGAGATACCCAAAAAATTAGGTGTACTTGCTACTCATGGAGATGGGGAATCTCCTAAAACCCTCGACGCTTATTATGTGAAAGATATTGTGCACTACTTTAATAATCTTGAGAAAAACCCATTCAATTATATTATGGGAGGCACATTGGATCAACGTGAATACTTTAGGGATTATCTCTTGACTCAAAAAGGGAAACTCTTATGGGCTCAAATTCATATGTTGCATTGGTATGATCGGGAACTATGCTTGAGACATGATTATACTTATTGCACTAGGATGAAGGCTCCACACCTTCCCCTTTCATGCAAATTTAATGATAATCAAACCTTAGCTTCTTATGCTAATGGTATTTATGAGTACTATGAAGTAGAAAGAATAGAAGAATTCGTTGCTTTTAAGGGTGCTTATGAAATTGACTCTTTGTTTGAAAAGTATGAAGCTTTTGATGATGATGTTTATAGACCTAAAATTTTTATTATACATAAATATTTCTATGAGAATTATGAATATAATTCCGATATTGATGTGTTTATTGAGAAAGTCTCCACCGTCCAGGAAGAGACTGATATTGTGTAGGAATCTACGGAAGAAGAAATTGAGGATACTGTGAGCTCATTAGATGAAAAAGATGACGAGGAGAGTGAAGAACAAAAGGAGGAAGAGTTGATTGATCACCCGTGCCCACCTTCTAGTGAGAGTAACTCTTCAACTCATACATTGTTTAATTTCCCTTTGCGCTTAATAAAGGATGATTGTTATGATAATTGCTATGATCCCTTTGATTCATTGGAAATATCCGTTTTTGATGAACTTGATGCTTGCTATGCTTGTGGCCATGATGCCAATATGAATTATGCATATGGAGATGAACTTGATATAGTTCCTTATGTTAAGAATGAAATTGTTTCTATTGCACCCATGCATGATAGTCCTATTATCTTTTTGAATTCTCCAACTACACTATATCGGAGAAGTTTGCACTTATTAAGGACTATATTGATGGGTTGCGTTCTAAAATTGCACATGATGATTTCGATAAATATAATATGCATGTGCTTTCTGCTCCTACTTGCAATTATTATGAGAGAGGAACTACATCTCAGCCTCTCTATGTTTCCAATACGATAAAATTTCAAAAAACTGTTTATACTATGCATTGGCCTTTACTTTGTGCGCCTGAATTATTCTTTTATGACCTGACGATGCATATGAAGAGAGTTAAACTTCGACATTACATGATATATGTTACTTTGTGCTCACTACTAAAATAAAAATCATTGTTAATTAAAATTGGCTTTGATATACCTTGGGATCCAGGTGGATCCATTACTTGAGCACTATATGCTTAGGTTAATGGCTTTAAAGAAACCGCTGCCAGAGAGACAACCCGAAAGTTTTAGATAGTCATTTATTTCTGTTGAGTGCTTTTATAAAGTTTAAAAACAAAAAAGTAAAGAGGGGAACCTAAAACTTTTCAAAAAGAAAAGTGAAAGTGGGAGAGACGAGCATTGTTAAAGTGGGAGCATGCCTTGAACTTTGTTCATGCCCATGGAAACTTTGTGAATCTTAATGACAGAAACTTTTCAACAAAATTAATTACCGCCTTGTATAAATCCATTGTATTATAAAAATAATGTTCCAAGATTTTCCTTTAGGATGATTAGATTGCTTCTTTAGTATGTGCGGTGCAAAAATAGAATCATTGGCTGCAGCTCGTGATTTTACATTTTTTACGAGAAAGTCAAACACTTCTGAAACTTTTTGCGCAGTACTCCAAACAATTTTTTTATTTTCTCCTAATTTTTCCAAAATTTTTTGGAGTTACATAAGTATGGTAGATGTACAAATTCCTATAGATTGTCATGTTTAATACAGATTCTGATTTTATCGGTGGTATAAGCCATGGAGAAGTTATAATACAATAGCTACAATGCAAAAATAAAATATGAATGAGTTTGCAACAGTACATAAAGTGGTTATTTGATTTATTATACTAATGGATCTCATGAGGGTTTTTGCTAAGTTTTCTGTGAATGAAGTTTTCATGTTTTGGGTGAGATCACGATGGATGAAGGAATAAGGAGTGGAAAGAGTCTAAGTGTAGGATTGAAAGTATTTCTAGAGGGGGTGAGGGAGTCTTGGACTAGGTGGTGTCCGGATAGCCGAACTATCATCATCGGCCGGACTCCAAGACTATGAAGATACAAGATTGAAGACTTCGTCCCGTGTCCGGATTGGACTTTCCTTGGCGTGGAAGGCAAGCTTGGCGATACGGATATGTAGATCTCCTACCATTGTAACCGACTCTGTGTAACCCTAGCCCTCTTCGGTGTCTATATAAACCGGATGGTTTTAGTCCATAGGACGAACAACAATCATACCATAGGCTAGCTTCTAGGGTTTAGCCTCCTTGATCTCGTGGTAGATCTACTCTTGTAATACCCAGATCATCAATATCAATCAGGCAGGACGTAGGGTTTTACCTCCATCAAGAGGGCCCGAACCTGGGTAAAACATCGTGTCCCTTGTCTCGTGTTACCATCCGCCTAGACGCACAGTTCGGGACCCCCTACCCAAGATCCGCCGGTTTTGACACCGACATTGGTGCTTTCATTGAGAGTTCCTCTGTGTTGTCACCGACAACGACGCAGTCCAGGGTGAGACTTTTCTCCCCGGACAGATCTTCGTATTCGGCGGCTTTGCACTACGGGCCAATTCGCTTGGCCATCTGGAACAGATCGAAAGCTACGCCCCTGGCCGCTAGGTCAGATTTGGAAGTTTGAACTTCACGGCTGACATCCGCGGAGACTTGATCTTTCATGGATTCGAGCCACAGCCGAGCGCGCCGCACTGTCACGATGGGCATGATTTAGCTCTACAGCCGGACAGTGCCCTGGAGGCCGCACACGAGCCCGCTCCGACCCTCGATTCGGAGCCGGTTGCGCAGATCGAGGACGGGTGGCTAGACACCGCCTCGGGGGCTGCAACCTCTATGACGATGGAGCCGAATACTGGCCTTGTCCCTTGTGAAGCTCGTGACTCCGAGGTACCGGACTCCTCGCCGGAATCCGCACCTCCCGCGACCCCTCCAATCGAATCCGATTGGGCGCCGATCATGGAGTTCACCGCTGTGGACATCTTTCAACACGCACCTTTCGGCGACATCTTGACTTCGCTAAAGTATCTCTCGTTATCAGGAGAGCCCTGGCCGGACTGCGGTCAGGACGGTTGGGATGCGGATGACGAAGAAATTCAAAGCCCTTCCACCACCAACTTAGTATCCATTGTCGATGATATAACCGACATGCTAGACTTCGACTCCGAAGACATCAACGGTATGGACGATGATGCCGGAGACGACCAAGAACCAGCGCCTACTGGGCACTGGAAAGCCACCTCTTCGTATGACATATACATGGTGGATATCCCAAAGGATGGGAATGGCGAAGGAACAGCGGAGGATGACCCCTCCAAGAAACAGCCCAAGCGCCGGCGTCAGCGGCGCCGCTCTAAATCCTGCCACAGCAAGAATGGTGATTCCGGCACCGGAGATAATAACACCCCAGACAGTGCCAAAGACAACCCCCTCCAGCAAGATTCAGCACAGGAGGACAGAGAAGCCAGCCCTCATGAGAGAGCGGCAGACGAAGAGGTAGAGGATGATAATTACATGCCTCCCTCCGGAGACGAGGCAAGCCTCGACGACGACGAATTTGTCGTGCCTGAGGATCCCGTCGAACAAGAGTGTTTTAAACGCAGGCTTATGGCCACGGCAAACAGCCTCAAGAAAAAGCAGCAACAGCTTAGAGCTGATCAAGATCTGCTAGCCGACAGATGACTGAAGTCCTTGCGGCCGAAGAGCATGAGCTCGAACGCCCCTCCAAAAGCTACCCCAAACGCAAGCTGCTCCCCCGATTAGAGGAGGAGGCATATAAACCTGCATCACCAGCGCACAATATGGCTGACCGACTACCCCGTGGCCGCGACAGAGAGGCCTCTAGGCCCTCCAATAGAACCGTACCCCGGCATCGCTCGAAAAGCACAAGGCCACAGGGGAACGCTCTGGACTTGCGAGATATATTGGAGGATAAGGCAACACAATCAAGATTGATCTACGGATCGCATGGGCGCCCCATGATACGTGACGACAACCGTCGCGCCGGACACAACAAGTCCGGCCGGGCCAAACACATTAGACAAAGCTCTTTTGAGCTTCGTCGTGATATAGCCCAATATAGAGGCGCCGCACACCCACTATGCTTCACAGATGAAGTAATGGATCATCAAATCCCCGAAGGGTTTAAACCCGTGAATATTGAATCTTATGATGGCACAACAGACCCCGCGGTTTGGAACGAAGACTATCTCCTTCATATCCACATGGCCCGCAGTGATGATCTTCACGCCATCAAAAACCTCCCACTCAAGCTTAAAGGACCAGCTCGGCATTGGCTTAACAGCTTGCCAGCAGAATCAATTGGGTGTTGGGAGGACCTGGAAGCCGCATTCCTTGATAACTTCCAGGGCACGTATGTGCGACCACCAGACGCTGACGACCTAAGCCATATAATTCAAAAGCCAGACGAATCGGCCAGACAATTCTGGACACGATTCTTAACTAAGAAAAATCAAATCGTCGACTTCCGGATGCAGAGGCCCTCGCGGCCTTCAAGCACAACATCCGCGACGAGTGGCTTGCCCGGCACCTGGGACAGGAAAAGTCGAAATCCATGGCAGCCCTCACATCACTCATGACCCGCTTCTGCGCGGGAGAGGACAGCTGGCTAGCCCGCAGCAACAACCTCAGCAAAAATTCTGGCAGTCCGGATATCAAGGACCGCAATGGCAGGTCGCGTCGCAACAAGAACAAAAGCCGCATTAACGGCGACAATAATGAGGATACGACAGTCAATGCTGGATTCAGAGGCTCTAAACCCGGTCAGCGGAAAAAGCCATTCAAAAGAACTACTCCGGGTCCGTCCAATTTGGACCGAATACTCGATCGCTCGTGCCAGATACACGGCACCCCCAAAAAGCCAGCTAACCACACCAACACGGACTGTTGGGTATTCAAGCAGGCAGGCAAGCTAATTGCTGAAAACAACGACAAGGGGCTGCATAGCGATGACGAGGAAGAGACCCGACCATCGAACAATAGAGGACAGAAGGGTTTCCCCCCACAAGTGCGGACGATGAACATGATATACACAACCCACATACCCAAAAGGGAGCGGAAGCGTGCACTCAGGGATGTATACGCGATGGAGCCAGTCGTCCCGAAGTTCAACCCATGGTCCTCTTGCCCGATCACTTTTGATCGAAGGGACCACCCCACCAGCATCCGCCATGGCGGATTCGCCGCATTGGTTTTAGACCCAATCGTCGATGGATTTCACCTCACCAGAGTCCTGATGGACGGCGGCAGCAGCCTGAACCTCCTTTATCAGGATACAATGCGCAAAATGGGCATAGACTCCTCAAGGATTAAACCCACAAAGACGACCTTTAAAGGCGTCATACCAGGTGTAGAGGCCAATTGTACAGGCTCAATTACACTGGAAGTGGTCTTCGGATCCCCGGATAACTTCCGAAGTGAGGAGTTAATCTTCGACATAGTTCCGTTCCGTAGTGGCTATCATGCTCTGCTCGGACGTACCGCGTTTGCAAAGTTCAACGCGGTGCCGCACTACACATACCTCAAGCTCAAGATGCCAGGCCCTCGAGGAGTCATCACGGTCAACGGAAACACTGAACGCTCTCTCCGAACGGAGGAACATACAGCGGCTCTCGCGGCAGAAGTACAGTGCAGCCTCTTAAGGCAATTCTTGAGTCCGGCCGTTAAGCGACCGGACACGGCTAAACGCGCCCGGAGTAACCTACAACAAGACCACCTGGCACGTTCCGAGCACGCGTAGCAATGCGGCCCCAACCCCAGCCCCTGCAAAATTGCAAGACAGGTCCTTCGCGTACATCATTACGCTCTGGAGATACCATGGGCATAGGGGGAGGGGCACGACCATGATAGGCCCAGAATGCGGCTTAACCACACCGGGGGCTCTCAAGTGTGTCGTTCTTTTTTTTCTCTTTTTCTTTCTTTTTTTACCCATAGGACTCCATTCATCAGAGGCCCTGTCCGGCAGTAGACCTGCCAAACTCACGATGCAACAGCCAGGGAAGGAGAAAGGCTACGACGAATATCCAGGTGGTTTCCATTACGAGCATTAAATCTATTTTATACACCATTCCGCAGCCTACCCCTGGAGGGGGACATGTTTAATAGTCCCCTCCCTTGCTTACCGCACTATTTGTATCATTCTGCATTCACGGCAGTATTTCTTGAATAAACAATGCAGCACCTTTTTGCTTATAATTGCATTCCTTTCTTATACATATGTTCATTTATGACATGTTGCATCCGTACACTTTGGTACGGCTAAATACACCAGGGGCTTATGTTTCCCACATCATGGTGTGATAAGTCCGAACACTTTCACAAGTGCGGCACCCCGAACTTATAGCATTATATGCATCAGCTCCGAATCATGTCTTGGGTCAATAGTTGGGTTT
The DNA here is from genome assembly GCF_018294505.1 of Triticum aestivum. Lineage (NCBI taxonomy): Eukaryota > Viridiplantae > Streptophyta > Magnoliopsida > Poales > Poaceae > Triticum > Triticum aestivum. Next base: position 324,410,141 of record NC_057801.1, on the reverse strand, counting down.
CCCCGGCTCCCATGTTTTGGTACATTACGTTTCGTTGTATCGGCTAAGGTAGTACTGGGAGAACCACTGCGATTGCGCCCCTGTTGAGCTGGGCGAGCGCCTCAGTGGAGAAAGCTAAAACTGACCGTCATGATGAGGTGAGAGCCGGTCGCTGTTCGAGAGGTTTTTTTCGAGTCCCTAAAGACTTATGCCTCTTAGAGCGAGGAACCGGCTTTGTCCGGCCCAGGCGTGGATAGCGCCCCAAATTCGGCCTTCCGAACACTAGGGGCTTCGCCAAAATTTAAAATTATAGAATTCTATGGCTAAGTGGGAGTGTTCAAGCATTATAAGTCCGGTTGCCTCGTTCGTTGTGTTGAGCGCCTCCCTAGATGGACCCAAAAATGGGAACAAGAGTGCTCAAATTTATCCCGAACACCCCAGTACTCGTGGCATGGGGGCTGAAGCCGACGACTTGCCATCTCTCAGATTTGATAAACGGCCGCACAGAAGGTAATATTTTAAATTAACAAGCGTTGCTTAGCGCATATGAACAAAGTTTTCAGCGCACAGGATAACAAAATGCAAGTCTACTCAAATATTACATCTTTGGAGCACTCACCCGCAATAATGTGGGCACCCTTCAGGACACTCTTATAATACATCTCGAGCGTGCGATACTCCTTGCCCGACGGTGGCGCGTCCGTCACAAGCTTCTCAGCATCCATCTTGCCCCATTGCACCTTTGCGTGGGCAAGGGCCCGACGGGCACCTTCAATACAGGCGGAGTGCTTGATGACTTCAACCCATGGACAAGCATCCACCAGCCGCCGCACTAGGCCGAAGTAGCTCCCAGGCATGGCCTCCTCGGGCCACAGCCGAACTATGAGGCCCTTCATGGCCTGTTCGGCCACCTTGTGGAGCTCGACCAGCTGCTTCAGCTGGTCGCTAAGGGGCACCGGATGTCCGGCCTCAGCATACTGAGACCAGAAGACCTTCTCCGTCGAGCTCCCCTCCTCGGCCCTGTAGAAAGCGGCAGCATCGGACACGCTGCGGGGCAGATCTGCAAACGCTCCTGGAGAGCTCCGAATTCGGGTAAGTGATAGGTAATTCACACTCACATGCTTGCTTTGCATGAAAAATGCCTTACCCGCCGCTATTTTCTTCAACGCCTTGATTTCCTGGAGGGCCTTGCAGGCTTCGGCCTTAGTGGCTTTGGGACTCTCAAGAGCCGATGCAAGCTCGGACTCTCGAGTCTTCGAGTCGCGCTCCAAACTCTCATGTTTTTCCACGAGAGCCTGGAGCTCTTGCTGTACCTCCGCCACCCGCGCCTCCTACTTCTCTCACTCGGTGCGCTCCGCGGCCGCATTACGTTCGGCCGCGGACACCGCCTCCTTCAGGGTCGCCACCTCGTTCGTGGTCCCTGCAATACCCAAGTTATCGTTGTCATTCTTCTTGCAACCAAATCCTTTTTTGTAAGGTACAACTTTAATAAGGTGTTACTCACCTTCCTTGTCCTCGAGCTGCTTCTTGGCACGGCCGACCTCGTTCTCGGACCGCTCGAGGCTTTGCTTCAAAGTATTGACCTCCGCAGTCAGTGCGGCAGAGGTCAGCAGCAAAGCCTGCAACCCCATATTGACATATTTTTTATGACTGCTGCATATATCTTTTTAAATCCTCGGTCTGGCTTTTCTTTCCGAACACCGAACCGAGCATCACGGGCTACTGTCTATGCGGTACTATTTTACATATATCAAATTCTTACCTCAAAGCCTGTTAGAAGGCTGCTGCAGGCTTCGGTCAGCCCGCTCATGGCGAGCTGAACCTTCTGAATCGCCGCACTCATGACGGTGCGGTGTTCCTCTTTGATGGAAGCGCCATTGAGCACCTCTAGCAAGCTATCCGGCGCCTCCGGTTGGACGGAGGCCGCCGGCGTCACGGTCTTGCCCTTCTTACGAAGGGGCTGCCCGCCGGACTACGGAACCATTACAGGTTCCGGTGCGGAGTCCGGTGCAAAGTCTGGGAGGTTGCCTTGCGGCACCTCCGGGGCCTCCTCCTCATGGTGAGTCCCTTCCCGGGATCCCACCTCGGCATCGTCTGCATCACGGGGGGTGGAGGCGGTCCGAAGGGAATCCATATCCGACGCACCCAAGGACCCGCTCGACGAAGCGGGAAGTTCATCCCTGGGCGGACTGCAGGGTTGTATGCGGTATTAGAAAGACACCATGTGGCGAAAAGAAAAACCACGAAGTTATTCGGGAGTCCGGATACTTACGATCTCGCCAGGGGCTTGGCCCTTGAAGGCCAGTCCTTGTCGTCGCCATTGGTGTTGGCAGAGCAGTCCGGGGGAAGAGTCCTTCCCTTCTTGGACCCTTCGGCCTCCCTCGTTGGGGAGGCCTTCCTCTTCTTCCCTCCCCCCGCTGGGGGAGAGTCCTCTTTCTTCTCCTCCTCGCCTTCACGGGAGGAGTCCGCCTCGGAGTCATCGAACGATGAGTCCGATGACACCCAAAAACTGGAACTCTTTTGAGTGCCCGTGGCCTTCTTCTTGGCCTTCTTCTCCGGCACCACGTGGGGTACCGGAACCAGCAGCCCCGTTAAGAGGGCGTCCGCTGGGTCTTCTGGCAAAGGGGCCGGACAGTTAGTCCGCTCGGCCTTCTTCAGCTAGTCCTGTCAAAGGAGAGGGAGTTTAGATCCCGCATGGAGTCAAACTATGGGAAACAAGTGTCCTGTAAAGGGTAAAATCGCTTACATCGCTAGCCGGATGCTGCGAGCTGAATCCGCGATCTTCGGTAGCGGATGCGGGAGCCTCGGCACCCTTAAACAGCACCCTCCAGGCCTCTTCATACGTAGTGTCGAAGAGCCTGCTCAAAGTCTGGTGCTGCGCTGAATCGAACTCCCACATATTGAAGTCCCGTTGTTGGCATGGGAGAATCTGGCGGATGAGCATGACCTGGACTACGTTGACAAGCTTGAGCTTCTTGTTCACTAGCTTTTGGACGCAGGCTTGGAGTCCGGTCAGCTCCTCCGAATCACCCCATGTTAGGCCACTCTCTTTCCAGGAGGTGAGCCGTATGGGGATGCCAGATCTGAATTCGGGGGCCGCTGCCCATTTAGGGTCACGCGGCTCGGTGATGTAGAACCACCCCGATTGCCACCCCTTAATGGTTTCCACGATGGTGCCCTCGAGCCAAGTAACACTGGGCATCTTGCCCACCATGGCGCCTCCACACTCTGCTTGGCTGCCCTTCAAAACCTTTGGCTTGACACTGAAGGTCTTGAGCCACAAGCCGAAGTGGGGCTGGAAGCAGAGGAAGGCCTCACACACGACGATAAACGCCGAGATGTTGAGGATGAAATTCGGGGCCAGATCATGGAAATCCAGGCTGTAGTAGAACATGAGCCCCCGAACAAAGGGATGGAGTGGGAAGCCCAGTCCGCGGAGGAAATGGGAAAGGAATACGACCCTCTCATGGGGCCCGGGGGTGGGGATGAGCTGCCCCTCGTCGGGGAGCCGGTGCGCGATGTCGCTGGACAGATATCCGGCGCTGCGCAGCTTCTTGATGTGCCCCTCCGTAACGGAGGAGGCCATCCACTTGCCTCCCGCTCCGGACATAGTTGGAGAAGGTTGAGGTGAGATGTGCGGACTTGGGCGCTGGAGCTCGAGTTCGCGGAGATGGATAAGCAAAGGAGGAAGAAGGCGTAGGTAAAAGGGTGGATCTTTATCCCCTTATATGGGCGGCCGAAACCATGCGTCCCCACCGGCCTGATAAAACTCGCTTATCTCCCAAGCGCCGCAATCAATGGCGCAGTTGGGTTACCCACGTCCGTATTGATGGGAATTCCGGAATAAGGGGAACACGATCTCTGCTTCGACAAGACGTGCCAAGGAAACCGCTTCGCTAAACGCGCTGAGGTGGTACAATAAAAACAATTCGAGTAAAGGCTTGGTTGTTGTGTGACGTCACACCACAAATACGTCAGCAGATTGAATTTGTGTAAATATTATTCTCTCTACGGTGGTATGTGGAATTTATTTTGCAGAGACGGACACTATCCTGGTGTTCACAATCTTCTATAAATTATTCGGAGGAGGAACCCGCCTTGCAATGCCGAAGACAATATGCGCGCCGGACTCGTCGTCATTGAAGCCTGGTTCAGGGGCTACTGAGGGAGTCCTGGACCAGGGGGTGTCCGGATAGCCAAACTATCATTATCGGCCGGACTCCAAGACTATGAAGATACAAGATTGAAGACTTCGTCCCGTCTCCGGATGGGACTTTCCTTGGCGTGGAAGGCAAACTTGGCGATACGGACATGTAGATATCCTACCATTGTAACCGACTCTGTGTAACCCTAGCCCTCTCCGGTGTCTATATAAACCGGATGGTTTTAGTCCATAGGACGAACAACAATCATACCATAGGCTAGCTTCTAGGGTTTAGCCTCCTTGATCTCGTGGTAGATCTACTCTTGTAATACCCACATCATCAATATCAATCAGGCTAGACGTAGGGTTTTACCTCCATCAAGAGGGCCCAAACCTGGGTAAAACATCATGTCCCTTGTCTCCTGTTACCATCCGCCTAGACACACATTTCAGGACCCCCTACCCGAGATCCGCCGGTTTTGACACCGACAGAGGGTGATTAGACTACGTGACCAAATAAAAATCTAGCATTTTCCCAATTTCAAGTCTTGGTAGATTTTAGCAACCTTACACAAGTCAAGTAATCAACCTACACTTGCAATTCTAAGAGTATAGCAGAAGAATGTAAACCATTGCATATGAAGGTAAAGGGAGGAGTTTGGAGGGAGAAAACGTAATGTTGACACGGAGATTTTTGGCATGGGTCCAATAGGTGGTGCTATCGTACATCCACGTTGATGGAGACTTCAACCCATGGTGCTACCGAATTAATAAACGCGGTGATACTGAAGCAACATTTGGAACCTAAACTAGTGAACTCGGTTAAAACGAGTCACAGTTTGGTGGCACCGAGATTGCTAGGGTTTCATAGAGAATTGAACTCGGTCACACCAATTTGCAGTTTTCAGTCAGACCGAAAAGGGCACGTGCAATGGCCTAAGCCAAATCGGCGAGACCGATTTCTACAATTCGGTCGGTCCGAGATGAGTTCAGCAGAGACCTAACCCTAAATTTTCGAATCAAACTTAACCTAAAATAGTTTTCTCTAGATAGATTGATTTCATACGTGGCAATGATCATGGCATTGACCTTATGCTTAGAATCCGAGGTAAAAGGAGAGCACAAGGGGTCGAACTCATACCCTAGTTCGGCGGGAGTTCTCTACGGCGGCAACTGCGCAGCAGATTCCCGTTGACGGCTATAGAAACCAGCGGCGAGAGGTCGCTGGTGGCGAGGAGACGATCCAGAGACCCGAGGAGGCAGAGCAGGATACACACGGGCTGGGGGCTTTTGAAGAAATTTCAAAAATCTCATCCATGGATATATATATATACATATATATATATATATATATATATATATATCCCGACCCTGTCGGTGTGACCTAGTGAAACAACTTGGTGGCACCGAGATGCAGAATCGCAAGCAGTTACTGCAACTCGGTGTGACCAAAATGTTCAAATCGGTTGAACCAAGATGAAAACCTAGATCAACTTAGTGAACTCGGTGTGACTGAAATGGATGACTCGGTCATACCGAAATGCACAAAGAGGTTTTGGAAGTTTAAATCTATGAGGAAACGGGGGCTCCGAGTGCTCCTCCCACAGAGTGGTTCGAATCTGACTTGACCAAACTTTGTGATGTAGCATGAATAGAGTTTGATATGAGAAAAACATAGATAGCTAGAGAAGGTTCTTAGGAATTCTTGTCCATCCACTTGGCAAAAGAGAAAGATCCAAACAATCAAAGAAACAAGTGGATGTCCTCGAATGAGTAAACTATTCAACCAACATGCTCACACAATAAAATGACAAATGAAATATGTGGCAAAGCATGCACAAACACTCTAGTATCTATCAAGCAATTTGCGATGACTAGGTCATCTATATATGAGTATATTGACTTACGAGTCAAATGAGAACATTTGATCATAGGTCATACTCATCGTTTAAGCACAAGTGGGGTTACCACTTTTACATAAAGCATTGTTGTGTTCACACCGTTAGAGTTGCTTTAGATCAATTCTTAGAGTAAAGCTCCCCATAGATGTGATATCCCCCTAAGAGGGATGAACTAACCTTGGGTTTTGTCGATGATGACTTCTTGTAGGTGTTGAAGATGTGGACGCTCAGTGTTGATGTAGATCATTCAGAGCAATCCATTGGAGTGAGTTGCAATTTCAATACCTACACGGGTTAGTCCCACAAGGAACAAGCAAGGATATCCATAGACATAGAATGATGTACACACACGATGATGTGCACGAAAGCATTAGGTTACCTTATCCCTTGTCTTACTAACAAAAGGGTTTGTGACTCCTTGAACTAGTGCAAGATGTGGAAGTTGTTTACACTTGTTCTTGCCAAAATGATATGAGTGAAGTGTGTTGGCGGAGTCACCCCCAAGAACTCTCTAGTTCTTATTCTTTGGAATCCACATCATCTTTATGGGGATCCTTGGGGTTGTATTCGTACTTTATGAAGTAGAACTTGAAGTAGTCTTGGGAACCCACTTGATCAAGGCCTTGGGAGCTTCTTCAAATGCTTTAATCTCCTCTTGAAGCTTATCCTTACCTTTTTGCTTGTGGTCTTGTGGTGGAAGATCATCTTGAGCTTGTCTCCCTTGGAAAGAAGTAGGATCATACTTCTCTTGTTAGGGAACAAACTTTGTCTTGGGGTATTGATCTTCTTCCCACTCAACTCCATTGGCATTGAACTTTCGTTCAAAACCAACACCTTGGTTCTTCCAGTGCCTTCCTTGCTTGCGTATAATTTCCTCAAATTGCTTACTTCTGGAAAGCTCTTGTAAACACCTTTCTCTATAATTCCCTTCAATAAGCTATTTTCTTGCTCAAGTGTAACTTGGCTATGAGAATCATTAGTGGAATTAAGAGAACTACTAGAAGCAACAACGTTGGATTTAGCATGATTATTGTTACTACTAGAGGAAGAATCTTTCTTACTTTTGTTGCTAGATTTGACTTGTGGCATGTAAGTAGACAAAAGTAAATGCTTGGCAATGTAAGAAGAACTTTTCTTGCAAAGATCACCATTGATTGCCTTTAAATACTCATGCTCTTGCTCTAGGTTGAGCTTTTCAAAGCGTAACTTCTCATGAGTCTTTAAAAGTCCTCGATGATCTTCCAAGGTAGTTTGATGAGCTAACTTAAGAGTGTTTAGTTCTTTAGTTAGACGATTAATCTCCTTCTTATCATCGCCATTCGTTTTATCATGATCAATGGCAAATTCATCATAGGTTTCATAACTAGAGTTATCAACAAGTAAATCATCATCACCTAGCAAGTCATCTTCATCACTATTGAAATCAACATACTCGGGGTGTGATACCTTTGGGACTTTAGCCATGAAGCATCTTACAATTCCTTCATTTGGCGAGTCAAATATGTCATAGGAGTTGGTTGACACAAGTGCTAGACTGGCAACGCCTTCATATTGAGTATATTCGGAGTCGGAGTGCTAACTTCTTTCGGAATGATTGTCGAAACCGGAGCTGGATACCCATTCACCAACGTGAGCTTGATGTCTTCGTTTTGTGTAGCTCTTTGATGATTTGTCCTTCCTTTTTGAATCCTTTCTTCTCCGAGAGGTTCTTCGTTCATAACGATCATCTCTACTCCTTCTCTCTCTTGGTGGTGATTCTTCTCTTCTACTTCTTCTTTTAGGTGAATTTTCTCTTCTTTTGTAGGGAGCCGTACACTCATTGGAGTAGTGTCCAGGTCTTCCACAATTGTAGCAATTACGTTCACGACTCGAAGATCTTTTGTCATTGTAGGACCTTGACTTGGAACTTCTTCCCTTGCTTCTACTCTTGTAGAACTTGTTGAAGTTCTTCACCATTAGGCTCAATTCTTCATTGAAGGTTTGTTTCTCACTTGATGATGTAGGAACGTCACGTGAGGCTTTGATAGCACCACTTGACTTGTTGTGAAGCTCTTCCTTATCCTTGAGTGACATCTCATGAGCAACAATTCTTCCAGTGACTTCCGTTGACTTGAGATCTTTGTAATTGGGCATAATTTGGTTCAATGCGCACACTGTATCATATTTTCCATCCAGGGCTCTTAGGACCTTCTTGATGATTAATCTATCGGTCATCTCTTCACTTCCTCAGCCGGCAATCTCATTTGTGATGAGAGCAAGCCTAGAGTACATTTCAGCGACACCTTCACCATCCTTCATTTTGAACTTGTCAACCTGACTTTGAAGCACATCCAATTTCGATTCCTTAACGGAGTCAGTACCTTCGTGCATATCAATCAAAGTGTCCCAAATTTGCTTTGCATTCTCAAGACGGCTGATTTTGTTCAATTCTTCGGGGCACAATCCGTTGAAGAGAATATCACAAGCTTGAGCATTGTATTGCAGCATCTTCAACTCGTCCGCGGTAGCTTCACGGTTCGGTTCTCTCCCATCGATGAATTCACCTTGCAAGCCAATACACACAATAGCCGAAAGGCGTGGGGTTATATCCAAGAATATGCATTTTCATCTTATGCTCCCAACTAGCAAAATTAGTACCATCAAAGTAAGGACCTCTACGGTGGTAATTTCCCTCGCTAGATGCCATACTCTCCTAGGTTGTGAAACCAAGGCTATGATCACCAAACACTATGGAAATCAATGCAAATGGAGACCGTAGCTCTGATACCACTTGTTGGATTGAAAGTATGTCTAGTGGGGGGGTGATTAGACTACTTGACCAAATAAAAATCTATGCTTTTCCCAATTTGAAGTCTTGGCAGATTTTAGCAACTTTACACAAGTCAAGCAATCAACCTACACATGCAATTCTAAGAGTATAGCAGCGGAATGTAAATCATTTCATATGAAGGTAAAGGGATTAGTTTGGAGGGTGCAAACTTAATGTCGACGCAAAGATTTTTGGCGTGGTTCCGATAGATGGTGCTATCGTACATCCACGTTGATGGAGAATTCAACCCACGAAGGCTAACGGCTGCGCGAGTCCATGGAGGGATCCACCCATGAAGGGTCCACGAAGAAGCAACCTTGTCTATCCCACCATGGCCATCTCCAACGAAGAACTTGCCTCACTAGGGTAGATCTTCACGAAGTAGGCGATCTCCTTGCCCATACAACTTGACGGAGGCTCCCAAGTGACACCTAACCAATCTAGGAGACACCACTCTCCAAAAGGTAATAGATGGTGTGTTGATGATGAACTCCTTGCTCTTGTGCTTCAAATGATAGTCTCCCCAACACTCAACTCTCTCTCTCTCACATAGGATTGGAAAGATGATCTGAGTTCAAAGCAACTTGGGGAAGGCTAGAGATCAAGATTTATGTGGTTGGAATGGAATATCTTGGTCTCAACACATGAGTAGGTGGTTCTCTCTCAGAAAATGAATGTTGGAAGTGTAGGCACGTTCTGATGGCTTTCTCCATGAATGAAGAGAGGGTTGAGTGGTATATATATCCTCCACACAAAATCTAACCGTTACACACAATTTACCAAACTTGGTGAGACTGAATCAGAAAACTAGGTCAAACAGATTTAGTTCATAATGTGACCGTTAGGCATTTCGGTGGGACCGACAATGGGACCGATTTATTTAGGGTTAAGGAATAATGTAATGTCGGTGAGACTGATTATACAAACTTGGTAGGACCGAATTTGGTAATAAGCTAACCAGAGAGTTGGTCAGGCAAACTCGGTGGGACCGATTCGCTCATCTCGGTGAGATCGAAACGTTACGAAGGGGAAACAGAGAGTTTGCATTGCAAACTCAGTGGGACCGATCGCTCATCTCAGTTAGATTGAAACGTTACGAAGGGAAACACAGAGTTTGCAATTCCATCTCGATGAGATAGAGATCCCTATCGGTGAGACTGAAGTGACTAGGTTTCTGGCAGTGGCTATGTCAAATGAACTCGGTTGCGCCGGATGGATCAAATCGGTGGGGCCTAGTTTGACTTTTGGTTTCGGACATATGTGGATACGAGAAAGTGGTTGATGGTTTTTGGAGCATATCACTAAGCATCTTGAGCAAGCAAGCTATTAAGAAACACCTTAGTCCCTTTTAATAGTATTGGCTTTTCCTATGGACTCAATGTGATCTTGGATCACTAAAAGTAAAATATAGAGTCTTGAGCTTTAGAGCTTGAGCCAATCCTTTGTCCTTAGCATTTTGAGGGGTCCACATTCCTAATGCATGCCATGCAATCATTGAACTTTCCTGAAATATTCATCTTGAAATAGCATTAGCTCAACGAGCTATATGTTGTTAATAATTACCAAAACCACCCAGGGATAGTTGCACTTTCACTAAGCTTGGTGATGCTTGAGGCACCCAAGCTAATATTCAAGGACTCCCAAGCAACTAAGCTTGGGGATGCCCCAGATGGCATCCCCTCTTTCTTCTAGCGATCATCGGTAATTTTACTTGGAGCTATATTTTTATTAATCACATGATATGCGCAAATCTTGGAGCGTCGTGTGCTTTTTATTTTTATTTTAATAATGCACCATGATGGTATGAGATAGTCCTTGGTTGATTTACATAATGCTCTTTGCACTTCACTTATATCTTTTGAGTATGGCTTTATAGAATGCTTCATGTGCTTCACTTATATCATTTGAAGTTTGGATTGCCTGTTTACCTACACATAGAAAACCGTCATTTGTAGAATGCTCTTTTGCTTCAATTATATTTGTTAGAGTGTGGACATATCTTTCGTAGAAAGAACTGAATGTCGTGGTACTAAGTATGACAGTAAGTATAGGAGGTACGTATGAGGAGGCAAGGTCCTAGCTACGGTGAGAATGTACTCAAGTGTTTATGAGTTCAGGCCCCTCTCCGAGGAGGTAAAAGCCCTATGTCTCGATGCCCTCAGGTGGTCGACTGGAATATTGGAGTGTGTGTTATATGGGGTGTGAACCCTTGTCCCGGAGGAGGGGATGGCTTATATAGAGTGCGCCAGGACCCAGCCCACCTCCGTTCAATGTACATAAAGATAGGGCGTTACTGCTAACGCCAGCTATGAAGTGCTATTAATCATCTTAAAGACTACGGAGTGAATGCCTGACCGTTGCTGTCCTGAGTGACTCCTGGTCTTCAGTAGGTCGAGTGGTTTGTTGTATGTTCGAGTGATATCAGGAGGAACCGGTACCCGAGTGACAACTGGTCGAGTGGATTGCACTCGATGCCTTCAATTGGTACTCCCTATTGTCTCTTTGTCGGTGTACTAATGTAGGGGCACTCCTTTGTACCCCTTACTTGTGCCCAGGCAGTCAGAGCCACGGGCGAAAGCCACACTTAGCAGGGCAAAAGGGAGGAGTCAGAGCCACAAACACAGAAACAATCGCGCAACACCAAAGACCGAGACCATAGAAATCAGATGGACGAAGCAGGTTTCCCCGGCAAGACCCTTGCCGGGGAAGCCTCAGCAGCCCCGGCAAGCCCCTTGTTGGGGCGACTCACCCACACCAGCCGAGTAAGCCACCCTCAAACACACAGTCTCCAACACCATCAACCACGTTGGGCCAGGGCTCGGGAGGCACCTCCATGGTGGCATGAAGATCTTTGTGAAGACAAAGAATATTCAAGATCAGATGAGGATTGGAAGGCAAAGATCCTCGACAAGATTCTTCCCGACGAAACCAACAAGACCCCCGGCAAGATCCTTGCCGGGGACGACAGCGCGCCACGGCAAGACCCTTGCCGGGCTACCCGGCAATGCCCTTGCCAAGGGCGTCAGCAAGGCCACTGCCAGGCCCGCACCAACCAAGTCTCCATCGCCGTTCACACGCAGCTGCCAGCCCAACCAGCTGGGCAGGCACCTGCGGAGCAACATGCAGCTTCCAAACCAACTCAGCACACGCCGGCATGGCGGCATGCAGATCTTCGTGAAGGCTCCACCACCGCGCCACCTCAGCTGCTTGCCTGCCTACATGGCGCCGCATGCATCGCTGGCCAGGGCGCATGTCGAAGCGAGGAGGAGCGGCATCGGACTGGACGGGCCTTGCTCCCGTCCCCGATAAAGTAAGAAGACACCTAAGCAATGCATTAAATGCGTCTTGTCCTGTAATACAAGCGATAAGCTCATAGCATTGTAGGCCTTTTGTCAGTGGGAAACGACACCTATGGGATCACAAGAATCCCTACTATGGTTACGGAGCGCGGGGTTGTGAGAAGAGCAGGATTAGCAATTGGCACGAGGATCATATACCAACGTTCGGGCCACGAGGATGCGTAAAACCCTAGTCCTGCTTGGTGGATGTATTGAGTGTTCTTGAGCTCTCGAACTAGCTATGGGTGCTGCGTAGTTCGAAAGAGCCGAATCCTTTTCCTGTATGCCTTGGGCCTCCTTTTATAGGCGAAAGGGGCTGCCACAGTGGCACACAGGAGGTGGAAAGAGCCTACAGTATTGCGAGCTTATCGCTCGTATTACAAGGCAAGATGCATTTAATGCATGGCTTAGGTGTCCCTTCACTTTATGAGGGACGAGAGCAAGGCCCGTCCCGTTCGTCGCCGCCCCTCCTTGCTTCAACACGCGCCCTGGCAAGCGATGCATGCGGTTCCATGTAGCCAGGCAAGCAACTGAGGTGGCGTGGTGGTGGAGCCTCCACGAAGATCTGCATGCCGCCACACAGGTGTGTGCTGAGTTGGCCTGGAAGTTGCATGTTGCCACGCGGGTGCCTGCCCAGCTGGTTGGGCTGGCAGCTGCATGCAAACGGCGGCGGGGATATGGTTAGTGCGGGCCTGGCAGTGGCCCTGCTGTCGCCTCTAGCAAGGGTTCCGTCGTGTGGCCCGGCAAAGGTCTTGCCATGTGGACCGACAAGGGTCTTGCCGTGGCGCGCTGGCGTCCCCAGCAAGGATCTTGCCGCGGGTCTTGTGGGTTTGTTCGGTAAGGATCTTGGTGAGGATTGTTGCCTCTCAACCCTCATCTGATCTTGAGCGTTCTATGTCTTCACAAAGATCTCCATGCCACCATGGAGGTGCCTCCTGAGCCCTGGTCCAACGTAGTTGTTGACATTGGAGGCCGTGGGTTCAAGTGTGGCTCGCTCTGCCGGTGTGGGCGAGTAGCCCCGGCAAGGGCCTTGCCGGGGCCGCCGAGGTTGCCCCCCGGCAAGGGCTTACCGGGGAAACCTACTTCATCCATCTGCACTTTGTGGCCTTGGTCCTTGATGTTGCCTTGTTTGTCTCGATCCTTCGGTTTCCTTCCGACTTCCCACCTTTGCCCTGCCATGTGAGGCCATGGCGCGTGGCTCCGACTGCCCATGCACAAGTAATGGGGTCAAAAGGCGAGCCCCTACTTTTGTACACCGACAGGAGCCCCCGGGCCTGGGCCATACATAAGCGCGACAAGTTGTTGTGCTAGGCCCAGAACGGTGCTCGGGCAGGCATGGCGGATTTTACCATGGTAACTGTTCCGTCTGTTGTGCTTCCCACGACCCACGTTTGAATGCACGATGTGGGGGTCCTGCGCACGTGCGCGACGGAAGCATGCTGGCGTCATCTTGTGGTGGACAGTAAAGAGGCGGCTTGCATGTCTCTTCGAGAACGCAGGGCCGCTGCTCATTTACTGCCCTTACATGGGAACTGTCGCTCCACGCGTCCCACTGCGCCCATCCCTCGTGCCATGTTCGCTGCATGCACGATGCAGAGCGAATGACAGGCGCACGGGACATGGGAAGTCGCGCGCGCACGTGGGTCGATTCCCGCGCGCCTTCAATGGAGCGGGGAGGGCGGTCGACGGCCCCGCTTGCTGTCACTTCAATTGGCCGGATTGGCCGAGAGGGGGCGGCCGAGCCTCGCCCCCGCCCCTTAATAAAGAGGGGAGCGGGACCAACTGCGCCTCTCAATCCTTTGTTGTCTGCCTCTCTCCATTCCTGGTTCCTCCTTTCTTCTGTCATGGCGAGGGGGGATGGCGACGCTTCATCGGTGGCGGCGAGGGTCTCAGCTAGACAACGCATCGCTCCTCCCCAAGAGCTCGTAGCGGTGGAGCTGGCCATTAAAGGGAGGGGGAGGGGGCGAGGTCGAGTCCGTCGTGGCGCTCAAGAGAGAGGACGACGGAGCGGCAGATCGGCCTCGCCTCCGCGAGCGGCCCCTCCTCCGGTGGAGGGCCACATCAGGGACAACCCTTGTGAATTCTTCATCAGGCTGCGCCAGCCGCCGCACCGTCGTCTTCGCCTCCCGACTCCATTTGTGCGGGATATGGAGCTGGATCCACCGCTGGCATTGCGGCTCCATATGAGGGGTTGTGGGAACAGCGGCACAAGGCCGACGTCGAGTTCCCCACCCCTCACGTCATGTATCTACGCTGAGGGTGGAAAACTTTCGCCCGCATCCACAGCTTGACGGAGGGGCTCACTCTTCATTTCAAACTAATGGGGAGTGGCCTCCTCTCCGTCAAGAAAATAGCAGTTGCGGACAAGAAGTTGGCTTCAGTCAGCAAGTTGGAAGAGGAGAACTCTAAGCTGAAGGCTGCTGTTTCTATAGCTAACTAGGAGGTTGCGCGACGGAAGAAAGACAAGGAAAGCTTGACCGACGAAGTTGGGAGCCTCAAGGCCAAGAAGGGCGAATTAGAGTCTTATCTGGGGCAGCTTGCGGCGAAGTTGGTCGTCAGCTTGAAGGTATTTTCTCTTGTTCGACTGATTTGTTGATGCCGACTGACACGTCTTGCTAAACTGTCGACTCACTGCTTTTCTGATTGTGCAGAACTTTGTCAAGATTTTGAAGCAGAAACTGGGGGGGTCGACACAGGTCTAGACCCCATAAACTCTCCTGTCAAAGATGACGTTGCAATAAATGTGTTGCGATTGGAGTCACACCTGGACAGTACTGTGGATTATCTCGCTCGACCGAAGGCGGCAATGGTGCAGATTGATGCTGAACTCTGTCCTCAGGCGGAACTCTCACAGGATCTCGAGTCTCTGATGACTCGGTTGAATGAAATCCCTGGTCGAGTGTGGGAATGGAAGAAGTCATCCACACGTTGTGGCGCCGACATCGCCCTGTCATTGGTCCGAGTGCACTGCAAGGATGTCATAGAAGACAAGCTGGCAGCCCTCAAGGTTGCGAACACCAAAAAGCTAAGTTTCCAGTCCTTTACGGACACCTCCCTTGACGCCACCACTTGCATCGCAGGCATCATCGACCTTGGCAGCTTCTGTGATCCAGCAAGTCCATCTCATGACGAGTGAACAAAACATTATGCCCCACCTTTATTTGCCTCGGAATGACGAGTGATTATGTAACCGTTAAACTCTTTCAGGCTTGATGCCTGAGTACTTCTGCCCATTGCGGTTCTGAACTTTTGCGGGATTTATCTGCACTAGGGTTTCCTTGAATATCATGGCGTTTGCTTTTATTGATTCTGAATGTCTTTTGATTCCGAGTGAACTTGATCTTTTCACCTTTCGTCAAGTGGGTCTGACGATGTGATCAGTTGACACCTCGAGTGGCATCGCAGCTAAGCCCCTGAGTTGGAGGATTGCTCTCCACTCGGAATGTTTTTAACTTAGGCGAGTACGGGCTCGCAGCTAAGCCCCCAAGTGGGAGGATTGCTCTACACTCGGAGTGTTTTTAACTTATTCGAGTACGCGGTCGCAGCTAAGCCCCCGAGTGGGAGGATTGCTCTCCACTCAGAATGTTTTTAACTTAGTCGAGTATGGGGTTGCAGCTAAACCCCCGAGTGGGAGGATTGCTCCCCACTCGGAATGTTCTTAACTTAGGCGAGTACGGTGATGCGGAGCATCCTACCTTCATCCCCATGTACACTCCGACTAGTCTCCAAACCCCAAGGATACATAAGATGATACCTCGACTATGCGCCATTAGACACAAGGTGAACCCGTTCCTAAATGTTTCCCCTTTCCGTTCATGCGAGACATGGTAGCTACCTAACACAAGGACACTACACATGCCTAGGTACCAAGGACACCCTCTCAGAGATGCTCGGAAAGATGGACAAGTCGCCAAGTGGAAGGATGAAGGAGCACGACGAGAGGAACCGGAGAAAGGCTACAGGACCCAGACGTCCAGCCTTGGCCCGGACATCCGGCCCCTGAAGATATCAACTACAGCAGCAGGCCAACAACCGAAGTCCTACGGGGCCCGGATATTCGGCCAGGCCCCGGACATCCGGCACCTCCCGCAAGCCCGGACATCTGGCCAGATCCGAGACATCTGTCCACAGCCCGGACATGTGGCGCCCCGTCACAGAATTTCCAGAAGCTGGATCTCGCCAGCCCAGACATCAGGCCCCAACGCCCGGACATCCGTTATCTCGGGAAAGCCCGGACATCCGGCCCGTCGCCCGGAAATCCGGCCCCTCCTGCGTGCGTGCAGTGTATCCGGGCCGAAACGCCATGTACCCCTTCGCCCCTTAGACTATATATACTCCCCCTCCACCTACGTTTTAGGGTCAACATTGGTTTAGCTCATTTGGGATAGAGCTTTTCTCATCCATACGGATCTCCTCCTCGTGAGAGACCGCGGCCTCTTCGGAGAAGATCCACCTGGATTCAAGACCCCTTTATGGGAAGATCCCTCGTGGATTCAAGACCTCCTCTTGGAGATGAGCTACCGCCACTTGTATTGTCCTTTGTTGGATTTGGACCGTGTATCTCTTTGTGTTTCTTGGATCTAGCACATGTGTGACTTTGTTCTTGTGGGTTGAGTGTTCTCTCGTGTTTTTCTCTCGTTCCCCTCCTCGTGTTCTTCGTGTTACTTGTAGGGATCCTCTCCAAACGTGAAAGATCAGCCACTAGGATTCTACCCAACATCATCTTGGTATCAGAGCAAGGTTGATCACGTTTTTGGAGCCCCTACCCTGTGTTTTCTAGCATGATTTTGTTGTTTTTGTACTAAATTCAAAAATCTACACCAAAAATAGCTCCCAATTTTTTTTGTGATTTGTTGGTTTGATGATGTTTTGTTGATTTTGATCCATGCATTTGCTAGGTTTCAAGTGGATCTAGCATCTCCCCAAGTTTCCCCATCTTCCATCCACGAAATCCATCAAATTTTGCCCCCGAAATCATAAATTTCTGACCCAAAAATCGAGTTCCTCGAGTTCATCCTCGGATTTGTAGCTCGGACATCTGGCCCGACCCCCGGACATCAGGCCATTAGACCGGACATCCGGCTCCTGGAGCGCATTTTCGCGGAAGGTTCTGGACATCAGGTCCCGAAAATCCGGCCTGAGCCCCGGATGTCCGTCCCCTGTCATTTCAGCTTTTCCCGTTTCACCGTTTTGACAATAACTAATTCATCCGAACTCCGATTTTGACGTTCTTTAGCTCGTTTGGAAGCTATGGACATCCCCATCCGACAAAAATACTACCAACACCATTTGACTCCATCAAAGTTTTGAAACTTTGGCATCTTTGCCTATGGCTTCCACCACATCATCCGCATAACCACCACCGACTTCCGCAACCTAACCCATTTTGTTCACCATAGCATTAGTGGTTGCTTGATTAGTGATACGAGTATCCTATGGTGTTTCGGTACTTAGAGATGGTTGCTTCTTACCTCCACCACTTCCGCATAACCTTGCCCACCATACACTTCCGACAACCCAACTTAACCCAATTTTTGTTTGAGCTTGTTTGAGTTGTGGCTTGTGTCTCCTAAGGTGTTTCGGCTACTTAGGGACGGCAACTTCAACTCTGACATGTGTGTTGCCCATCATTTCACTTCCGCATTGCCAAGTGCAAACCACCACCACTTTCCGCTACCACCATTTTGACATTTGACGTTTGAGATTTTGAGTTCGCAGTTTTTCCGTTTTCTAAGGTGTTTCGGCTACTTAGGACGAGTCTCCAGCATCTTGGTTTCTACATCAAGAACAACGCCCCTCATCATAACCATGGACAGTAACCTCCATATCTTCTTGGTATCATGGTATCCCTCCATTGTACATTCCCCTTGCAGTTGCATTGATAACCTCTAGCCCATTTTGCGTTACCTGCCTATCGAGACTAGCCATTTGAGTATTGTCGGTAACGTGACTTGTGAACAATAGTGATCATACTTCCCATAGCATACATACCATATCATCGTGGTGCATATATTGGTATCATAGCTTGTGTCACAAGTTTGTTCCCGCATATACACAATTGCTATCTTGGTTTGTGCATTGTGCAAAAGTGGCCATACAAAAATAAAAAGAAGAATAAGCTTTTAAGTAAAAGAAAGAGAGCAAAGAAGCTTGTAAGCAGGTGCCATAGCATCATACCACATTGCATATAAGAATGTCATATCCGACCATCTTGGATCATCTTGTGAGAAACACCGGGAACCATACATACATAGCATACTTGGGATAAAAGTCCATATATTTTACATCTTATAGGTTGTGGACAAGTGTCGTATCCGCCTATAGAGCAATCGTGCTAGTGTCTCTCTTGAGTTGTGAAACATGAGTGTTTTCCGTGGATTCCACATTTTGTGCTCATTCCTTGGTTGCACGACCCCATTTATCTATTCGTGTGTGTGTGTGTTTCCATGTACCTTTCATTGCTATTGGTCTACTTGTTTCGCTTGGGAATTTGTGAATCTCTTTCAACATTATTGACTCTTACATTTTGCATCAATTTTTTTGTGCCACTACACTCACCTAGCTCCACTGTAAGCTTTACTTTTGTAGGTGTGAGAACCGACAAGAATTGGTACCAATTGTGCTATTTCCTTGTTACACATTTGAGTGATCATTGATCCATCTTCAACATCGGTCAAGGTACATTTGGTCTAGTTCTTCTCTTTCCCCCACTCATACTTGCTCGAGCCTTGTGATGGATAGGCAAGGCATTTCCTCTCCGGTCTACAACAACAACGACGGCGTGAACAACTAGATCTCCAAAGCGTCTATCTTCGATCTACAACGACAAATGCAAGGCGCACAATCTAGATTAAGGAGCGCATCGAGAACATCTCCATCGACATTTGTCACTCCGAAGCAAGGAAAAGGCACTACATCGAAAAGAAGCTTTCCGCACATAAAGAGGAGCAAGATGCAATGATGGAGAAAATTAGAGCCTTGATCAAGTCTTTTTCCCCTTCATGGCGGCGACGTTCAAGCGACAAGTCTTCGGAGCGCGAAAAAGATGCAAGCGCAATTCATCCACGTCCACGTCTACATGGCGACCACCATCACGTTCGTGATACACATCTTCAGGAAGGGCAAGTCACCTCCAAACAACATGTGAACGCTGACGATGAACGACATCTACTACGAGCTCAAGAACGACAACGACACCATCATCATGAAGATTCTCCACAAGCGCAAATTTACAAGTCCCAACAAGCCCTACATCATGGCAACTCGAAGCTTCATGAGCAAAAGAGAAGACCACAAGACAAGCACCACCAAGACGGAGCTATGGATACCACCACCACTTCGGCATCTTCGCCAAGTGCTATCATGGCATCTTCGCCTTTGGACGTACGACATCTTCGCCTACTCCCCATGAGTACGCCTACAATGACTTCATCTAGTCCAAGGCAACCACCTACAAGCGAGGGCGGCACTTCCATCTTAGGAATCCCCTCAAGGAAGATGGCCGCGCATGGGAGATTCCCTTCTGTCATGGAGATGAGCTACGAGGTGCCACATCATATGGACCTCCAACACTAAGACGGTGACAAGACAGGCGAGCAAGGGCCATCCCCTTGTACTACGACGATGAGCGTGAACGTCTTCAACAACATGAAGATGGCACCCATATTGGACTCATACTCCGAGTCAAGCTATGCGACCGCGCATGGGGACATTTGCACCAACATCGCTCCGACACCGCCATATGTCGAGATGCCCCAAGTGCCATGTGAGGAGAGCCACTACCACATGAGTGACATGAGTGACTCCACCATACGTGACATTGAGAGTATTTCCTATGAGAGGATGAGTGTGACCACCACTAGCCCCACACATGTGAGCATGCCATACATCCTATGTGAGGTTGAGCGCCATTTGAGTGACTCCACCAACCATACGAGTGAGAGCACCCTTGAGGGAGTGAGTGAGCCACAACACTTAGCGAGTAAGGTAGTTGACACGGCATGTGAGGCTACTATGATTTCTAACGACTTAACGTCTACTCGTAGTGTGTTTTCTTCTTTGGTGCTAGGTCTCCTACATGACGACATACCTATCCTCGACGAGTCCATCCCTCCAAAGGAGACGACGATGGCCATGGTGGACGATGATGCACCCCCACATGGTTCAATCAAGATGAAGATGGCAACGATTGGATCTTCAACACCTCACCTACAACACATGAGCGATGCTCCAAAGGTAACATAGGTGCTGGTGCTTCTCATGTTCCTCTAGTGGACTCTCTTGACATCGATTGCTCCCATGATGTTGACCCACCTATTCCCATGCTTCATGCTAGTGAGACTTCTTCATGCCTTGACTTACCTATTTATGATGAATATGATGATGAGCATGTTGAGTTGCCTAGTTGTGATGCTATGCTCCATAGGATATCATGTGAAAATTCTTTTGGTCACATCATGTTTGACAAACCTTTGAACTTGCGATATGCTATGAGTGAGATCTCCCATATTGCATCATTTCAATCTCAACATAGTAACTATGCATGCCCCATTAAAATAAATCCTATTTGCACTTATGGCATAGATGACGAGATGATGGTCATTGGCTTTTTTTCATGTGATGATATTGCCATGCTTCCTTTACATGATTTTCGCAATTCATCTACTATGACATGCCATGATCACAATATTTCGAATATGCATTGTTTTGGATGTTGTCAATATTCTCCATGTGATGGTGCTACTCATGCTCATGAGGAGACCCCCATAGTTTCCTCATGCATATTAGGAGATTTTGATGCATTCCATACTTTTCATTATTCCCATAATTGCGTGCACCATATGCATTCCATGGATAACAATGCTCTAGATATTTCTCATGATGAATTACATCCTTTGAGTCTCCATTATGTCAAACATAATAACAAACCTCTCATGATGGATGACATGTTTCTATATCATGCATCTCATTTATTTGGGCATTTGATATTTTTTGCTAACCGACACATGCATGTGTGCATCATGATGGATGTTGTGTACATATATCATGCACACACAATTTTTCCTTTGTCTTTGTTTTGTGTAGGTAATCACATATACTCGTCAACATCTCAATCCCAAGAGTTGACGAAACGAGCTCTTGAGAGCAAGGATGACTTGGGATCCCGTGGACTATCCTAACCACCGTTCCCTTCGCGCAAGGACTACACGCATCTCTTCTACTTGGCTCTCACATGGCTATGGGTTATTTACCACTTGTCACCTTATGCTCATTTTACCGTGTTCACTTTGCCATGCAATTGTGACCCTTGCTTGCATCTACCCATGATTCACCATTATGCTACTTCTATGTGTATTTGCATGCTTGGTGGAGATCCTTGTTGCTATTGCCATGTTTACCATGCGCTTCATGCTATTGTTGATTGTTGTGTTGGGAGAGTCATGATGTCCCATTGCTATTTACATATGGCCTCTCGCCAATACATTGATGATATTTTTCTCATATCTTGCTTTCATGCTTGTGCTATGTCATGTGAATTATTCATGCCAACTATTTGCGCACATGATATTATTGCCATGATTGCTTCTAGTATGTTGCATCTTCGCACTACTAGCTTGTTTGACTTGATCGCTATGATTGCTTGCTATGTTGCATCACCCATGTTCCACTCTTACTCGCTTTCTTGGGTTGATGACATATATGCTCATGCCTATCACATGATATATCTTGATCATTGTCTCTTGTGTCCATTAGTTGCCTCTCTCATATCCACTTATATTGAGCGCAACCATACTATGCTTATTGATCTTGGAGACTTTGGCACTTTACTTGTGATGCATGCTTGTTTGATTGAGCCTCTTGTATTTGGTTGTTCTTTCAGCATATGCCTCCATACTATGAAATGCTCCCTTGTACTTTCTTATGATGAGCATGATGCATACACTTGTTGGGTATCTTACCACATGAATGATAGGTTTTGCACTTCCGCTGACCTCATTTGTTTTTCTGAGTGTTTGTCATGTTCTTTCGTTTTGAAGGATTCACAAGGCGGAACCATCATAAGACAACTTGGTCATATGAAGGCGTACACAATGTGTGACACCAACATTTTCGACTTTCTCATAAAGGTGAACTCTTTCCCTTTGAGCCATCCTCAAGTACGCATATTGGATGGGTCACTCTTTCATTGTTGTCTCCTTCTTGTTGTCCACATGATACATCTCGCGGACGGAGGATCGGCATTGGAGATTGGCTCTATGGACCTTCTAGTTGAGGAGCGCTCAGACTTATTGGATGCACCTTCAAATTTCCACTCATGCCATCACATCGAGCATTGGTACATCAACACTCCTTCGACACATTGCACTCACACCTTCATATTTGTTGACTGTGCTCCCACATGTCATGCTCGATGGACATATCATATTCACCACAAGTTTGCGCCCCATGCATGGATTGACTTACATTATGATTGCCTTGTTGCATCTTGTATTCCCATGTCATCCATGATATATGAGCTTGTTCATTTCCTTGGCAAATTTGTTGTGATCTACCTTGATAGCATATTCATACATCATGATCATATTGCCCACCATCAATTGCATGATATTATACACATCTTGAGCATCCATTGCCATATTCATTCTATTGATGAACCGTCTCTCTATGACATCATTTTGCACAATGGTAGAATTTGTCATTTTGTGCACCATGCTAATTACCCCATGAATGCTTTGCATACCATTCTATAACATCTTGATTAGCTTCATGCGGTTTGTCATGAACAATCTTGTCGCATGAACTCATATTTACTTCATGGACACTTTGTGTGCGCTAACCATTGTATTTCCAAGTGTACTTTGTGTTTGCTCATTTTGCATGTACCATATACCGGAGACACCTTGGAGTACTTGGATTGCGCAATGCCTTCATCTACGTCCAACTACAAGTCCGTCCACGACAACCGTTTCCATGGTGATGAGGATCACGATCCGAGGTCAGATCTTTCCCAAGGGAGGGGAGATGATGCGGAGCATCCTATGTTCATCCCCATGTACACTCCGACTACTCTCCAAACCCCAATGATACATAAGATGAAACCTCGACTATGCCATTGGACACAAGGTGAACCCATTCCTAAATGCTTCCCCTTTCCGTTCATGCGAGACATGGTTGCTACCTAATGCAAGGACACTACATATGCCTAGGTACCAAGGAGACCCTCTCGGAGATGCTAGGAAAGATGGACAAGTCCCCAAGTACAAGGATGAAGGAGCACGACGAGAAGAACCGGAGAAAGGCTACAAGACCCGGACATCCGGCTCTGGCCCAGACATCCGGACCCTGAAGATGTCAACAATAGCAGCAACCCAGCAACCGAAGTGCTACAGGGCCCGGACATCCCGTCTTGGCCCGGACATCCGGCCCCTGAAGATATCAACAACAGCACCAGCACAGCAACCGAAGTCCTACAGCGCCCGGACATCCGGCCCCTCCCACAATCCCGGACATCAGGCCACATCCCGGACATCAGGCCACATCCAGGACATCCGACCACAGCCCGGACATCTGGCGCCCTGTCACAGAACCTCCAGAAGCTGGATCTCGCCAGCCCAGACATCCGGCCCCAACGCTTGGACATCCGGCGTCTCAGGAAAGCCCGGACATTCGGCCCATCGCCCGGACATCCGGCCCCTCCTGCATGCGTGCAGTGGATCCGGGACGAAAGCCCATGTACCCCTTCGCCCCTTAGACTATATATACTCCCCCTCCACCTACATTTTAGGGTCAACATTTGTGTAGCTCAGTTGAGATAGACCTTTGCTCATCCATACGGATCTCCTCCTCGTGAGATACCGCAGCCTCTTCGGAGAAGATCCACCTGGATTCAAGACCCCTTTACAGGGACATCCCTCATGGATTTAAGACCTCCTCTCGGAGATGAGCTGCCGCCACTTGTATCGTCCTTTGTTGGATTTGGACCGTGTATCTCTTTGTGTTTCTTGGATCTAGCACATGTGTGACTTTGTTCTTGTGGGTTGAGTGTTCTCTCGTGTTTTTCTCTTATTCCCCTCCATGTGTTCTTCGTGTTCCTCGTAGGGATCCTCTTCCAATGTGAAAGATCGGCCTCTACAGTTCTACCCTACATCATACGGGGTCGCAGCTAAGCCCCCGAGTCGGAGGATTGCTCTCCACTCGGAGTGTTCTTAACTTAGGCGAGTACAGGGTCGCAGCTAAGACCCCGAGTGGGAGGATTGCTCTCCACTCGGAGTGTTTTTAACTTTGCCAATTTTGGGGTTGCAGCTAAGCCCCGGAGTGGGAGGATTGCTCTCCACTCAAAATGTTTTTTAACTTAGGCGAGTATGGGGTCGCAGCTAAACCCCCGAGTGGGAGGATTGTTCTCCACTCGGAATGTTTTTAACTTTGGCGAGTACTGGATCGCAGCTAAGCCCTCGAGTGGGAGGATTGCTCTCCACTCTGAATGTTTTTAACTTAGGTGATTTCGGGGTCACAACTAAGCCCCCGAGTTGGAGGATTTCTCTCCACTCGGAATGTTTTTTACATAGGCGATTTTGCGGTCGCTGCTAAGCCCCCAAGTGGGAGGATTGCTCTCCACTTGGAATGTTTTTAACTTAAGCGATTATGGGGTCGCGGCTAAGCCCCCGAGTGGGAGGATTGCTCTCTATTCGGAATGTTTTTAACTTATGCGATTTCGGGGTCGCAGCTAAACCCCCGAGTGGTAGGATTTCTCTCCACTTGGAATGCTTTTAACTTTGGTGATTTCGGGGTCGCAGCTAAGCCCCCGAGTGGGAGGATTGCTCTCCACTCGGAATGTTTTCAACTTAGGCGAGTATGGGTGAGGGTGTCCTGGATTAGGGGGTCCTCCGACAGACGGACTGTATACTTTGGCCGGAGTGTTGGACTATGAAGATTCAAGATTTCAGACTTCGTCCCGTGTCCGGGTGGGACTCTCCTTTGCATGGAAGGCAAGCTTGGCAATTCGGATATGTATATCTCCTTCTTCGTAACCGACTTTATGTAACCCTAGCCCCCTCCGCTGTCTATATAAACCGGAGGGTTTAGCCCGTAGGACAACAACAATCATAATCATATGCTAGCTTATAGGGTTTAGCCTCTACGATCTCGTGGTAGATCTACTCTTTTAATACTCCTTTCATCAAGATCAATCAAGCAGGAAGTAGGGTATTACCTCCATCAAGAGGGCCCGAACCTGGGTAAACATCGTGTCCCCCGCCTCCTATTACCATTAGCCTTACACGCATAGTTTGGGACCCCCTACCCGAGATCTGCCGGTTTTGAGACCGACATTGGTGCTTTTATTGAGAGTTGCACTGTACCGTCTCGATAAGGCTTGATGGCTCACCTTCTTGTCAAGGACAACATCACCTCTTGAGGAATCCTGGCTGTAGGCCAGACTCTCCGGCTGGGCGGCTTCGTCATGGCCGCCCGTTAGGCCGCCACGCCGACGATGACTTCTCAGGTCATCAAGAACAGCCTCCGCGTCAGCTCGGAATTCAACGGGCAGATGGATCCAATAGAGCTCTCCTCCCTGAATGAGCTCTTGGATTGCTTCGCCGCACTGGTAGTCGTTACGGACTATGATTGGATCGGGCTTAAACCCGACTAAAGGGAGATTAACTCTCCACCGGTCACCCATCAGATAGCGGTGGAAGAGGAACAAAATGAGGACGAACTATATCCGGATCCCTGAGCTCTCCAAGCCAGGTACCCGTCTACGGGAGGACATGGCCCAGGCACCGAACTTATAATCGGGAAACGGGCCACAAATATTGGGCAACATCCTAGAGTCCAAGCCGCCAACCCTGGGTCTCAAATCGGGTCAGGATTTGGACTTAAAGCTACCCACCCACTGTCGGTGTCAAAATCGGCGGATCTCGGGTAGGGGATCCCGATCTGTGCTTCAAGGCTGAGGGTAACAAGAAGTGAGGGACGTAGATGTTTACTAGGTTCAGGCCCTCTCGATGGAGGTAAAACCCTACTTCCTGCTTGATTAATATTGATGATATGGGTAGTACAAGAGTAGATCTACCACGAGATCGTAGAGGCTAAACCCTAGGAGCTAGCCTATGATGGTATGAATGTAATTGTGATGGGCCTTCTAAGGACCAACCTCTCCGGTTTATATAGACACCGGAGAGGTCTAGGGTTTACATGGAGTCAGTTACAAGGAAGGAAATATAATACCGGACCGCCAAGCTTGCCTTCCACGCCAAGGAAAGTCCCATCCGGACACGGGCCGAAGTCTTGAGTCTTGTATCTTCACGCTTCAATACTTCGGACGTTGTACACAGTCCGTCTGTCCGGATACCCCCTAATCCAGGACTCCCTCAGTAGCCCCTGAACCAGGCTTCAATGACGATGAGTCCGGCGCGCAGTATTGTCTTCGGCATTGCAAGGTGGGTTCCTCCTCCAAATACTCCAAAGTAATCATCGAACACTCATATCGTGTCCGGATCTAAAAAAATGATCTTCGCATACGACCATAGAGAGAATGATATTACACAAATGTAATCTACTGACAACCTTTCCTGATGACGTGACACGTTATTATGATCGGATCCATTATTCGAACCGTTTCCACACAACCAGCAACAACGCATATCACAAGGTCGTTTCTGTGACACGTCTTGTCAAAGCACAGATCGTGTCCCCTTATTACAGGATTCTCATCAATACGAGCATGGGTAATCTCACCACGCCATTAACAGTGGTGTTTGGGTAACAACCGATTCCCAACGGGCAAGTGGGGAGGCGCACCGCTTCCTCCCCCATTTTCACCCACGCCTTCTTCCTCCTTTGCTCACTCTTGCCCCCTCGAGCTCCAGCGCCCAAGCCCAAGTCTTCCCCGCACAGCTAAACATGTCCTAGCAGGAGGCAAGTGGGTGACTTCCACCGTCAAGGAGGAGCACATCACCAATCTTCGGGCGGCCGGATACTTTGCCGCGGACATAGTGCACCGTCTACCAGACGCCGGGCAGGTCATTCCGACCCAGGACCACACGAGAGGGTCGTATTCGTCGCCCACTTCGTCCGTGGACTAGGATTTCCACTCCATCCCTTTGTCCGCGGGCTTATGTTCTACTACAGGCTAGATTTCCATGATCTAGCCCCGAAATTCATCCTCAACATCTCGGCATTCATCGTCGTGTGTGAGGCCTTCCTCCGCATCCGGACCCACTTCGGCCTATGGCTGCAAACTTTCTGTGTGAAGCCGAAGGTGGTAAGAGTGCGGAGGGGCCATGGTGGGCCGAATGCCCAACGTCAAATGGCTCGACGGCTCCTTTGTGGAGACCGTAAAAGGATGGCAATCGGGGTGGTTCTATATCACCGAGCCGCGCGGCGCCAACTGGGCGGCGGCCCCCGAGTTCTGATCCGGAGCCCCCATGCGGCTCACCTCCTGGGAGAGGAAGGGCCTGTCCTGGGGCGATTCCACGGAGCTGGCCGGACTCCAAACATGCGTCAAAAGCATGAAGGACAAGAACATCAAGCTTGTCAAATGTGATCTAGGTCATGCTTGTTCGCCGAATCCTGCCCTGCCAGAGGCGGGTAGTCAATCTGTGGGGGTTCGTCCCCATCGAGCACCGGACGCTCCAGAGGCTCTACGCCATGACGCACAAAGGCGCATGGAAGGAGTTGTTCAAGGCCTCCGAAGTGCCTCCTCCAATATCCGAGGACCGCGGGCTTCACACCACGCAGGCTCCTAGGTCGGTGATTTCTTAGACTGACACCGGACCTAGTTCTTCCCGATATATTCACGGGAGTGCCTTAAGTAATTGTGCATGTTTATTTCAGGATTACGTGGAGACAGCGGAGCGGGTTCACTACCCGGCTCCGCTGCCAGAAGACCCAGCTGATGTTCTCCTGACGGAGATGCTGGTCCCAGCGTCGTACAAGGTGCCGCAGAAGAAGGCTGAGAAGAAGGCCCCAAGGATCCGAAAGGGTCTCCGGCGGAAGGTTGTGCCGAAAGCCTCGTCCGAAGCCGACGAGGCGGACTCCTCCCGCGAAGGGGAGGAGGAAGAAGAAGAAGACACCCCATCCGGAAAGGATGAGGGGTCCGGGGAGGCGGACCCGGGGGCCGGAAAAGGTCCTCGGTGCCGGGCCGTCATTCCCCTGTCGTCCGATGACGACGAGTCAGATTCCTCCCGCGGAGGCGGAGGGAATCAGGAAGAGATCCTACCTTCCCCCACCGGGAGGAGAAGAAGAGGTAAGCCGCCCCAGGAGGGGAGGCTGGGCATCCAAGAAGGTGAAGGGGCCCCTTCCGGACTACTCCGCCACAGCCGCTCTCACCGAGGAGGGGTGGCTGCCTAGGGGGAAGCCCCTAGCGCGATCGTAAGTGTTTGCATTCTATCATGACTTCACTTCACAGTTTTTCTATTAATAATGCCGAACATATGTGCAGTCCGGCCAGGGATCATCCCGAGGTATCCTCCTCCGGGTCCCTAAGCATTTCGGAGATGAATTCGCTTCCGACGGCCACCACTCCTCAACCCGCGGACGACACGGAGGTGTTGTCCCAAAGGCTCCCAGAGCAGGGGGAGGAGACCCTTGAGATGCCCCGAGGTGGGGTTCCAGTCGTCGGACACGTGGGGTTCAAGGTCCCCGCGGATCGTGTTGAAGAGAGCCACGCCCAGCCGTGCTCTGAGCCGAACACAATTCTGGAACCTTCGACGGTTCCGAACTCAGGCAGGCGACCCCTTGCTAAGGAGGGCGAGCCGTCAATGTCGCGGACTTCCGTTGCGCATGAAGCACCGGACGGTTTGCTGGAAGCGCTTTGTGGCGCTTCCCTGGACGAAGGGCACCTTTCTCTTATGAGTACGGTGATTCGGAAGGTTTTGTCCGCCAAGAGAGGACTAACCGAAGCTTGCAGCAGCCTCCTAACAGGCTTCGAGGTAAGTAATAAATATGTGCAAAATTACCACCCAATAGGTAGTAGCCCCTGATACTCTGTTTGGCGTTCGGAGAGAAAAGCCAAGCAGAGGGTCAATTAAAATCCGCAGGAGTCTAATCATAAGTATTATTTTGAATAAGCAGGCTATGCTGCTTGCTGCTGCTACCTGCACTGCCGAGGTTGACGATCTGAAGCGGGGCCTGGAGCAGGCGCAGGGAGAGCTCGACCTCACGAAGAGGCAGCTCGAAGAGAACAAAGGTAAGTAATTCCCGTTCTTATGTATTTGAGGATAGGCAGAATTGGTGGGTCTAACAACTAAGAGACCATGTAACAGGGCCCCCCGCCGAAGTGGCGGCCCTGAAGAAGGCGCGGTCCGAGGCCGGAGACGAGGCGGCCTCGGAGTGTAAGGAGCGCGAAAAGCAAAGTGCTAGGGTAGGTGAGGTACAGCAGGAGCTCCAGGACCTCAGCAAGAAATGCTAGTCCGTGGAGCATGACCTGATGGCCAAAGAGGCCGAGCTTGCGAAGGCCCTTATAAGGTTAAAAGACGCCAAGGCCGAAGCCAAGAATGCACAGCAGGAGATCCAGGAGGCCAAGAAGATAGCAGCGGGTAAGAAGTTCTTTATGCAAAGCAAACATGTGGAGGAGGCGTTTCTATTACTTACTCGAATTCGGAGCTCTCTAGGGGCATTCGCAGATCTACCACGCAGCATATCAGACGCTGCGGAGTTTTACCGTGCGCAGGAGGGGAACTCAACGGAAGCTGTTCTGGTCCCAGTATGCTGGGGCCGAACACCCGATGCCTCTGAGTGACCAACTGAAGCAGTTGGTCGAACTCCACAGGGTGGCAGAACTGGCTATGAAAGGGTTTATAGTCCGGATGTGGCCTGGTGAGCTCGTGCCCGGTAGCTACTTCGGCCTGATCAAGCGGACGGTGGATGCCTGCCCGCGACTTGAGGTGATCAAGCGATCCGTGTGCATCGAGGGTGCTCGCCGGGCCCTTGCCCGCGTCAAAGTGCATTGGGGCAAGATGGATGCGGAGAAGCTGGTCAAGGACGGACCGCCGAAGGGCAAGGCGCACCGCCATCCCGATCTGTACTATGACGGCGTTATGAAGGGTGCTCATCTCGTGGCTGACGAATGTACCAAGGACACCATTTTTGAATGAATTCGCTTCTGTCATGTTTGTATTGTAACGACGAAGTTAGTTGCGCTATGTAGCACTTTTGTTATTTAAAATATTACCTTCTATGTGGCTGGTTATAAGATCCTGAAAGTAGGCCACTCGTCAGCTTCCGCCCCCACGTGACTAGCACTGGGGTGTTCATGGAAAACCCGGACACTCTTTATCCAAATGTTTGGATCCTCAAGGAGGTGTCCAGCGCAGCGAACAAGGCAATCGGACTGTGCGGCTTTATAACTTTCACTTAGCCATAGAAGTCTACAATTTTAAATTTTGGCGAAGCCCCTAGAATCCGGAAGGTTGAATTGGGGCGCTATATACGCCTTGATCGGACAAAGCCGATTTATCGCCTAAAGAGGAAAATCTTTAAGGATTTTAGTACCTCTCGAACAGCAACCAGCTCACGCCACATCATGTCGGTCAGTTTTCGGCTTTCTCTACTAAGGTGCTCGTCCGGAAGAACCGGGACACAATCGCAGTAGTTCCCCCTGCGCTACCTTAGCCGAGATAACGGAACGTAAGGCACCAAAACAAGTGAGCCGGGCTTTCCCAACTGTAGACCCAAGACATGATTCGGAGCTGATGCATATAGTGCTATAAGTTCGGGGTGCCGCACTATTGGAAGTGTTCGGACTCTTAGTTGCCATATTACGGGGCGCCATAAGAAGCCCCTGGCAAACTGGTTGTACGAAGGTGTATGGATGCAATACCAAATAAACATATATAAGAGAAAAATACTCAAATAAGGATAATAAGCTGACGCTATATATAATCTCTATTTGACGAAAAATACGTTTAAGTGTATGTTTACAATGGATGCATTAGGCAGAGATAAAAATAGGACTATTTGACATGTCCTATCCAGGGGTAAGTCGTGTGTAGATAGATGAAGCAGGTATAGTGATCGTAAATAGATTCCACCTGGGTATTTCCTTCTGCGCACAACGTCTGTTGCCTCCTTGGGTGTCTCTTCCATATGAGTCCAACAATTCGGCTCTTCTGAGGATGCTACACTAACGCGGTGTCCTGAAAGGTAAAAAGGAAAGAGTATGAATGTATTTAGTGGTTACCCGCATTATCGACTGAGTCGTCGATTCGCCTCCTCCTATGCCCAAGGTATCTTGAGTGCGTAATTGTTTACGCGTGGCATGAATGATCCTTTGGAGGGGCTTGAGCGGAGGCCGGACTGCTAATCACGATCTTTACATTCGTGTTAGTCCTGTTGTGGGGTGCTTCGGACACGTTTGACAGTGCTCGAAGTTGTCGCTGGATTGGTTTGTCGGAGGAGGACGCACTGTACTTCTGCCGCGAGGGCTGCCGTATGCTCTTCTATTCGAAGGGAGTGGTCCATATTTCCGTTCACAACGATGACCCCGTGCGGTCCCTGCATCTTGAGCTTGAGGTATGGATAGTGCGGCACCGCGTTGAATCTTTCGAATGCGGTTCATCCGAGTAGTGCATGGTAGCCATTGCGGAAAGGGACGATGTCGAAGATCAGCTCTTCGCTCCTGAAGTTGTATGGGGATCCGAAGACCACTTCCAAGGTTATAGAACCCGTGCAGCGGGCGTCTACTCTAGGAATAACACCTTTAAAGGTGGTTTTGGTGGGCTTGATCCTTGAAGGGTCAATGCCCATCTTGCACACTGTGTCCCGATAAAGCAGGTTCAGGCTGCTGCCGCCGTCCATAAGGACACGCATGAGATGGAATCCGACGACGATTGGCTCTAAGACCAATGCGGCTAAGCCACCGTGACGGATGCTGGTATGGTGATCCCTACGATCAAAGGTGATCGGGAAAGCCGACCATGGGTTGAACTTGGGGGCGACTGGCTCCATCGCATAGACGTCCCGTAGTGCCTGCTTCCATTCCCGCTTGGGGATGTGGGTGGCGTAGATCATATTGACCGTTTTCACCTGGGGGGGGGGGGATTTCTTTTGCCCCCCCCCATATTGCGACGCCGGGGCTCATCGTCATCTTCGCTGTGTAGCCCCTTGTCCTTGTTTTCGGCGTTTATCTTGCCGGGCTGTTTGAACACCCAGCAGTCTCTATTGGTGTGGTTGGCTGGTTTGTCCAGTGTGCCGTGAATTTGGCACGAGCACTCTAGTATGCGGTCCAGAATGGATGGTCCTTGATTATTTCTTTTGAACGGCTTTTTCCGCTGTCTGGATTTAGGTTCTCTGAATCCGGCATTGACTGCCATGTCTTCCGTGCTGTCGCCATTGTTCCGTCTCTTATGTCTGTTGCACCGTGGCTTGCCGTTAGCATCGCGGCTGTCCGAAGTGCCGGAATGTGGCGTGGTGCCGCTACGAGCCACTCGTCACGGATATTATGCTTAAAAGCCGTCAGGGCTTCGGCGTCCGGATAGTCGACTATTTGGTTCTTTTTAGTGAGGAACCGAGTCCAGAATTTCCGGCTGACTCTCCGGGCTATTGAGTAATGTGGCTCAGGTCATCAGCGTCCGGTGGTCGCACATATGTGCCCTGTAAGTTATCAAGGAATGCATCTTCCAGGTTTTCCCAACTGCCAATGGAATTTGCTCGCAGGCTGTTTAAGCAGTGCCGGGCCGGTCCTTTGAGCTTAAGGGGGAGATACTTGATGGCGTGTAGATCATCTCCGCGAGCCATGTGAATGTGGATAAGGAAATCTTCGATCCATACTGTGGGGTCCTTTGAGCTTACGGATTTGAACCCTTCTGGGAATTCATGATCCATTACTTCATCCGTGAAGCAGAGGGGGTGTGCGGCGCCTCTGTGCCGGGCTATGTGGCTACGCAGGTTGAATTGGTCTGGGTTGCTATGTTCGGCCCGACCGGATTTGTTGATGATGTATCCGGCGTGACTGTCGTCGTCGCGCGCTGGGGCGCGCCCCCTTGATCCGTAGATCGATCTTGGCTGTCCTGCTTTATTGTCCAGAATATCTTGTAGGTCGTGCCTATTGCCCTGAGCCGTAGTGTATCGGCGTGGGGGTGCGGTCTGGTCTCCCGTTTTGTCCCGGCCGCGGGGTGGCCGGTCAGCCGTTTGGCGTTCGAGTCCGTATTCCTCGGCTGCCAGGACTTCAGTCTATCTATCTCTGAGCAGGTATTCATCATCTTGTAGTTGCTTCTTCTTCTTCTTTAGGCTCCTTACAGTGGCTATAAGCCTACGCTTGAAGCGCTCCTGCTCCACGAGATCCTCAGGTACGCCGAACTCGTCCTCGCCGAGGCTGATCTCGTTTTCGGAGGGGGGCATGTTGTTGTCCACCTCTGGGTATGCGTCTGTCGCCTGTTCTTCTCGGGTGACCTGCTCGTCTTCCTGTTCGGCCTGCTCAAAGGCGGGCTGATCAGGGTCATATTCTTCTTCGGCTCCATCCGTAATATTTTCGCCTCCGGGGCCGGTGTTGCTATAGCGGGGCTTGGAGCGGCGCCGACGACGCCCATTCTTTGTTTTTCTTCCTGAGGGGTTGTCCTCCGTTGCCTCATCGCCATTAGTTTCCTTCGGAGTGTCAACCATATATATATCATATGAGGAGGTGGTTGTCCACCGCCCGGTGAGCGGTGGCTCCTGTGATTCTCCTACATTGTCGTCCGTACCGTCGATGTGTTTGGAGTCGAAGTCAAGCACGTAAGTTAGATCATCGATCGTGGCAATGAAGTGGGTGGTGGGTGGGCAATGAATTCCATCGTTGTCTGCTTCCCACTCGAGCCGGACATAGTTCGGCCCGGAGTCTCCTAACAAGGAGAGAGACTTCAATAAGTCCAGCATGTCGCCAAAGGGCGAGTGCTAAAAAACGTCCGCCATGGTGAACTCCATCACCGGAGCCCAACCAGGATCGGCGGGCTCAAAGGCACGCGGACTAGATCCTGTGTTCGGATATGAATCCGTGGGTCCGGAGTCACAGGTTCCTTTAGAGGTGAAACCTGTGTTCTGCTCCATCGCCGATAAAGGTACGGCCTGCGGGGCAGGGTCCAGCCCTCTGTTCTTAGGCGAAGAAACCTATCCCAGATTTATATCCGAGGCTTCTACCGGAACGATATCCCGAGCGACGTCTGGCAGCAGGTCAAAGCCGTGCTCATCGCGACTGTTGGGCGCTTCTAGCGCTGCCCCGAATCCATTGAAGATCAAGTCTCCGCGGATATCCGCCGTGTAGTTCAGGTTTCTGAACCTTATTTGATGGCCGGGGGCATAGCTATCGATCTGCTCCAAGTGGCCAAGCGAATTGGCCCGCAGCGCGAAGCCGCCGAACACGAAGATCTGTCCGGGGAGGAATGTCTCACCCTGGATAGCGTCATTTATGACGATTGAAGGGGCCATCGAGCCTGACGGCAACGTCAATGAGGAACTCTCAATGAAAGCACCAATGTCGGTGTCAAAACCGGGGATCTCGGGTAGGGGGTCCCGATCTGTGCGTCAAGTCTGATGGTAACAAGAAGTAAGGGACTTAGATGTTTACCCAGGTTCGGGCCCTCTTGATGGAGGTAAAACCCTACTTCCTGCTTGATTAATATTGATGATATGGGTAGTACAAGAGCAGATCTACCACAAGATGGTATGAATGTAATTGTGATCGGCCTTCTAAGGACCAACCTCTCCGGTTTGTATAGACACCGGAGAGGGCTAGGGTTTACATGGAGTCGGTTACAAGGAAGGAAATATAATATCCGGATCTCCAAGCTTGCCTTCCACTCCAAGGAATCCGAAGACGGGCCAAAGTGTTGAGTCTTGTATCGTCACGCTTCGATAGTCCGGACATTGTACAGAGTCCGGCTGTCCGGATACCCCCTAATCCAGGACTCCCTCACCCACCTAGACACAAGTGATCTTTCCCAAATTAGACAAGAGGCCGAAGAGACAATACTTCAAGTCTGGTCCAGATTCCTCCTTGTAATGAGAAAGGTTAAGGACTATCACGGGAAGATGCAATCTCATTCTTTTGCAAAAATTGCATGGACATGGGAATTATCAACGCCATAAGTCGCCGTGACATAGCACACTTTGCCGACTTGGCGTCCATAGTATAGAAGTACTATGCAATGGAAAGCGCCTGGAAAACCCAAACAAAATTCTGGGATCCTCCGGCCCTCACTAAACCCCTCGTCTGAACTAAATGGGTGCGCTCTCACAAGTCACCCAATCCAATTACAAAGAAGCCAAAGCCCTCTACAGGGCGTGGAACCGTAGGGATGGCTTAACAGGCCATGCAAAATTCACAGCACACCGGGCATCATACCAACACACAGCCTTAGAGCATGTTGGATACTCCGGCAGGTGGCCAAGAACGGCGAGAAACTCCTCATCAACAATACCGCAGAGCACCATCTAGCGGAGAATAACAATACAGTACTGACAGTCTTCGAGACTTTCGCCTCCAACACTAGGCGTAAGCGAGCACTCCGCAGCCTCGCCGAAGTCTGCCACGTTGCAGCAATTAATCCGTGGAACGACATGGCCATAACCTTCAATGCCAGTGACGAACCTCAATTCCAAACAGTCTGAGCACCAGCCGCTTTCGTCCTTAGTCCAATTGTGGACAGCTTCCGACTTATTAAAGTGCTCATGGACGGCGGCAGCAGATTAAACCTCATCGATGAGGAAACTCTTAACAAAACGGAAATAGATAAGAGCCGCATTGAGCACAGCAGCACGACCTTCAAAGGAATCATCCCTAATCGGGAGAAACGATGCGCGGGAAAAATTACACTGGATGTGGTATTCGGCACGCCGGAGAATTATAGGTCCGAAGAAATCACATTCCAAGTGGCCCCGTTCAGTAGTGGATTCCACGCCCTTTTAGGGCAGGATGCATTCACAAGCTTCCAAGCTATACCCCATTGTGGGTACATGAAGCTCAATATGCCTGGGCCCAATGGAATCATCACTCTAGCTAGTGATCTGGACATAGCACTCCGCGCCAAAAACAAAACCGCCGCACTAGCCCTGAAGGCATTATCAGAAGCCCTTGCAGCCAAAGAGTTAACTGCGCTGCGCTCCACAGTGGACAGGGACGACGTGATACTCGACAAACGACCCAAGTCCACCTCTTTTAAACAAGCAGACGAAATAGTCAAATTCCAGATCCACCCAACGGACCCTACAAAAACAGCATCAATTGGGGCATAGCTAAACCCCACAATAGACTCCGCACTATGAGAGTTCTTGCGCGAGAATTGGGACATCTTCGCCTGGCATCCTTCAGACATGCCAGGTATCCCATGCAGGCTGGCCGAGCATAGCCTAAACATACTAAAGGGACACAAGCCGGTCAAGCAGACTCTTCGGCGCTGTTCAGAACCCAAGCGACAAGCCATGGGAGAAGAGCTAGCCAAGCTACTCGAGGCCGGATT
The DNA here is from genome assembly GCF_018294505.1 of Triticum aestivum. NCBI lineage: Eukaryota > Viridiplantae > Streptophyta > Magnoliopsida > Poales > Poaceae > Triticum > Triticum aestivum. The sequence continues at coordinate 324,373,539 of NC_057801.1, read as the reverse complement.
CATCAGAGAAATAAAACATCCGGACTGGCTAGCAAACATGGTGATGGTACCAAAGGAGAACAAATCCTGGCGCCTATGCGTCGATTTCAAGGACCACAATAAGGCTTTCCCTAAGGATCCCTTCCCCCTCCCCCGCATCGATCAAATCATCGACGCCACCGCAGGACACGACTCATTGTGTTTCCTCGACGCATACTTCGGATACCATCAAATTAAGATGGCGGAGTCTGATCAAGCCGCAACATCATTCATCACTCCATATGGCCCCTTCTGTTTTAACACCATGCCTTTCGGGTTCAAAAACGCCGGTGCAACCTATCAACGCATGATTCAGACATGCCCCGATACACAAATCGGCAAAACAGGGGAGGCATACGTAGACGATGTGGTCATCAAAACCAGACACGTCGAATATTTAATAGATGACCTGAGGCTTACATTCGACAATCTTCGAACATACGACATCAAGCTCAATCCGGAAAAATGCATTTTCGGCGTACCTACCGGAAAACTCCTGGGCTTCATCATTTAAAATAGAGGAATTGAAGCAAACCCGGCTAAAATCTGAGCTCTGTCGCAGTTGGCTACCCCGACAGACCTCAAGAAAATCCAGAAATTAACTGGATGTGTGGCCGCCTTAAGCCGCTTTGTCTCCCGATTAGGAGAAAAGGCACTACCTCTTTATCGCCTTCTTCGACGCACCGAACACTTCGATTGGACGGATGCGGCTATGGCCGGACTGGAGGAAATAAAAGCCCTCTTGGCCACCAATCCAATCCTGGCTGCACCAAATATCGGCGAACCTATGCTGTTATATATAGCCGCAACACACCAGGTTGTAAGCGCAGTGCTCGTCGTCGAACGAGAGACAGACGGACCTAAGTTCCCGCTTCAAAAGCCGGTATACTATGTATCCACTGTCATCACTCCATGCAAGTCACGGTACCCACATTATCAAAAGATAGCATACGCGGTCTTCATGGCATCCCGAAAACTATGACACTACTTTCAACAGTGTTTAATCACGCTGGCCTCCAAAGTACCACTCAATGACATAATAAACAACCGCGATGCCACGGGCTGGATTGCTAAATGGGCTATTGAGCTCCTCCCATTCGACATAACATACAAACCACGGCGAGCCATTAAGTCGCAAGTACTGGCTGACTTCGTCGCCGAATGGACAGAAGCCGAACTCCCTAAAGAGTACAACACGTACTCCAATTGGATCATGCACTTTGACGGCTCTAAGATGCTGGCTGGTCTAGGGGCAGCCGTTGTCCTGACATCCCCAAACGGAGATACAGTCCAATACGTACTCCAAATACTATACACAGATTCCAACAACGCAAGCGAATATGAGGCGCATGGTCTCCGGATGGCAGTCTCCATGGGCATTCAATGCCTGGAAGTGCGTGGGCATTTAAACCTCGCAATATCTCAAATAAATGGAGACTTTGACGCCAAGGACCCAAAAATGGTGGCCTACCGCAATGCCGTCCTCAAAATGTCAGCTCGGTTCGAGGGACTCGAATTCCATCATGTGGTCCGAGAAATAACCAAGCGACGGATATCCTCGCCTGCATCGGTGCTAAGCGCGACCCCGTCCCACCTAATATCTTTTTGGAAAGGTTGTTCTAGCCATCCGTGGTTTGGGAAGGGGAGACCGGCAATACCAGTCCGGATCCGAACACAACCCCAAATCACGAACAATCTAACATAATCGGAGGCTCCGCCGCCGAAATAACACCTTCTGCCCACGCGATTATGGTTGTCATTGCCCCGTGGACAGAACCCTTCTTAGCCTACTTAAATAGGCAAGAACTCCCTGAGGACCGAAATGAGGCACGTTGCATTGCGCGGCGCTCTAAAGCCTACAAAGTCCACGAGGGAGAGCTTTATAAGAAAAGCGCGACTGGAGTGCTCCAACGGTGCATCTCCGAAGAGGAAGGGCGGCAGCTCTTGGCAGAAATTCATGCCGGACTCGGCGGCCACCATGCCACAGCTTGGGCGCTCGTAAGGAAGGCCTTTCGTACAGGTTTCTACTGGCCGACAACCCGGGCAGACGCACAGGACCTTGTCCAACATTGCATTGGTTGCCAGCTTTTTGCAAATCAAAGCCATATGTCACCTACTGCTCTCCAAACAATCCCCATAACTTGGCCCTTTGCGGTCTGGGGGTTCGACATAGTTGGACCCCTTAAAGGAGGAAGCCATAAGAAGAAATACTTGTTGGTCATGGTCAATAAATTCACCAAATGGATAGAAGCCAAACCAGTTAAAACGGCCGAGTCTAGACCAGTGATAGACTTCATATCTAGGGTCGTACACCGTTATGGTGTCCCCCATAGCATCATCACCGATAACGGCTCAAACTTCACAGCCAACAAGGTGAAACTTGGTGCAGCAAAATGGGCATAAATCTTGATTACGCCTCCGTCTATCACCCCCAAACAAACGGTCAAGTCAACGAGTGAATGGTCTTATTATGAGCGGCATTAAACCCAGACTAGTGCGATCCTTGAAGGAATCAGATACGTACTAGGTGAAGGAGCTCGACTCCGTACTATGGGGGTTGCGGACCACGCCAAATCACACAACCGGATACACACCATTTTTTATGCTGTACGGCGCAGAGGCAGTACTACCCCGCGATATCATCCATGACTCACCTCGAGTGCGCATGTACGAAGAGAGAGAAGCCGAGCTGGATCGGGAGGACAGCTAAGATGCCCTGGAGGAGGAGCGTGACGTTGCAAAGGCTTGTTCCGCATTGTATCAACAGCAGGCTCGAAGGTATCAAAGCAGAGAAGTACGGGCCAAAACTTATAACATTGGTGAGCTCGTTCTATGCGTACCAGAGAAGAAAAAGGACAATCTCAAGCCCAAGTGGGAGAGTCCCTTCATCATTGATAAAGTTCTCACTGGGGAGCATACCATCTGCATGATGCATTAGATAATCGACTCGAGCCGAACCCATGGAACGCGGCCAGACTCCGAAGATTGTACGCCTAGTGCCGAACTCTGTGTTCGTCTCCTTACCTCCGCCTTTCTTTTTTATGTTATATCCTCTCTCTTTTTCTTTTTTTATATATAGCCTTAAAAGCTTCAAGTATGCTTCGACCGCACACTCCTGCCGCGCTATGCGTGCTCAATATACCTAGGGGCTTCTTATACAGAAGCTTAATATAATTATCTTCTGGGCTTTATGCCCGCCACATATGCGTCATTCCTCCATATGTACATTTTTTCACCATTATATGCATTGATATGACTTAAGTGTTGGCCAAGATGGGTTGCCTGGCTCTTGTGTTTATCCCCTACGTTCCCGTTAATTCGGCTAGGGCATAAGGGGAGCACATTTTTGATTGCTACTGTCGGGTCAGCCGGATGTGTACCCCAGACTGGGTGAAGCCGAAATCTAGGATTCTTAAGGGAATATTCGATCGGTGAACAAAAGATGTTTCTCACTTATTGCAATACATGCCCCCAGATATTTATATCCTACGTTGCTTTTTGCAATCCGGACATGCACATTAATGCATGCGTACCCAGGGAAAGGAACCGTTAACGGAACTATTCTCCCTGGAAGATGTTTCTTACTATCCATGTAATATAACATAGCTAGTTGGGTACTTGTCTGTTCAAGCACTTATGACCCCTACGCCTGGTTTCCACGTGTGCCCCGGTTTTTTCATAACTGAGCGGGTATTCGGATACACTCTGGACTGTCGGGTCCGAAGGTTGAAGCGAAAAGTTCCGCCAAGACAAATGATTTACAATCCGGCTAGGAACAAGACATGTCCTTTGAAGAATAAAGTCACTTAGACTGACTAAATTCTTCATCTATACCATCCAACAGGCTTTCTAGCCTAGAATCCTGTTGGGAATACTTATCGGCTAATGCTACCTGGTCATATACTAGACTTACAGGGATCTCTTTCCCATCTAACCCTATAGGTCCGACCTCGGCCATATGGTTCGGGTCAGCCTTGGTGTATCGCGTCTTCACCATGGCCCAGGCTTCCCTTGCACCTTGTTAGGAGGCCGATATCTTCCATAATTGGAAGCGCCGCCGTGCTCCCTTGATCATCTCTACAAGCTCCCCCAGCCTCCTGGGAGGGCGGCGGATGCCACAATGCCTGGGCAATGCCCTGCATCACCTGCCGAACTTGTTCGTGCAGTTGTGAGAGCTCCTGCAGAAGATCGCCGGCAGATCTGGGCATCTCCTCTTCGGGACGACCTGTCAACATACCTACAGATATAATTCTATTAGCCCGCTTCTTCACCAAAACTTTATAATGGATCGTTAGAGCACTTAGTAAAAATGCCGCATCGAAGCCTATTGTCCTTCACGGAGTCAGCAAGCTAGGCCCGAACATCCTTTAGTTCGACGTCCAGTCGGGTGTTCATGTCCTGGAGATTATTTTTCTCCCGTATAACCTTTGTAAGCACACGCTCGCCATCCTTCAGCTGTCTTTGAGCATGTTGCTCATCTTCTGGTACGATCTCCGGATCGCCTCCGGGATTGTCTGCAGAATCTATTATTAGATTTGCATTCATGATGAATACTAACCGGTACATGCCATTACATTCTTTTCAATCAAAACAAGCATTACCAGATGGGGCCTTTGTGGACTCCTCCATTCCGGCAACTGCGGCCCGCAGCTGGGCTTTGCACTCCTCCAGCTCTTTAGACAGCTGGGTATTCTTCTCTGTCAGAACCTAAGCATACGAGGATCCTTAAATCAGTTGTGCCAACTGTTTCAAGTTTTAGGGGCTACTGATATACATACTTATCAAATTTTCTTACCCGTGTATCCTTTACATACTCGTCCGTGGCTCTGGTGAGCCCATCTTGAGCAGCTCGGATGTATGCATCACCTGAGTTAAAGGCGTTGAATGCCACTTTGGAGTTTGTAGAGGATAATCTATCTACATCCTCTGTAGGAGGATCGCCCGACATTGTCCCCGTGTTGACCTCCGGTCTTGAGTCCGGCCTTGGAGTCCGGCTGGCGGAGACGTGGCCGGCAGTTTCTTCGGATATAGTCCGTCGAGCGCTTTTTCTACTAAGAAACCATGGACATCGTTATATTTTAAAGACAAAAAATATGTGGCAGGTTTCTAATCATACCTCTGCAATGGTGTCTCGGTCCTGACCACCTTCCTTCTAAGCCTACTCGGCTTCGGTGCCCCTTGTTGACGAGTCACCACAGGTTCAGCACGGCATCCTGATGGCCTTCCCTGTAAAATGCAATACATGTGCGGTGGGTAAGGCGCAAAGAGGGGTTCCTTCTTGGAAGTTGGGCTCCGGTTTTACTTACATGTGATACAGGGAGTAGGCCAGGATAATCCACTATGATGGCCACCAAGGCACCATCACAATTTAACTGATAAAATGTCATGTCGACGAGCTCCACAAATGTGTTCGGATCTTCTTCAAGTCCGGGGTCGAGGGCCCGGTCGGGGTTCTCTGGCTGTGGAGACGGGCTGTGTAGCTCCCTCATAGCTTTTCGCAGTTCCAGCTATGAATTGGCAAGGTAAATATTTGTGCTAAAGAATGCAGGAAAGACTGGAATAAAAGATAGTAGCTCACCCAGCTCGGGGGGTTGTACATGGAGAATCCATCCCGTGGTTTGATACAGATGAACTCCTCTTCTTCTCCTTTGTACAAATCGGACAGTATCTTCGGCAGAGCGGTGGCGGAGTATGGACCTTTACGGCCATAGCGGGTGGCGTCGTCTTCTCCATTGAAGTGCCACATGGGTTTCCCCCGGTATTGAAGTGGCTGCACTCCCCGCATTATACATATTCACATTACCTCAATTACTATCAGTCCTGATTTGGCCAGCATCTTGATCCTGTCCATCAGGAAAAGGATCTCCCTGTTATCTTCCGCCTGGGGGCTCCGGGGGCGCCAGCTTTGGTTTTTCTTCATCAGAGCATTTACCAACTCAGGAAGGCCCTTCCGAATAGGGTCCGGAAGAGGGACGTACTCCATGTAGAACCATTCTGAAGGCCAGTCTTCGGATGTCTTCTTTGGGGTAACGGACAGGTATCCGGTCCTGGCGATGCGCCATATTTCGGCTCCGCCCACTTGATATACAGACCCCTCCTGAGTGCGCGGTACGAGGCAGAATAGCCTCTTCCATAGCTCGAAATGGGCTTCGTAACCTAGAAATAGCTCGCAGAAGGCAACGTAGCGCGCGATGTGTGAAATGGAGGCGGGGGTGAAGTCATGCAGCTCGAGGCCATAAAACTCCAGGAGCCCGCGGAGGAATGGATGGATTGAAAATCCAAGTCCCCTCGGCAAGTAAGGGACAAAGCATACCCGCTCCCCCTTGGACGGGTTGGGCAAACTCTCTGCTTCCTCCCCGCCATTATAAGTGGCTAGTCCGGCTGGAATGGGGACCATGTATGCAGGCGGGAGAAACCCCTGGGTCTGCAACTCTACCAATCGCTATGGGGAACGGAACACTTCTCCCAATCGCCTGCCCTAGTGCTACGGGAGCGAGGGGAGGAGCCGTGAAGGATGGCCATGATGGTATGGATTTCTCTGGGCGCGCTCTGATGGATACTCGCTAGGAGGAGATGGTGTGATTTGGATGTGAGGATCCCCGTCTCTTTAAATAGACAATCTACTCACATGATCAGGGTGGCAAATGTAAAAAGGCCCCGACTTCACGCATTCGCTCGACACGTGGAGACAGCCATTATTAAAGCATAAAAGCCGAGGAGTGCAACATTAATGGGAAGCCGGACACTGCTCGTTACAACAGGTACTCTGGAGAATTTGGAGAAGAACCCGCCTTGCAATGCTGAAGACAATCTGCGCGCCAGACTCATCGTCATTGATGCCTGGTTCTGGGGCTACTGAGGGAGTCCTGGATTAGGGGGTCCTCGGACAGCCAGACTGTATACTTTGGCCGGACTATTGGACTATGAAGATACAAGATTGAAGAATTCGTCCCGTGTCCGGGTGGGACTCTCCTTTGCGTGGAAGGCAAGCTTGGCAATTCGGATATGTAGATCTCCTTCTCCTTAACCGACTTTGTGTAACCCTAGCCCCCTCCGGTGTCTATATAAACCGGAGGGTTTAGTCCGTAGGACAACAACAATCATAATCATAGGCTAGCTTCTAGGGTTTAGCCTCTACGATCTCGTGGTAGATCAACTCTTGTAATACTTGTATCATCAAGATCAATCAAGCAGGAAGTAGGGTATTACTTCCATCGAGAGGCCCCGAACCTGGGTAAATATCGTGTCCCCCTCCTCCTGTTACCATTGTCATTAGACGCACAATTCGGGACCCAATACCAGAGATCCGCCGGTTTTGACACCGACAACAAGGTCGCAGCTAAGCCCCCAAGTGGGAGGATTGCTCTCCACTCGGAATGTTTTTCACTTAGGCGAATTAGGTTAGCGGCTAAGACACCCACTGGGGATTTCGACACAAATGGTTACGGGGAACCAATCATTAAGATATTGTAAAAATCTTCCCTTTGAAAAGCAATCTGAAGTACTCTTATTACAACTCGTCGGGTCGAGTGATTCTAGGTATAGAAAGGACGAAGCAGCTCTGCGTTCCATGCGCGTGGCTCGTCCATGTTATTGGCTACATTGTAGATGTGGTACGCTCCATTATGAAACACCTTGGTGATGATGAAGGGACCTTCCCAGGCCAGAGCGAGCTTGTGAGGCTATTTCTGATCCACTCGGAGCACAAGGTCTCCTTCCTGAAATGCTTGACCTTTAACATTGCGAGCATGGAATCGACGCAGATCTTGCTAATAGATGGTCGACCGAACCAAAACCATATCGCGCCCTTCCTTCAGGAGATTAACTGCGTCTTCGCGTGCCTGCTCTGCTTCACCTTCTGAGAAGAGTTCCACTCGTTGGGCATTATGCAGCAAGTCACTAAGTAGCACAGCCTAGGCGCTGTACACCAGGAAGAAAGGTGTTCGGTCATTCGACCGGTTCGGCCTCGTTCTCAGCCCCCATAGGACGGATGGTAATTCAGTCACCCCAGCTACAGCAGTGTGTTTTAGGTCAGGAATTAGCTGGGGTTTTAACCCTTGAAGGATCAAACCATTCGCCCTTTCTGCTTGTCCATTCGACTGCGGGTGTGCAACGGATGCATAGTTAACCCGAGTGCCTTGGGACACACATAACGCCTTAAACTCATCAGAATCAAAGTTGGAGCCGTTATCTGTGATAATGCTGTGAGGAACAACATATCTGAATAACAACTCCTTGATGAAACTGACGGCAGTGCCTGCGCTGAGGTTTTTGATGGGCTTGGCTTCGATCCACTTGGTGAACTTGTCAACTGCTACAAGCAAATGGGTGAAACCACTTGTGCCGGTGTTGAAGGGTCGAACAATATCAAATCCCAAGACTGCAAACAGCCAAACAAGTGGAATAGTCTTCAAGGTAGATGTAGGCTTGTGCGACATGTTGGAATAGAATTGGCAAACTGTGCACTTGTCGACTATATTGTTTGCCATCTCATTTGCTCGAGGTCAATAGAATCCCGCTTGGTATGCTTATGCCACAATCCGACAGGACACATGGTGAACACAGGTCCCCGAGTGGATATCGTTTAGGATCATTCGACCTTCTTCCGGGGTGATGCAGCGTTGAGCCACTCCCGTGACACTTTCTTTGTAAAGCTGTCCTTTCATCACTTTGAAGGCTTTGGAACGACGCACTATCTGGTGAGCTTCATCTTCATCCTCTAGGAGCTCCTTCCTGAGAATGTACGCGTTGTATGGTACTGTCCAATCGGGCATGACCACCAAGACTTCCATGATCAAGTCGACCACGACTCGAACCTCAATCTCAGTTAGTTCGGTTGAACTTATTGGTTGCGGGGGCTCTTCCTTGAAGGATCTTCTTGTATTGACGAGGTATGGAGATGCTCCAAGAACACGTTACTGAGAATAGGCTTCCGAGTGGAACCTATCTTCGCCAGATCATCGGTAGCTTGATTCTTGATTCGTGGTATGTGGTGGAGCTCTAACCCCTCAAACTTCTTCTCTAGCTTTCCCACTACATTGCAATAACCTGTCATTGCGGGACTCCTAATGTCCCATTCCTTCATTACTTGATTAACCACTAGGTTTGAGTCTCCATAGAACATAAAGCACCAGACACCGAGTGAAATGGCCATACGGAACCCATAAAATAGTGCATCATACTCAGCTTCATTGTTCGAAGAATCAAAGTGAATTTGGTGGACATAACTATGCATGTCTCCTCTTGGGGACACTAAGACCACTCCTGCACCAGAGCAATTCAATATCTTGGATCCATCAAAGAACATGATCCAATGTTCCGACTAAACTTGAGTCGGCTGCTGTTGTTCTATCCACTCTGCAAGGAAATCTGCAATTGCTTGAGACGTGATGGCCTTCTTTGCCTCGAACTTGATATCTGAAGGAACAAGTTCAATCGCCCAATTTGCCACTCGACCAGTTGCATCTCTATTATTCAGAATTTCTGACAAGTTGCTGATGACTGAAATGTTGTGCAACCTTCTTCGTGGTCAGGTAAATCCCATAAACAAGCATCTGATAGTGAGGGTATCTTTGCTTGGACGGAGTTAAGACTTCTGAAATGGTATACATAGGGCATTGAACTATGAAGGCCTTGCCTTCTTCTTCCCGCTCGAGTGTCATCACTGTGCTAACAAGTTGTCCCGTGGCTGCGATGTAAAGCAGTAAAGGCTCCTTGCTAACCGGAGCAGCAAGCACCGGCTGGGTGGAAAGCAGGGCTTTGAGCTCTTCAAAAATGGCTTTAGCTTCGTCATTCCACTTGGACTTGTCAGTCTTCTTCATTAGTCGGTAAAGAGGCAGTGCCTTTTCACTGAGGTGTGAGATGAATCGGCTCAATGCAGTGAAACAACAAGTAAGCTTCTGAACATCATGCACACGCACTGGGCATTTCATTCGGAGGATTGTGCCAATCTTCTCTAGATTCGCGTCGAGTCCTCGTTCGGAAACGAGAAAACCGAGCAAGTTTCCGCCGGGGACTCCGAATGTGCAGCTCGTCAGGTCGAGTGATTCAGGTCAGGCATTAGCTGGGGTTTTAACCCTTGAAGGATCAAACCATTCGCCCTTTCTGCTTGTCCATTCGACTGCGGGTGTGCGACAGATGCATAGTTAACCCGAGTGCCTTGGGACACACATAACGCCTTAAAATCATCAGAATCAAATTTGGAGCCGTTATCTGTGATAATGCTGTGAGGAACAACATATCTGAATACCAACTCCTTGATGAAACTGACGGCAGTGCCTGCGCCGAGGTTTTTGATGGGCTTGGCTTCGATCAACTTGGTGAACTTGTCGACTGCTACAAGCAAATGGGTGAAACCACTTGTGCCGGTGTTGAAGGGTCGAACAATATCAAATCCCCAGCCTGCAAACGCCCAAACAAGTGGAATAGTCTTCAAGGTAGACGCGGGCTTGTGTGACATGTTGGAATAAAATTGGCAACCTGCGCACTTGTCGACTATATCGTTTGCCATCTCATTTGCTCGAGGCCAATAGAATCCCGCTCAGTATGCTTTGGCCACAATCCGAGAGGACACATGGTGAACACAGGTCCCCGAGTGGATATCGTTCAGGATCATTCTACCTTCTTCCGGGGTGATGCAGCTCTGAGCCACTCCCGTGACACTTTCTCTGTAAAGACGTCCTTTCATCACTGTGAAGGCTTTGGATCGACGCACTATCTGGTGAGCTTCATCTTCATCCTCTGGGAGCTCCTTCCTGAGAATGTACGCGTTGTACGGTACTGTCCAATCGGGCATGACCACCAAGACTTCAAGGATCAAGTCGACCACGACTCGAACCTCAATCCCAGTCGGGTCGGTTGAACTTATTGGTTGCGGGGGCTCTTCCTTGAAGGGATCTTCTTGTATTGACGAGGTATGGAGATGCTCCAAGAACACGTTACTGAGAATAGGCTTCCGAGTGGAACCTATCTTCGCCAGATCATCGGTAGTTTGATTCTTGATTCGTGGTATGTGGTGGAGCTCTAACCCGTCAAACCTCTTCTCTAGCTTTCTCACTACATTGCAATAACTTGTCATTGCGGGACTCCTAACGTCCCATTCCTTCATTACTTGATTAACCACTAAGTTTGAGTCTCCATAGACCATAAAGCACCGGACACCGAGTGAAATGGCCATACGGAACCCATAAAATAGTGCCTCATACTCACCTTCATTGTTCGAAGAATCAAACTGAATTTGGTGGACATAACTGTGCATGTCTCCTCCTGGGGACACTAAGACCACTCCTGCACCATAGCAATTCAATATCTTGGATCCATCAAAGAACATGATCCAATGTTCCGACTAAACTTGAGTCGGCTGCTGTTGTTCTATCCACTCTGCAAGGAAATCTGCAATTGCTTGAGACGTAATGGCCTGCTTTGCCTCGAACTTGATATCTAAAGGAACAAGTTCAATTGCCCAATTTGCCACTCGACCAGTTGCATCTCTGTTATTCAGAATTTCTGACAATGGAGCATTGCTGATGACTGAAATTGAGTGATTAGAGAAATGTTGTGCAACCTTCTTCGTGGTCAGGTAAATCCCATAAACAAGCTTCTGATAGTGAGGGTATCTCTGCTTGGACGGAGTTAAGACTTCTGAAATGGTATACATAGGGCGTTGAACTTTGAAGGCCTTGCCTTATTCTTCCCGCTTGAGTGTCAGCACTGTGCTAACAACTTGTCCCGTGGCTGCGATGTAAAGCAGTAAAGGCTCCTTGCTAACCGGAGTAGCAAGCACCGGCTGGGTGGAAAGCAGGGCTTTGAGCTCTTCAAAAATGGCTTTAGCTTCGTCATTCCACTCGGACTTGTCAGACTTCTTCATCAGTCGGTAAAGAGGCAGTGCCTTTTCACTGAGGCGTGAGATGAAACGGCTCAATGCAGTGAAACAACAAGTAAGCTTCTGAACATCATGCACACGCACTGGGCATTTCATTCGGAGGATTGTGCCAATCTTCTCTAGATTCGCGTCGATTCCTCATTCGGAAATGAGAAAACCAAGCAAGTTTCCGTCGGGGACTCCGAATGTGCAGCTCGTCGGGTCGAGTGATTCAGGTCAGGCATTAGCTGGGGTTTTAACCCTTGAAGGATCAAACCATTCGCCCTTTCTGCTTGTCCATTCGACTGCGGGTGTGCAACGGATGCATAGTTAACCCGAGTGCCTTGGGGCAAACATAACGCCTTAAAATCATCAGAATCAAAGTTGGAGCCGTTATCTGTGATAATGCTATGAGGAACTACATATCTGAATATCAACTCCTTGATGAAACTGACGGCAGTGCCTGCGCCGAGGTTTTTGATGGGCTTGGCTTCGATCCACTTGGTGAACTTCTCCACTGCTACAAGAAAATGGGTGAAACCACTTGTGCCGGTGTTGAAGGGTCGAACAATATCAAATCCCCAGACTGCACACGCCCAAACAAGTGGAATAGTCTTTAAGGTAGACGCATGCTTGTGCGACATGTTGGAATAAAATTGGCAACCTGCGCACTTGTCGACTATATCGTTTGCCATCTCATTTGCTCGAGGCCAATAGAATCCCGCTCAGTATGCTTCAGCCACAATCCGAGAGGACACATGGTGAACACAGGTCCCCGAGTGGATATAGTTTAGGATCATTCGACCTTCTTCCGGGGTGAGGCAGCTCTGAGCCACTCCCATGACACTTTCTCTGTAAAGCTGTCCTTTCATCACTGTGAAGGCTTTGGATCGACGCACTATCTTGTGAGCTTCATCTTCATCCTTTGGGAGCTCCTTCCAGAGAATGTACGCGTTGTACGGTACTGTCCAATCGGGCATGACCACCAAGACTTCCATGATCAAGTCGACCACTACTCGAACCTCAATCTCAGTCGGGTCGGTTGAACTTATTGGTTGCGGGGGCTCTTCCTTGAAGGGATCTTCTTGTATTGACGAGGTATGGAGATGCTCCAAGAACACGTTACTGAGAATAGGCTTCCGAGTGGAACCTATCTTCGCCAGATCATCGGTAGTTTGATTCTTGATTCGTGGTATGTGGTGGAGCTCTAACCCCTCAAACTTCTTCTCTAGCTTTCTCACTACATTGCAATAACTTGTCATTGCGGGACTCCTAACGTCCCATTCCTTCATTACTTGATTAACCACTAAGTTTGAGTCTCCATAGAGCATAAAGCACCGGACACCGAGTGAAATGGCCATACGGAACCCATAAAATAGTGCCTCATACTCAGCTACATTGTTCGAAGAATCAAACTGAATTTGGTGGACATAACTGTGCATGTCTCCTCGTGGGGACACTAAGACCACTCCTGCACCAGACCAATTCAATATCTTGGATCCATCAAAGAACATGATTCAATGTTCCGACTAAACTTGAGTCGGCTGTTGTTGTTCTGTCCACTCTGCAAGGAAATCTGCAATTGCTTGAGACGTAATGGCCTTCTTTGCCTCGAACTTGATATCTAAAGGAAGAAGTTCAATCGCCCACTTTGCCACTCGACAAGTTGCATCTCTGTTATTCAGAATTTTTTCACAATGGAGCATTGCTGACGACTGAAAATGAGTGATCAAAGAAATTGTGTGCAACCTTCTTCGTGGTCAGGTAAATCCCATAAACAAGCTTCTGATAGTGAGGGTATCTCTGCTTGGATGGAGTTAAGACTTCTGAAATGGTATACATAGGGTGTTGAACTTTGAAGGCCTTGCCTTCTTATTCCCGCTCGAGTCTGAGCACTGTGCTAACAACATGTCCCGTGGCTGTGATGTAAAGCAATAAAGGCTCCTTGCTAGCCGAAGCAGCAAGCACCGGCTGGGTGGAAAGCAGGGCTTTGAGCTCTTCAAAAATGGCTTTAGCTTCGTCATTCCACTCGAACTTGTCAGACTTCTTAATCAGTCGGTAAAGAGGCAGTGCCTTTTCACCGAGGCGTGAGATGAATCGGCTCAATGTAGTGAAACAACAAGTAAGCTTCTGAACATCATGCACACGCACTAGGCATTTCATTCGGAGGATTGTGCCAATCTCCTCTGGATTTGCGTCGATTCCTTGTTCGGAAACGAGAAAACCGAGCAAGTTTCCGCCGGGGACTCCGAATGTGCAGCTCGTCGGGTCGAGTGATTCAGGTCAGGCATTAGCTGGGATTTTAACCCTTGAAGGATCAAACCGTTCGTCGCCGCTAGATACAGCAGCAGCGGCTCTTGTGGCTTAGGCGCAACCAGTATTGGCGTGGAGGAGAGGTACTTCTTTAAATCCTATAGCGCTGCCTCGGCCTCCGGGGTTCACTCCATTGGGCCCGCCTTTTTCAAGATTTTGAAAATGGGAAGGGCACACTTAGCGGACTTGGAGATGAACCTACTCATGGCAGCAATGCAACTAGTGAGCCAATGCACATCCTTGATCCGCTTAGGTGCCTCAATCTGCTCAATGGCCTTGATCTTTTCCGGGTTCGCCTCAACCCCATGCTGTGACACAAAGAATCCGAGAAGCTTGTCGGACGGGACACCGAAGACACACTTCTCAGGGTTCAGCTTTAGGTTGATCTTGCGCAGGTTTGCAAATGTTTCGTCCAGATGTTGCAGAAGTGTTGCCTTGTCCTTGGTTTTGACCACTATGTCATCCATCTAAGCTTCCATATTTCTATGTAGCTAAGGCTCAAAACCAATTTGGACTGCTCTTGCAAAGGTCGAGCCAGCACTCTTCAACCTGAAGGGCATACGCAAAAAGCGATACGTACCACATGGGGTGATGAATGATGTCTTCTCTTCATCTTCTTTCGTCATGAAAATCCGATGGTACCCTGAGTAGGCTTCGAGGAATGATAGAAGGTCACACCCGGCCATGGAGTCAACAATCTGGTCAATGTGTGGCAACAGGAAAGGATCTTTTGGACAAGCTTTATTGATATCTGTGTAATCAATACACATCCTCCACTTCCCGTTTGCCTTGCGCACCACCACCGGATTGGCCAGCCACGTCGGATGGAGCAACCTCTCACCAAGCCTACCGCTTCTAGCTTTCTAATCTCTTCTGTGATGAACTCTTGTCTTTCCAAAGCTTGCTTCCTGACCTTCTGCTTGACGGGCCGCGCATGAGGACAGACAGCAAGATGGTGCTCAATCACCTCCCTGGGAATGCCAGGTATGTCAGATGCTTGCCATGCAAACACATCGACATTCGTCCGCAGGAAAGTGGCGAGCTCGCCTTCCTATTTGCCATCGAGGGTGGAGCTTATGGTAAAAGCTCCTCTCGTGCCGTCCGCCTTGACGGACTCTTTCTTGGTCTCTGGTGGTCCAGCTCTAGATCTCTTGCTCTTGCCGGTGGAGCTCTCTGGCACGTCCTCGACGGGAGCGCAACACCCCAAAGAGGTGCGCTTGCCGGAGTGGGTGCGAGAGGTCTCGCCGATCTTCTTACCTCCCGGGCTTCAATGGCAGGAGCAAGTGCCTTGGCGGCAGCTGCTGCAACTGCTTCCTGGTAGAGTTGGTCAATGCAAATCAGCGCATCTTTCTTGTCGGAGGGGACGGTGATGATGTTCATCGGCCCATGCATCTTCAGCATGTTATAGGCGCAATGGGAAGCCGTCTTGAACTTGTCCAGTGTCGGGCGACCGAGGATCCCGTTGTAGGGCAAGGGGGATCTCGGCTACATCAAAGACAATCCTCTCCATCCTGTAGTTCAACTCGCCTCCAAATGTCATGGGAAGAGTGACCTTTCCCTTCGGCAGGCTCCTCCCCGGGTTGACCCCTTGAAACGTGCTCGTCTCTTCGAGATCTGCATCAAGAATCTGCAGCCTTTTGATCACAACAGGCGAGATCAAGTTCGGACCGGCCACGCCATCAACTAGCATCTTCGTCACCTTGAGGTTGCGGATCGTTGGTGAAACCAACAATGGCAAACACCCGACCGTAGTAGTGTGACCAGGGTGGTCCTCGGTGTCAAAGAAGATAGGCGTGCTAGACCACTTCAGTGGCTTCCGTGCACCGAGTGAGGGCTCCGCCGCCGTGATCTCACGCGCCCACTGCTTGAGCTGGCGGTGAGATGTGTGGAGCGAGGTACCAACGTTGATGCACATGGCCTCTATAGCTTTCTGGAACTCGTGGTCGCTGGACTCGTCGTCCTCGTCATGATCATCGTCTTCTTGCTTCTTGTTGCGGCCCCGGGCGGGCCTCTCTTGCTGGTTATCTTTGTCGTGGCAGCCTCCTTGGCTGCCACGCTTCTTGCTGGATCCTTCGGCACCGTCCTGGCCTTTCTCCCTTGTCCCACCTCTCGTATTCAGCTTTTTGCTTCTCAACAAGCAGCTCAACTTGTTGGCAGTTTTGGAGGTCGTGGCCCTTGGTGCGGTGGATCTTGCAATACTGCTTGTCGGACCTTCTTGGCTTGTCGGCAGCCGCCAAGGCCCGACAAGCAGCACACCCAGCAACTTCCTTGCCGGGGTTGCTTGCCTTGGCCTTCTTGGCGGTGCCGCTCTTGTCGGATCCCTCGACGACAAGCACAGTCTTGCCCTTGCGTTTTATATTACGGTGCCGGCCCTTCTTCGTCGGGGCGGCGGTGTCGTCCTCTGTGGAGTTGGTTTCCGGCCGGCGTCCTCTTCGGTGTACTTCCTCCCCTCTTCAGCTCCAGCGCACCGATCGGCCAGAACGTAATGCTCGGCCACATCCTTGACCTTGTTCATCGCCAGTTCCTCACGCATCTTGCGATTACGCACATTCTAATGGAATGTGCTGATCACGGCGGCAGGGTGAACATCGGAGATGTTGTACTGCACCCGGCTGAACCTGTGGATGTACTTGCACAGGTTTTCTCCTTCCTTCTGAGGGATGATGTGCAGATCACTTGCCTGGCCATGAGTTAGATGGCCTCCAGTGAAGGTGCCAATAAACTCATGACACAGATCCGAGCAAGAAGAAATGGAATCCACCGGCAAGTGCATCAACCATGACATAACATTGGGCTTGAGCGCCAATGGAAGTAATTGGCAAGCACCTTTTCATCGCGGGCTCCAGCAGCCTGCATCGCAATGGTGTAGATGCTGTGGAACTCCGACGGGTGAGTCTTGCCATTGTACTTCTCGCCAACATCGGGCTTGAATGTGCGGTGGGAGGGCCACTGGAACTGCCGCAACTCACGGGTAAAGGCCGGGCAACCCACCTCGTAAGGCAGGCCACCGTAGCCTCCCAGTGCCGGGTGGTCCATAGCGGGCCCAGCCCGCCTATCTAACTGGTGGCGCGCATCACGCTATTGCTCGATGGTGGTTCAAGTGTCCTCAAGAGCTCGCTCCCGAAGAACTTGACGCTGATCGCGGTGGGTCCGTGGATCGGACAACGCTATGGAAATATTGTCACAAGTGTTGTCATGACGGATCGACACCCACGGTAGCTGGCGTGGGGGAGGAGAGTGCACCATGGCTGCATCACCCCCGGCCCTTCCACCACCGGCATGCGGCAGCTCGACGGAGCGCCGACCTACGGGCCCTGTTGGTCGCAGCTCATCTTTGTTGGCGATGCCAACAAAGTTTCGGATGGTGGCTCTCCACTCGTCGAGCTTCTGCGCAGCAGGAGGAAAGTCAAGGAGTAGTTGTGCGCATGCCAAAGCTTCTGCTGGCGTGGGCGGTGGTGAGAGTCGTGTGGAGTAGTTTTGCGTTGTGACTTTGAACCACATTAGAAGGAGCTCTACCACGGTCCTGCGGCGGTACGCCATTTCCGCCGGTACTTCGGCGTGCGGGCTGACCATCTTCGTCCTGTGAAGGGTGCACTGGACTCTTCCCAGGTCGGCGCCCGGGGTCGCCAGTGGGGTGATGTTGCTTGTCACGCACGACCTGGGAAGAGCGTGTCGTGGGCACCAGCGCAGGCGTCTTGGAAGTCGCCGCGCCGCCGGTGGGTGGCAAGGCGCCGCCCCCGCAGGGCCCCGCGCCGCCTGCGGGGGCCCCAACTCCGTCTCTGGAATTTGCAGCGAGCAGCCTGTCGTCCTGGGTAAGAATGATGCTGCTCGCCAGGTCTGGACCGCTAGGGCGATGTGGGTGTTCGCGTGTCGCCCCTCGGGTTCTATCCGCGACTGGCCCGCTACTAGGCCGCACCGGTACTGGCAGTCCGGTTCTGGATGAACCGATCGTCGTGGTCGTCTTCCTCTTGGGAGCCATGGCGATGGAGAGCTGCTAGACTAGCTACTAGACCAGATTTTCACAACTGCGTCGCCTACCTGGCGTGCCAAAGATGTCGGTGGGAACAACACCTATAGGATCAACGGGATCCCTACTCTGGTCGACGGGCATGGGGTCATGAGAAGAGCGAGCCTAAGAGCCAGCACAAAAGTTGTTTACCCAGGTTTGGGCCGTGGGGATTGCGTAACACCCTAGTCCTGCTTCGGTGTGTATATCAGTGTTCTTGTACTAGCTATCGAGCATGACTTGCCCAAAGAGCCGAATCCCCCTCCTTTTATAGTCGAAGGAGGCGCTACAGTGGCACACATGAGGTGGAAAGGGTACAGTAGCTATGTTTATCTCTTGCCATTATGGGACAACACGCAATAAATGCGCCCTTGATGTGTCCCCTCACTTTATCTCCGCCTCGCCCTTCTTCGAAGCGCGTCCTGGCCAGCGAGGCGGGCAGCGCCATGTAGGCTGGCAGGCTGCTGAGGTGGCATGGTGGCGGTGTCTTCACAAAGATCTGCATACCACCACACAGGAGCTTGCTGAGTTGGCTTCGGGACCACACGCTGCCACGCAGGTGCCCGCCTGGCTGGCTGGGCTGGCAGCTTCATGGGAACGGTGGAAGGATCTTGGCATGCGCGGGCCTGGCTGCGGCCTTGCTGATGCCCTCGGCAAGGGTTTTGCCGCGGCACTGCGTTCGTCCCCGGCAAGGATGTTGCCAGAGGCCTCGTCCTCTAGTCTTCATCTGTTCTTGTGTGTTAATGGTCTTGACAAAGATCTGCATGCTACCATGGAGGTGCCTCCCGAGCCCTAGTTCCAATGTTATTGATGGTGTCGGAAAACCCGGGCTCAAGGGTGGCGCGCTCCGCTAGGGTTGGGTATGTTGCCCCGGTAAGGATCTTTTCAGGGGAGTCCACCTCGCGTTCTTGCCCTTAGTGTGTCTGTCTTGGCATTGCCTTGATTGCCTTGTGGCCTCGGCTCCCCTCACTTGCCCTGCTTAGTGTGGCAGTGGGCGTGGCTCTGACTGCCCGTGCACAAGTAAAGGGGTGCAGAAGCAGAGCCCCTTCTTCTGTACAACGACAAAATCACTCGGATTTGTAGTTTTCTGGTACTCTTGAAACTCTAGTGCTGCCATCTGCTCATTTGCTGTCTTTGCACCATCCTGAAGGCAGTCTTCTGCTCTTTGACGATTATCGGAAACCGTTATCATGCCTCTAGGGCCAGGCATCTTCATCTTGAGGTACACATAAGAAGGTCGAGCCATAAAGCCAGCCTAGGCAGGTCTGCCCAGAATGGCATGATAGGCACTCTGGAAATCCACAACTTCAAACGTCAACTTTTCCTTGCGGAAATTCTTCTCATCACCGAAAACCACGTCAAGAGTGATCTGACTGAGTGAGTCGGCTTTCTTTCTTGGGATGGGTCCATGGAATCGCATGTTTCTCTCGCTGAGTTTGGACATCAGAATGCCCATTCCTTTGTGGGCCTCAGTATACAGGATATTCAGACCACTACCACCATCCATCAAAACCTTGGTCAGTCGGGTGCCTCCCACGACAGGGTCGACCACCAGCGCTTTCCACCCAGGGGTAGCTACGCGTGGCGTGTGGTCGCACTGGTCGAATGTAATGGGTTTTTTGACCACCTCAAGTACTTTGGTGTTGCCGGAGCAACCATGTTCACCTCTCTGTTAATGACATTTAGTCGACTTTTGCTCTCGAGATCGGCAAAAATTACCAAGGTGGAATTGACATTGGGGTAACCACAATCATCATCTTTATCTTCTTCTTCTTTATCAGATTCTTTGTCCTTTTCACTGGGTTTGGTTTCTCGGAAGCTCTGGATTAGGAGTCAACATTGTCAAGTTGTATGCTTGGGGAGAATCAGGTTCCCCTCCTCATCCTTCTTGGTGTGAATATGAAACGGCAAATCCATCACATTGTTTCCTTCTTGGTACTTCACTTTATTAGGGATCCAAGGCCCTTTGGGCTTCCCTTTGAACTTTCCTTGATTCAACACTGCTGCCTCAGCAGGACCTGCTGCCTCAGCATTTCGCTTCTGCTTCCGACTGGAATTTCCTCTTACGATGTCCTGGGCGACTGTTTTGTGCTTACCACTTCGGAGTCGGTCCTCCTCTTCGCCGTTAGCGTACTTGGTGGAAATCTCCATCATCGGAGTCAGGGACATATCTGTGGTCCGATCGAACTTCAGATTGAGCTATCTGTAGCGAACGCCTTCCTTAAAGGCACAGACTGCTTAGTGATCTGACACATTCTCCACTGTATGGTGCAGAGTGATCCATCTCTGGATATAGTCTCTCAAGGTTTCATTCGGTTTCTGCATGCAATGCTGCAACTCTGGTAGACCAGCAGGTCTCTTGCAGGTGCCCTCAAATGTTGTGGTAAATACTCGGGCTAACTCATCCCAACACAAAATGCTCCCAGGGGCCAACTGATTCAGCCAAGCCATGGCAGAACCTTCAAGCATCAGAGGGAGGTGCTTCATGGCTACCTCATCGCTGCCGCCACCAATGTGCACATCCACTCGGTAGTCTTCATGCCATGTGTCGGGCTTCGACTCTCCTGTGAACTTACTGACGCCAGTCGCCAATCTGAAGTTATGAGGGATCTCAACGGCTTTGATGGCTCTTCCGAAACACTCTGGGCCGGAAACATGGACCCTACTTCCACTGGGCCTGTCTCTATCCAACACATCTCTGTATGCTCTATTTCGGTTGACCAAACCCTACACAAGGACAGACCTAGCCGGGCTCTCTAGTCGACTGGAACTCTGCGGTCATTTCCATACGGATGCCTGTCATCATATCGCCTGGGCGCGTATGACCCATCCCTCGAAAGGGGCAAAGGCACCCGATGGTGGTTATCGCGGGCGTACTCACGGTCATACCCTCCATGAGCTCTTCCCAGGTGCCGATGCTGGCGGTGATCATGATCTACAAGCCGCAAAGGCGACCTAGGACTATGTGCCGATTGAACGGTGTCTGCTCTTATTGATCTGCTGTGGACTCTGTTCCGCAACTGGGACACGGCGGAGTTCTAGTCTCCTGCCGCTCGGAGCAGCGCCCTGATCTGCTCCAAGCCTCTTCCAGCCTTTGAACGGGATGGCTGAATGGACTCTGCGATACGCGCAGCAGCTGCAAAATTCTAAATCGGTGTGCGTAATACCTGAGTTCCCGATGGAAACAATTGTCATGGACGTCGACTGGACTCGGGAATCAGTCGACAGGCACGCTCGTCGAGAGAATGTTGGAGATTCTCCAGACAAGTGTGCTCAGCCAGCGTGGCCAGGGGCACTGCCTCCAAGGCCCGAGCATCAGCGGTTTCCCCTATGATGGGGGTCTGGAGAGCCTCCATGTTGAAGAGATGCAGCTCCTCCCTCTGCTGCAAGCTGAGAGGCTGGGGCTGATACTCCTCATGGCCGAATGATGGGCCATTGCTGCCACTGCCGCTGCTACTGTGACAAAAACTAGGTGGGCCCCTATTGGAGTCGACCATGAGGACTTCCGATGCGGGGTCACAACTCCCACTCTCGGAAAAGGTGTCTGTGAAATCAGTCAACATTGCGACTGATCCGCAGGGAAATACGTCGGGCTTGATTGCCGCGACTTGGGGGGTGAACGCCTGACAAGCCACCGCGTGTCTCACCCACCACTAGGGCCGCGAACGGCCAGACCGCTTGCAACGGCATACAATAGAGTGAGATGACAACGTGAGGACCGACTGGTACAGGGTTGACGGTTGACAAAGGAGGACGCCGCAGGAACTCGCGCGGAAGTGCAACGAGCCACAAACCGGGAGATCCCCGACATCGAGGGGGGCCTCCTGGAGCGAGGCGGAGTCGTCGGCGACGAAAGTGAGCGCATCGAGTCAGAACTCGCGGGCCATGGCCAAACCACCGCCGGAAACCATGCTCATGAAGATCAAAGAAAATGCAACCTCGCCGAAAGTCGCTAATACGCTTTGCCCCATGGTGGGCGTCAACTATCGTGGTACTAAGTCTGTCAGTAAGTATAGGGTGTACGTATGAGGAGGTAATGTCCTAGCTATGGTGAGATTGTACGCAAGTGTTTACGAGTTCAGGCCCCTCCCGAAGGAGGTAAAATCCCTACGTCTTGGTGCCTTGAGGCGGTCAATTAGAATATGGGACTGTGTGTTACAAGGGGTGTGAACCCTTGTCCCAGAGGAGGGGGGTGGCTTATATAGGGGTTCAATGTACATAAAGATAGGGCATTACTGACAACGCCAACTATAATGTGCTATTAATGATCTTAAAGAGTACGGAGTGAACGCCTGACCGTTGCTGTCCTGAGTGACTCCTGGTCTTCAGTAGGTCGAGTGGTTTCTTGTATGGTCAAGTGAAATCAGGAGGGAGGGGTACCCGAGTGATATGACTGGTCGAGTGGATTGCACTCGACGCCTTCAATTGGTACTCCTTGTTGTCTCTTGGGTGTCTTTGCTTCTAGGGTAGGGACCTTGGGTAGGGCATATAGGTCAGGTCTATGACCCTACCCTAGGTCTATATCATCATCATTGAACTCTCTTGCTTCACTTATATCTATTTAGAGAGTCATCAGGAATTGGTCGTTCACATGGTTAGTCATAAAATCCTACATAAACTTGTGGATCACTGAATATGATATGTTTGATTCCTTGCAATAGTTTTGCGATATAAATATGGTGATATTAGAGTCATGCCAGTGAGTGATTATGGATTGGTAAGAATACTTGTTTAAAGCTTGTGATTCCCATAGCATGCACGTATGGTGAACCGTCATGTAACGAAGTCGGAGCATGATATATTTTTGATTGTCTTACTTATGAGTGGTGGTCAAGGACGAGCGATGGTCTTTTCCTACCAATCTATCCCCTAGGTGCATGCACATAGTTGTAGCGACCCGACCTGAATGGATCGAATCTCTGCGCTTAAGTGTCATCCCTGGATCGGTATGCTGACACACACAGTACTCGAGGATTTATAACAGAGGTAAATCACATGTATAAATTAACGTAAATACTATTACCTCAAATCCAAATAGCGGAAGTAACAAGGTTGTGGGTTCCCATAAACACCAATGGCAAAGTAGAGTGTAGAAACCGTAACCCTAACGTATCACTTACTCGTCGTAAGATCCTGCAACATGAGATGTTGCAGCCACAAAGGGGTTAGTACATTGAATGTATTGGCAAATTCACACCATAGAGCAATGATGAATAAAGGCTATCACTACATGCATATTTAGCTAGTGGAAAATCTCTATGGTTATAAGTGTTTTTGCGAAAAGCCAATTTTTCCCTACTACAAAGGAATATATTTTATTTAACTATCATGGTGGTTGTTAAACATTGAGAATGGTTGAGAGCATTCTCAATCCTAATTAAACATCATCATTAAAACCCAACAAAATTAATCATAAGTAACATGATGAGATTCACATGATAATCCAAGTACTAGATACTCAAAACGTCCATAACCGGGGACACGGCTAATCATGATTAGTTTGTACACTCTGCAGAGGTTTGTGCACTTTTCCCCACAAGACTCGATTGCCTCCGTTAGATTTCTCGCACTACATGGTGATTGAGAAACGGATGACCGAGACATAGTCCTTTAGAAGAGCTAGCACCTTACGATGGGTAGACCGGTACACCTACTTTCCCCTTCATCTGCTAGTCTACCCTGTAAGAGTTTGCACGACTTCATCAACTATGCCAGAGCCCATAATGGCTTGTGGCTGCACACGGAAGTTTCTAGCATGAATAATCTCATGATCCCTTTGAGCCTGGGTGGCGGTCCAAAAAAATAGGCAAATCCTGGAAACCCAGGTACCTCAATCCACCCAGATGTGTATTTAAGTTGCCACCTTAGGTAAACCATTAAATTAACAAAACTCACATCTGTCATGGATATCACTCACCCAATCCACGTCTACTAGCATAGCATGGCATAATAAGCAAATGTAGAAGTAACTCCCAAAGGTTTGATAGTAAAACAGGTAATAGGTACTACCTCAACTACTTCCCATCCCACAGTTTAATTAGATCCTAATCATGCAATGTTTGAGGATTGATCTAATGCAATAAAACTGGGTAGTAAAAGAGGTATGATCAAAGTGTTACTTGCCTGTACTGTTGATGAATATGAGTCGCACTCAACTCCTGATAGTTCCATTCGTCTCACTCCGTTCAATCTATCGTAAGCAAGCAATAGTAACCACACATAAGCAATCACGCAAAAGAAACGAAAAGAACGAAGAAAACAAATCGAAAAACTTCAAAACCAAGCAAATAACTCTTGCAACATAAAACAATTTCTAACAGTACCAAAATTATATGAATTTGGCCTTATCTGAAATTTTAGGTCAAGAGCTTCAATTTCCAAAAAGAATCAACTCAAACGGAGTTACGAAACTCAAGTTACAGACGAAACAAGATTGAATACTAATCTGAACTAAACTCAACTTTTAAATTGTAAAAAACATGTTTAAGTTGTTTATCTGGATAGAGGGGATCATAACGAAGACGTGGGCGTTGGTTTCGTTGGATTTGGATAAGCAGACAAAAAGTTGTGAGCATTTGAAGTACAGGGACTAAACTGTAAAAGAAAACAACTACAACTAGGTCCCTGGCAGAAAAATAAAAATAAAAAGAAAAACTATACCGAACGAACGTTCGCTACCGAATGCTAACGAACGAAAACCGTTTGATCCAGAGCCTAAGCTAACGAACGCTCTCTAAATAAAAAAACGCTTAGAGAAAAAAAAAGAAAAAAGAAAAAAAACAAATGGATCTGGATCCTTAGATCCAGCTCGGACAGACAAGGAGGGGCGGTGGTTAATGCGGCGGTTGGAGTCGCCGGCGGTGGAGAAGACGGCGGCGGCGGCGACGGTTACGGACGGGCAGCGGCTCCGGTGGTCTGCTACGCCGGCGGAGTAGACAGGGAGGGGCGGCGTGGAGCGGCGAGTGTGGTGGCGGCGTCGGCGGCGGTCGACGGCGACGAGAGCGGCGGCTGCGGCTTCCGGCAGCGGCGGCGGCGGTGAGATGCGGCGGCGGCACGAGATGCGGAGAGGGGCGAGGCGAGGAGAGAGAGAGGGGCACGGGGCGAACTCCTTTATAGGAGGGGAGGGGAGGCGCAAGGCCTGGAGGAGGGGGCAAGGTGGACGCGGAGTCCAGCTGGACTCCGACGGTGGTGCTCCTGTGCGGGAGACTAACTCTTGCAGGAGCTCGGGGACGTGGCGAGGCCTGGGCCGCGGCCTCCTACGGGCGCTGGGCCGGCCCAGTCGGCGACGGGATATTTTTTTAAACATTTCCTAGAAAACAATAAATAGAAATAAACCACCAAAATAAAAATATACTATAGGGATATTATATATCCAAATTTTCAGAAAAAGATTTCCTACAACCTGAACATTTTTCTAGAGTCAAATAAAATACACACAAATTCAAATAAAGCAAAGAGTGCTCCTGCTCTAGTAAAATCCAGTAAAAATCATTTTAAAAATATCAAAATTAATTCAAATTTATTTCTCTCCAATTTTCTGATGTAGGGAATCATGTTACCCTATTTTCCATATATTTTTTTGGGAGAAAAATAAATTGAATAAAACTCAATAACTCCAAATTGAAAACAAAATTCAAAAGAACTTTGAAATTAATTCTTTGAAACTCCCAACTCATATTTCATATGTTTTGAAGAAGTCATTTTATCTTCGCTCGTGAAATCCATTGAGTTGCATAAAGTTCCTGGGTTGGAAATAATTTCCAAATGAAATTCAATTATTTTTCAACACCCCTTGTCATTTAAGTAAATGGAAGAAGTCATGTCATCTTCTCTCCATGGTTTTGTGGTGAAAAGAATTTGAATTCATGGAGATCAAAATGCAAAAATGAAAGTTTGGGAAAGTTCTTTTATTCCTTGTCATTTAACTTTCAAAAGTTTTGAATTTCACTCAATTCACACAATCAATCAAACAATTAATCAAAACTATCTATTTATTATAACATTCCAAAATTTAGAATTTTGGGATGTTACAGTAGTACTTTGTTTGGATAGCTAATAGAATCTTGCGATAAGTATGTGAGTTCCCTATGACTAATGTTGAGTCCATGGATTATACGCACTCTCACCCTTCCACCTTTGCTATCCTCTCTTGTACCGCGCATGTTTCGCCGGTACCATACATCCACCATATTCCTTCCTCAAAACAACCACCATACCTATCTATCATGGCATTTCGATAGCCACCTGGATATATCGCCATGCAACTTCCATCATCATCATATACATGACTTGAGCATTCATTGTCATATTCCTTTGCATGATCTTAAGATGGCTAGCATGATGTTTTCATGGCTTGTCCGTTTTTTGATATCTTTGCTATGCTACATCATTGCACATCCTAGTACACTGCCAGAGGCATTCATATAGAGTCATATTTTGTTCCAGTATCGAGTTGTAAGTAAATAAAAGTGTGATGATCATCATTATTAGAGCAATGCCCAGTGATGAAAGGATGATGAAGACTATGATTTCCCCACAATTTGGGATGAGACTCTGGACGAAAATAAAAAGTAAATAAAAAAGAGGACAAAAAAGGAGAGCAAAATAGACAAAAAAAGAGAGAAAAAAGAGAGAAGGGGCAATGCTACTATCCTTTTACCACACTTTTGCTTCAGAGTAGCACCATGTTCTTCATATAGAGAGTCTCTTCAGTTATCACTTTCATATACTAGTGGGAATTTTCATTATGTTCTAGGTCTTCAAATGCCCTAGGTCCTCATGAGCAAGCAAGTTTGATGCACACCCACTTAGTTTCTTTTTTGAGCTTTCATACACTTATAGCTCTAGCGCATCCAGTGCATGGCAATCCCTAGTCACTCACATTGATATCTATTGATGGGCATCTCCATAGACCATTGATATGCCTAGTTTATGTGAGACTATCTCCTTCTTTTTGTCTTCTCCACAACCACCATATTCTATTCCACCTATAGTCGTATATCCATGGCTCATGCTCATGTATTGTGTGAAAGTTTAAAAGGCTTGAGAACATTAAAAGTATGAAACAATTGCTTGGCTTGTCATCTGGGTTGTGCATGATGAAATACTTTGCGTGGTGAAGATGGAGCATAGCCAGACTATATGATTTTGTAGGGTTAACTTTCTTTTGCCATGTAATTCTAAGAAGAGATAATTGCTTTTTTAGTATGCTTGAAGTATTATTGCCTTTATGTCAAGATAGACTATTGATTTGAATCACTCGTGTCTTAATATTCATGCCGTGATTAGATTATGTGATCAAAATTATGCTAGGTAGCATTCCACATCCAAAAATATCTTTTTTATCATTTACCTACTCTAGGACAAGAAAGAATTAAGCTTGGGGATGCCGATGCGTCTTTGTCGTATCTATAATTTTTTATTGTCCCATGCCAATATTCTACAACTTTTACATACTTTTGGCAACTTTTTATACTATTTTCGGGAATAACATATTGATCCAGTGCCAAGTGCCAGTTTCTATTTGTTGAATGCTTTTTGTTTCGCAGAAAATCCATACCAAACAAAGTACAACCGTTATAAAAACTTACGGATTTTTTTGTAATATATGTGATTTTTGGGAAAAAGAATCAATGCGAGACCATGCTTGAGGGTGGCACAAGGCAGGGGGCTTGCCAGGGGGTAGGGCGTGCCTTGGGCCCTTGTGGTCACCCTGTAAGATGGTTTGTTCCCTTCTTCCGCTGCAAGAAAGCTAATATCCGGATAAAAATCGTGTTAAAGTTTCAGCCCAATCGGAGTTACGGATCTCCAGAAATTTAAGAAACAATGAAAGGCCAGAATCTGGGAACGCAGAAATAGAAGGACACACACACACACACACACATACACACACACACACACACACACACACACACAGAGAGAGAGAGAGAGAGAGATCCAATCTCAGAAGGGCTCCCGCCCCTCTGCCACCATGGAGGCCATGGACCGGAGGGGAAACCTTTCTCCCATCTTGGGGGAGGTCAAGGAAGAAGAAGGAGGGGGGCTCTCCCCCCCTCTCTGCCGGTGGCATCGGAACACCGCCGGGGCCATCATCGTCACGGTGATCTACATCAACAACTTCGCCATCGTCATCACCAACTCTCTCCCCCTTTATGCAGCGGTGTAACACTCCTTCTCCCTGCTGTAATATCTACTTAAAGTTGGTGCTCCACGCTATATATTATTTTCCAATGATGTGTGGCTATCCTATGATGTTTGAGTAGATCTATTTTTTCCTATGGGTTGATTAATGATACTGACTGGTTTGAGTTGCATGTTTTATTATTTGTGTTGTCCTATGGTGCTCTCCGTGTCGCACAAGCATGAGGGATCCCCACTGTAGGGTGTTGCAATATGTTCATAGTTTTCTTATTGTCTACATTGCGTGAGTGATAGAAACACAAACACGGATAAGTGGGTTATGGCGTACGGGAATAAAGAGGACTTGATACTTTAATGCTATGGTTGGGTTTTATCTTAATTATCTTTAGTAGTTACAGATGTTTTCTAGAGTTCCAATCATAAGTGCATATGATTCGAGAAGATAAAGTATGTTAGCTTATGCCTCTCCCTCATATAAAATTGCAATAATGATTACCGGTCTAGTTATCAATTGCCTAGGGACAGATAACTTTCTTGTGACAAAAAGCTCCCTGCTAAAACTAACTTAGTTGTTTCTTTATCGAAACAAACCCTAGATTTTATTTACGTGCTCTTTATTATCTTGAAAACCTATCCTACGGTACCTACAAAGTAATTCTAGTTTTATACTGGTTCTAGGTAAAGTGAACATCAAGTTTTTGTAGAGTTGTATCGGTGGCCAAGTAGAGTACGACACTCTTATTTATCCAGAAAGGCTACAACTTATCCCCTATACTTGTGGGTTATCAAGTACTTAGGCATGTACAAAACATATAGTGTTAGTAAAACAAATGCCTATATGCCACGCATGTTCATACTATTTGTGCCTTTTTACTTCACCTACTATGCTACATTACTCATGTTCGTACATCCCTGGGTACATGTCTGTCTCGTAGTTCCAGTGCCACGTATTCTTCATAGATGGTACGATCCATAAGGGTGGGAAATGGGAGTCCATATCATCGCAGCTTCTTAGTGTGGCTCCCCATGATAGAGACTCATCCAAATTGAAGCGGCATAGATCAGGGATAGGGCATTCCCATGATAGAGACTCATCCAAACTTATGAATCCATCGGTGCGCAATAGAATGCACCCGTTCTTCATGAATGGTAGGCTATCGACGTCGTGCACGGAACGAGGCATTGTTTCCACTATGGGGTAGTTGTCCCTAATGAAAATCGAGTACTCTTCAAGTGTGTTCATCCGCACCTAGGTAGCATCACGGGGGTCAAACACGCCGTTGTTCATCTAGTACACCTGGCATCTCAAACCTGGATACACGATGACGTGCATGGTTATAGTCCATGTAGTATAATAAGGTGACGTAAGCAGAGGATTCAGATTAAAAAATATTTTATATTGCTTATTTCTATGAGGGGGAAGGGAAGCAATGTATAGACCAGCCATGGCACAAGTGACGACAATCAATTTGAGAGTGTTACCTGGGCCATGTACATTAATTAAGGTAGGAGTAGTTTTGTTTGATGGGATTATGGCTACCTAGCTAGTACTACACGTTGAAATTGTTAATTCATTTATAGTTTATACAACTGGCATTATAAAGTTGCATAGATGACTATCCCAATCAATGAAAAAAGAAGGAAAGAACTACTCCTGGTCCTGGACTATAAAGAGACATGTACTAAAATGTTATAAGACATTGGTACGCGTCGGTGCTATACAAACGGTTTTTAACCTCTTTTTGCGACGGTATTTGGAACCGTCGGGGATAGGTCCTCCTAGCACACAAGCTGGGGCAAAATGAGCTCGTGTGCGATCGGGCGAGGCATCAAAACCCAAATGATTTCGTTCGTATGTACATCCCCACACGGTGAATCCCAGAAAAACATTTCCATTCGTATGTATATCACACACAGTTAATCCAAGGAGAATGTTTCCGTTCTCATGTACATCCCACGCAGTGAATCTAGGGAATGTGTTTCCGTTCATATGTACTTCCCACAAAGTCAATCCATGGAAAATGTTTCCCTTTGTATGTACATCTCACACAGTCAATCTAAGGAAAACATTTCCGTTCGTATGTACATCCCACACAGGTTTATGTATATGCTCATGTGTGACACGTGTAACTATCACACATGCTCTGCCTTGGTTAACTGTTTGCTTTATCAACTACATCACACACGATGAAGAAAACTGTGTGGCATTGGGCTATCCATCACAAGTGCATTTACTTCTACAACCATTTGCAAAGTTCCATGACCCATTTAGCAGGTTTATTAGTTTAAAATTAATAATTCTAGTATTACGCAAATTTCACATTTCATATCGAACAGCTGTTTGCCAATTTCATATCATACACATAGATATATTTTAACATCTCGGTACGATAGCTACCGGAAAACAGCACAGTACAACATATAAATAGTTCAACTTCATAAGAACAATATTAGAACAATATATTCATTTCCCTAATCGAGATCATCCAGGCTCGCGTTATCCACCTCTACTTTCAGTTTAGTAAGAACCTATTTTCCACTGGCCAACTGGGAAATTGCCTCCTCCTTCGTTAACACCATCTTATCAAAGTCTGACTTAAAAAATCTGAGCTCATTCTCCACCTTCCTCTTTTTATCCTGCATCTTCAAATATTCTTCAGCGTTGACAACACTTTCTCTAAGCCTACCTCTGTTCTCTTCCTGATACATGCTCCAGAGCTTTGCTAGGCACATCTTCAAATATTGTGGCCGCTCCTGATCAACCCACTCCAAGTAAGAACACTTATGTTCATCCTATTATATTTAAAACTAGATCAGTAACAATTGTGGGGAAAATGGGTTTATAGCAACATAGAAAATCACCAATACTTATTTTGAAAAACTGAAGAAATGGGTTAATTATGACATATCTTCTCAAAAAGATCAATATGCAAAATTCTGAAACATCAGAAGTTATAATTGACTACAACAAAGCTACATGTTCTTACTCATGTACTATAAATAACAAACTAAACTTTTTAAGAGGAAGGTAAATATAACTGCAACAGCATAGCGATAGTGTTTGAATGACACCAAATTGATACTAACATGTGTGTACATGCACAAATTTTGTAACATAGAACTAATAGCACTAAGGCATCCACTATGTATGCCAAAACCTGTGTAAAGACAACAATTACTACATCTCGCACCGGTGCCCTGCACTGGCGAGCCGATGCAGTGAAAAAAATTAGGGACCCGAACTCCGGAGCACCTAGGTGCTCCAGCGCCCAATTCCTTCATGCCATTAATATTTAGTATTTTACTGCTTGGCTGCTAGGATGTGTGGACAAGTTAGCTCCACAAACTGCTGAAGCGGTACCAAATAATTTTCGAATGGCACCGCTGATGAGATTGCAACATTTTTAGATACTAGGTTCAAACTATGACAATGTCTTAGGATGCCTTTGGTTGAAGGTGTGGTATGATTGGGTTGGGACCGTGGTTGTGTCTGAACCACATCTAACAAATGATTTGTAACAATGAAAGAGGGTCTAACCTTCTCTGCACATGCCATAAACTTCCTCCCACTGTCCATAGATTCAAACCCAACTACCTTCACACATGGAGATTGATGGTGACAACGAGCAGGCAGATCTTCAGCCACCCCGCTCCATTCGTTGCAACTGATGGTCCTATGGAACTACATGAGGAAGAAATGACTGAAATCGACCTGAGGGTAAAAATCCTTCATTCCAAGTCATAGCCCGAGAGAGAGAAGAGAGGCATACCCGGGTGGTGAAGGTGTCTTCATCATCGGAGGAACTTCTGGAGAGGTCTTTGAAGAAGACCATGGCGACCCCGGCGGTAGGATGCGAGACGGCGAGAGAGAGGAAGCAACCGAGGAAGCGGCTATAGCTTAGGAAGGAAGGAAGGAAGGGGGAAACAGGGGAAATGTGACTTGTGGTCGGGGAGAAAAGGGGATGGGGAGGCGGGAGGGTAGATATATCGGCGGAAAGCCAAAAATAATGTGGCGCGCGGTGCTGCCGGACACCATTCACTTTGAATGATAGTGTGCATCACAAACAATTCTTCTGCTTAACGCACATGGGATGAGTTTGATAATTGGAATTTTGGTGGGAATTTCCCCGCGTACATCATTGCATGATTTATCATCGGTTGCTAATTTGGGCACACAAAAGAGAGTACAGCACACACACTAGACTTACTGAATCGAGAAATTTTAGTAATTAAACAGAGACAGTTCACCTAAACATTGCTCTAACAAAAAAACAGCATTAAAAATAAAGCCTAAGTACGAATAATTTTAACAAATCCGTTGCCTCTCCGGCCTATGCATCGTCGGTGTGAGATGAGACGTCGATGGCTCTTCTTGTAGACATGCCGCCATTGGTGGACTCCGCGTCCCCCCTGCTGAAGTCCACCGCATCCTCGTCCTCATCCTCGTCTTCGGCGCCACCCTCAAGGTTGTAGTACTTGTAGTAGTGGCTATGCCAAAGCTCGCGTTGGTACTACACCACCGATTCCTCGATGGACAGACTCTTCCCTACCTAGACCTGGGCCATGCGCAACTCCCCCTCCCGGCGCTCCTCGATATTCGCCGCCTCCTGCATCTCCAGCTCCCGCTCAACGATCTCATGAGGAAGTAGGTGCTCCATGGCCGCCGCCTCGTTCCCGGACGTGGGTTGCATGCTGGATTCCGAGGTGGCCTAGAATATCTTAGCGTGCATGGCCTCGAATTGGGCTAGGGCAACATCGGCGGCACGGAAGGAAGCTCGAGCGCTCTCGACATTTGCAGCCATCATCGCAGCAGCAGCTGTTGCCGTCTTGGCTGCTGCAGCTGCCCTGTCGGCTGCCGCAGAAGCCATCTCAGTGGAAGCAGCCACGCTCAATGCTTATGCAGCGGCACTCTTGGCGTAGGCGGCCGCGCTCTCGACGCTGTCGGCGGCGCTCGGGGGGGGGGGGACACGGCAATCGTACGGGCCTTCACGAAGTGTTTCCACGGCGTCATCTTTTCCAGAAGGGGGTGCGGGAATTGGGATCGGTATTTGTGGATTCGGGGGTTGCCGGCACTCTATCAGACGAGCCGGCGAAGCATAAGAGGAAGACTTAAATAGACCCAGAAATTTTCATCTCAAATGATTCCTACAAAACAACTGTGTGTGATGTTGTAGATATTTTTTATTAGCGGTGAAAGAAAAATTTGGAGTAAAGTGGCAACAGATGGTGTTTTAAATGTACGACAAAATTTGTAGTACTAATACAACTGTCATGTCAAATTTTGGAAAATTTCAGGGGTCATTTGACCATTTAAGTCATTTAAGTGATTTTATAGCCATTTATTGACCGTAATTCAAATTTGAACTACATGTACATGTAGCAGCAAACCAAAACGGTTTGAAAGGTCATATTCTGTGTACTTTTGTGCGATTTATTTCCACGTGCAGTAAATTGGAAGGAATTTTCAAACATATTGGTCTAACGGCTATGACACAATTAAGCATGGAGTGCCATGGCATTTAAATTCCAAAAAATAAAAAACATGAAACCTTGCTTGATGTAATGTCATACCACCAAGATGATGTGGTACAAACATTGGCCTGTTTGACGAAAGTTTAGACACACACCCCTCACAAACCGGAGCAACTCACTAGAAGGCTCGTGGTTTCAAGAGGGAACAATGTATGTTCAATGACGAACAGCAGATAGCTTCCTCTTACGGCCTTAAAAAAGTTTCTACGTGTAATGTGCACTAATACAACTGTCACGTGAAAAATTGCAAAATTTCAGGGGTCATTTGACCTTTTGAAGACATTTAAGTGATTTTCTAGCCATTTAATGACCGTAATTCAAATTTGAACTAGATGTACATGCAACGGCTAACCATAACGGTTTGGAAAACCATGTTTGTGTACTTGTGTGCGAGTTAATGCCATGTGCTGTAAATTAGAAGGAATTTTCAAACATATTGGTCTCACGGCATGGACACATGCATGGAGTGCCATGGCATTTTGATTTCAAAAACTAAAAAAATGATCAGAAAAACATGAAACCTTGGTTGATGTAATGTCATGCCACCAAAATTATGTGGTAAAAAAATTGGCCTGTTTGACAAAAGTTTGGACACACACCCTTCACAAACTGGAGCAACTCACTAGAAGGCTCGTGGTCCGAGAAGGGAACAATACATGTTTGATGACGAACGGCAGATAGCTTCCTCTTACGGCCTTCAATTTTTTTCTACGTGTAACGTGCACTAATACAATTGTCATGTGAAAATTTCGAAAAATTTAGGGGTCATATGACCATTTGAAGACGTTTAAGTGATTTTCTAGCAATTTAATGACCGTAATTCAACTTTGAACTACATCTATATGCAACGGCTAACCATAACGGTTTGAAAAATCTTATTTGTGCACTTGTGTGCGAGTTAAAAGATCATCACACGATGTAAATATCTGGTGTTCAAAAAACAAAATGTAAATTTTGGCAAGACAACTGGCCCCACACGATTGGCACTCTATTTCACGCCTCGAGCTCTGGAAGGTGAGTGGCGGGCTTTATTAATACGACATGGTTCTGCATTGGGAACCGTTAGCTATTATGTTCACACCCGGATTTTGCTGTGGGAATCGTGTGTAATTCGCACTACAGTACTCGTAAATTCTAGCGACCGGCGTGTGTACTATACCTGTCGATATTGATTCCGGCCGCCAATAAATACTACCTTGCTCACGTCATCCCTCCTGCATTCTTATCAAGATCCCCCTTCCTCGCCCTCTCTCTCTCTCTCAAATCTCTACCATGGCGCTGCCAGTCTGCCGACGCACCGACGAGGAGTCGCCACCCCCGAGGACGCTCACTCGAAGAGCAGCGACGAGGACACCTACGCGCCGCCGGACGAGGTTGCGCCAGACCCCCCAATTTTGGATTGGTTTTGGGGCCAGTACAATCTTTGTCTTCGGAAGTCGCTGCCGCCGGCTGAGAAAGCCAGGCAAGTGGCTTTCAAGAACTACATGGCGGAGGAGGATGCCAGGTACCAGGCGACCTGTGAAGCCCGTGATGCCGCCTGGAAAAAGGAGGCGGTGGAGCTTTGGGGGCTGGCGAGGAAGGCCATGGTGCTAGGTGCCTCGTCACTGCGTGAAGATGGGCCGATAAGCTCCAGCATGTCACCGACGAGGAGCTAGGTGCCTAACAAAATGGCAAGATCGTTCGTGCACATCCACCAGGAAGAGGCAGATCGACACTTCAAGCGCTGCGAGGCGGAGGAGGCGGAGTACAGCCTCCGCTCTGGGAAGACACCACAGACCAGGGATCTGCTGGCGAGGGGCTACTGGAGTACTGGCCCCAGGAGGGATTATTAGTTATAGTATTGTTCGTTTTCAGTTTTGATGCATTGTACCTAGTAGTTAAGTATCATCACGTATATGTGATGATATTATATATATTTTGTGATGAACTAATGAACAATTAATATTATTTATATTATGAATTCCATTTTTTATCTATTTTTGTATACTAGTTTGAATCTATCTGTTATCATCCACATATACAGAATGGAAAGCGTGCAAACACACCTTGAAAAAGAACATATAAGAACGAAAAACAAAGTACACACATTGAAACAGAGCAATAGTATGATTGATGTGAATACATAGCTATCCACGTCGAAATGACTCAACAAAATAAAACACGTCCATGAGACTATGACCAGCAGCCCTTGCCTATGATAGCTCTTGGCTCTGCCTAAACTCGTGCAGGCGTTCGTCCAAGCGATCGACACACTCGCGGTACATCTGGAGCGCGGTCTCGAGCTCCAAGTTGGCGATATCATAGGATATCACAACCTCGAGGATGCGACGGCCATGTTCATCTACTGCACCCATGTGGATACCTGGGCCAAGGAGGTGGTCGAGCCTACAGACCAGCGTGTTGGCATCGAGCGGGCCGCGAACAAGGCGAACGGCGCCACCCATGCGAACGACACGGCGGGCGCCGGTGCAAGTACGGCCGGCCGGCCTTTGCTGCAAGTACAATGCAGAGGGCCTGTGCCCACTCCTCGCGAGGAATGGGGGTACTGACGGGACGTGTACCCAACTATGACACCCTATCAACAGTAGGCAAGCACCGATGGATCCGCTCTTGCTACGCAACACGTCGCGCCTCTCGCTCTACGGCGCTCCAACGGTCTCGTCGTATGGCAAGCTATAGCCTATCGACGCAGACGCGGCTAGATTGCTCTACGGCGCGCCATCGATCATGTTGTGTGGCGAGTTGCAGCCTCTCGGCACTGACATGCCTATCTTGATCCGCGGTACTGAAGTGCCATGCACCAACGGTCTACTCAACCCTAGAGATGACATGCATCACGACGTCGTCCATCACGTTGCCGGGGAATGCTGCAGCCTCGATGGGCCGTGGCACCTCCTGGTTTTCCTCATTGCCGAGGTTGATGGCAGAGGCGGTGCTTTGGTGCATTGGCATGCTTGGAAAAGGTGGATGTGCTACAAGATGCGCTTGTTGCCTCCGTGCATCGTGCCACGCCTAGGTTTATGTGCAATATGACTGGGTGGTAGGAAACATGTGAGGAAATGGCGGGAAGCGGTGGCGTGTTCATAGAGCTCCATCAATTAATGGAAACTTAGTATATATGGAACATCAAGCTTGCACAAGAATTAGATGATGATGAGATGAACACAGACCACACTAGGGAACCAGTTGGGGATGAATTCATCAATCGCAAACGATTGTACACTAGCAAGAATTTTCCCACAACACACACGACTTATTCCATCACAAACAGGTCGGATGGATCAACTGTATGCCACATATACACATTGTCAAAAAGTAATGCGGTAGACCTTCTTTAACATTATGTGAAAAATAAAATAAAAATAAAAATATAGGACCTCGAGGTTAAATTGGCTGAGGGAATGGGTTATTTCAGTCATTTGACCAAAATGACCCATCCTATCAGTAAATTTAACATCAACACAACTTCCCATCCAGTCACCTAGCTGATGGCTACTCCAGCCCGAGCACACTTAACTTGAGAGTTCTCTTAGATGAGCTACTGGTGGAACAGCTAGTCTAGGATGCCTCTTCGCATCCTTATGGCCTATCCCGATGACCTCCCGTCCCCCAATGGCCAATAGATGTTGCGTAGACAGAGCATATCAAATATGTCTTATTAGAAGCAATCGTTTGTGTTATTATCGGTCTTCACACAAATTTCTAATTACAGACCAGTTTGCCGTGTATCACACACATCTTGTTATATCAAATCGTTTCTGTTCTCTTATCTCAACGCAAATAGTTCATCCGAGTGAACCACATGTCGTATATCCCAGACACCTTGATCTGCCTGACCGTTTCTTTTCTGTTTCCTAATCACAAACAGTTTATCCGAGTGAACCGTATGATGTATATCGCACACACCTTCATCTTGCTGCCCGTTTCTTTTGTTCCTCCTAATCGCAAACGGTTAATTGAACTGAACTGTATTCCCTGCATCACACACGGAACCAAAATCTGAACCGTGCTTGATGCATCCGTCATCGCAAATGTTTTGCACCTTTTTTGACGGTTTTTTACACCACCGTTTGCAATTATTGCATCGCAGACAGTTTCATCGAAGGGTCTCGAATCGTAGTGTCGTGTTAGCAGCATCCTGCGGTAGTGAGACGACATGGCAATAAGATATAGGATAGTTCCTGGCTCTACTACTCTTGGATCGGAGAGAAGGGATTACCTAGGTACATGATCAGGGTCCGATCGTGATAGATCGTGGCACCTTGTTGCCCTTCAATTGTACCATGGGTAATGGTTCCTAAGATAGTACGTCCCAACTGGGTGTCATCATCTACAAGGTTCCATGTTTGATCAAATGCTCCATGCACATCAATGATTGGCGATCTGATTTTGATTGGGGGATGACTTTGCCATGCATAATCGTGCAAACAAGGCGGAATTCATAGAAACTGGATGAAAATCATTACATTTTGAAAAATTTCCATATAAACTGGACGAGATACATTATAGTTTTCATACAAACCAGAGTAAAACCTACTCTGAACAAGTTGCAACTGTAATGTGGGCGGCTGACGGATGACGACCAGCCGTGATGTTGCTTGAGGCTAGTCATAGTGGGGAGTATCATATACAATATAATAGTATGTGATACTAGTGTGTGATATACAACTTTTATAGTGCATAGTATCATAGAGTAGTATCATAGATGATCATATTTATTGCCATGCATGACACCCTATCTCTTCTTTAGTTCCCTACCACATCACCATGTATGCTATTCCAAAGTGTATGTACCAGCTAAGTTACCACCACTATGGCCAGCCTCGACGCGGAGCAGTCGCGTGCACCGGGGAGCGGCGCTCTCTCGGCCGTCGCGCTACTTCAAAGCCGATGCCAGTGAGAGGTCGCATCCGCTTTGGCTAGGCATTAATGCGGCACTAATGCTCTAGGGCGGCTCTAACCGTTTCAGGCAGGAAGCGCGCGCCGGCAAGGGAGGGGGTTTGGGTCAGCTAGGCGATCGGATGTGGGTGTGGTGGTGGTATTGATTTTGTAACGTTTCAGGTGTAGTACTGGTAGTTTGCAAAACTAATCAATTATTGCCCTCAGTATCCTAAAAAATTATGGTAAAAATGATACTTGCAATGCATGCATGCGTGACCAATATAAATTACTAATAAAAAACTACTACATGCGCACAAAGATTTAATGCACATTGTAATCTCAACATGTGAAGGGGAGCTCTAAATTTGAATTTGAAATTTATAAAAGGGAAAAATTCAAAACTTAGAAAGGAGCAAAGCGTCTTCGTACTCGTACAACAACAAATCGTCCGCAGACAGCATGGTCCACCTTTGACCGCCATGTGCAGGGTTCGTGAAGGGAATCGCGATATCGAACACCGTGATGAGAGTGTAATTTTGGTTGGCGGACGACCTTATCGGGGCTGTCGGGATTACTATCTTCTTCAATCTCACCATGGTCCCGTCATACGAATTCAGATGATGGCCCATTGCACAGCTGATCGCAATGTTAGACAAAGGTTCTATGGGAACGGTGTGACCGTTGTAAATGTTATGCAAATTGATGTTGGTACCCTCCTGTACATATGGAAGCCAATCTCCACTGGCACCAAGTCTAACCTGTGAAACAGTGGGAAGTAGGGGAATTAGGAAATGGACACGGAAGTAGTTTTAGAATGCATTTATACGTGATAAAACTCTTCACTAACCTTCTCATTGGACAAAATCCGAGTGCCCCTCAACGTCGGCATCTCAAGGGGCATCAACTTGCAACTACAGCAACACCGCGCTGGAGAGACCCCCAAGTAACATCCTCGTCGTCGAGGACGCATGGCAGACCAACTAGCATGGCCTTCTCCCACCCATATATACGCACCCCCTTAAAATATTTGGTGCAAGTACCGCAAAGTGTTGCAGATGTGAGGAAGTCGAAGTGACTTATGATTTGTCCCAAAGGATCGTCATCCAAGGTCTCCCAACCTCGATGAGGACGAGAAGCAACACCGCCTTGCGAATCCATGACAATGGCAACCAACTGCCTTATGCCTTGTGGAGCTGTTTTACACGAGAGGAGACGGTAACTGCAGGGCTTCAACCCTTCAGAAAGGATGTTTTGTGGGCGCGCTCTAGTGCAGTTTATATTTGAGACTAGCAAGAGGCCCATGCGTTGCACGGAACATCAAGAGCAATTTATAGGAGTTGTTTGTTTTTTATAAGAGGAGAGATAGAGATTACGGAGCTGGTGGGCGGTTCGCTGTATGGTACGTTCGCATCCATCCACTAGCCTGGAATTAAAGCACGCACGACATTTACTAGGATTAGTTGTTTTCTGGGCGCATGGACCAACGCGGACTAGCATACCTCGTCGCCCTTTTTTGAGAACGCCTTCAACAAGTACGTGCGTGACATGCGTGCATGCAAATCTTGTTGACTAAACCGTGCGAGGCCGAGCTGTAGGCTGTCGAACTACAGCCAACATGTTGCAGCCATGTCATCCACACGCAACTTAAAGGCCAGTTCATACTCCGCTGGACTATACTATACTACTATGCATTATTTGGGACGAATCTTCCTTGGAGCTCGTGCTGCAGCTGGCGTACTCCACAACCCACTTCCGTTCTCCTTCCTCTTCCACCGCCCGTGCACGTTCGCTGGAAACGATCGGTCAACCCTTATATAGGAGTGCTAGGACAAAAATATGTATGCATGACCACTAAAATTTCCTTTCTCTTATCTCTATGAAATAAATGTGGTGTGAACCTCAAAGCCCATTAAGTCTGAGTATAATGGAAATCGCCATCCTTCTCCAGATCCGCTTTGCCGACATCGTCATCCTCCTGTTCGGGCTCCGCATCATCGTTCTCATCCTCCGGCTCCACGTGCTGCTCCACCTCCAATGCCTCCTCGTCCGTCTCCGGCTAGTCAAGACTTCGGAGGCTGGGCGGCTACGATCCGAGCTTCACGCCGCCTCCAGCTGCTCAAAGCGCTGCCCCGGCAGGAGCATGGCATATGTCATTACCTTTGGCCGGGGCAAGGCTATCGGTAGATGGCGATCAGATAAGAGGTGGCGGGAGGGGAATGAATGCAACTACTATTTGGGTTCGCCGTCTGGCTTAAAAAAATGTGCACCATCATGTGTACCCGCGGGTGCACAAATTGTAACATACGTGTCTTCTTAGGGGGCATCACGTAACCGATATGTGTGTGAGATTTTGGGAGACAGAGTGCATGTGTGTGAATCTCCTCTTTGGACATGTACTCCACCTTTTGCATCGGGATATAAGTATAATGGTATTACACTTTAGCTTGTGATTTACGTTGCCATGTTAACGTGGTTGTGTAAAAAAATGTCACTTCCTGCAAGTGATTTGCGTTATATAATGATGAGTTGTTTGCTAACTACTAAAATAAAGTGGAATTTTTCCATGTTATATAAGTAAATTAAGGTGATTGTTTATCATATGGGTAAGGTTGGACGAAGGGTGGCAGGAGCAAATGCGTGCACTACAAAAAAAAGACACATCCGTGACATTTTGGGCCGAACGATTTTTTTTCTATCATGCTTATGACACTTCTATGATGATAATTGTGACGAAACCCGGTATCATCATAGATGTGGTGGGCTCCTACTTTTATGACAAAAAATCATGACAAAAATGGGCTTTTCGTCAAGGGCGAGCTGGAGATGCAGCTGCATGACATTCTATGGGTCGTCCATGATGGAAAAAACCGTGGTAGAAGCGAGGGCGTGGAAAATATCAGGGAGTTCCCGGTTACGGTTCGTGGTCGGGCCAGAGCGATGCACGGAGGGATTGCGCATTTCTCTCGTACATGTATGTACGTGGCTGCGAGGCATTGGGCTCTAACTAAACCCGAGCAAGGCGTTCGCCTACTGAACCCGAGCGATTGCACTGGCTACACGTTACTGAACCCGAGCAATCGATCGATCCCTGGCTGTTAACTAAACCCAATCGAGTGATTCCTTCGCTACTGCTGCTAACTGAAGACGATCAAACCTGCTGCCTCTTGATGAACAATGAGCGTTGTTGGGGGTTGGATGAACATGACCCCCGTGGTAGTAGAGGCCATTGCCGCTAGATGGACATGACCCTGATCGACCCGGTTGGGTTGGATGGACAGGACCCCATGGAGGGCTGGATGAACAGTAGCCCCATGGAGGGGTGGTTGGATAGTAGCCGGTGGAGGCTGGATGAAATGGAGCTCATGGAAAAACAGTAGCTGGTGGAGGCAGGAGGGAGGTGTCATGGATGAACAGTCACCGGTGGAGGTTGGAGGTAGTCGACGGTGGATGAACAGTAGCCCGTGGAGGCTGGAGCGACGCAGTAGATGGTGGATGAACAGTAGCCAGTGGAGTCCTGTTTTGCCGTACGCCACACCCCTCCCGATGAACAGGACCCCCATTTCAAACATAGGAGGTCGGAGAGAAGTCTGTTTCATCCATTTTGCGGTATGCCACACCCCTCCCGATCAGTAGGACCCTGTTTTGACTGTATGAGGTTGAAGAGAAGTCTGTTTACTCCATTTGGCGGTATGCCACACCCCTCCCGGTGAACAGGCTCCCGTTTCGACTATAGGCGGTCAAACAGAAGTCCGTTTCCTCCGTTCTGCAGTATGGTAGGCCTTGTTTCGGCTGTTCCGTCCAAGACGGTTGGCTCCCGATGAACACAAAGCATTTCATTTGCTCCCAATGGACATGACGACACAATTTCTCCGTTCCGACCCAGCCGGTTGGCTGTCGATGAACAGGACGCCGTCACCGCTCTCTGTTGCCTCTCCATGTACATGAACCTTGGCCGTACGTATGGGCGAGTAGGTGTTCGAGGCCCTGCCCGTATGTACGTACGTGGCCGTAATTACTTTCTTGCACCCTGGCTGTACATACATGTACACGATATAGACGGGACTGCGCGACATGATGGGTCCATGCCTCTACTACGACACACGCCCTTCCTTACTCGGCCACGGTTCATCGCTGCAGCCTGTAGACAGACCGATCGACCAGTATGTACGTACACATTCACGACCAGACAAACAACCCTATGTACGGTTCGACCGAGTGGGTCCCAGCTGTCAAGGAGGTAAGGAGGCACTTCCTTGCGTGCGAATATATAGCTAGTGGGTCCCAGCTATCAAGGGGAGAATCATATGTTTTGCCCGTAATATGGACGCACTTCCTAGTGTGCGAAGATGTAGCTGGTGGATCCCAGTAGTCAAGGGGGAAATGTTTTTTTGTGAAATACGATGGCCCGTCCGGTGGGTCCCTGTCTTT
The DNA here is from genome assembly GCF_018294505.1 of Triticum aestivum. NCBI lineage: Eukaryota > Viridiplantae > Streptophyta > Magnoliopsida > Poales > Poaceae > Triticum > Triticum aestivum. The sequence goes on along the minus strand of NC_057801.1, from coordinate 324,330,361 downwards.
CCCTATTCCATCATAGCTTGGTAGAGCGTTTGTTTTGGGTACAAAATGTTAGAGGTTCAAATCCTATCATCCCTACCTATTACTTCTTTCTTCTTTATAGGCAATAGCGACGAGATCAATAAAAGTAAAGTGGGTAGAACTTGAATTTGTGGAGACTATACGTACGTGAGATGCATTAGGAATAGAAAAAGATTTTCTTTTTGAATGAATGAAAGCGCTCTTAGTTCAGTTCGGTAGAACGCGGGTCTCCAAAACCCGATGTCGTAGGTTCAAATCCTACAGAGCGTGATTCCATCTATCTTATGTCGAAGCAAAGTAAAATAACTTAACAAAATTGAATTGTAACTCCAATTTCAATTTGACCTCCTCTCTGGTCTGGAGGAGGTCAATCAAAAAAAAATGACTCAATCAAAGATCCAACTGATCCCCACGCCTGTATTGCAAATACGCAGTCACGAATAATCCCGCTAAAGTAATAGGAATTAGGCCTAAGACGATTCCAAATAGAAAAACTTCAATCATTTCGATTTGTTCGAGGGGATAAAAAAGAGGTACGATCTATCCCTAAATAGTACTCTAAATTATCCACGAATCTCAATGACCAAGAAAAGAATTCCTAATTAGTCTGGAAAAGAGTCGTAGAATGCCAGGAATCCCAAAGAAAGATTTTTCTTTTCTGAATTATAATTATTCAGTCAATTCAAATAAGGCGTATCTTGTTCAAGCCAATAAATAGAGCTGGGGTTATAGTTAAAGCAGCCAGTAGAAAACCAAAATAACTAGTTAAAGTAAGCATGAAAGAGTTAAATTCCATTTATTTTTTTACTACACTATATGAAAGAGTTTACTCCGCATACATTTACCTAAGTTATGGAAAATTCATAATTCATCAGTTATTTTAGATAATACTAAAAAACAAGATAGAGTAAGATACAGAAGTGTAAAAGAAAGTGGATTCATCAGATGATACATGAGTCCCTAATTCCGAATCAAGAGATTTGTTGTGGAATTTGTCAATTGAGTAAAGTAATAATATTAAGAACTAGATCATCTAACCCCATTGAATGAAAAAATGAAATTCGATTTTCAAGGAAATTTTTGAATAAGAGATAAATAAACAATTGAATTTTAAAAAAAACTTCTTTCTATTTTGGATAATTTCTTTTTCAATAGGACCCTCTTTTTGGAGTGAACGATCGAATATTCCCCTATTCCTTCTTATTTTAACTGATTGTATTCCATATGGAATAAGAGGAGAACAAAAGCATTCCACGACCTGCCAAGGGGCTGTTAAAAAAAAAAGAAAGCTCTTCCTTGAATTTACTTTATTTTTATTCCTTATTCGAACTCCAACCAAAGTAGATTCGAAGACGAGTCACTTCAATTATCCTTTTAAGTTCTATTCTATCTTCTGTCTCTCCATGGATAGTAAACTTCCGATGGAAGTCGTTCCATGACCACATTGACCATGCTGCGCCGAGAGCACCAAGGTGGTGGACAACGGTGATGCCTAGGAAGGGGACGTCATGGAGCCAGGGAAGATGCGGTAGTTGATGCCCATGCGGAGAGGAGTATGAGGGTTGAATGGTTCGGCTACGGTGTGAGGCTACGGTGTGAGAATAACATGGTTGTGGGTGAGTAGAGGGATGTCCTGGCCAGAGGTTGGAGTAGAGTGGGGCGGTGAGGCCTGCATGGCAGTAGAGCCGGTCACGGGAGGCAGGAGCAAGCGGCACGTCCGACGCTGATTTGGGTGACTAGAGCAAGAAGACCCGAGGTTGAAGAAGCACTATAGTCATTGGATGGACATCGTACGGTCACTGGAGCTAGAATCGTTCATATTGACTAAGTTGACAAAGCCCTCCGTCCGCGTCAACTTAGTAGGCCCACAAGTCAGCCTCCCACTATGGTGGGTCCCAGCTAGCAGGGGGAGTATTCATTTTTTTGCGTAATAAGGAGGCACTTCCTTGCGTGAGAAGATATAGCTGGTGGTGTACGAGCTGTCAGCGGGAGGATTTTTTTCATGAAATACGGAGGCCCATCCGGTGGGTCCCCACTGTCAGGTGGAAGAATAATTATTTTGCGCGTAATAAGGAGGCACTTCCTTGCATGCGGCCGTGGACACACCTGTTAGCCTCTCCATGTACAGTCCTCTTCCAATGGATGTTTTTCATTAACCATGTTGACCATGCCGCGCCGAGAGCACCATGGCGGTGGACGACGGCGAGGCCTAGGAAGGGAACAACCTGGAGCCAGGGAAGACTCGACAGTGGTATCCCACGTGGTGGGGTGCACGAGGGTTTACCTATTCGACTGTCGTCGCTGGAAATTAATAGGATGTGCGGGTGAGTAGAGGAATGTCCTGGAGAGTGATGGAGTAAGGTGGAGTGGTGCGGCCTGTGCGGCAGCACAGGCTGGCACGGGAGGCAAGAGCAGGCAGTCCCACCGGCGATGGTTTGGGCTGCTGGAGCAACAAGATCAAATATTGAAGAAGCAGCACGGCCGTTGGATTAACATCTCGTGGTCAGCGTTGCTAGATTCATTTGTGGACTAAGATGAGAAATCCTTTCGTACACGTCAACCTAGTAGACCAACAAGTCAGCCTCCAAATCTGTACCAAACAGCATACAAGCCGAAATTTCTAGCTAGATTCAAATAAATTTAAAAACTAAACATACCTTAGTTTAAATCCAATGAAATGTTACCCGCGCAAAAACAATGAAATTAAAATATCAAAATCCGAAAGAAAAATGTATTATGCAACTAATTGTCAGTTTGTTGTATTTTTTCATTTTATAGCCCATTTCTTATTACTTATAGACCATTTTCTGGGCATGCCCAAATGCATCCCTCCTTGTGTTAAAAGATTTCCGGCCCAGCAGGGCATGGAAAAGCAAGTAGGCCTACATTGGTTATTCGGCAAAAAACAAAAATAGTAGGGCTAGCCATTTTCAGAAAGAAAAAAACTGGGTTGGTCATGTGGTAAACATATGAAATAAAAGCCTGGGCTAGACGGGCCACAGCTCCCGCACAACCCAGTTGATACCCTTCTCTGTCTCGGAAAAAAATTAATTTAGGCGCTGCTGGGTCCCGGATGTCAAGAAACCATCAAGAGGAACCCTTGCAGGCGGAACCGAACGTCTAAGACTTGAACCGGGAGGTGGAGGCTCAACTTGATGTAGAGCGGGTGGATGCCGTTGCATTTGAGGCCCTCCTGCAGGCGGAACCGGACATCCTGGACTTGAACCGGGCGGTGCTCGCCTCCGTGCAAAGCACCCGCATGCTCCGCCTGAATGAGTAGCTGGAGGCCGAGGACAACCATGATGCGGAGACAAACATCGGCAGCTACAGCTGCTTCGCGCCGGCAGCCAAACACGACAAGGCCGTCTCATTCCGCGAGCTGTGATAATTTTTCTTTATATTGTTGTTTTTAGGGATGTTTTGCTGTGTAAAAACATATTTTTATGAAAGTCGCCTGACTTTCATCATTTGGGTCAGTCGACCATTTCAGGTGGATGGATGAATATCCTACGTCTCCTAACCCTTCTTCCTCACCTCTTCTTCTTCCCCAACAGACCATCGGACGGGCTGCACGGATCTTCCCCAACATGCGGTTGGATAAACATACTATATGAACAAAATTATGTGTCAGCGATAGGATGGTTGATTTTGGTTTGATCACATGTGGTAGCACATGTTAGTGAGGGTGCATTCCCTTGTTTGGTTTTGCGGCCTGCACGAGCGACTATGTGAGGGTGCGGTGCGACCGTGACAGCCTTGCGCAAGTGTAGCTCCTATTCATTTTGAAAACTTTAGGCAAGCTTGACAAAAATGTGTGATGGAGTATGGCAACGCAAGCCCTAGACCCAAATGGGATACAAGTATGTACGTAGGAGTACTACTTGTGTTAAAAAAGAAACGCGGGGTTTTCCTTCACGGGATTGATTGATACAAATCCTCATTCGACGTGTCAATAAATGCGTATTTTTTTCTCCAATGCCCAAAGAGCTAACCATCTCACTCCCCATCACTTGATTAGTGTAGCGCCATGCAAACCAACCTTCTCACTTCCGCATGCATGCAAAGGTATATTAATGTCCTTGGCTGCTAGTATGAGGCAAACCCCATCAATTTTGCCTTGATTAGTGTTAGTGGCCTCTGCAAAAAGTAATTTTGATATACTGGCCTTGTGTACAAAAAAATGTAGTAACTATTTGACTTCCTTCCCCATTTTTTGTGAAGTGACTTCCTTCCCCATTGGGGTGATGTCGACGATATCTCAAACATTGCGGATTGGTGAAGTGTGTTTGACGGAGAACCCCATTGAGGGAGACCATGATAATTCATTCGCAAGTGCCGCCTGCATGCTGAGACAACCGCCTTATTTGCATCCAGGAAGTTCGTTGAACCAAAGGACGTGTAAATGTACTAGTACTACACAATAGCGTCACCCGTCCAGCTTAGTGCGGTAAGGTAGTTTATCGAAGAAGACGATGGATAAGTGGAGTTAGCGAAGAGTGGAATGATGGTTGCTTCATCCATGCTTTGTGATTTGACACCTCACTGCTTTGTGATTTCTGATAGAAGGGACAGGGGAGTAGACTCTATGCTCTATACTGTACATGCGTCCAAACACGGGAGAAAGAGGAGAGAGGTTGCATTTTTTTATTCCTTCAATCATTCAATTATAGGGACCTTTGGTTCCATGTTTTTGGCTTTGGAAGCACCGTCCACAATGGTTCCTATCGATGCCAAAAGCTATTTTCACATTTGGCTACACATTATGGATGCCCTTAACCGTACCACTTGGTTTTGCTCCTGTGTGCTATCTATACAAATCTCAATATATTTATCTAAAAAATTATAGTATCAAGATTAGTAAAAAGGAGGTGATTTTGCCGTGCGGATGGCGGGGGAAGTTTCTTATTTTTAGAGAACATTGGCCTGGCGGTTTGCTAACATCCGGTCCCACGTGTCAGTGCTTTACCAAGCTGATCTGCATCCCACATGAGGCACAACAATGACAGAAGCAACATGTGGTTGACTTGAAGAAGATGAGGGAGAAGCAGATTCAACAATGAGTGAAATGATGGTTACTTCATCCCTCCAACTTCTTTTTTTAGCATTATTACTTCGTCCCTCCAACTTAACCACAGGAAAGGTGCAACTTTGTGATTTTATGCCTCATTGCTCATTACTATGTTGGCGCCATGACTGGGGTCTTCACCCCTGCTGCTCTACATTGTTATTTTAGTATGGAATGTGGACCCGGTTGCTTGATCTCCCACATGTTGGCGAAAGGGACTAGAACATTTATGAAAGAGAGCGCTCCACTCTTACGACGGTGGAGTACACGACACGGCGGCCCAGTGAACTGTTACTTGTACTGTAGTACTACTATAGTTTTGCTGTTCGCACGACCCATCGATACAAACTTGATTAAACAGGCAAGGGCGGAATTTTTCCTGCACGGTAGATGATACTAGCCATACATTTCAAAGGCAATTTTAATGTATGCAAATTTAATAATTAAGTAACAATATGAGATCTAGTAAACTAAAAACACATACAATTTATTCTGTTAGAGTGTAGTAGTATTGTTCTGTTGCATAGTTATCAGATGTAACATGCGAGAACATGTACATATGTACTTTTGGAGGGCCTACAGATAGAAATTGGGCATAAAGTGGATTCAAATATTTGTATTCGTCTTCATAGCATTTGTAACTCATATCTATAGTTTGTATAGTAGACGTGAATGCTTGTTCGCTCTTACGAAACCAGTACAACAATAATGGGGTGGCATGCGTCAATTTAGGCACTGTCACATTGGCCTACTCGGCTCCATAGAGAGAGCGAGAGAAGATATAAATACATGGGCGGTTAGTGTATTTCAAGCGAAATGTGTAATAAGGTTGTCGGTCATCAGAATACGCTCATTACGGTCACTATATACGTTTTGCGGTGATTATACGGTCACTTGCTCATCGTTCAGCATCGGATTGCACTCTGTTGACCGGCCAAATAGTCCACGTGGCACTATGTTGACTAGTTAAATTGACCATGTTCCTTGTGGGTCCCACCAGTCAGTTCGCATAGGAAAAAGGTCAGATAAACACAAATTTACACAGGCGCGACAAGACTCCAACCCGTGCGCGGGAACCACCTAGTTGTGTATGTGTCTGTGAGGGCCTGATGTTTGCACATGCACGTGTAGGTTGAGCACTTGAGCATGAGAGTGTGTGTTGGTCATGTGGTGTGTGCATGCATGCGTGCCTGTGTGCGTGTAAGTGTTGCGTGTGTGCATGGCTATGTGTGTACGTGTGAGTGTTGCGTGTATGTGTGGTTGTGTGTGTTCGTGTGAGTGTTGCGTGCATGCAGTTCGTGTGCATGCGTGCGTGTGTGTATAATCACCACACCAGCTCCTATGTATTAAAACAGATGGCTCAACATACCAATACAAGGCCACCTTGTCTGTTGTGCCCGTAGTCATGACTTCGAACGACCGTCCAATATTTTATTATTATTTGTTTTCATTCTTATACACGCTGACAGGTGAGCCCAATGGTAGTGAGATAATGTGATGCAACACTATAGGTGCCACGTCAAGCGTTTAACTAGTCAACTAGTCTTGTCTTGAGAAAATACAGAGAGTCACGGTGAGCCCGTGACTGTATAATAACCACAAAGCATAAATGGTGACCGTAATGAGTGAATTCTGAAGTCCAATGTACGTATCAAGCTTTCGCTTCAAATAAAATGATTGTCATTGTATATTGCGCGAGAGAAAGGTGAAACATGCATGAATGTGCTAGAGGCGTACTTTTAGAGGACCTAGAGATCGTTTGTGTGCGTACATGAAAGGGGCATAGACGGGATGTATGCGATGGAGAGAGAGAGATGCTCTTCGTTTCTCTTTATTATGAATAACTTTGTATATAGTATAAAAATATAAAAAATCACAGTGCGGAATAAATATCATTGGGTGCATCATGCAATGCAAATTAACGTTCATACTCCTCCATATAACTTTGTAATGTTGTACATATGTAGAAATTCTAAAATAATTTTTTGTCCACACTTTGTGTGGTTCTATTCAAAAGGAATGTTGTCGCGAAATAAACGTGAAGAGAGGGATTTTTAGATCTGTGGGGTACGTGATGTAACATGTGTAAATGTGTAGTTGATGTATTTGGCAGGGCCTAGAGAGGTATGTGTATGTATTACTTATTCGAGAGAGGAATGGATAGAGGGATCGGCGGGGGGGGGGGGGGGAGGGGGACGTGGGAGAGATAGCATGAGAAATGAGAGAGGTCTAGACAGAGAGACGAATAGGATGTCACGGCGAGAGATACCCTTGAGTGTGTATATGCAAGGGGGAGGGGATAGAGGCACGAGGAGAAAATATTTTTTGTGGTGTCTATGTTGGTATGTGTGGGTGTGAGAAGATAACGAGACCTGGGGACTTAGGGTGTGTCAGCGCGTGAGGTCCGGTGGGCCGAGGTGAGGACCTTGGTTCGGTTCCGTCCTTCGCCACATTGGTCAGCACGTGATGCATTTAGAGACCCATGGAGCACTAGTCGTACAAGAAAAAGATAGCAAAGCCATGAAGGACTTTGTGTCCACTGACAAAGCCACTAGGATTTGTAACCCTAGGTCCTTGGACTAAGGTAACCCCTTATCTCTGATATTACTATTCATCCAACCTAACTTGAAGGGGCATCCTAAAGAATGCTCTGTTAGAATCATACTCGACAATTAGGAAGAGAGGAAGAGACAATGCGTCAGAGACATGCCTAAAGATAATGTGTGTGCAGGAGACACGTAGGTAGGTCTATGTATATAGAAAGGGTCGATGGGGATTGTGCGTGTGTATGCTTGTGAGAGGAAGATTGCTTGTGATAAAGGTTAGTGAAAACAGTCGGAAATGGCTACAAGAGTGAGGGAGGGTTATCCTGAGAGCATGTCTGCGAGAAAGACACCTCGGGAGAGAGTGTGTGAGAGACCACAGATGGATATACACCGTGTGCGTGTATGTGTGAGAGAGAAAGTCGGCGTGTGTGTTAGGAGGGGCCTATGGAGAGTGAAACTACACATAAAAGGCTGATGCACACATTGATTAAAAATAATTTGTATCCAAATATTAAGATGGGATCATGATATTTGCAATTCGCGTAAGGAACGGTCATTGATCCATCATACATCTATATTCTATCAAATTTGAGCATGTGTATGTTATTATTCGACATAATTGATCCATAGAGTTAGTATTTTGAACTCCAGACAATGCATCACTTTAGCAATCAAATATAAACATGAGTATAGTTCATGTTGTGTGTTTTAAAGCACATTATTCATACAAAAGTTACACAATGAACATTATAAATAGCTAACTATGAACTAGCATATATTTGAATTCAACTTAAGGTGGTTTAAAAAATTCGAATTCAACACGAAGTCCATTCAATTATTTGAATTCGATATCATGGCATTTGTAAATCATACCTAAATTATGGGGGCACCAATCTTTGCTCTGCTTTTTTACATAATAACATATATATTCGTGTACAAAATAGATTCAAATTTACCTCCTCCATTCCAAAATAATCGTATTTATAGGATTTTCAAGTGTCAGAAATTCAAAAAGATGCGCATAATTTAATAACGTCTTCAAACATACAAGGTCAAATTTAACATTGTTTATTTAGGTCAATCCTCAAAGTTCTAGAGTACTCCCTCCATTTTTATTTACTCCACGTATTAACTTTGGTAAAAGTCAAGCTTTATAAACTTTGACCAAGTTTATAAAAATATATATTAACATAAGCAATAACAAATCAATAAAATTAGATTTATTATTGAATGTACTTTTCACATCATATAGATTTGTTCTGATAAATGTTTATATTATTTTTTATAAACTTGGTCAAACTTTAGAAATTTGACTTCAGTCAACTCTAATATGTAGAGTATATAAAAATGGAGGGAGTACTCTAAATGTGAATGCTTCTGTTTCAAAATTTCGAACAAAGTGCCAAAAGAGCCTCTACTCACCTGAAACCGCGTGAGACCAATGTTTGGTTGAAGGAAATTACTTTTCTAACTCCGACCCGTGAAGCCTACCGGCCCGACGTCCAAAGGCCTAAACCGGGGTAGGTTTGTAGCTTCATCTAGACGCCACACAACCGCCTCCGAAAAACATTCGTACACCATAGCCGCCTAAGCACACATGCGCTCGGCCGAAATCGCTCGCGTCAACTATTTGGGACACATGGGATTACTGTCCTACCCTCGACCCGCAGTAGGTCCGAAATTTAAAAGGGGGGCAAAGTGTGTACTTTCCCCAAGTTTCAAACAAGCACGTCCCAACTATTAAAAAAAACAAGCGCGTCCCAGACCGAAACATGGTTCCCCCTTAGCTCCCCCCGCCCTCGCCCCCTGTTGGATTCCCCATTCGTACTCCGTGGGCGCCAAAACTACCTCTCCACCGGCCGCAAAACCCTGAAGTCGTCCATCCGCCACCCCATCTCACACATCAACTCCCGCCCTCCTCCATCACATCGGAGCTGATACCCCGACGTCATCGTCCACCGCAACCGCAACAGCAACGCCCTCCACGGCTAGTAGTTGAAGCCAAGGCCAAGCTACCTCCAGGACGCCGATGTGCGCCGTACCCGATCCAGTTCAACCACGCCAACCTATGCCTCACCACTGCCGCTCCAACGTCACCACCATCCACCGCACCGAAGCTGTTCCAGCTACGCCGTTCTTCACCGCCTTGGATCTGCTTCCCGTCTGCTGACGGACGACCACTACAACGCAATCAACAATTTGTCCATGGGTTCGTCCAAGGCTCCACCCTCCTCCAAAACATAGGTTACCCTGGTAAAAATGAGAACATCGCCGTGATATCCGGAGGATATAGCACTGGCAACCGAAAATGGTATTCCTCTTCCCTTATTCGTGCAAATCTTTTGTGTCTGCTTGCACGGTATTCATCACACAAAAGACACTAGATGAATGCTTCTTCCTACACCTTCTTCCTGATACTAGACGTTCCTAGTAACTCGTGATGCACAAGGTTTATCCTCATATACTATTTCACCTTAGCTAAAGGCCCGTCGCCCCCTGGATTCCAATTCCTGGTTAGTTGATTCCCAATTATAGGAAGCCTTGCCCAGCGTAATAGGCGCTAGTCCACCTATTATGCCAGGAAAGCAGTGCCTCGGTGTTTATCTTAGGGGTGTGTGGGGCCTAGGAGCTGCTGGCGCTCGATCTGGAGGTCGGCCGGGCTTAAAGGGATGGTCGGGGGGCGCTGCCAAGCACGACGGTGGTGTGAGGTCAAGGGGAGGGCGGGATGGCAGAGGCAGGGGTCTAGGCCGGTGGTCGCTGGCAGTTCAAGAAAGATCGTCAACAGTGACTAGCGGGAGGTAGACGAAGCCCATTTGCCCGTTCCTTGTAGATCGGATGGTTCATAAAAACATCGACTGACCTATTTATTTTCAGTCGACTGTTATTTTGATAGGACCACATGTGGTGGTGTGCTGGAGGAGTACTTGCATTTACCAGCCATCCCTGTGCTAATATATTACAAAATCATACATAGTAGAATCTAATTTTGTTTGCCATGCAATGTTGTAGAGCTGTCATATGTCTTCTGTCATTTATTTTTCAGCCACCTGCTATCTGCTACTTTAAAGTGCACTAGTTCTGCACACACTTCACCCATACTCTCACTATTTTTATGCACTAGTTCTATCATTTATTTTTCACCCATACTCTCACTATCATGAGGTCGCCTTACACTAGTGCTCGTCAGCATCCTGCATCAGTGAGTTCTAAAAAGCGAATTTTTATTCATTTTTCTTGCGGGTTTGACTTGACAAGGCAATACAATTAAGAAATTGGAAGGAAATAAATAAGGCAGGGACTGATGGCGGTCTTCTGGCGAAAGCGGAATCCCAGGTGCTTTATTTAGCTTGGGAGTGCGATATTATCTTGCATGCTGCATATGGTGTCTCACTTGTATTGCTTGTAATTTGAATAAATTAGTTCTGCTTAGTTTACACAAATATTTGTGAATATGCCATGTCGTCCTGTTTTTCGTACATACTCCATCCTCATATCATGTGTTTGCCTTACATCGAGGTAGTGATTGTCAATATCATGCATGAATGAGTTCTAAAGAGTAAATTTTATTGCTTTTTCTTGTCGGTTTTACTTGCCAATGCAAAACTCAATACAGCAGAAGCAAATTAGCAAGGTAGTGGATAAAGGTGCTTCTTCCAAACGGAGGGCCTCTACAGATTTTACTCCGCCACCCCAAGAAGATTAGGAAGAAAACATATGCATAGACACTCAATGTAGCTGTGTTGATGATGAGCACATTTCCCCTAGTGCACCATCACAGGTGCCCCCTCTAACTTGGCACTGTTGTCCAGCTATCGGTGCTTGGAGTGATTCTTCTGAAATGTTTATTGTTTCTTTCCTTCCACAGACTCCAGGCAACCACCAGGAAGATGTCGAAGAAGAGCGGGCGCCCCCAAGATTCTTTACCGTGTTGGAGAAGTTGGAGGCGGCAGGTGAAAGAGGGCCAATCAACACCAAGTTTTTGCCAGCAGGATCGACTAAACGGGTAAGTGAAGATCATATGATCCACCGTCTCCTCAACAGGGGTGACACAAAGCAAACAGCTATGATCATCTCCAATATCATAGTGCCGACGCTTGAGCATGTTATGCGTGTTCAATCTATCATTCATGAGAAGCCAGCCAAAAACCTTGATCCTCATGATGCAATGAGAGTGCCATAGAAGCGAGAAAGAAGGATGGACGTCCGCGTCTCAAAAAAAGAACCTGTAGTAGTCGGCTGGTCGGTAATCAGATTTTCCCCAGGTGTAAAACCAGACATCGCTCGCGGTCATGGATGGATGCATGTGTGAGGAACGCAACTAGATGTCTTGCACCTCGTCCAAGGCTTGCGGGGGGAGGGGGTAGGTGAAAGGCCTCCGACAGCGCCATGCTCTGCAAGAAATCCTTGACGGACCCATCTTCATGCATGGCAAAGGAGAACGCGTGGGGATGCGAGCTTTCTAGAAAATCACCAGCCCAAAGATCTTTCCAAACCAGGGCAGTGGTGCCCGAAACTACCCGAACTTGGGTGATGCCTCGTACAATAGGGGTGAGCTTTAGGATGTCACGCCACCAGAAAGAGACGACAGGATTCGTTGCATGGGGAACCTTGTCCGTATAGTACGTGTCCCAAATCAGATGCACCCACGGAACGTCGAGCTTGTTGTAGAACTTGTGCAGGAACTTCATAAGCAGAGCATCATTTTGCAATTTGATGTTGATAACACCCAAACCACCATGCTTTTTGGGTTTGCAAACCATATCCCAGGCAGCAAGAGAGTTGCATTTGTCCCCCTGCTCTGTCTTTTTGGTCCAGAGGCATCTCCTTCTAATTTTGTCGAGCATCTCAATCAGTTTTGGCGGGAACTTGAGCGTAGACATGGCATAAATGAGGAGAGACGTGACGGTAGCATTGAGCAAGGAAAGTTTACCACCATAGGACATCATTGCGATCGTAGAGGTGAGACGACGTTCAGCACTGCACACTAGCAGCATAAGGTCCAGGATAGTTGGTTTGGTCGTGCCAAGAGGAAGCCCCAGATAGGTGAACGACATTGATCCAACCGAGCATCCGAAAAAGCTCGCAAAAGCAAAATTTCGGGGAGTTCCCGGTTACGGTGGGCGGTCGGGGGCCGAGCGATGCGCGTTTCTCTTGTACACGTATGCGCGTGTGTGCGAGGCATTGGCTCTAACTGAACCCGAGTGAGGTGTTGGGCTGTAACTGAACCCGAGCGATTGCGCTGCAGGCTACGCGTTACTGAACCCGAGCGATCGATCGATGGCTGTTAACTGAACCCGATCGAGCGATTCCTTCGCTACTGTTGCTAACTGAAGCCTATCGATGCTGCCTCTGGGATGAACAGTGAGTGTTGCGGGGGGGGGGGGGTTGGATGAACATTGAGCGGTGGCGTTGCCTCTGCATGAATAGGACCCCGTGGTGTGGAGGGCTGGATGAAGAGTAGACGGTGGAGGGGTGCCCATGGAGGGGTGGTTGAACAGTAGCCGATGGAGTAGCGCGCGGTGGAGGTTGGAAGAATAGGATCCCGTCGAGGCTGGAGGAGGTCGATGGTGGAGATGAACAGTGTCCCATGGAGTCCCGTTTTGCGGTACACCACACCCCTCCCAGTGAACAGGACCCCCGTTTTGACCGTAGTGCTCCAACACATGTCCGTTTCGTCTGTTTTGCGGTACGCCACACCCCTCCCGATCAACAGGACCCCCGTTTCGAGCGTAGGAGGTCCGTTTCGTACATTTTGCGGTATGCCACACCCCTCTCGATCAATAGGACCCCCGTTTCGACCGTAGGAGGTCCGTTTCCTCCATTTTGCGGTACACCAAACCCCTCCCGATGAAGAGGACCCCATTTCGAACATGGCCGGTCGAACACAAGGACGTTTCCTCCGTTCTGCGGTACGCCAAGCCTCGTTTACATCGCCTGTTCCGTCCAAGCCCTCCCGATGAACACGACGACACATTCCATTCTGACCCAGCCGGTTGGCTCCCACGCGTTCTGTTGCCTCCCGATGAACATGACGCATTCTGTTGCCTCCCCATGAACACGACGCATTCCGTTGCCTGCCCATGAACACGACGACGACATTGTTTCTCCGTTCCGACCCAGCCATGTACACGAGCCTTGGCCGTACGTATGCACGAGTCGGCGTTCGAGACCCCGCCTGTATGTACACATACGTGGCCGTATTTTCTTTCTTGCACCCTGGACGTTGTACGTACGTGTACATGCTACGTACGAGTCTCTACTATGACACGTGCGCGCCTCTACATCGACCAGTATATATGTACGTACATGTTCGCGACCAGAATGACAACGCTACTTACGCTTTGACCAGGTGGGTCCCGACTGTGAGGCAATTCTTTGCATGCGAAGATGTAGCTGGAGGGTCCCAGCAGTCAGCGGGGCGAATTGTTTTGTGTTTTTTTGCTCGGACGCACTTCCCTGCGTGCGAAGGTGTAGCTGCTGGGTCCCAGCAATCAGGGGGGCGAATCATTTTTTTTTGCCTGGACGCACTTCCTTGTGTGTGAAGGTGTAGCTAGTGGGTCCCAGCAGTCAGGGGGCGAATCGTTTTTTTCCGGACGCACTTCCTTGCATGCGAAGATGTAGCTGGTGGGTCCCAGTAGTCACGGTGGCGAATCGTTTTTTTTTTGGACACACTTCCTTGGGTGCGAAGATGTAGCTGGTGGGTCCTAGCAGTTAGGGGGCGAATCATTTTTTCGCGAAATACGGTGGCCCGTCTGGTGGGTCCCCGCTGTCAGGTGGAGGAATAACTATTTTGCGCGTAATAAGGAGGCACTTCCTTGCGGCTGCCGTGGACCCAACTGTCAGCCTCTCCATGTACAGTCCACGTCTGATGGAAGTCGTTCCTTGACCACGTTGACCACGCCGCGCCGAGAGCACCATGGCGGTGGACGACGGTGAGGCCTAGGAAGGGGACGACGCGGAGCCGGGGAAGACGCGGCAGTGGATGCACACGCGTAGAGGAGTACGAGGGTTCACTGGTTCGGCTGCGCTGCCGTTGCCGCAGAATAACAGGGGGTGTGGGTGAGTGGAGGGATGGCTTGGCCAACGGTGGGAGTAGTAGGGGGCGGTGAGGCCTCCGCGACAGCACAGCCGGCCATGGGAGGTAGGAGCAGGAGGCACGACCGGCGCTGCTTTGGGCGGCTGGAGCAAGAAGACAAGAGGTTGAAGAAGCACGACGGCTGTTGGATGGACATTGTATGGTCACTGCAGCTAGAATCGTTTATATTGACTAAGTTGACAAAGCCCTTGGTACGTCAACCTAGTAGGCCCACAGGTCATCTTCTGAAACGGTGCGCCTCAGATGTCAGGGGGAGGAATCATGTTTTGGGCGGGTGAAGCTAGAATATCCAAGATTGAAGAAGAAGCACGGCATCTGTTGGATGGACATCCAACGGCCACTGCTGCTAGAACCGTGTGTTGACTATAAGTTGACAAAGCCTTGCATACGCGTCAACTCTGTTTTTTAGGGGATGCGTCAACTTAGTAAGGCCAGAAGTGTGTGGCAGAGAACTTATAGCCCATTTTGGAATTCTAATGGAATTTACTACAACCCATTTATAGTTTGTCAAAAGTACAGCCCATTTCAGCCAACCGTTCAAAACAGAATTCAATAAAATTACCCACATTTTGATGGGATCCGAAATATTTTTATCCCGAAATTTCTAGTCAGATTAAATACAATTTCAATATAAATTTATATTACATAAAAATCCAACGAAACATTGCGCTCGCAACAATTAATGAAATTAAAATTTTCAATATCCAAAAATAATATTTTATAAAGTAATTACGTGTTTGGTGCATTTTTTTATAGTTACTGCCCAGTTTTTATAATTACATCCCATTTATTATTTCTTAAAGCCCATTTTCTTGTTAAGCCTAATGCATCCCTCCTAGGAAAGATTTGAAGCCCAGCGGGGCGGAGAATAACAACTTGACCTTGCCTGGGTATTCTTAGAAAAAGTATAGCTGGGCTAGCCATTTTCAACTTGAAAAAAATGAATATCTGGGCTAGATATCTGGCCTGGGCTAGACGGGCCACAGCCCGCCCAGTTAATACCTGCAGCGATGTTTTCGTTGTTGTTCAGAGGAGAAAAAATAATACCTGGGCTAAACATCAAAAAACTCTGCAGTGCTCACACCTCAAAAACACAAATATAGCTCGAGCTGCTTGGTCCCAGTCGGCGGCCGCTTCTTGTGCAATTGTCTCGTTTATTGACTACTCCCTCCTTTCTGGTTTATAGTGCTCAATTCAAAAATCTCACCAATCAAGGTAGATGGCGAGTGGTGGAATACTTTTTGTAGTTTTGCAAAAGCGCCTAATTAATGCTCTTGTTGTCCTCAAAAAATTATGTTTATCAATGCATTAATTGCAATGCATGCATGCATAAATTCATGCATTGGTCAATTTTCTATTAATACTTGCATGCGATGATTTAATGCACCTTGGAATCTGAAAATGTGATGGAAAACAACCAAATTGAGCCTTATAAAATGGAAAACCTAAAATTTCGAGATAAGCCCTATAAACCGGAAAGGAGGGACTACATAGGTCGACAATGGTGTGGGACCGTGATGTCAGGAAACCAGGAGGAAGCAAGATAAATTATAGTTATATATATATATATATATATATATATAATAAGGAGGCACTTGCGTACGTGAGGCTATGGCCCTGGTGGGTCCCCATTGTCATCCTCTCCAAGTAAAGTCATCTCCTCGCCCGCGTGCGCTTTCTGCCCGAAACTGTCAGCACCGCCCGCCTCGCTTCCCGGTGCAGGCGATTGCTCCGCCTTCAAACGACACAAGTGTTGTCCGTCCGTCCATCCACCGCCCACATTAATGATATGCGGTTGCCAAGGTGGCTACTCTGGCGCCACACGTCCAT
Source organism: Triticum aestivum (assembly GCF_018294505.1). Lineage (NCBI taxonomy): Eukaryota > Viridiplantae > Streptophyta > Magnoliopsida > Poales > Poaceae > Triticum > Triticum aestivum. The sequence goes on along the minus strand of NC_057801.1, from coordinate 324,313,806 downwards.
CCCTCCGCCGCCCACCATTGCTATATAAACTGCTGCGCCGGCCATAGCTGTAGTCATCCGCATCCGTTCCATTTATCCTGTCCACACCACTACTGCCCACCATGGCTTCCTCGCGCTCCAGCGCTCTTCTGGATGGGCGGACGACGGGCCACAAGGAGATGGCAGACATTGCTGCCGACCGGGTGGCCGGCAGGTAGACGGATGACGACGATGTCCCAATGGAGAACATGGTAGGTGACGATCCGGCGCCAACCCCCTCCTCCGCGCCATCCTCGCTGGTGCATTGCACCATGACCATCGGCGAGGCCCGTGCCCAATATATGGACACAGTGAGGCAGATGCATGAGTAGTAGTTCCGGGAGGCCCAGGCCGCCGCCGCCTACAACCACCATCTCCTACAGGAGCACCTGCAGGCGGAGGAGCAGATCGCGGCGGAGCGGGCGGAGCAGCAGGCGCTGCTCGACTCATACCGCTCCGCCCGCAAGGGCCGCCTCGAGCGCTGGCGGTACCGCATGCGTGTGGCGGAGGCTGCGGCTGCCTACAAAGAGGCTAGTAAAGAGGGCGATGAAGCGGGCGAGGTGCTGTTTGGCGAGACCGAAGACGAGGCAGAGGACAATGCCGGCTCCGACGAGTCCCCGCTTCGCTGGCGTCGACGAGGCCCTGCACCACCGAGGCCCCGCGGCGCCAACAATGAGGCAGAGGACACCGCCGGCTCCGCCGAGGCCCCGCCCCGCCAACAATGAGGCAGAGCACATCGCCGGCTCAACCGAGGCCCCACCCTTCCGGCAACGTGGGGAGGATTTCCACCGCTCTGCTGAGGCGCCGCCCGCTGGCAACGAGACAGAGGACATTGCCGGCTCTGCCGAGGCCCCGCCAGGCTACCAACGAGGCCGTGCCACACAAAAAACGAGGAAGAGTAGAACACGGTAGGTCACCGCCGCTCGGATCCAAGTAAGGCCACCGCCACTACCGTCCGGTTGAAGCCAATCTAGGCGGATTGACCATTGACGGCCGGTTAGCTTCTTGGCAGCGACGTGGAGTCAGAGAGCTGCGCTGGAGAAGAACGCTGCTTCTACTTAACTACTGGTGCAGTTGGCTGACTGACACATGGGCCCAATAGGCCACATGTCAGTTACGCAACTGCACCTAAAGTGAAGTCACTGAAGCTTCTGTTCGTCTCAGCGGGACACAGGTGGGTATCTTCGGTAATTAATTATACCTCCAGCGCACCCATTTTTAGCTGAAGAATGTATGAAGTGTAATGAAATCCGGCATGTTTATATGAAATCCGACCGTGTATGAATGAATTTATTTCGACTAGTTCGAACTCCTATATCACTGGCATTGGATGAACATGCAAAACAATACGTACTAGCATTATTCCCAGGGTGATCACCTCATTTGCAGCAGTTTCACATGTACTCCCTCCGGTCCTTTCTAGTCTGCATAAAAGTTTTGTATGCAGTCAAAGTATCTCTACTTTGATCAATCTTATACGAAAAATTATGCACTTTCATAATGTTCGAAGTAAAGAGGGAAAGAAGGAGTACAAAGAGTTTGAGCAGCTTTTTAGCGTTTCTGTACATTGCAATCAAACAGGCAGGCTTGGCAATTCATAGAGAACATTCAAAACAATTGATGATTATGCCTCTCAGCGACTCACATGTCAGAGGCAATATTTACTTCATAACTAAAGAATAAAGAAAAAATTTGTCAACGCTGCTAACAGCAAAGGGTGTCCCATTCCAAAATATCAAACGCATGACTTACTAAAATCAATGAGCAAAATTTAACAAGTTTGTCCCATACCAAAATATCAAATGCCTACGATTGTGGAATGGGCAGGGTTTGCCATCAGTTCAGACAATGACATGCCACCTCGTGCTAAATAAACCAGTTGTTCTTTTTGTGCAGTTCCACCAAAATAAACCAAATTCGCGCGTAGCTTGTATGATTTCGCCCTTATATGTTGCAACGCCTTGAACTTATCGGCACCTCCTTTCTTGTGGTGGAAATGAATGATTCAATGTATTCATGAACATTTTGTGCAGTTCCCATTGAAATCAAGATGAGCATCCCTGTTTGCACAAATACAAAAAAGTGATTAGTATAAAGCAAACTTTACTATGAATTGACAGTTTCAACAGGCACCTACGTAGTCCATGTATAGCACACTTTTAGAAAAATGGAACTCACCAGAAAGAATCCTAGAACAACATTGTACTCACGCATCACAGAAAAAAATGGAGATTTGTCAGTCCTTCTAAGCTGAAGTTAGTTTGGCCTTCTGGGGAGTAATGTAACCATCCTTCAACTGGTCCTTCTGATGACAAGATAGACAGGGCTTCTTCATCCTGGCATAATCGGAACTAGTCACTTCACGTACTCCATATTCTTCTTCAGAGGAAGATGATCCTGTTGTGCAAAGACAAGAGGACTACTAAATGCTAGCATCCTTGTTTGCTCGAAAAAAAGGAAAGGAAATATTTAAAACAACACAGATGAAGCACTTCTAAAGGACAATACAACTTTTTCGTGACAGTATCTAAACAGTAGCACAACACCAATAGAGATGAGAAAGATCAATCATATGGATGAAATCAGTGGGTGAGTACCAACCTTTGTCAGGAGGCTTATTGTCTAGAGCATACAGATGAAGCACTTCTCCGTAACCATCTGTTGCTATCTACGGTGGTGGCCATGCTTACTATATACTCCTCGATTAGTTTAATGTTTCCAACATCTTCTTGTGCAGTTCCACTAAAATACATGGTATCTTCAAAGAAGATCCATGTTTGCACAAGTAGAGATAATTATGTATTACATTAAGAGTGGCGTCAAATCAGTGGCAAAGCAATTGCTACTTCCAGCCAGAGCAATAAATTAAAATGCAAAACTATATCATTACTTGTGTCATCATAGTTCTAGTGCTTCATTATAGCACCGGGAGTTGATTTTTGTTTTTCTTCCGCTTGTTCTTCCCCTGCATCACTTGGTTCAATAACAGACAAGCTTCGCCTTCAATGTAAGATTTGGCATGTCAATTAGGGAGCACAAGTATAGTACTAAACTTAATTTTCTGATGAAAGTGGCAAAATACAGGCCAACAGTTGTGAATATCCTTATCTTACCTCAATGGGATATTACGGTGCACATAAAGATTGGAAGTCTAGTCTCCATTTGTGCAGTTCACTAAAATCAAGCAACAATATCGTACAAGTAGCACAACATATGAAAGGACACTGCAGAATCATGTGAAAGAAGGCTAGTACTGACCTCTCATGATGCGGAATTCAAACAACTCACAAGAAGAAGATTTGAGCCAAATTTGCCAACACAGATAGGAAGTAAGATCTCCTCTTGTGCAGTTCCACTAAGATCAAGCAATCAAGCAACATTGTCGGTGTGACATTTTAGTTGAACTACACAAAACACTCTTAAAATAAAAGTGTTTTGTGCAGTGCAACAAAAGGTCACAATGGCAATGAGGTGAAGTAGATAACCCTGTTTACACAGAGGTGCAAAGGAAACAATTAGTGGTCAATAACGGTGAATGACACAGAAGCCAACAAAAAGAAGCATCTACCTTATCTAAATGGGAAAGAAAGCAAGACAGTAGCATTTCTCAGACGGTGGCATTGATTAATATTAACATATAGATTATATTAACAATAAAAATCGTTAAAAATGTAATTTGCTTTTAACTGTGGCATTGCATCAATTTTCCAGCGACATTATTAGAGGGTGTTTGTTTACAGGGACATTTTGGTGTAGGGACTAAAAAAACTCCGTGTTAGTCCCACCTAAACCAAACAGGTGGGACTTTTAGGGACGAAAAGTGGACATTTGGGACTAAAGAAAGATGACCCCGAGGGAGTCTTTTTGGGACTTTTTCCAAGAGTTGCCCCTACCACACATCGCACCTTGTCTCTATTAGTTCATTACTAGGGGTAACATGGTCTTTTAGCATGTCATTTAATAACCTCTAGTCCATGTTTAGTCCCTGGAACCAAGAAGGTAGGGACTAGGGAGTTTTAAACCAAACAGGGTCGTAGATTAACAACAGCTAATGAGTTGCACGGGACATTGGACGCACCAGCACCATGTGCATCTATCAATGTACTGTGGGCATGCACAGTCTGTTGCAACAAAGAACAAACAACCAAGGAGCATATTTGTGTTGACCCCAGTTTTGTTATCTTTAGACACCTTCCCCTATGTGAGCGCAGCAAATGTAGTCCTGCTCAAACTCTACAGCCGTGTCCCTTCCTTTCCTTTTTGAACTAGTACTTTCGCCCCTTCCTTTCCTCTTTGAACCACGTCCTAGATTTATGCAACACAACTTTCCCCACTACTTTCCCCCATTTCTTTCCTCTATAACCACGTCCTAGATTCGTGCTATACAACTTTCCCCCTTCATTTCCTCTTTGAACCACGTCCTAGATTCATGTTATATACAACTTTTCCCACTACTTTCCCCCACTCCTTTCCTCTTTGAACCACGTCCTAGATTCATGGTATACATGCAGCTAGAGCAATGCATATGGAGTAAGTAAATTATACCTTAAGGTTCATGGGCGTGGTTCAGTGGGCGACGGGACGTCGGCGAAGAAGAAGGGGTCGGAGGCCCTCCCGCGCCGTCGCTGGGTGAAAGTGAACAACTGCGCCGGTAGTGGATTCCCTCCCTCGCCGACAGCGACACCGTTAAGCCTCCTTCCCTTCCTGGCGGACGGATCCTGCCGGCTCTATGAGCAACAGTTAGGGGAGAGAGAGGCCAACAAAGTCTTGTTTAGATCTAGAGAGGGCGAGAGAGTGGAAGAGAGCAACTACAAGCGTTGAGGCTCCAGCGTGTATATATATACTGGAGAGAGAGTGTGAAGCGTGCAAACCCTAGAAAACAAGTGCCAAGGCTGCATCTTATATGTGATGAGGTGATTATACGGTCACTACAAGATCATATAGCTCCGTATCCATCCATTTTAACCAGTCAAAAAATCCTCTTGGCACAAATTATGCTCAAGTGTAGTTATCGAACCCGAGACCTCAAGTTTGATGAGCGAACAGGCTAACCAACTACACAACCCTCCCATTATGTTCAACAAAAGGAAAATAACCTTTTATACATTCCTGCATTCGTGTGACAAGCATGCCGTGTTTTTTTTGTGTGTGTGGGAGTCATTGGGATTTCAATCATAATCTTGACATGTGGCTTTGGTGGTAAGACTATCCACAGTGGTGCAGAAATAATGCAGCCTTAGTCACCTTACCTCTCTCCATGTAGTACGTTGGGTCCCACTAGTCAGAGGGTGAAACAAACAAATTAATAAGAAAAATTAAAAGCGCCAGTGGTGTATCTTACCTCACACATCTCGCTACTGCTCGGGAACACTGTCCAATTGATCCCTCTGTTCGCTCACGTACTATTTTAAGTGAATCCTTATTATAACATGCACAAAAATTTTGGGCACTTGTATTCGACTTAAGTCAGTGTGCCACCATATCTCGTATACTTACTACTCCCTCCGTCTAGGTGTAATAAGTCACGTTAGAAGGTGCAACGGGACCAAGGTGTGTGCGTGTGTGTGTGTGTGTTCAACAGTATGTGTGTGTTAGAGAGATCGACCGATCGACCTACTCCTACAGAGAGATTGTGTGTAGTGTACTATTTTAGCCATGAGAGTCGGTGCATCCTCTCGTTTCCGGGCGTGTCCGGCAGGGAAATGCGGACAGCTGCCACGCCCGCTCCTGACTAGCCTGGCCCACCCAAAGCCCCTCCCTCGCCCGCGTGTGCTTCCCGCCCAAAACGGTCAGCGCCGCTCCATAGAATCAGTGCCGCATTCATGCTCGAGCAGAGCGGACGCGACCTCTCACTGGCGCAAGAGGATGGTTGCTTCGTCCGTCCAACTTACTGCTGGGTCTATGTGATTTGACGGCTCATTGGTCATTATTACTGAGGTGGTAGGACTGTTGGATGTCCCACGCTTTCGGTGAACGGAGGTACTACCACTACTAGTGGATTACAATTTTCTCCATTCTTACAGTGGAGGAGTGCAAGAGCAGTGAAAACACGTAGGCTCAGTGATTACATGGCCCACCTCACACTAACACTGTGCGACACCTAACTCTTTACATAGTACTCCCTCCATTCCTAAATATTACTAGATGAGTCCCTGCGCGTTGCCGCGGAACAGCCGTATATCTCTCTACGCAAAATTATCGATTTCATAGAACTAAAAAAAACTAACCGCATGACAAATGTGGTAGCCAAACTAAATAAACTCCCATCATCATTTAGATCATCCCACGTAAGGAAAAAAGATCAGCCAACTCCTACTGCATAATGGGATTATATTTTTATTTTTGACATGTGAATGGGACTTAAAAGCTCACTTACATGCAAGCTACCGGTGCATGCTTGCATGCAGACATGTTGATTTGATTTAAAACCCACTCACATGCATGCCACGGTATTTCTGCATGCTTGCATGTGGCTTAGTGCGGAGCCTTTCAACGTCTAAATAATACGGCTATTATGGACTAATTTAGTTCATCTAACGGCTACATTAATTTTGATGATGTGGCTCAAGGAGAGGATAGAGAATTCCTAGTAGTGGGGGATAGCTATTACTAGTAGATAAGTCTTTGTAGAGATTCCACTAGGTGAACTACATATGGAACAAAATGAATGAACCTACACTTAAAATGCATCTATATACATCCGCATGTGGTTCATGGTGAAATCTCTACAAAGACTTATATTAAGGAACGGAGCAAGTACTAGTATAGTATGTACTGTAATTTATCAACGAGATAAATTTGTACAATGCTACGAAGCTTCCAGCTTCTGTTACATGTATCTTGCGTCCAAGGTTGCCCGTCAGAACATTTCATCAAATATAAAGGAGACTAACATGCATACTATTGCATCTCAATGATTGACAAATCATAGCAAATATGTACTCCCTCCATTCCAAAATAACTGTTTCAACTTTGTGCAAACTTTAGTACAAAGTTGTACTACTACTAAAGTTGACACTTATTTTGGAACAGAGGCAGCTAAAGAAAAAAACGATCCATGCAGTCCCTAGCCCTTGAACCGTGAACCCTGACCAGGCTTCAATTTGCTAGCAATGTTCAAGCATCCTAATAAATGAAGTTTGAACCTTTTGACCATCGGATCATTTTGTGGAGTTTCACGAAAATCAAGATGAGCATCCCTGTGGCAAAGAAATTGAAGAAGCGTGATTAGAATAAGATTACCGGGACTAGTTGATGAGACATAAACTCATCACAAATACAGTATGTAGAAGTCAGTAGAGGTATGTGCGGGGCAAAGAAGTAGAGAAATATCAACAGGGAGTGATGTGGGCAGCTGGAGCAGTGGTGCAAGCCGGCTGTAAAGGGAGTTGTTCCTGAGGGACGTAGCTCAACCTTGAGGAGGGCGGTAGGAGGCGGAAACTGCCCATGCCGCGACAATGAGCAAGGGACGAAGGCAACCTCACCGGCTTTGTGAGAGAGAACAGCGGGGACCCCTGATCGGGACGTGCCGACAGTGGATTTTCGCCGTCGGCGACAACCACCGCATCTACACTAAGCATCCACCCCTTCCCCAAGCGGACGTGATCCACCGAGATGTTAGAGATGTGGCCATAGTCGTTTTGTACGAGAGAGTGTGAAGAGAGAAACCCCAGCAAGCAACCGTGTAGGCTGGCCCGTCCTGACTATGTATATAGTGGAGCGGTTTCCTTTTCTCTCCATATGAACCTATCATATTGCGTACGTGCCACTGAAGAAAAAAAACTTTATTTATAAATGACGCGGTACCTACTACTCGTTCTCCTATAATCTTGCACTTGGCATCTCCAAAATATTAAACTTGCGATTCAGTGGCGGAGCTAGCCGAAGATCATTGGGGGGCGAAACAAAATTCTTCAGTGTTTGGGCGGGGCAAATGCTAAAAAAAGTTTAATCTAAGCCTTCCTAAATAATATTTCTTCAGGAATTGATCAAAGGCTGGGGGGCAGCGGCCCCCCTTGCCCTAACATAGCTCCGCCATTGTTGCGATTGGCTCTTCACCTCTTGGGGAAGTCGAGCAATAATGGTAGTGCCGTATATATCATTCTGGCTATATGAGACTAAATGAATTGATGCACGTCCACCACGTGGGCGAGGGCCGTTGGGCGAGGGAGAGTGCTACATACGGAGCAAAATGAGTGAATCTACACTTTAAAATACGAGTATATACATCAGTGTTTGGAGTATGTACTAGTAGTTCATATTGAAATCTACTAAAGGACATATATATTCCAATAAATATGATATAATCTATATAAACAAGGTAGACGGGACGAGGAGTAAATGGAGGGAGTAGTAAATTTTTCTCCTCGTCCTGCGAGCCACCGCGCGCATTGGCGAGGGAGCGGGCGTAAGGCGGAGCAAGTTTCACCTCATCCTGCGAACCACCGCGCCCGTGGGCGGGGGAGATGGCATACTAAGCAAGCTTCTCCTTGTTCTGCGAGTTGACGGGACACATCGAAAGTACTCCAGTGTGTAGAGCCTTGCCTCTAAGGTAGGCCCAACATGGCTTGCCTTATTTTTTAATTTAACATAACGCATCAAGTCACAATTTTTTTGTTCACCCGTGGTAGATGATCCTCCCTCCACCAAGTGGACAACCAGTACACGTGCCAAATTACCACGTGGGCTGCCTTTTTCGTACAGAAATGAGCTCCACCGTGTACCCGCACGGGTGTGGTTGGGAAAGAGACGAGAGTACGTGCGTCGTGCATGCACCTCTTCTCTTCGTGCACGTCCCCCACCTACATGGGTGTGTGTGAGAGATACAAACCGCGTTCGTGTGTGTTTTTTGTTTTGGCGTGGGGGTGGGGGGTGGGGTGGGGGTTGATTTCGTGAATTATTTGTGGGAATATGTGTCGATGACATCTCAAACAAAATTTTGCATGCAATGTGTGTGAAATGGAGGCCTATCCATATCATACATAGAGGGTCGGGCAATCCACGAGAAGAGAGGGAGGGTTCATAGCTATCGATAGAGTCGAAGAGAGGATCAAGTGGGTGGGTGCGAGATCGATGAAGAGAGCCATCGAAATTGTGTGTGTGTTTGCAAGTCAAAGATATAGGGCGACTGGCCTACCGGAACGTTAGAGGGCACATGTCAAGTTTGTGTGTGGCAGGGAGACATGACTAGAGCGCTCGATGTATCGGTGTGTGTGGGGGGGAGGAGGGTGGGGGAGGGGTAGGCAGTGGCCTAACTATAGAGGTAGAACGACTTGTATATGTGTTGAGAAGGAGAGACCCAGCTATGTCATCAGGGAGATCGGTCGACATCCATACATAACTGAAGGACGGGAAATATGATGGGACAGAGAGAGAGGAGAGAGGGAGGGAGGGAGAGGGGTAGAGTGCTGGATGGGTGATGGAGATGCCTCTCGGAGATGGTGGGAGAGGCCTACTAGACAAACTGAGGGTGGAACCGCAATGTTATCAATAAGAGTGGGGATGTGTTTCTGTGTGTGCCTCTCCGTGATAGATATGTCGGGACGTATCCATGGATGATGAAGGGGAACCATGTGTTTGGTAAGCAAACCTAACTAGATCGGTAGATCAATTGTTGTTTGTCGGAGGAAGGGAGAGACACAACTAATGAGGTAGATCGATCGACGCGTGGCTAAAACGAGTTATAAGGACCTAGCTAGCTATATGTTTAGCGAGAGATCGGTCGGTGTACGACCGTTTGTTAGAGGCAAATAAGGCCCAGCGAGACGGATAGACAGAGAGAATGGAGCTAGGAGGTGGTGCAAGAGGCCCAACTACGAGCTAGATAGGGGGAGGAGTGTGCGGTTGTGAGATTGATGAAAAGAGGGGCGAGAGTTTACATATGTGTGTGACCGTATGAGAGAAACGAGGCAAGGACACATAAAGGAGGAGATTGAAGGTGTGTGTGTATGTTGTAGGCAGGCATCGCTGGAGAGATTTATCGATCGGTGTTTGTCGGAAAGGAGTTGGGGAGACTCTGGGAGAATGACCTAAAGAAAAAAATGAATGTGCCCGGTGGATAGAATGCCGAGGGAGGGGGAGGGCGAGGAGGGTGTGTGCATGCACGAGAGAAAGTTAGTGGTAGCTACAAAGGTTAGAGGATTGTGTGGGTGTAAGAGACTAATAAAGATCATAATTTGATATGAAAGCGGATTCATATATTTGAATAGGAGATCATATTGTTTTAAACATTTCATGCATGAATATAGCGATGATACACATGTTGTTCACATGTTATACCATAATGTGACAATGCATGGCGTTTGCAACTCATAGCTAAATGACAAACAATCTAAACCATACTATACATCAAACAATCTCACATTTTATTTGAATTTGTGATAATGTGTGGCGTTTGTAGCTTACAACTAAATATCAAACAATCTAAACAATACTATATATCGAACATTCTAACATTTTATTTGAATTTGTGGTAATGTGTGGTGTTTGCAACTCACATCTAAATACTTGTAGGCATAGGGGGAGGGGCACCATACATAATGTGATAAACACATTATACATATGAGACATGGTTTAGATTATGAAGATCTAGCTAGAGCTAGAAATGTAATGTGATTGAAATCAAAATAAAGTGGATTCAAAAAATCAAGTTTGAGTTTATATAGTACACATAGTTCATATGTAACTCGAGACTAATCATGTGGTGTGCTGTGAAGATAATACACAAATGATGGTTTAACTTGACAATAATGATGATTGTAGATCTTATTAAAAGAGAGAAACGAATTCAAATTCTTTGATTTCACAACAATCATTACTGTAGATATTATTCAAATAGAGAAACGAATTCAAATTTAGTTCATATTGAAGCGGTAGTATATACGTTTGGAATGCACTAAAATGTTCATTTGAGTAGTAGGCTGCTTGCATTATACATGTAGCGAAATATTTTAATTAAACATAACATGAATTCAAAGTTTTGAACAACATTTGTAGTGCGCATTGATTTGGTACAGTACATATTAGGCTTGTCCGGAAATTTCAACCCGCGCCTTGTTAGCCCGAAATATTTAAGATATATCTTTGTCTTCTTGTGCTCCGACAACTCTCTCCATCTCAACCCGCGCCTTGCTATTCCGAAATTACAATGCGCGCGAAAACTTCCACCTCTTGTGAAATCCCGACACGTGAAATGCCCGTGGTACCCCTGAACCGAAAGAACCGCCTCAAATTGGTGGGGGTACTTTCGTATATTACCCCACATTTCGGACAAGCGCGTCTCTAAGCCATGGTTCCCCGCTGCCATCCCATCCGCCCACCCATTCATACACCGAGGCCGCGAAAACCTGCGACGAAAGCCCACACCCTACTCCATCCACCACCCAGCCGGAGCCTCTTCCCCAACGACGTCGTCCACAGCAACACCTTGACGTCCCTCATCCACCGTACCGGATGAGGATCTTTCGTCGATCTCGTCATCCCTCCGGTTCAGCCACCCCGTCCTCCACCTCTAAGGAGCTGCCCTGATGTTCCCCTCGTCTTTCGTGCCACCTCCATTCCCACGCCGTCGTCTTCACCTGCACCACCGGAAGAGCATCATCATCACCATTTCCTTGGATGAACCTGCGGCCTAATCGGCGCCACCAAAGCGGTTGTACACTAATCGCCGCATTTTCTTCTTGATTCAATCTCACGGTGCAGCCGACGCTCGGTCCCGAGCCGACACAGCTCGGCTCCATCCACAGCGGCGGCGCCGGCCACTTCCTCCACTACGTCGCTCCCTCGGCGGCGACGTCCACATCAGTAGGAGCTGCTGCTGCTTTAGCTCTCGCTCGCGGTGCTGCTCTACTCTTGCTCTCGGTCCCCTGCCTGGTCTGCTCTTGCTATTGCTCTTGCTCGCCCGGCTGCTCTCGCTCTTTCTCTTGCTTGCGATGCTGCTCCGATTTATCTACACATCAAACGACTGAATCAACTTTTGGGTCAGTCGATTTTCATGGGGTGAGGGGGGGCTCGCCGGTGTGAAGGAAGAACCAGCCGCAACGGGGAGGGGGGCTTGCCGGAGACATACCCTGCTATCTATCTTAGGGTTCAGGGTGGGGGCGGTGGTCGCCGACGGTGGCGGGGTGATGGCGTGGGGATCGTCGGAGAAAAAGCTTGGCACGGGGGGGGGGCTAGAGGGATGGACGGGACGGCGGCGGACCGGCGGTGGGGAGTGTTTCCAGGGCGGGCGGGACGGCGCACCGCCGGCCGCGGGCAACAGGGGGCTGCTGTTTGGCCGGTGGTGGCTGGTGGCTCAGGGGAGTGGAGGTTGAAGATGAACCGCAGGCCCTTGATTTCGTATCCAATGGCTGCAAAATTGACTGACCAGAGATGAAAAAGTCAGTCGACCGAGGTGTAGCCTCACCTTGCTAGTGCGTTAAGTTTCAAAAGCAAAATTCAGTTTCGACACCAAAATTCAGTTTCTACAGTTAAGTTCAGTTTTGACAGTTAAGTTCAGTTTTGACAGTTAAATTTAGTTTCGACAGTTAAGTTCAGAGATGAGCGGCTGATGTATTTTACATCTAGCACTTTGTGGTTATGTATTTTATGTCATGTATAGGAAATTCTATTAGAATTACACTTAGGTTAACGTTGTTCATTGTCTTTCTTGTCCTACTTCAGCCTCGGCGTCATACAACTCACCGGAGCTGCTCCAACAATGAAACCCTCCATCACAGCAGAGCAGTACCTCGGGCTCCATCTCCAGACGCCTAAGAACTTCTTCCCCTCCTCCGACAGCAAAGTCAGCCGGAGCATCCTCACCGGCCAACCCAATCACGCTGAGAGTGACATGGCTTCGCCAAAGAGGTTGTACACTTGTTGCATCTCTTTTTTACTCTACATGTTATATATAGTGTCCACTGAGCACACGAATTTGTTCATTTAGTGTCTCCTTGAAAGAAAAAAGTAGGAATTTTAAATTTCACTTTTCCTCCTTTTCAAATTCCTATTCATGAAGCACAAGACTAAGAGATAGTAGCATAATAGCATTATAGCCGTATGTTTTCTTGTGGTTTGACTTAATCTCGCCATGCTTCTTTGCATCATGTGATCTTCCAATTGTTGTGAATCAAACACCCAGATTGGCAGAAATCCTGTGTTTTTAAGTTCTCTGTTTTGCACGTGCATTCCTATCCTATTCCTGTATATTTCCTATCCCTGCATTGTTGGAATCCTCCAATTCAAACGAGCCCTTACAGAATTACTTCTCTTATAGATAGTTGTCAAAGAAAACCTTGCATGGTTTGTCCCTCTCCTGCTGCACCGTCGTCCACCCCAGCTCAGCTGCTCCAACGACAGAAGGGTCCAGCACAGCAGGGATCCAGCCCCCAGACTATCTTTCGCCGCCTCAGATCTTCTTCCCCATTGCCGGCAGCCATGAAAACTGCATTACCATCATCAATCGAGCAGATGACCTCGAGGACTACACGGGTCCGCAAGAGAGGTCGCACTCTTCCGTGTTTGCTTACGTTATGCATCGCTTAATATTACATGCTACTTTATCGTCCTTTTCACCGATTAGACTGTGAGTCAGCTCCAAACTAATGGTCAAACATGAGTTTTTAAATGGTTGTGGGGTACATATCGGGGCCGCTATCAATAGTATCTATCTACTATCTGGTTAATCTCCGGTGTCTACTTTGAGTTTCATGTTGGGTCGGAAACAAACAGTAAAGAAGCCATTATCTGTACTTTTTAACTGAAGCCATTATCTGACTGCTATTATTGGTTTTGGGTCTATCCATAGGTTGCTACCATCACTCTGCATTTCTGGATGCACTCCTTACATAATCTCACTATGTTTTACTCCAATGCATGACAGTTATGTAAACAATGTAACTGAACATGTAGAGTAAAAGAGATGAGCCTTGCGTGGCAATAAAATTTCATGCAGACGTCGCTCCATGGTAGGCGCAAAGGCAGCCCCCCTGCACGCATTTTGGACTGTAATCGAGAGGAAGATATCTGTTCCGAGGGGGATTCAAAAGGAGAAGACAACACATATTTACCCCCTGAGGTCTTCGCTCTAACTTGGCATGCTGATGTTGGTTATATCATGCATATGGTGTCTTGCATTACTTACTTTATACATCAAATGTGTCATCTGCTTAGTTTAGACATCCTTTGTGCGTATGCCTTCTGTTTAGTTTATTCATCGTTTATGTGAATTATGCAACGACATCTTGTTTCGCCAGGCAGCATATATGTGAATTTTGCAAGGACATCCTGCTTAGCCAGTCATCTTATATGTAAATTATATCAGGCCATCCTTTTTTGGTTACATACTACATTTGTCAACAATGTTAGTACATTCAACTGCTCTTCGTGTGCATCAGCCATTTCACACGGTGATGGCAAATTCTGGAGTGAAAACAAGGTCTTCAGAGCAGACTATGATATCTAACAAAGCGCATATCTCGGTGGTTACGGATAGCCCCTCAGATGAGGATTCAGAGACAGATGACCAGTCCTCTTCCCCCCCCCAAGGTGTATGATCTAACTTGGCAGGGTTATGTTGCTCATATCGTGCGTATGGTGTCTCGCATTGCTATGTCATTTGATTAGTTTAGACATGCTTGTGTGAATGCCACCTGTTCAGTGTCTAATTACCATATATGTGAATTATGCATTGCCATCTTGTTGCATGACATTATATATGTGAATTATACAATGCTATCTTGTTGCAAAGGCATTATATAGGTGAATTATGCAATGCCATGCTGTTTAGCCAATCATCATGTATGTGAATTATATCATGCGATCATTTTTTTGTATTACGTGTTCCATTTGTCGACAACGTTTGTATATTCAACTACTCTTCCTGTGCATCAGCCATTTGAAGTGGTGATGGAAGTATCTGGAGTGAAAACAAGGTATTCAGAGCAGACAATGCTACCTGCTGAAGCAGACATCTTGCTGGTTACAGAGAGTTCCTCAGAGGAGGATTCAGAGACTGATGACCAGTCCTATTTCCCCCTGAGGTCTATGCTCAAACTTGGCAGGGTTGTATTACCCATGTCATGCATGTTGTCTTGAATTGCTTAGTTTTTACATCATATATGGATTGCCATCTGCTTCTTTGCTTACTATATAAATCATATATTTGAATTATATCATGACATCATGTTTACATAGTACATACACATCATCTATCTGAATTATGGCATGGCAACCCATTTAATAAAGACAACATATAGTTATATCGTCTCATCCTGTTTAGTGTTTACAGTCATCATATTTTGAATTATGGCATTCTATCCGTGAATGTATGTGAATTATGGCATGCCAACCTATTTAATAAACACATTATATAGTTATGTCATGCCATCCTATTTACATAGTCTCATATTGTGAACTATGTCTCTCCATCTTTTTTAGTTAGCCGTCATAATGTGAAATTGTGTCATGCTTTCCTGTTTAGTTAGCCATCATATATGTGAAATTGTGTCATGCTATCCTGTTTGGTTAGACAACATAAATATAAATTATTTCATGCCCTCTTTTATTCCTCACTATCCATTGCACATGTCTATCATACAATGTCTATACTTTCAATTACTTTTCTTGTTTATCAGCCATTTGAACTGGAGAGCGTGATGGCAGTATCTAAGGGAGTAACAATACGGTCTTCAGAAAAGATAGTGCTACCAGTTGATGCAGATAGAACCACGGTTGTACTTGCCCAAGGACTAGATCCACCACACATAACCTAGACTCTCACAGATTGTACCCCTACCCAGTTGGACAGAGAACCAGCTACACCCCTTCCAACCCAACCCCGGCAGATAGTAACCCAGTTCTAGTTGACACAACACCGTCTCCACCACAGAGCACGCAAACACGAGCAGTTAGTAAGGGAACTGCAGTGCCCAAAGCATTAGGACCACCACTCCGAATCCCAACTCAACGCTTAAAGGAGAAGAAGATTTGTTCTCAAGTCAGGTTCTGTAGCTATGGTTCACACTCCTTTGCTCTTGCATTACTGTATTTACTCATACCAACTATTTTCAAATTTGAAGGATGGAACTGAAACTCGAATGGCGCAACAGGTATGTTTTAAACATGTTTCTTTAACTGGTTTGCTGTTGTAACCTGCTCTATGTTGATTTGAGTTTCAATTGACTAAACAGTTATGTTCTCATGTCATGCACATTACAAGTGTTGTTATTTCTCTATAGTTACCCACACTTATATTCTATCTATTCTGCTTTGTCTTGAACAAATATTATTTCAACTGTGTCTCTATCTTGATTTTGCAACAAAAACTAGAATGATATAGACCATAAAGTGACCATGGTACATAGATATATGTTTGTTGCATGTTGTTATCCTGTCCACTTTACTATTGAACTCATTTACCAAAATGAGTTTCATATACAACATGGTAAACATGTCATGTGTCTGCTTGTTTCTCTTTTAGAATGCGGACAAAATATTGGAGAACAGTACCGCGTTATCCAATGGTAAAGGAAGTAATGCTGATAAGGTTCAAGATAGTGAGACACCCCTGTTGGTCTCCAAGAAAGCTGATAAAAACTATCGTGACAACAGTGAGAGAACCCAAAAGTCTTGTCTTGCTGTAGTGTTCGAGTTACTGGCCACTACTGCTGGCACAAGCTCTTTGAACTCGCTGCCTGAATCAGTTCGTCTTCTTGAGTCTCGACTTCAAGTTGAAAGCCATCAATCAGATGTGCTGCGACAGGAAGATGAAGGACTGAGGAAGTCCCTGCAGAATTCAGATGCATATTTCCTGGTGCAACAGCAAGCGCCGGAGGATTTAAGCGCCAAACAAGAGAAAGTTAATAAGCTTGCTAAGCATCTTGCCAGCATTTTGGGTACCCAGGATATTGTTTCTTGAGATCTTCTGAAGTTGTTTCAGTTCTGGATTTGTTTTGCTGCGGCGTTTATTTGCGCTGGTCGCCAACTTTGACAACCAGTGTATATGATATGCTGCTTTGTTCCCTATATTTGCATTGGTGGCAAACTTTGATGCCTAGTGGATGTAATATGTGTAATAGCCGTGATAGCCTAGCGTTAGTTGCTTGCTTATTTATTTCCTTGTTGTCTTGTTTATTTGTTTGCTTGTAGTCATTGCAGTTCTTTTTCCGCGGTTTGCTAGTTGCTGCAATAACCTATTTTTTAAAACTAGGCCACAATAACCATGGGCAAATATTTACAATAGTGACACTGGGCCTCCTACTGGCTGTAGAAATAGTGAGCCTTCTACGGGCCATAGAAATAATGGGCCTTCTACGGGCCATAGAAACAATGGACCTTCTGCGGGTCGTATCATCAATGGGCCTTATACGGGCCATATGACCGATTGGCCAAACATGGGCCAAACAGGCCTCATTATGGCTGTAAACGGGCTAGAGTTGGAATCGTCTGTGAATGGGCCGGCCATAATGGGCCATCATTAATAGGCTGTATTTGATGATGCTATGAAAATGGCCCAACGTATTAATGGAGCACAAACGGGCCGACTGTAACCACGGGCTGAATTTGGCCCAGAAGCAGAAAATGACAATAACGGGCCGTAATTAAACGAATGCTGGAAATGAACCCAAGAATAGATGGGCTCTGAGAAGGCCGAAAGATAACATGGCCAGGAAACGGCCCAACGGAGTAACCGGTCGTTAATGGGTTTAAGGTGATAGACTGTTCATTACGGGCGAGTTTCACCACGGGCCGTTAATGGGTGTAAAGTATTACACTGTTCATTACGGGCCAGTTTCACCACGGGCCATTAATAGGCCAAGATTTACAAAGGGCCTCATATGGGCTGAAAGACGTCATGTGCCATACATGGGCCAGAAGTGAAAACGGGCTGGAATCATATTGGATGGCCCAGATGACGCTACTGGGCCTAATTCGGATAGGGCGTAACGGGCCTTGGGTTAGCGGGTTGTAAATGGGCTATATGCGAACAAGCCATTAACGTGCTTTCCATGGGCCTGCCAGCCACCTTTTGACCAAGTCAAACGGGCTGGCATTTTCACGGGAATGGGCCTCTGTTGGGCCGTGCCACGTGTCAACGTATTATAGTCGCCTTCCGTCCAATGAGTGGATGACATCTGTCCGAACGATGAGCCGACACGTGTTTCCTCCAGCCAATGATGATTTTACACGTGGAAAATCCCCATTGCTCTGGGCTGTCAACGGGTTATCGGATCCTAAACCCGACCCGATAGCTTAACGGTGTTCCGTTACGGTGGATGCCACGTGTCGGTCACCCTTAACGAAAACACTTCTGTGACGCGCGATTTATCGTCATGGAAGTGGACACTTCCGTGATGATAATTTTGGTAATGTCATGGAACACTTCTATGACAACACAGGTATGACTATCTTGATTCTGTCATAAAATTGTCATGGATGACAAAAAACGCGACCTACTGTGACAAACACGTATCATCACGGAAGTGTATTTTTTTTGTAGTGTTAACTTGGTAGTGTGATGTCGTTTGCATCTTGCATATGATTTATTTCTTGTAATCATCACATTTGTTTAAACGCCGGTTATGACGAGACACTGTTAACTTGACAGAGTGATATTTGTAGCATCTTTCATATTGTGTCTATCTTCCATTACATTGCTTCTAATTTATTGAAATGCCTTCAACTTAGTTTGCACATCATAGTTCTGATTATCTCATGTCTTCCTGTTTTCGTACATATTACATCCTCCTATCATGTGGTTGTCTAACATCAAAGTTTAGTTCGTCTGTATCACAAATCAATTTGTTCTGAAGAACTAAATTTTTATTCCTTTTTCTTGTCGGCTCGACTTAACATGGCATAGAGAAAGAGGAAGGACCACATAAAGACAGGGGATGGTGTTAATACTAAGGACACACGAAAACTGAAGCGGCTGAATAATGCGGATTCTGCTAGTACTAATGGTGCAATAGAAGGTAAAAGTCCAGCGAAAAATTGTACAAACGCGGTATCCCGTGCTACACGAGCTGCAAAACAAGCCAAACAGAAACTAATAGCTGAAACCAAACATGCAGAGACAGCCCTCCTGTTGCAACACCTTCCACAGTACCAATAGCTGCACAAGTTACTCATTTGTCAACTCAGCTAGTAGCACATTCCCAAGCCCCCTTGCCACCTGACACAACTTCCGAAGCACTCTTGACACAAGATGAGTTGGCAAGATCAGATGAATCTTGTGAGATTCGACAGCTAGAAGGTAGATGCTGGAGTCAAGTTACAGTTGCATGCTTGTTTATATGTAGTCTCACAGTTTGATGTACACTAACACTTCCTATGTTTGTTGTTGGACTAGCACCTGGGCGCAAGAGGAAACAAACAGCGGGCATAATGCTCGAGAGGTTAACTAAATCTAGAGGAGGAAGAATGGAGATCCATTTTGAGGCAGGGTTTAAGAGGCCACATGATGCTACAGATTCAGCCAAGTTAGTATTAGAGGCAGCGGTTGCCGTTAGGTGTCATGCACATATCCTCCCAACATGGATTAAGTACAGGAATGACAAAGACGAAAACCAATTCAACACCTTCCTTGACCATTTATCTGTATGTATGGTTATGTATGGAAACTAGTAATATTGTCTTGATCTGTCCAATACTTTCTAGGTTGCTGATAATGAGACTACCATAATTTTAAACAGATGAGGTCCAAGTTGGATAGCCAACATGATGCAACAAGACAAGCTTGCACCCATGTTTTGAAGGCAAGGCTAAGAGTGAATTTCAGCAGATAGTCTACTCTGCGACAGTATCGGTATAACTTGAAGAAAACTCACTTTGAAGGCAACGCTAACAGTGAACTTGCCCAAACATCTCCAGTAGAAAATATATCGGATGAAGACTAGAGAGGCCTCTTTAAACACTGGTATGATCCAAAGTATCAAGTACTTTATATGTATGTGATCAGATCACATGTTGAACTCCTATTTACGCATGTGCCTCACAAATCTATCTTCTTGTAGGTGAACAGTTCAAAGAACAAGGCCAACCATACGAAAGTTAAATTCCAACAGACGACAGGATCTCGTAGCTATATTGCACACTTCGAGGCTCTCGTAATTAGTTGTTTTTTCACTCTTTTTGATGTGCCATATTATCAGATCTATATTGACTTGTTCCAAGTATAGAGGAAAGCCCGTGAGGACCATAAAGTACCTGAACCATATGATTTGGAAATCTTCAAGGACTGTCACACCAGCAAGACAAAGGGCATGACTACACCAGTCAAAGCCGCTGTTGTAAGTCCTTAATCCTCATGCCTTTTAACTACTAATTACTTTGACTCGTGCATTGAACTGCATGGTTTGCAACCAATGTCTATTACTCTTTTCAATTTTATACACAATTGTCTTAGCATATCATTGCACCTTACAAGGTTTAAAAGAGAGGAGTGATGTTCCTTTGATCTTGATATGTAATCTAGTTTCGTGCTGGACTTGCCCACAGAATGTTACAATTGCCTGTTTTTCTGTTCTCAGCTGTTTTGTGATATGAATGATCTCATACTATGCTTACCATATTATAAACTTTGTCTCTTTATCCTTAGCTGTCAGAACAATGTGAAGAAATACACAATACATTAGCCATGGTACATGGTCATATGTTCGGAACCTGATTTTATTATGTACTTTGCAGTAAACTACAACTAATATTTTACACGGGTTCACCAGAATAAGTTTTGTATATAGACCATGCATAGCAATTTTGTTTGGTTTTGCTGCCTCCTTAATATCTTCTGTTTTCGTAATACTAATGTAAAAACTCAACTTTTCAGAAAGCTACGGAAGAATGGTGTAACCGCAACCTTTTGAAGGTGATGAGGGAACTATAACCGCAATGTCACTTTCGATAAATGGGCCTCCAATGGGCCGTAGAATCGGTTGGCCTCGGTCCATCGGATAAATGGGTCCACATGGGCCATAAACGAGCGTAATTGGTATCGGGCTAGCACGGTAACGTGCCGTTAACAGGCCAGAAGATAGCAAAGGCTTAATTCTGTCACAGGCATAACGGTTTGTTAATGGGCCAGAATATAGGATAGGCTAGAAACGGTGCGACGGGTTAACAGGACACAAACGGGCCGATTTTAACCATGAGCCAAATTTGGCCCATTAGGGGAACGTGCTAGTAATGGGCCGGAAGTAATCGAGAGCCGGAAAGGTGCCCAAGAACGTATGGGCCGTCAGTAGGCCGAAAGCTAACACGGGCTGGAAACAGCCCATGGAAATCATGGGCCGTTATTGGGTAGAAACAAATTTACTATTCATTATGGGCCAGAGTCACCGTGGGCCACTAAAGGGCCTAAAGATATGGAAGGCCTCATATGGGCCGAAAGATGTCATTGTACATACATGGGACGAAGGTGAAATGGGCTTGTGTTATATTCGATGGCCCACATGATGCCGTTGGGCCGATTTCAGGAAGGCTCTCACGGGCCATAAGTTATCTGGCCGTAAAATGGGCTATATGCGAATAGACCGTTAACAGGCTTTTCATAGGCCGGATCGCTAACTTTTGACCAAGTCAAACATGTCGTCCTTTGTAAGCTAAATGGGCAGTGTTTGGCCTTCACACGTGTCGACCAATCATAGGCGCCTATCTGAACCAATGACGAGCTGACACGTGTTTCCTTCAGCCAATGAGAATTTTGTCCGAGCTATTAACGGGCTATCGAATCAAAAACCTGACCCGATAGCTTAACGGTGACCCGTTACGGTGGATGCCGCGTGTTGGTTACCCTTGATGAAAGCACTTCCATGACACGTCATTTATCATCATGGAAGTGAACACTTCTATGATGATAATTTTGGTATTGTCATGGAACACTTCTACGACAGCACATGTATGACTATCTTGATTCTGTCATAAATTCGTCATGGATGTACATATATGACAGAAAACATGACCTACTGGGAAAAACGCGTATCATCACAGAAGTGTATTTTTTCTGTAGTGGTGTGTGTGTGTGAAATGGAGTCTTAGTGTGGTGTTTGTGTTTGTGTGTGTGTGTGTGTGTGTGTGAAGCGGAGTGTTCAGTGGGGAAAGTAATTTAAGTGTGTGTGGCTTCATCGTAGAGAGGTAATGTGTATGGCAGAGGCCTTCAACGAGGGGGGTGCGAGAGAGAAGAGGCTCGTAAAGAGGTAAGAGAAGGCATGTGCGCGTGAGAGGAGTGGACATCGAGATAACGTGTATTTTCGAGAGACACCGAGGAAGACTACTATATATCGATGGTGCATGTAGGTGGGAATTAAACGAAAGGATAATCTTATTGGTTTCGGGGAAATAGGGAAGGAGTGAGGGATGGGGGTAGCTATAAGTAGATTATTAAGTGTGAGAGTGTGTTTTAGAGAAGAGACCCATCCAGGCGGAAGTCATGTGCACACAAGAAGAAAACGATTCGATGTGGGTGAGGGCTGAGGGTAATTAAATACATATGGAAACACGGGAGACCTTCAACGTGCATGTGCGAGAGGTATACATGTATATGTGGGATGTGTGTGTGCACACGCGCATGATCAGGATAAAAGAAAGAAGACATAAGTCATAAGATCAACAAAATGGGAGAGATGGATCGATATGACAGTATGCATGCATGTGAGGGTGGAGGGAAGAAGGCCCGATAATTGAGCATGTGTTTTTGTCTTTAAGAGATAGTGGCGTGGGCTGGAGCATGCATCTATGGTGACAAGACTGAGTGAGACACAATGATTGTGCAAAAGAGATCAACCTATAGATGCATGTATAGAGAGACAGATATAGTGTGCGTGATAGGAAGCAAGAGTGCGTGTGAGATAGAGAGGTTGACGGAGAAATTGGAGATAGATAGAGAGATAGAGATGCTAGCTAGAGGCACATTGGCTATTTTGTGTGTTAGAGATGACCGTCGGGTGGTTTAGAGGGGTGAGGTATGTGTGTGTGAGAGAAATATAAAAAGAGGGCGCATGACTGCATGTAGAGAGAAACATATATAATGTGAGTGATAGGAAGCAAGAGTGAGGGCGAGAAAGAAGGTTGATGGAGAAATAGATAAATAGAAAGATAGGGATGCTAGCTAGACGGAGATCGGCTAGTGTGTGTGTGTTAGATATAAGAGTTGAGTGTATCAAAAGGCTGGGTTATGTGTGTGGGTGTGAAAGAGATAGATACAGGGTGCATGTGAGTCACATACAAACAAATATTAGAGAGAAATGAGATCCCAAGAGATGGAGTTTTCTGTTTGAGAGATAAAAAGATATTTCACAAGGAGTCATAGTTAGAGACACATATCAGGGAACGTGAGATATTCCTAGGGGGAAGAGTGTGTGTGAGCGACATACCAGGGAATAGTGTTGAGATATGAGACCCTTGGAGACAGAGTTTGTGTTTGAGTGTGAGGAAGAGATATTTAAGAGGGAGAGTCGTAGATTTTCATACCTAAGGAGCGCAAGACATCTCTGTGTGAGAGGGGGTGTGCGAGCAGCATACAGGGGAATAGTAGAGACAAATTGATGTAGGCTGGAAACCCTAGGGCCGATCTTTCATGATTGGAGTGGATCCTACCAGGAACACAAGGGGAAATGTCACGCCCAATATGCGATACTATCCTAAAGAGACTTGAAGGTCCCACCAAGGATAGAACCGCATATTGAAACGCTTTTGCAAGGTGGATATCATTACATCAACATTACATAATGGATGGGGATACATACAAGAGGCATACAATGCCACACGAATACAACAACATCATACATAAGAGCAACACCCAACTACGAATGAAACACAAACAAAAACTCAAACGACATCCACCCTGCTATCCCAGGCTGCCGACCTAGAACCTATCCCTTGATCGAAGAAGAAGCAGAAGAAGAACTCCAAAACAAGCAAACATCACTCTCGCGTCATGATCATCGCATAACCTGTACCTGCAACTGTTGTTGTAGTAATCTGTGAGCCACGAGGACTCAGCAATCCCATTACGATGGGCATCAAGACTAGGAAAGCTCAATGGGAAAGGAAAAGGGGTAAAGTGGTGAGGTTGCAGCAGCGACTAAGCATATATGGTGGCTAACATACGCAAATGAGAGCGAGAAGAGAAGCAAACAGAACGGCCGTGAAGCTAACAATGATCAAGAAGTGATCCTGAACTACTTATGTCAAACATAACCCAAAATCGCGTCCACTTCCCGGCTCCGCCGAAAAGAGACCATCACGGCTACACATGCAGCTGATGCGTTTTAATTCAAATCTGGTGTCAACTTATCTACAACCGGACGTTAACAAATTCCCATCTGCCACATAACCGCGGACACAGCTCTCGAAAGTTTATACCCTGCAGGGGTGTCTCAACTTAGCCCGTCACAAGCTCTCACGGTCAATGGAGGATATTCCTTCTCCCAGGAAGACCCGATCAGTCTGGGAATCCCGGTTTACAAGACATTTCAACAATGGTAAAACAAGACCAACAAAGCCGCCCGATGTGCCGACAAACCCGATAGGAGCTGCACATATCTCATTCTCATGGCAACACCGGATGAGAGATCCAACGAGTAAAACGAGCGCTCAAGTTTCCCCGAGGTGGCCACTCAGTCTACTTGGTTCGGACCAGCACTTAGAGAAGCACTGGCCCGGGGGGGCTAAAATAAAGATGACCCTCGGTGTTGGGGATATAACTATTTGTGTAAGCCACCCAGGAGGGGCCGAGTTACGCAAAGAAGACTTACCAGAGAGAAGCCCAAGACCAAAGGTGAAGATGGCGGTTCATAGAGGGCTTAAGGCCCGCAGGCGACTTAAGGCCTGGTGTAATAAACCGCCATAGTAATATGACTTGTATCATAAGGTAGACTTAACTAGTCACCGAGCCGGACATTTTTTATAATCCGGCCGGAACTCTGTAAGCCGCAGGGCGTTAACCCGTGTATATAATGGGATGACCCACTGGCGGCTTAGGAAAAGAAACAACTCATCGAGAACCGGGCATAGCGTATCTCACTCCCTGGTCATCGAAACATCAATACCAACCCAACTAGACGTAGGCCTTACCTTCACCGTAACGGGCCGAACTAGTATAAACCCACTCGTGTCCTTTGTCCCGATTAACCCCTTCAAGCTTCCTAGTTGCGATGGCTCCACAACTAAGTCCTTTCACGAGGACATCTGACGTGACAATTCCACGACAGTTGGCGCCCACCGTGGGGCCAGCGCACGGTGGATTTGAGTTCTTGAAGGGCAACTTCAAAGGGCTCAAGGGATACGTAGTGGGCCGGATGACCAAAAGTCATTGCGGCAAGATCTACATCAACGACGAAGGCTGGGGCCCCGACGCCGGCTCAATTGAGTATGGGTACCGGGTCCCCTTCGGAGGGATCCACGTCTTCATTGGCCGGATTGGTGAGCCGAGGACTGAGACGGACAACTGCACTGACCTCGTCGAGACGGCTCAGCGTGCGAAACCCGCCCGAGCTCAACCCGGCATGAAGCGCGTCTTTGTGGGCTGCGTCCACAGAGAAGAGCTTTCCGAAGGACCTGAAGATGGTGGTGACACGGCCGTCCACTCTGATGGTGATTCGTCCGCCGGTTCAACAGATTCGCTGTATCAGGTACAAGATGGTGTGCTCGGGGGCTGTTCCGATGGCTTCAGTATTCCGGACCCCTGTGAGTCACCGAATTGGGCAGGAGTCTTCATGGCTGGGACTCAACCCGGCCAAAACTCTACGGCCGCTGCTGCAGTTACGTCCGGGATAGTAGCGGCCGGGGCAGGAGGCCCTGTACGCCCGCCGGCTCAAGTGCTGATAGATCTAATGGATAAACTTACAGCCCTGTTAACCGCCACGGTTATCCCTGCGAATAAAGTTGAGCATGACGCGGAGGTGGCACAGGTGCGTGAGGAGATAGCTCAGGCCAAGGAAGCCTTGGCAGCTGAGGATACTAGACTAGCTATAGAGCGAGCGGCTCTCGACGCCCAGGCACATCGATTGCAGTCACAAGCTTACCAGCTCACGATGAGCTTAAACGCATCCAATGGGGTTATGAGGAGTAGGCACCAGAAAACTCAGTCCTGTTTGCCTCCGAATTATGATCCGCGGGTTCTGTTTGCTACACCCGGAGCCGCCCAAGTAACCCGCCCGATGCAAATTAGTTTATGACAGCTGGAACGGGGGGACCGGCTCAGCCTCGGGAGATGGTACCTCCTCCTGGAAACATGGCGCCGCCATGTTATGTACCGATACCGCCGGGTCACTTTTCCAACCCCATGGAGAACTTAATCGCAGCATCATCTCGTCTGGCGGCTCTCCCAGTGGACGGTGATGATCCAACAGCGGTGGAGACCCGGAGAATCAGGGAACTTGTCCAGACGGCCCTGGCTCAGCAAGAGACCTATTCTTATAGCCGGGATAGGATTCATTCAACTCCTCCGCCTTGGTTAGCACCGCCTCATCAGAACCGGAGTTCGAGTTACAGCAGGCACATGGAATCTGAAGCTTTGTCAAGCAACGCCCAACGCCGTGACCAACATGGTGGCTATAACCCTGTGCAGGACCGAGTACGTCAGGAGAACGAGCGGGCGGCTCCGCTGGCGGCTCAACAGGCGGCACATCAGAATATTCTAGAGTATCCAATGACTTCTATTGAGATGGGAGTAGCCACCAGAACCGGTGGTGTTCCTTGTTTGATACCGGCTTTGCGCAACATGCGCCTGCCCAAGGACTTCAAGGGACCTCGAAAGGTGCCGAATTACACGGCCGACTTACAGCCTGGAGCGTGGATTGAGAGTTATGAGATGGCCATGGAGCTGTTGGAAGTCAGTGACGCGGCAATGGCTAAATATTTCACCATGATGTTAGATGGAACGGCCCGGTCTTGGTTAAAAAGTTTACTGCCCAATTCCATTGGTTCGTGGGAGAAGTTAAAATCCCGTTTTATCTAGAACTTCAAGGACACCTGTAAGCAATATATGTCAATCATGGACTTGACGAATTGTAAGCAGGGGGAGGGCGAATCCACCACCCATTGGGTACGCCGGGTCAAGGAGATAATTCATTCATCTGATAAGATGGATGCTGGCTCTGCAGTCCTCATGTTGGAGAAAAATTGCAGCTTTGAGCCGCTGAGGCAGAAACTAGGGCGCCTTAAGCGTGACTGCAGGGATATGGGCACGCTAATGGCAGCTTTAGTCAAATATGTCGATTCTGATAGTACCAAGGATCCCGCGTTTGGCGATGAGAAGATAGGGAAGGGAAAAAGGAACGGCAATGGAAACGGTCAACAACACAACCCGCTGAATCAAAGAGGCAATAAGCGTAAGGCTGACGGCATCACGGAGCTTGTAGCCAATGCTAATACACATGTAACAATCAGAGACGTAAGGGTAAGTGGCCTCGGTCCGGTGGGTCAGGCCCATCTCTTGAGCAGCTACTCAATGAGCCCTGCCCGAAACACGACACCTGGGAGCACCCCGCTACACACCTATGGAAAGATTGCGCGATCATGAAGGCGTTTAAAAATAATAATACCTTTGATGGTAGTCATGGATCTGGCGACGGTTCAGGGGTTGGTGGCTTTCATGGCCCGGGCAGCGGTTCAAATTCAGGTTTTCAGGGACAACCGGGTGGAAATAATCAGCAGCAATCTGGTCAGGGAGGAGAACAGCAGCAGCAGTCAGGTTATCAGAGCCATCCGAAATAGTTGAGTGGTGGGCAGTACCATGTGTTTACCACTAGCTTATGCAAACGTGACCAGAAGGTTCTTAAGAGGGACGTAAATTCGGTTGAGCCGGCAATTCCTCGTTATTTGAGATGGTCAGAGCAACCCATCATATGGAGCAGAGAGGATCACCCTCCACGAGTCGATAATGCGGGTCAGTTAGCCTTGGTGGTAGCACCCCAGGTTGGTGGATATAAATTCACTAAGGTACTCATGGACGGAGGTAGCAGCATCAATATCCTCTATTATGATACTTTCCAGCACATGGGGTTGACTGAGAAGAATCTGAGAACATCCAACACTGTTTTCCATGGGGTGGTTCTAGGCAAGTCGGCTTACCCAGTTGGCAAGATTGAATTGGAGGTGGCCTTTGGAGATGAGTATGATTCCAGGGCTAAGAAATTGACGTTTGAAGTGGTCAAAATTAGGAGTCTGTATCATGCTTTCTTTGGGCGACCGGCTTATGCTAAGTTCATGGCACGGCCGTGTTACGTTTACTTACAGCTCAAGATGCCGGGTTACAAGGGCACCATCACTGTTCATGGGAGTCGAAAGGTGGCCTTGGAATGTGAAGAAGGTGACGCGGCTTACGCTGAGACTGCCTGTGCCGCGGAGGAGCTTAAATTTTATCAAGACAATGTTGACCCGGCGGATATGACCTCCCTCAAGAAACCAACTACTGAGCATGACCCGGCGTTGAAGTTTAAATCGTCCGCTGAGACAAAGCTTGTTGACTTTACCCCAGGAGACGCCTCTAAGCAGTTCAGTATCAGTGCCAATTTGGATCCTAAATAGGAAAGCGCGCTCATCGAGTTCATCCGTGAGAACCGGGACATCTTTGCATGGAAACCTTCTGACATGCCGGGTGTACCAAGGGAGCACGCCTAGCACACTCTCAATATTGATCCAAAGTATAAGCTGGTCAGGCAGTTTCTCCGACGGTTCAACGAAGAGAGACGGAAAGCTATTGGGGAAGAGGTCGCCCGGCTCTTAGCGGCCGGGTTTATTGTTGAAGTTTTTCACCCGGACTGGTTGGCTAACCCGGTGTTAGTGCTCAAGAAGAACGACACTTGGCGGATGTGTGTGGATTACACGGACTTAAACAAGGCTTGTCCGGCTGATCCCTTTGTTCTCCCTCATATTGATCAAATCATTGATGCTACGGCGGGTTGTGAACGGTTGAGATTCTTGGATGCTTACTCTGGTTATCATCAGATCAAGATGGCAGTTAAGGACCAGGAGAAGACAACTTTCATCACTCCGTTTGGGGCCTTCTGTTATGTATCTATTCCGTTTAGGCTCAAGAGTGCCCAAGCGACTTATCAGCGATGTGTACAGAACTGTTTGCACGATCAAATTGGGCGTGATGTTCATGCTTATGTGGATGACATCGTGGTGAAATCCAGAGAAAAAGAAACCTTGATATCTGACTTGAGAGACACCTTTGACAATCACCGGGTTTACAAGATGATGCTTAACCCGGCCAAGTGTGTGTTTTGTGTGCCTGCGGGCAAGCTCTTGGGTTTTCTGGTATCAAACAGAGGCATTGAAGCTAATCCGGGGAAAATCACGGCGATTACCTCTCTGGCTAAGCCGGCGTGTATCAATGATGTTCAGCGCCTGGCGGGTCGTGTTGTCGCTTTAACCCGGTTTATAAGCCGGTTAGGGGAGAAGGCTTTACCGCTATATCAGATGATGAAGAAGACAGACACCTTCGTCTAGAGTGATGCTGCTAACACTGCCTTTGAAGATTTGAAGAGACAGTTGTCTGAGCCACCGGTTCTTGTGGCTCCCATTGATAGAGAGCCGCTATTGTTATATGTGGCTGCTAACTCGCGGGCCGTCAGTGTTTCCATTGTGGTGGAGCGTAAGGAGGCAGGCAAGGAGCACCTGGTTCAGCGGCCGGTTTACTACGTCAGCGAGGTGCTCATTGAGTCTAAACAAAGGTATCCGCATTGGCAGAAACTTGTTTATGGTGTGTTCATGGCAAACCGGAAGCTGAAGCAGTACTTCCAAAGCCATCCTATAACGGTGGTAAGTTCAGCCCCTCTAGGAGACATCATTCAAAACAGGGAGGCCACAGGGCGGATCCGTAAGTGGGCTATTGAGCTTGGACCCTATGGTTTGAAGTATATGCCCCGTACTGCTATCAAATCTCAAGCCTTGGTCGATTTTATCAATGATTGGACAGAGTTGCAGGCACCTGAGGAGAAGTCGGATAATACGTATTGGACTATTCACTTTGATGGGTCCAGGCAGTTAGAAGGCTCAGGGGCTGGTGTTGTTTTAAATTCCCCTCGGGGTGAAAATTTTGCTATGTGCTCCAGCTCATGTTTCCTTGTACTAACAATGCAGCTGAATACGAGGCCTTGCTCCATGGTCTCCGGATAGCCAAGGAGATGAATTTGAGCCAGGTAAGGTGTTTGGGCGACTCAGATCTCGTGGCTCAACAGGTCTCAGGCAAGTGGGATTCTAAAGATCCCCTTATGGTGGCTTACCATCGGGAAGTAGATGCTGTGGCTGGAAATTTTAAAGGTTATCAGGTGGAGCACATTGATCGAAGGAAGAATGAGGTGGCTGATGCTTTAAGCCAGCTGGGATCTCAACATAAGCCAGTGCCACCTAACACCTTTCTTGATGTTTTGCATAACCCTTCAGTCAAGGTGCCTACCGAGGAAGAACTAGCGGTGCCACACCCAGAGGCACAGCTGGTGGCGGCTCTTCACATCATCCCGGATTGAACCATGGCATATTTGGCCTATATGACCCAGGGAGAGTTACCAGAGGATGAAACTTTGGCAAGACAAATTGTTAGACAATCCAAATCCATGATGATTGTTAACGGTGAGTAGCATCATTGCAGTGTGAAAGGGGCGTTTCAATGCTGTGTGTCACCTGGAGAGGGACAAGAGATACTTCGTGAGATTCATGAAGGAGATTGTGGTCATCATGCCGGCTCAAAATCTCTTGTGGCCAAGGCTTTCCGTCATGGTTTCTACTAGCTCACGGCTCATGCTGATGCGGAGGATCTGGTCAGTAAATGTGACGGTTGTCAGAAGTTCTCACGACGTACTCATGTGCCAGCTCAGGAATTGAGGATGATCCCGATTACCTGGTCATTCGCAGTCTGGGGGCTTGACATGGTTGGACCTTTCAAAATGTCTAAGGATAAAAAGACACATCTCCTGGTGGCAGTGAATAAGTTTACAAAGTGGGTTGAGGTGGATCCAGTCAGTAAGTGTGATGCGGCCACAGTGGTTCAGTTCATGAAAAAAGTGATCTTTCGCTTTGGTTTCCCACACAGCATTATAACTGATAATGGTACTAACCTTTCCAAGGGAGCCATGGAAGAGTTATGTCAGCGAGAACATATCCGGCTTGATGTTTCGGCCGTTGCTCATCCTCAATCCAATGGTCAAGCAGAAAGAGCTAATCAAGAGATACTGAAGGGTATTGAACCCCGGCTCTTAGTCCCCTTAAAACGGACTCCGGGTTGTTGGGTGGAGGAGTTACCCTATGTATTATGGAGCATCAACACTACGTCTGATAGATCTATGGGTTACACACCTTTTTTCATGGTCTATGGAGCAGAGGCAGTTCTACCAAGTGACATCAGACACGATTCACCCTGTGTGGCGGCTTATCTTGAGGCGGACAATGAAAAGGCTTGTCAGGAGGCACTTGACTTGTTGGATGAGGAGCGAGACTTGGCGATAGCCCGCTCGGCGATTTACCAGCAAGACCTACGTTGTTATCATAGTCGTCGGGTCAAGAGCAGAACCTTTCAGGAAGGTGATTTGGTGCTCCGGCTCATCCAGGATCAGTCTGATATGCACAAGCTATCCCCTCCTTGGGAAGTACCCTTTGTGGTCAGCAAGAATTTGAACAACGGGTCATACTACCTCATTGATATTCGAGAGCACAAAAACTCACGTAAGTCGGAGGAGGAGACCCGCTGGCCGTGGAATATCGCCCATCTTCGGCCTTACTATACTTGAGCCACCGGCTATTAGGATGTATATATTTTTGATGATGTACATAGTATATAAAGCAATAAAGCAGGACCTTTGTCCTTTTTTCCCATAAAGAATGTTTTTATGTCTTCTTTATCAGGTGGTGGACACTACCAACAGGGAGCGGATCATATCTGAATCCGGATTTCCTTTGGTTCGGCTTATGATCATATCTGAATCTAGCCATGATCACTTGGGGGCTTCCTGTTCAAACATAGGTCGTATCCGAACCAAAGAGAACATAGCTATTGATATCCGCTTGATCGACATACTGCCAAACCCACTTGGGGGCTTCTTGATCATATTTCAATCATAGGTTAACCCCTTTGGGTCTGACGTGGATCATATACAAATCAGCATCATTAAACAAATCTTATGATCACTTGGGGGCTTCCTGTTCAAACATAGGTCGTATTCGAACTAAAGAGAACATAGCTGTCGATACCCATTTGATCGGCATAGCCAAGCCACTGGGGGCTATATGATTGTATCCGAATCTTAGCTTAACCCCTTTGGAACGGTTTACTAATCGTATTCGAATCAGAAGCCTGTAAATTATTTTGACTATCCTGAGACCTTGTGAAAAACATTATGAGATGTTTTTTGTCTTTCAGGTTTAATATTGGTCTCACCAGGTTGTTAAGTACCAGGTGAGCATCACGTCAGCAGGAAGGATTATCAAAGGATCGCAGAATAAGGCAAGCAAAATTAACACGCCAAGGAAATAAAAGCCATAAATATATAGCAGTGGCGCCTTACGAAAGTGTTAAGCGCTTGGAACATGCGCTCAGGCATGACACACATTGGAAAGTTTTTTTCTACCCTATTACAAGTCTCCCCGAGTCTGAATAAATGAAGCATTGTTTTTTGCAAAACACCTGGCGATTCACTCCTTCGGCGGGCTTGAAGTCTCCGGGTTATCCTTCTCCGCTTCTCCGTCGGCTGTTTTGTCCTGGAAAGTTGACGAGGCCCAGTCAATGCCGCTCAAAGCTTCAAATTCAGCTTCATCATCTATTAAACCGGCTGGGTCCACTTCAGGGGCAAAGGTATGCTTACGAGTAGGTGGGATCAGGCTGACGTCATCATATAGAATGTTTGGGATTCTCCGGTTCTCACTGTCATAGCCTGGAGAATACTTAGTGAGATCAGTATCGTTCCCAATGAGGGTCGCCACAGGATGTATGACTTTGACATAGGCGATAAAGTCATGATCATCAAATACAGTGTCGTCTTCCTTCCGACTGGGGTATCCAAGAGCAAGGTCGGCCGGGTCTAGCTCTGGAAGCCATGCTTTTTCCCGGCTCAATGCGGCTACGGCTCCGGCTCTTGCGGATGACAGCCTTAAATCCTGAATCCGCTGAGGTAGCATAGAGAGATGCTTCAGCACGTCTTGTAAGAGGCGGGGAGGGGGATTTGATAAGGCTACAACGACCAAGGCACGTTGTGACCTGGAGTACAGCTGTTCCACTAAGGTGTAAATCACTTTAAGCTTGATCAGCATGTTTTGCTTAAGGTTGGTACTCCTGGGGCCTGTGTGTGCACAAGCATAACAATCAGCCGGAAGTAATTATTGCAATAGTCATTATAAGGTCACAACATTTAAGGTTTTGCATAGTAACTTACCGAAGATGGCTGAGACCATTTGAGATATCTGCCGTTTTAAGTCGGACAGCTCGGTTGTTGCCTCCGCAAGAGATGCTTCTGCTTTCTCGGCCCGAGTCACCAATGAAGCCTTCTCATTAGCCCAAGTTTTCTTCTCTGACTCAAAATTATTCTTCAACTTCTCATTTTCAGAGACGCTGAATTCAAATTTGGAGTTGGCCTTTTGAGTTTCAAGTTCTTGAGTTTCCAGACGACTCTTAAGGACAGCAAGCTTCGATTCAAATTGACTTATGGTGGCCTGCATTAACACCACATTATGCTAAGGATCACGGTAAGGTAACATTCATGTCCCAAGCACTTTACAACTAAAGATACTTGGCACTTGGGGGCTAATGTATGCTAAAGAATTTTAAACTTATCATACCGGGTCACACATATTAAGTCTCAAGCACTTTACAAGTAAAGATACTTGACACTTGGGGGCTAATGTATATTGCAAATTTACAACTATCATGTTATAACCAGGTTAAATATATTCTCTTTGAACCGGCTAAATGAATAAAGTAAAACAGATTTCTAAGTCTACATCATATTTATACATAAGCAATAGACTTGGGGGCTGGTACAGTATGTAAGATTCAGGTAAAAAGTATAAGTTATACCTCAGATTTGTGTTGTATTTGTTTTACCATGTCAATTTCCAGGTCACGGCTATTATGCACTTGATTCAGATAGCCCGAGACTATATCACCAATGCTTAAGTGAGTATAATCAGTAATGTCCTGCTTGGCTTTTCGGCGTTCGGCAAGTTCTTCCTTGGCGGAACATTTGGCAAGGATGGTAGGCCGCCCTGGTTCAACAAACTGAGACCTCACAATCTCAACTTCCGGTTCATTTGTCTTGACCGGGCTAGGAGTCTCCGGATCATTTGTGTTGAGAGTATATTCGGCGGGCGGATCAGAGGTTGGCACTGGAATATCAGAAGCCGGATTAGGCGGTGGCTGATGGGTAGAGCTGTCTGGAACAGATGCATTAATCACCAGTTCAGTTACAATCGGGTCTTGGGACGGCTTATTCTTCTTCGCCCTCTTGCTGGGTTTCACTTGCATGCTGTTAACAAAGGTAGAAGGATGAATACGCAAGCATGGGTAAAGTAAAGTTCAAAGTACATAAGGTTACATTACCCGGGAGCAGTTTTGAAAGCCGGCATGTTTGACTGCATGGATTCACCGGAAGAAGGAGAGGTATCCTGATAATTGGAGTCAGACGAATTGAGAGGATGACAAATTAGGCCCGCTAAAGGTAAAACAGAACGTAAATCGGAGATAACCTCAGTCCGACGCTTCCTGGTTACGTCAGGTAAGCCAGAGGAGAGTTCTGCATCCTTGTTGTTCCAGGTCTGCCTCTGGTTCTCAAGCTGTTGTTGCTTCAAAAGAAATTGAGGACCTTGATAAGCAAGAGCATGTGAAAATCTTACTTTTCGGGTCACCCTTTGGATGTTTTGCTTTGGCAAAGGCTCTGAGTCGGAGGAGATTATAGTTACCTCTTCATTGGCTGCTTGACTGTTCCCCATATCCTCCTGAAGGGATAGAATGTCAGACAGGTAATAACAAGGGAATTAAGAAAATTTAAAGATTACCTCTTCATCATCCGAAGAACTATCATCCAATTTGAATAAGTCGGACGCGCTGGTTTTCTTCTTCTTTGAGGTTCCCGTCTTGGCGGCTTTCCTTTCGGCTTTCTTGGTTGTCCTGGCTTGTTTGGCAGCCTCATAGTCATATTTGGCTTTCCAGAAGTTATCATCGGCCTGTGGGAAAGGATAAGGAATTATGAGTACCAAAAAAGGCATAACATAGCGAAGAGTATTTATTAAGATTGATAACTTACTGCAAGGGCCGGGTTCTTCTTGCAAAAGGGAAGTAAGCCGAAGGTGTTACTCATTACAGTGCCCTCCTTCAGCAGTGACTGGGTCGTAGCATCCACCAAATCATCTGGTAAATCATTAGGACTATGGCGTAATGGGTCATCCTTTTCGCCTGTGTAAGTACACATTAAGCCGGAACGGCGGCTTAATGGAAGTATTCGCCACGTGACCCAGACTCGGACTAGATCGACGCCGTTTGAACCGTTTCCCAAGAGAGCTTTGATCTTCTTGATGGTGGAGTCGAGAGGCAGACGTTCAACGGCCGTCAGTTTGTCTGGTAGCGAAAGCCGGCCAAAGACTTCTCATCAGCCGGAGAAGTGTCCTGACAGTAGAACCACGTTTGGTTCCAAGATTTTGGGTGACTCGGCAGCTCAGCATAAGGAAAGAGGCAGTCTCTCCGTCGCTGGATTGAGATGCCGCCAAGCTCAAGACTGGGCCCGTTGGCACGTTCATTTTGTCGGCTCATGTAGAAAAGTTCCTTGAACAATAGCAGACTTGGCTCCTCTCCCAGCTACACCTCGCAGAAGACTTGGAAATTGCAAATATTTGACACGGAGTTGGGTCCGATGTCTTGAGGTCTAAGGTCAAAGAAATTCAAAACCTCCCTGAAGAATTTTGAACCGGGAGGAGCAAATCCCCGGCTCATATGATGTGTAAAAATTATTACCTCCCCTTCTTTGGGTTGAGGCCTCTCTTCAGACGGGTCAGGGACACGATAAGACATGACCTCCTTTTTTGGCAGGTGTCCAGATTTCACGAACTCAGCCAGTTTACTCTTGGTAACTATGGATGGGACCCAATTGCAGGTTATAGGGGCCTTGGCAGCCTTAGGAGCCATCACAACAATTGGCCTATGACAAAATAAGAAGACCCGGTTCAATTTTAACCCGGAAGAAATATCTTAATTATTCAAGGTGGTGGCTTAATAAGGGGCCTAATGATATAAGTATCAAGAGCAGTTCAAAATTCTTCAGGTCATGAGGAGCAACTAAAGTTCTGTGTCATTTGTTTAAGCCGGACACTTGGACAGTTGTGTTTAAAGGCATTTAACAAAAGGAATTTTCCGGGTGATAAAAACGGGTTTCATAATTTTCTACTGATATTTAAGATCAAAGGTCTGTTCTGATACGAAGATTTTCTAAACCAAAAAACTGACGCAGACGTGTTCATAGGCTCGAATGAGGCTTTTATACAGAGAAAGGGATCTGCTTTTTATCAAAAACAAGTGCGAAAACAACTACCACGGCCATATCATATCATTCTCAGATCAGACAGGAGTCTAAGAGGAAAACTAACAAGGGTTTGGCTCTAATGGTGATGAACTCTGACGAACTCGAAGAAGCCCTAATGCAGATCTAAGCAAGGAATGCAAGGGAACTTACGGATCTGGATGGGCTGCGGAGGTTCGTCGCATTTCTCTGGTCCAACCAGGTCGATGCAGCGGCCTGAGACGGTGAAGACAGGAAGATCGACAGTGGCGGCGGCGGAGCTCGAGAGGAGGCGAGAGGAAGAAGACGACTGAAAGAGGGAAGAATGGAAGACCAGGGTCGCGCCTATTTATAAGAGAAGGATAACTGAGGTGGCGCGAGAAACGAGGAGATAAAATTTATTATCCAGCATCCCTGACGCCTCGATTCTCGGGATGGTCAGTAAAGGCAAAGATCCGTTGGAAGATATGACGGAGTAAAAATAAGTTTTATTAAGGATGACGTCACGGTGATTTAACCCGGATCCAGATGATGACGTCACAACAGGTTAAAATCTTCGTGCAAAAGAAAAGACTGAAGGATAGTTGCATAAGGTATTTTAAGATTGACATGAACAAGTTCAAATCAATCTGGGGCCTAATGTTGGGGATATAACTATTTGTGTAAGCCGCCCAGGAGGGGCCGGGTTACGCAAAGAAGACTTACCAGAGAGAAGCCCAAGACCAAAGGTGAAGATGGCGGTTCATAGAGGGCTTAAGGACCGCAGGCGACTTAAGGCCCATTGTAATAAACCACCATAGTAATATGACTTGTATCAAAAGGTAGACTTAACTACTCACTGCGGTGGACATTGTTTATAAGTCGGTCGGGACTCTGTAAGCCGCAGGGCGTCAACCCGTGTATATAAGGGGACGACCCACTGGCGGCTTAGGAAAAGAAACAACTCATCAAGAACCGGGCATAGCGTATCTCGCTCCCTGGTCATCGAAACATCAATACCAACCCAACTAGACGTAGGCCTTGCCTTCACCGTAAGGGGCCGAACTAGTATAAACCCACTCGTGTCCTTTGTCCCGATTAACCCCTTCAAGCTTCCTAGTTGCGATGGCTCCACAACTAAGTCCTTTCATGAGGATATCTGACGTGACAATTCTACGACACTTGGGTTGGCCGACCCAAGGGAAGGGTATAGGTGGTGGTGAGGAAAATGGTAAAACCAAGGTTGGGCCTTGCTGGAGGAGTTTTATAAAAAGCGAACTGTCAAGGGGGTCCCATAAATCACCCAACCACGTAAGGAACACAAAATCAAGGAACAGAACACCGGTATGATGGAAACTAGGGCGGCAAGAGTGGAACAAAACACCAGTCCTAAGGCCGAGTCTTCCACCCTTTACCAAGTATATAGAGGCATTAATTAAATAAGAGATATTGTGATATCCCAACATAATCCTGTCCACCGTGCAGCAATCTTCAACTTCACCTGCAACTAACAACGCTCTTAGAGGGGCTGAGAAAAAGCGGTAACATAGCCAAGCAACGGTTTGCTAGGAAGGGTGAAAAAGGTTAGAGGCTGACATGGCAAATTGGGAGGCTTGAAGAACAAGTGATAGGTAGCATAGCAAAGCGATAGAACGAAGCAACTAGCATAGCAATGATAGTAGTGAGATCCAAGGTGGCGATCATCTTGCCTGAAATCCCGCGAGGAAGAAGAACGAGTCCATGAATAAGATGAAGCCACGAAGACGAACCAAGCATAGACGAATGGATCCTCATGATCGCAACGAAATAGGAACTAACGAAAAGGAGCACAACCGGAAAGAAGCAAACACACGGTAAACACACAACACATAGTCATGGCATGATGCTCAACCAAGCATGATGCATGACAAGGCTACATGCAGCTACTGATGGAAAGAGATGATGCATACAAGAGCAACACATCAACGCAAGTTTAAATGAGGCCGGAAACAACATATAACTAATCCGGTAAGTCCTCATATGAAAATTTCGAAATTGGTCCAGATCTGAATAATCCTTATATTCAAGTTCTTAAACAGCAAGATAAAATGCACCAAGATGATCTACACAAAATTCTAGTCAAGTTACATATAAAGTTCATTTAGTTCGGAGCTACAGCCTAGAAGATATGAGCAAAACAAGTTAAACATGGCATTGATGCAAAATGTATTCAATCATCAAGCAAACACTCTCAAAACATGGATGCAACATGGTAAGATAAAACTACATGCAAATCTGAGCAAGTTTGATATAGAGCACACTCCAAACAAAGCAACGGTTCAACACATACACATGAAACAAGTTTAAAGGACAAGCTGTCCAAAACAGCAACTTGGCATCTAGCAAGCATCAAAACAATATGCTACAACACCTCAACATAATAACAAAAGGAATGGGCATCAAGTAGAGGTAAAGAATGACAAACATGAACACTGAGCTATCTCCATAAAACAATATAACATGCTCAAAAGGACATGGCAAAATTGCAAATAATAACAGTTTCGCAGACTTGACAGAAATCACTAGACATGGCAGAAATAACATCAGGTTGCAATATTTAGAGCTATCAAACAACATGTTATAGGAACTTAACATGTTAAACAAAGGCATGGAATCTTAATAATAAAGACAATGGACAAAACTCCCTTACTGAACTAATTCCAAAGATCAACAGAAAAGATGGTTGCATCCATGCAAACATGGCAAATGATGAAAGATTCAGATATGGCAGGAACAACAATAAGTAGGCATGTTGGTGAGATTGTACCACTCACCACAGAGCAATACATAGCATGAAAGTGTGACCAACAGTAATATGACATATTTATGAAGCTAAGCATTGCAAGAGAAAGTTCATAGGGTGCATGGATCACTAGCAAAACACATGGCCAAACTGAACTTAATGTTAAAAGGCTGACAACAACATTACTTAGCAGTTTGAGAGCAAGATAAAAACAAGCTACAGGAGGCTATAAATTCAACCAGGGACATGGATGGATAGAGCATGACATGTATAACAAAACATCCTTTGTGAACATCTCCAGATTATGCATAGAATGACTTGTAGCAGCAGGTTTACATAGCATCATGATATAACAGATTCAGCCTAGCAAAACAATAACAACAAGTACCCTATTTCACGAGCTCGATGACTCACTACAAGACTCAAAAAAATACATTGATTGCAACACTGTAAAGATGGCTTGATGTAGCTCAAAACTCATGTAGACATCAAGCTCATAGAATGCACACACAAAATGCAATGAAAAAGACAAATCACCAAGTTCTGTTAACAGATAGCAGTTAACATCGTATAGCACTCTTGCAACGATTATTAGGGCATCAGGATGGACTTAAACAAACATGGAACAATGGAACGAAATGTAGAGCATCTCACAATGAAAATTTTGATATATTACACGCACAAAACGGAGCTAGAGTCATGGAGATATGATTCAATGAACATGGCAACAAAATGTTGAAAACTTCGAGACAGAAGAAAATATACCCTCCGAAACTGGACGGGGTTGTGCGGGACGGAGGGATCCGGATAGGGTAAGCGCGTTTGGATGGAGAGACTGGTGGATCTTGTCCACCTTCACGGATCTGGCCGGAGAAGAGCTCCGGCGAACTCCGGCGAGTGGAGGAGGCCGGCAAGGGGCGAGGAAGACCGGAGGAGGTCGGATCCGGCGGCTCCTGGCCGATCGGGCCGGAGGCGACGCGGCGCGTGCGAGTGTGGTTGGGCTCAGAACGGACAACGGAGAGAACCGAGGGAACCCGAACGGATGCAAGTTTTGGAAAACATGCAGATGATATGCAGATGATGACATGGCAAAATGCAACACGCAAGCAAATGACATGGCAACAACGGCGAATAACTGGAGGACACCTGACGCATCGAATCCGGGGCGTTACAACTCTCCTCCACTAACAAGAGATCTCGTCCCGAGATCTTAGGAACGAGACGGAAGAGAAAGAGGAAGAGGTGAAGTAAGAATGCAAGAGAGAAGATGAACAAAGTCGAGAGCACTCTGGTAGAAACGAGGAACAACGAATATGACGAGAATGAAAAGCTCAAGGAATAAGGTAGACTCTGAAACCACTCCAGTTAGAATAAGATAGAAAAGGAATTAATAAAAGAATTTCGGCAACACTCCGACTGAAAATCGAAGGATTAGAACATGAACTTCACCCAATGAGATGGCACTTGACGAGATGACCAATGTAATGCCTCCAGAAGAATTGAAAGAATTGAATGAAAAAAACTTAGAAGGAAGGATTGAACGGAGTTGTTGAGAAAATCAACAACGAAAGAATAGGCTTGTTGTGGACTTATCAAAAACAACTCAAAACTTGCGGTGAAATTATACCACAACCAATGTCTAAATATCTGAAAAGAACGAAGAATTGCAAAACTCCACTTCAAAAGAAAACGGAGAATTAATTGCACTTCGAGATGCGAGAAGAAAAGATACTTGAACTCCTCCAACAAATCTTGATGAACTCTTGAAGAATGAATTGAATCATGAAGAACCACCATGAAGAACTCCGGTGACAAAAGATGATGAGATAGGAATGAAGGATGAAAAGAATAAGACTAAAGCCTTGCGTCGATTTAGATGGAGGTTCCGATGAGATGGCCGAGGAAATTTGAACTCCAAAAAAGAAAACATGAAAACAGTTGGAACTAGAATTTATTCATCAAGAACAAACTCCGAAGGAAGGGATTACTCACTTGGATGAAATAAGAATAAGATTTATTGTATGCTTATCCTTCATCAAATTTAATTGATGACACCCGGATTTGGCATGCAACTTATTCTTGTTGAAAAGGATTGAGAAGTGACATATCACAAACTTGAGAAGTTCTTACTAAACCACCGGTATGATTAGAAAGAACAAATGGATTAAAAAGATAATAAAGGAAAAAGAATCTTGAACGAACCACCATAAAAATTCGAAAATGACTGATGAAAGAGAATGAATCACAGGGAAGACATAGAAGAACAAATATGCTTGAGGGGATTTAGATACAAGGGAACAGGAAGAATTCAAACTGAATGAAAAGCACTTGAACGAAGCACCGGGATAATTGGATGACTGTAGGTGAAATGTGAGGACGAAGAATTCTTCTGGAATGATGGCCTCCGGTGAAAAGAAATGGCAAACAACTCCTGACATACTCCGGATGGGTAAGAAAAAGAATATCTGACTAATGGAATAATTCAAGAGGATAACATGAAGCTAGAACCATGAAACTTTAAGAGAATAGACAAGATTTAGAGGAAAAACTCTTCTTCTATCTTCAAATGACGATGAGAAACACCACCAAAATTACTGAGATACTCCGGGAGAATGAAAACTGAAGAGGTTGAGCCAACAATGAAAGAATATGAAAATGATCTTGGAGAAGGCATGTGACTGATGGGATCCATTCTTACGTCACACTTGAAAATAATTTGAGAATAGCTCCGGGAAATTAGAAGAGTCAGGTAAGACCCTGGGAAAAGACATGTGGGTTAGGGCCCACTGAAGAGAAAAACACCATTGAAAAGGATTGTTGGACAGGTAGATGATGCACCAGAACAATTAAAATATTTGAATGAGGTGATAACCTCGAATTAATTCGAACACAGACGAATCTCCTGAGATGTCTTGAACTCCAGAATGATTGAATGGCGAGAGGCAAATGAGTAAGGAGAACACTTGATCCAAGGAAAAGAATGTGATCAACACCGAAAAACTTGAATTGAGTCCACCGGAGAAGAAAAATAGATGATGAATGTCAAACGAGACGATAATTCACCGGTTGAGATAATTTACGAAATACTGGAGAGGTTCTGCACGAATTCATCGGAGAAGAAAAAGAAATTTATGCTCGAAAGAGACTCAGGCTCCGGGAAGAAGAGGGTGGGAGGGCGGGAAAACAAAGGCAACTTGGAAGGGGGAACCGACGAATATCTTGAAGAGAAAACACTGGTTGAAATCATTGAGGAAAGAAATCAAAGACTTCACACGAGTAGGATGGATACTCGATTACGGACTCCGGCTCCAAGAAGAAAAAGGGCGGGTGGGTGGGAAAAGAATAGAACGGAGGATTGAACTTGGCAAAGATGAAGAGGCTCGAGTCAACTTGACGAGAAATGCACCGGATGAAAAGAGCTGAGAACCAACGATCGGAAAACCAACTATGTGATCCTAAAGAAAATTTTGAAGGGGAAGAGGAGTAATTCAAAAGACCTACATCAAGATTCCTCACCATAGCGACGATGAGGCTGAGGAGTAAAAAGAATTCCTACTCTCTGATATAACTAGACTTCGAAAACAGTTTTCTTCTAGACTCAACAACGGCCAAACTACACGATCAATCAAGGGGGCTCCTACGGTCGGTCGAGGCTCTGATACCAACTTGTCACGCCCAATATGCGATACTATCCTAAAGAGACTCAAACGTCCCACCAAGGATAGAACTGCATATTGAAACGCTTTTGCAAGGTGGATATCATTACATCAACATTACATAATGGACGGAGATACATACAAGAGGCATACAATGCCACACGAATACAACAACATCATACATGAGAGCAACACCCGACTACAAATGAAACACAAACAGAAACTCATACGACATCCACCCTGCTATCGCAGGCTGCCAACCTGGAACCTATCCCCTGATCGAAGAAGAAGCAGAAGAAGAACTGCAAAACAAGCAAACATCACTCTCGCGCCTTGATCATCACATAACCTGTACCTGCAACTGTTGTTGTAGTAATCTGTGAGCCACGAGGACTCAGCAATCCCATTACCATGGGCATCAAGACTAGCAAAGCTTAATGGGAAAGGAAAAGGGGTAAAGTGGTGAGGTTGCAGCAGCGACTAAGCATATATGGTGGCTAACATACGCAAATGAGAGCGAGAAGAGAAGCAAACGGAACGGTCTTGAAGCTAACAATGATCAAGAGGTGATCCTGAACTACTTAAATCAAACATAATCCAAAACTGTGTCCACTTACAGGACTCCGCCGAAAAGAGACCATCACGGCTACACACGTGGTTGATGCATTTTAATTCGAATGTGGTGTCAAGTTATCTACAACCGGACATTAACAAATTCCCATCTACCACATAACCGTGGGCACGGCTCTCGAAAGTTTATACCCTGCAGGGGTGTCCCTACTTAGACCATCACAAGCTGTCACGGTCAATGAAGGATATTCCTTCTCCGAGGAAGACCCGATCAGTCTAGGAATCCCGGTTTACAAGACGTTTCGACAATGGTAAAACAAGACCATCAAAGCCGCCCGATGTGCTGACAAACCCGATAGGAGCTGCACATATCTCGTTCTCAGGGCAACACTGGATGAGACATCCTATGAGTAAAACCAGCCCTCAAGTTTCCCCGAGGTGGCCCCGCAGTCTATTCGGTTCAGACCAGCACTTAGAGAAGCACTGGCCCGGGGGGGGGGGGCTAAAATAAAGATGACACTTGGGTTGGCCAACCCAAGGGAAGGGTATAGGTGGTGGTGAGGCAAATGTTAAAACCAAGGTTGGGCCTTGCTGGAGGAGTTTTATTCAAAGCGAACTGTCAAGGGGGTCCCATAAATCACCCAACGCGTAAGGAACGCAAAATCAAGGAACATAACACCGGTATGACGGAAACTAGGGCGGAAAGAGTGGAACAAAACACCAAGCATAAGGCCTAGTCTTCCAACCTTTACCAAGTATATAGATGCATTAATTAAATAAGAGATATTGTGATATCCAAACATAATCCTGTCCACCATGGAGCAA
This sequence comes from Triticum aestivum, assembly GCF_018294505.1. NCBI lineage: Eukaryota > Viridiplantae > Streptophyta > Magnoliopsida > Poales > Poaceae > Triticum > Triticum aestivum. The sequence continues at coordinate 324,269,518 of NC_057801.1, read as the reverse complement.
TCTTCAACTTCACCTACAACTAAAAACGCTATAAGAGGGGCTGAGCACGGTTTGCTTGGAAGGGTGAAAAAGGTTAGAGGCTGACATGGCAAATTGGGAGGGTTGAAGAACAAGTGATAGGTAGCGCAGCAAAGCGATAGAACGAAGCAACTAGCATAGCAATGATCATAGTGAGATCCAAGGTGACGGTCATCTTGCATGAAATCCCGCTAGGAAGAAGAACGAGTCCATGAAGAAGATGAAGCCACGAAGACGAACCAAGCGTAGACGAATGGATCCTCACAATCGCAACGAAACAGGAACTAACAAGAAGGAGCACAACCGGAAAGAAGAAAACACACGGTAAACACACAACACATAGTCATGGCATGATGCTCAACCAAGTATGATGCATGACAAGGCTACATGCAACTACTCATGGCAAGAGATGATGCATACAAGAGCAGCACATCAAAGCAAGTTTAAATGAGGCCGGAAACAACATATAACTAATCCGGTAAGTCCTCATATGCAAATTTTGAAATTTGTCCAGATGTGAATAATCCTTATGTTCAAGTTGTTAAACAGCAAGTTAAAATGCACCAATATGATCTACACAAAATTCTAGTCAAGTTACATATAAAGTTCATTTAGTTCGGAGCTACGGCCTAGAAGATATGAACAAAACAAGTTAAACATGACATTGATGCAAAATGCATTCAATAATCAAGCAAACACTCCCAAAACATGGATGCAACATGATAAGATGAAACTACATGCAAATCTAAGCAAGTTTCATATAGAGCACACTCCAAACAGAGCAACAGTTCAGCACATACACATGAAACAAGTTTAAAGGACAAGCTGTCCAAAACAGCAACTAGGCATCTAGCAAGCATCAAAACAATATGCTACAGCACGTCAACACAAGAACAAATGGAATGGGCAGGAATTACAGGTAAAGGATGACAAAACATGAACACTGAGCTATCTCCAGAAAGCAATATAACATGCTCAATAGGACATGGCAATATTGCAAATAATAACAGTTTCGCAGACTTAGCAGAAATCACTGCACATGGCAGAAATAACATCAGGTTGCAATGTTTAGAGCTATCAAACAACATATTACAAGAACTTAACATATCAAACAAAGGCATGGCATGTTAATACTAAAGACAAAGAACAAAACTCCCTTACCGACCTATTACAAAGATCAACAGAAAAGATGGTAGCATCCATGCAAACATGGCAAATGATATGACAAATTCAGACATGGCAGGAACAACAATAAGTAGGCATGTTGGTGAGCTTGTACCACTCACCACAGAGAAACACATAGCATGAAAGTGTGACCAACAGTAAGATGACATATTTAAAGCTAAACGTGGCAAGAGCAAGTTCGTAGGGTGCATGGATCACTAGAAAAACACATGTCCTAACTGAACTTAATGTTAAAAGGCTGGCAGCAACATTATGTAGCAGTTTAAGAGCAAGATAACAAAAGACTACAGCTGGCTATAAATTCAACCAGAGGCATGGATGGATAGAGCATGACATGTACAACAAAACATCCTTTGTATACATCTCCAGATTAGGCATATAATGACTTGTAGTAGCAGGTTTACATAGCATCATGATATAACAGATTCAGCCTAGCAAACAGTAACATCAAGTACCCTACTTCACGAGCTCGATGCACTCACTATAAGACTCACAAAAATACATGGATTGCAACACTGTAAATATGGCATGATTTAGCTCAAAACTCATATAGACATCAAGCTCACAGGATGCACACAAAAAATGCAATGAAAAAGACAAATCACAAATTCTGTTAACAGACAGCAGTTAACATCATATAGCACTCTTGCAATGATGCTTCGGGCATCAAGATTGACTCAAACAAATATGGCACAATGGAAATAAATTTAGAGCATCTCAAAGTGAACATTTTGATATATTACACGCACAAAATGGAGCTACAGTCATGGAGATACGATGCAATGAACATGGCAACAAAATGTTGAAAATTTCGGGACTTAGAAGAAAATATACCCTCTGAAACTGGACGGGGTCGTGCGGGACGGAGGGATCCAGATCGGGTCAGCGCGTTTGGATGGAGGGACCGGTGGATCACGTCCACCTTCACGGATCTGGCCGGAGAAGAGCTCCGGCGAACTCCGGCGAGCGGAGGAGGCCGGTGAGGGGCGAGGAAGACCCGAGCAGGCGGGATTTGGCGGCTCCTCGCCGGATCGGGCCGGAAGCGACGCGGCGCGTGCGAGTGTGGTTGGGCTCAGAATGGACGGAGAGAACCGAGGGAACCCGAACGGATGCATGTTTTGGAAAACATGCAGATGATATGCAGATGATGACATGGAAAAATGCAACACGCAAGCAAATGACATGGCAACGACGGCGAATAACTGGAGGACACCTGGCGCATCGAATCCGGGGCGTTATAGGAAACACGAGAGAAAACACTAAAACAAACAAGATTCGGTTACACATGTGCTAGATCCACGGAACACAAGAGGTACACGGTCCAAATGTAAGAAGGGACGATACAGGTAGCGGTACTTCTTCTACGTGAGGAGGTCTTGAGGGTTCTTCCCGTGATGCTGTCTTGAATCCACTTGGGGGATCTTCTCCGTAGAGGTCGTGACTTCGATGGAGAAGGGATCAAGTGGAGAGCAAAGCTTCTCAAATGAGCTACTACTTTGCTAACCCTAGAAAGACGGAGGAGGAGGAGTATATATAGTCTTGGGGGTGAAGGGTACATGGGACTTGGGCCCTTTTACTGTGCGCAGACAGGTAGGGTCGGATGTTCGGGCATCGGGCAATTTGTACAGGGCTTCAGGAGACGCCGGATGTCCGGGCTGCGGGCCGGATGTTCGAACTGCATGGATCTGGTCTCAGGCTCTCTAGATAGGCGTGGTCCGGATGTCCGGGCGGGTGTCCGGATGTACGTTGGCTCAGGAATGGTCGGATGTCCGGGTTGCGGGCCGGATGTCCGGGCTGGAGGCGCTACACTTCTGCTCTCTGGATGGACTTATCCGGATGTCCGGGCTGAATGCCGGATTTCTGGGCTGGCCGCCGGATGTCTGGGCCTTGTAGGCTTGAGCATTGTCTGGTTCCTGCTGGTGACACCTCCAGGGGCCGGATGTCGGGGTTCATGGCCGGGTGTCTGGATCTTGGGAGCTGTCCTGGACTTCTTCGGTTGGTTCTCTTCATCCGTGAACTTGGGGACTTGTCTGTGTTCACGTGCATCTTCGGGAGGGCCTTCTAGGTACCTGATCATGCACCACATTCCAGACTTAGGTAGTAGCCCTGTCTCGAGTGGATCATATAGAATATCACTAACGAGAGATGTCACCTCAGTCTCGAGAGCTCTAGATCGTTCTCGTGTAATCGGTCCTTTTGGTACTTGTTGAGGGGATGGTAAGTGTTGGTGATATTACCACTAGGCGTAAACCGGCCTACTTGGGCCGGGTTAACTTCATTAGTGGCGTAAACAGATGAAGGCCCAAGGCCTGTAGTCGGCTAGAGCATGTAGCCGTAAACCGGCCTGATGTATGCCTTGTATTGTAAGTAAGGAATAGATACCAACCGGAATACGAGTATGAACCAGTTAGGACTCTATGGACCAACGGGCGTCACCCGTGTATATAAGGGGACGACCCGGTGGCGGTTCAAGACAGATAACCACAACTCGTGCCTAGGCGAAGCTTGTTTGCTCCCTAGCCATCGAGATCATATCAATTCCATCACAACTAGACGTGGGCTTTTACCTTCATCGAAGGGGCCGAACTAGTATAAAACCCTCGTGTCTTTGTGTCCGCTTTAACCCCTTCAAGTAAACTCGTAGCGATGGCTCCACGACTAAGTCCTTTCGCTAGGACATCTGCCGTGACAAATCCACGACAGTTGGCGCCCACCGTGGGGCTATCGCATGATGGTTTGACGATCTTGGAGGGCAAGCTCAAGGGACTCGAAGGCTATGTTGTGGGCCGGATGACCAAGACTCATCGGGGCAGGATCTACATCGACGGCGCAGGATGGGGTCCCGAGGCCGATTCGATCGAGTACGGGTACTGGGTCCCCTTTGGTGGCATACACGTTTTCATTGGCAAAATCGGTGAGCTTGGGCCTGAGACAGACATCTACACCGACCTCATCGAGACGGCTCAGCGTGCGAGATCTACCTGGGCTAAACCGGCCGTGAAGCGTGTCTTCGTTGGAGTCGTCCACGAAGGAGAGCGTGAGGACGAATCAGAACACAGTAGCGAGACCGTCGTCTATTCCGATGACGAGTCCTCGACCGGAGAGACCGAATCGCTGTACCAGTTGCAAGACGACCAGATTAGGGGCTGTTCCGATGGCGACAGTATTCCGGACCCCCCAGGCCAGGTCAACCGGGTTGGAATATTCATGGCCGGCACACAGGCGGCAAATCACTTGTCGACCGTCGCAGCAATGCTCTCCGGATCAGCAGCGGTAGCAGCAGCAGGGGCAGGAGGCCTTGTGCGCCCGCCGGTTCAAGTTCTATCTGATCTATTTGATGCACTAGCCGCGCTTATGACAGAGGACAATCCGGCGGATCAGGAGGCCCATAATGCAGAAATTGCGAAGGTGAGAGAGCAGATCGTGCAAGCCAAAGCGGATCTGGCAGCAGAAAAAGAGAGGATGGCTGCAGAGCGGGCCGCTTTGGACGCCCAGGCCTATAAACTCATGCTTGACCAGAACACATCGCAGGAGGTTTTGAAGCGGAAGCACAGATCACGCCTGCCGTTAAGGTTTGACCCCCGAAATCTCTTTCACACTCCAGGAGCTGGACCCAGTAATCCGCCGCAGTACCCGGAGACAAACCGGATTGAGGCACCAGGACCAGGGGCGACGGTCCAACCTCACCTGATGGAACCTCCTCACCAAAACATTGTGATTCCTCCGCCGGTCCAGACGCCCCCGGGTCATTATTCGAATCCTATGGACAACCTTGTTGCGGCCGCTGCATGGTTAGAGGCCATCCCAGTCGAAGGGGATTCTCTGCAAGTGATAGAGACGTGCCGGGTTAAGGAGCTTCTCCGTACTGCGCTGATTCAGCAGGAAGCATATTCATACACCCATGATCGGATCCACTCTACACCCCGTCCAAGCCGGAGTTATAGCAGACGCTTGAATGAACCCGCCGTATCGAGCAATGCGCGAGGCCGTGAAGCAGCCTGTGGCGATAGCCCGGCAGGCGGTGTCCGCGATACGCAGGATGTGGTGGACCGGGCCCGAGCACAAAGGGAGGCCAAGTTAGCAGCCCAGGATAATGCGGGTCAACTTACGCCGGTTCGTTCTACCACCTTTGCCGGACTAGGAGTCACATCCGCTTTGGGAGTGCCTTGCTTGATCCCTGCTTTACGTAATGTGCGCCTGGCCAAGGATTTGAAGGGTCCACGCAAGGTGCCGAATTACACCGCTGATTTACCCCCTGAAGCATGGGTAGAGAGTTATGAGATGGCCATGGAAATGCTGGACGTGGATGAGGCTGCATGTGCAAAATACTTCACCATGATGCTTGAGGGCACGGCTCGTACTTGGTTAAAGAGCCTACCACCCAATTCTATCAGCTCATGGGCCCAGTTGCGGGCCCGGTTTATACAGAATTTTAAGGATACCTGTAAGCAGCCCAAGTCCATAGTAGACCTGGCGGCTTGTGTCCAGGAGGAAGGAGAATCAACGACCCGTTGGGTGCGCCGCGTTTCGGAAATTTTGCACTCGTCTGACAGGATTAATGCCGACTCTGTGATCTTAACTCTGGAAGGCAACTGCCGGTTTGAGCCTCTAAAATTGAAGTTGGGACGCATGAAGCGGTTCTGTATTGACATGGGAACCCTCATGGCCGCTTTAGTGAAGTATGCCGATTCGGACAGTACCAAGGATCCCGAGCCTAATGATGATGAAGCAGGGAAGGGAAAGAAGAACAGCAACTCCAAACAGCAGCAGTACAAACTAGCGGGTCATGGAAACGGAGGCAAGCGCAAAGCGGATGGCAGCATGGACTTTGTGGCCAACACTAATGCACAGGACAGGGGGCAGCGGCACAAAGGTAAAGCGGCAAATCGTAATGGGGCTCCCAATCCTAATGCAAGCCGTTTGAACTATTTGTTGAATCAGCCTTGCCCAAAGCACGGGACGAAGGAGGCGCCGGCTAACCATCTTTGGAAAGATTGTTATATCATGCAGGAGTTCAAAAACTCTAATGCTTTCCGGTATGATCATGGATCAGGTGGCGGTTCAGGATCCGGTTTCCACGGGCCGGATCACGATGGAGCTTCCGGTTGAGGTCGCAATCAGGGTGGTCACAATCACCAGAATAATCAGAACAGCCAGCAGCAGCAGCAGCAGTCGGGTTATCAGAGCCAGCCAAAACAGTTGAACAATGGGCAGTATCATGTTTTCACAACTAGTTTGGATAAACGCCACCAAAAACTCCACAGGCGAGCGGTGAATTCTGTTGAACCGGCCTTACCACGTTACTTACGCTGGTCAGAGCAGCCCATCGTGTGGAGCAGAGCAGATCACCCGCCCCGGGTTGATAATCCGGGCCAGCTAGCATTAGTGGTAGACCCTCAGGTGGGGGGTTATAAATTCACCAAGGTACTCATGGATGGAGGAAGCAGTATTAATATATTGTACTATGAGACATTCCGCCGCATGGGTTTAACAGACAAAGATCTCAGGCCGTCGAATACGGTGTTCCATGGTGTGGTGCCTGGCAAATCTGCATATCTTGTTGGTAAGATAGCCCTGGATGTGGCCTTTGGGGACGAGCACGACTCCCGGTCGGAAAAACTAACATTTGAGGTGGTGAAGATCCGGAGCCCGTATCACGCCTTGTTTGGCCGGCTGGCTTACGCCAAGTTCATGGCGTGGCCTTGTTATATCTACTTGCAGCTCAAGATGCCGGGTTACAAGGGGACCATAACGGTTCATGGGAGCCGTAGGGTCGCTTCAGAATGTGAGGAAGGTGATGCGGCTTATGCAGAGTCAGTCTGTGCCACGGAGGAGTTGAAGTATTATAAGGACAATGTTGATCCGGCGGATATGACCCCTTTAAAGAAGCAACTACAGAGCATGATTCAGATCTGAAGTTCAAATCGGCAGCTGATACCAAGCTTGTTGACTTCGTGCCCGGCGATTCGTCCAAGCAGTTCACTATCAGTGCCAACCTGGATCCCAAATAGGAAAGCGCGCTCATCGAGTTCATCCGTGAGAATCGGGACATTTTTGCATGGAAGCCGTCTGACATGCCAGGTGTGCCGAGGGAACTCGCTGAGCACACTCTTAATGTGGATCCTAAGTATAAACCGGTGAAACAGTTCCTCGCCGGTTTAACGAAGAAAGACGCAAAGCCATCGGAGAGGAAGTGGCCAGGCTTTTAGCAGCTGGTTTTATTATTGAGGTGTTCCATCCAGAGTGGCTTGCTAATCCGGTGCAGGTTCTTAAGAAAAACGGCACTTGGCGTATGTGTGTGGATTACACAGATCTTAACAAAGCCTGTCCGGCAGATCCTTTTGCCCTCCCCCGTATTGACCAGATCATTGATGCCACGGCAGGTTGTGAGCGTTTGAGTTTTCTGGGTGCATACTCTGGATATCATTAGATCAAGATGGCGGTTAAGGACCAGGAGAAAACATCATTTATTACTCCCTTTGGAGCTTTCTGATATGTATCTATGCCCTTCGGGCTCAAGAGTGCCCAAGCCACCTATCAACGGTGTGTACAGAATTGCCTGCATGAGCAGATCGGCCGCAATGTGCACGCCTATGTGGATGATATTGTAGTAAAATCAAGACAGAAGGAGACGCTGGTGGATGATTTGAAGGAGACCTTTGGCAACTTGCGAGCTTACAAAATGATGCTTAATCCGGCCAAGTGTGTTTTTGGTGTTCCGGCAGGCAAGTTACTAGGTTTCCTGGTGTCTAATAGAGGAATTGAGGCTAATCCGGAGAAGATTACGGCTATTACATCCCTAGCTAAACAGAAGTGTATCAACGATGTTCAGCGTTTGGCGGGCCGAATCGCTGCGCTGAGCCGGTTTATCAGCCGCCTCGGGGAGAAGGCTATCCCTTTGTACCAAATGCTGAGGAAGACAGACAATTTCGTCTGGAGTCCAGCTGCTGATGAGGCATTTGAGGACCTGAAGCGGCAGTTAGCCAATCCGCCTGTTCTTGCAGCTCCGGTCGACAAGGAGCCACTATTATTATACGTAGCGGCCAATGCTCGGGCAGTTAGCGTGGCTATTGTGGTGGAACGCAAAGAGGCAGGTAAGGAATATCCGGTTCAGCGGCCGGTTTATTATATCAGCGAGGTGCTTATTGAATCCAAGCAAAGGTGCTTATGGATTGGAGGAATCAGATTCTCCGCTTCAACAGTTGGGGCAGGCACTTGTTTGTTTTGATTATTATATTGCGCTTGATAATGCGTCAAATCTGCCTCTTCAGCTAGCTGGCAAGCCAGAGGGTGCACTGCACGGTTTATGGCCCTTAAATGTTCTTCGTTGAATTCAGAGCCATCTTCTTTCAGACTGGGATAGCCTTGAGCTGCTTCCACAGGATCAAAGTTGGGCACCCATGCCTTTGCCCGGATTAAGGCATTGATGGCTCCGGTTTGGGCAGCGGATTTTTTCAGCTCCTCAATTCGGGCTGGAAGCATTGACAACTTGCTAAGAGTGTCCTGGATTAAAGAGGGCGCCGGGTTGTTGTGAGAAGCTGTGGTGATGATCCGTTGGGCTCCGGTATACAATTGTTCCACCAAGGTGTAGGCAGCTTTCAATTTCTTCCACACATCATTTCCTATGTGCCCAATACGTGTGCCTACAACAAGATTGGAATGATCTCAAATCGGATTTATGATACAGCAGATTCAAATTTATCACAGAAGTTACAAGGAGCTTACCAAAAATTGCAGCAGTCATGGAGTGTATTTGCCGCTGTACGGCCGTTAGTTCATCCACCACCGGTTTAAGGGCCGCTTTAGCATTTTCCGCTCTTTTGGTTAAACCGGCCTTTTCAGTGGCCCAGTCAGCCCGCTCTTTCTTGAAGCCTTCTTTCAGCCGTTCAGTAGTGCTCAAAGCGCTGGTTAATTCTTGCTTGGCCTTATCTGTTTCAGCCTGCTGGGTCTTTAGGGCCTCCTGCAAATCGGCAATCCGGTCTTCCTTGATTTTCACCTCAGCCTGCATACAGATGGCATTTTAAGCTTTGCACACGCGATCCAAGAAATGGAAGTATCAACCACATAACAAAGTTATATGCCTGATACTTGGGGGCTAATGCACCTTCAATTTTTTTATATTGCTAGATTACAAAGTCCCAAGCTCAATACAAGTATTGAACTTGGCACTTGGGGGCTAATGGCTATTTGATCAAGTTATGTTCTAAGGATAGCTTTTTTGAGCCCCGGTTTACTTATGCTAAGTCAGACCGGCCCTCGAGGGTTATGCCGACGGATTTCAAAAATGTTCAGGATCAAGTCCCGGTTTGACCAAGGTCACAAACCGGCCCTTGGGGGCTACAAGGATGAATACAATGGCAGAAAGGAAAGAAGGAATTTATTTCAAATTTATCCCTCATCATTTTGACCAGGCCAGCTTCACAGTCACGGCTAGTGTAAAGCCGGTTTAAATAGCCAGAGTGAAGATCTTGAGCATTCAGAGCGGCGTATGTCTCTAATTCAACATCCCATTTTCCTTTGTTCAAAGGGGAAGAATCCTCTTTGATGGTATGCCTGGTAAGGGTGGCAGGATTCCCGGGTTCAGAGCGGCCTACGCCGGTAATCACAACATCATCATCTTTTGATTCGCCGGTTTGGGTTGGCGCGGCCGGTTTGTCAGCAGGAGTGTGGGATTTCTCAATCTGGACAGAGCTGGCAGGCGGATCAGTAGAGGGTGGAGTATTAATAAGACCTTCTTCAGGGATAACGTCGTCTTGCAGAGGAGGATCATTGGGGATATCTTCACAAGTAAACACTTCATGATCCGGGGCTTGGTCATGTTCTGGGGCCACATCTTCTTCAGCCGCTCTATCCAGGCGGGCCTTCTTGCTTGGTTTCGGTTTAGCCCTGAAAGAAAAATAAAAAGTCAAGGAAAAGCATAAGCCATTGCGCAGTATACTGGAAGCATATGTTCGGTTTAACTTACCCAGCTATTGTTTTCAAAGGTGGTAGCTGGGTGGCCGACGATTCACCAGACGATGAATGAGAAGTGACCTGGTAATCGGAGTCGGATGGATTAAGAGGTTGACGGAAGAAACCCGCTTTAGGATTTAAATCAATAAAAAGGTCGGAGACCTCGGTGCGGCGTTTTCGAACCGGACTGTTCGGTAAACCGGCAGAAGTAACTACCTGGCCGATGTGCCGGTTTGTGCGGCGAGCTTCGTGTTGCTGGGTCTTCATAAGAAAGTTGGGATCCAAATAAGCAAGAGGATGAGAAAATTTAACTTTTCGGTTTGTCCGGCGAGATTTTGGCAAAGGCAAGATTTCTGAATCAGGAGAGAGAATAGTTACCTCAACGAAGCCCGCATTGCTGGCCTCAGCGTCATCCTGACAAGCATCATCATCAATAAGGCGGGTAAAAAGTAAGCCAAGTGAATCAAGTTCTACCTCAAGATCTGGATTACCCACATTGTCATCAATGGCTGGGTCAGATGAAGCGGTGGTCTTTCTTTTACGAGCTGGTTTCTTGATAGCCTTGGTCTTGGGCCGGGTTGGCCGCCCTGCCTTCTCCGTTTTATCTTGTGAAAGCTTGTTGCTCCAAAACGGATTATCACTTTGGATCAACAATAATTAAAGGTCAGACAGATAAAGCAGTAACAGGTTCAGTAATAAAGCAAGTAAAATCTTACCGCTGGCGGCTCGTTGGTGGTGCAGTAAGGAAGCAGACTGGTTTGAGCACAGAGGTGCTCCGGTTCATTCAACATCTTCTTTACAGATTCTGTGACTTCGTCGTCGGAGACCTGGATTTTGATATGTCGGAGTGGATCATCGACACTGCTAGTATATTCGCACATCAAACCAGGGCGCCGGCTTAGAGGCAGAATGCTCCATGATATCCAGCAGCGTGCAAGGTCTATTCCGGTTGAACCGTTGGCCATGAAGGCCCGGAGCTTGGACAGTTGAGGGGCATATTTAATTCTCTCCTTGGCGCTTAGCCTTTGTGGAAAAGGGTGAGTGTTGCTGAGCCGTTCCGGACGGAAGCCAGGCAAGGGATTTTCATTGTCAGGGGAGGTATCCTTGCAATAAAACCAAGTTGCGTTCCACTCCTTGGGGTGAGTATGGAGTTTGACGTGGGGATAGGTGATTTCCTTCCTCTTCTGAATGGCCATACCGCCCAGTTCAGTATTAGGGCCGTCGGTGAATTCAGTACGGCGGTTTAGATGAAAGAGATCTCTAAATAACTCGACTGAAGGCTCTTCTTGAAGGTATGCCTCAAAAAGTACTTGAAAGTGACATAGATTGGTGACGGAGTTGGGGCCAGTATCCTGTGGACGGAGTTGAAAGTTGGCTAACACATCTCGATAAAATTTAGAGCCGGGCGGTTTGAAGCCCCGGGCCATGTGATCTGCGAAGACCACGACCTCTCCTTCCTGGGGCATGGGAGGACATTCATCTCCAGGAACCCTCCAGTGAATCGTATCTTTGCTATCCAAAGCGCCGATCAGGACTAGATCGTCCAGCTGTGATTCTGTGACACGGGAGGGAACCCAGTTGCACTCGTACACTTGTTTGGCCATGACGAGATCTACAAGAAATAGGTGATCCGGTTCAAGGACATGCCGGATAAAAAGGTGTTGATCTAATTACGGTAAACCGGAGGCAGTACCCATAAACCGGTCTTCTACAACGAGGCATCAGATGGATTCTGGCGGTTCAACCAGGGGACTAATGATATATATACCGGTTTAGCAATTTTTTCTCTATGGTGAAGTTAAACCGCCTGGCCTAAGCATCAGAAGCAATTGAAACTATGGATAACTAGTTATGCAGAAACAAATTTCACAAAATCGTGTTACAGCCGCGGATCTACAGCAAGCTCACAAAAACAGGAAATATTTCGAAGACTAAGGCGGAAACAGAAGTGAACCATTGAGCGGATATGTGCGGGAGATCTATGAGTTTGGATGAGAAATAGCAAGCGGATGCTGAAGGGATCGCTACTAAGCACAGAAGAGTTCACAGATGCATTCAAGGTCAGAGAACAACTATGAACGCGCAATGAACATAGCAAGAACATGGAACCCTAAGAACAGATCTAGGTTAAGAAGGAGAGAGAACTTACCGGGAACGGAGAAGATGCGGAAAGACGCCGCAACACTCTGGTACGTTCAGGTTGATGCAGCGGCCCGAGACGAGGCAGAGGTCGACGGTGGTGGCGGAGCTCCAAAGCCGGCGATGTGAGGAAGAAGAAGAAGAAGGGACGAAGGGGAAGAGAAAGGAAATGACCCTTCGGTCTTATTTATAAGGCAACCGAGCTAGGTCAAACGCGCGAATCCAGGAGATGTCATTAAGAGGGCGTTATGAATTTCATAATGACGTCATGCCGGTTTACAGTAACCAAAACTGATGACGTCATGCCATTTTACAGCAACCAAAAATGATGACGACATGGAGATTTGCCAATTAATAGAAGATATCCAAGACGCAAGATGGTGTGAAGGATTGACATGAACCAGTTCAAATCAATCTGGGGCCTAATGTTGGGAATATTACCACTAGGTGTAAACCGGCCTACTTGGGCCGAGTTAACTTCATTAGTGGCGTAAACAGATGAAGGCCCAAGGCCTGTAGTCGGCTAGAGCATGTAGCCGTAAACCGGCCTGATGTATGACTTGTATTGTAAGTAAGGAATAGATACCAACCGGAATACGAGTATGAACCGGTTAGGACTCTATGGACCGACGGGCCTCACCCGTGTATATACGGGGACGACCCGGTGGTGGTTCAAGACAGATAACCACAACTCGAGCCTAGGAGAAGCTTGTTTGCTCCCTAGCCATCGAGATCATATCAATTCCATCACAACTAGACGTAGGCTTTTACCTTCATCGAAGGGGCCGAACTAGTATAAAACCCTCGTGTCTTAGTGTCCACTTTAACCCCTTCAAGTAAACTCGTAGTGATGGCTCCACGACTAAGTCCTTTCGCTAGGACATCTGCCGTGACAAATCGATGACAGTAAGTCCATGGGTCTGACCTTGGGATGCTCCGCATCATCTCCCCCCTTGGGAAAAATCTGACGTCGGATCAAAAACCTCATCACCATGGTAGGGAGATAGATCCTTGATGTTGAAGACGTCGCTCACGTTGTACTTGTCGCGTGGGAGATCGAACTTGTATGCATTGTTGTTGTAGCGTTCTAGCACCTTGAAGGGTCCGTTGGCTCGAGGTAGAAGCTTGGACTTGCGTTCATTGGGGAAGCATTCCTTGAGAAGTTGTAGCCACACGAGATCTCCAACATATAATATCATGGGTTGCTTGTTGATGTTGAGCTTGGTCGCGAGTCGTTGAACATGGCGCTCGATGGTGTGCCTTGTATCTTCATGCATCATCTTGAGGTAGCTCACTCACGCACTCGCGTCCATGTTGATGCGCCCTTGTAGTGGTAGTGGAAGAATGTCCAATGGGGACAACGGGTTGAAACCATAGACAACCTCGAAGGGTGACTTGTCGGTAGTTGAATGTCTTGTGCGGTTGTAGGCGTACCCGACGATGGGTAGGCACTCCTCCCAGTCCTTGATGTTCTTGATAAACACGCGAATAGAGTGGAAAGCGTTCGGTTCATCACGTTCGTTTGACCATCGGTTTGTGGATGGTACGCCGAGGAAAACATAAGCTTCATTCCGAGCTTGGCGCATAGAGTCTTGCAGAAGTAGTTCAAGATCTTTACGTCACAATGTAAAACAATAGTCTTCGGGACTCCATGTAGGTGCAAGATTTCCCTACAAAAAATATTTGCACCATGTGAAACATCGTCTATCTTGTTGCATGGGATGAAATGAGCCATTACAGAGAATCGGTCCACAAGAATAGACATGGAATCTTTGCCATTTCTAGTTTTAGGCAAACCAAGCACAAAATCCATGCTAATATCTTCCCATGGGTGATATGGAATTGGGAGGGGCATGTAAAGACCATGGGATCGAGCTTTTGACTTAGCTTTGCGACATGTAGAGCATCGGTTGGTGAAGCATGAGACGTCGCGGAACATCCTAGGCCAAAAGTAGTTCTTAGAGAGCATGGTGAATATCTTGTCGCGTCCAAAGTGTCCGATTAGTCCACCTCCATGAGCCTCTTGTAAAAGGAGCAAACAAAGAGAAGACTCAGGGATACATAGTTTGTTCGCTCTCATAAGATAATCATCTTTAAGGTAGTATCGTTGCCAAGATGTATGCGTCAAACACTTGGCATAAGGAATAGAAAAAGTAGGATCATGCACATACAAGTCTTTTATGTGCTCAAACCCAATGACATTCAATTCAAGGTGGGTAATAAGTATGCATCTTCAGGAAAGCGCATACGCCACTACATTCTCTTTCCTTTTCTATACTTGATGACATAAGGGAATGACTAGATGAATTCACTCCACTTAGCATGACGCTTGTTTAACATAGTTTGACCCTTAAGATACTTAAGTGTTAATGATCGGTGTGAAGTATGAACTCATCAGGGCGGATTTAATGCTCCCAAACATGCAATACGCGAACTAAAGCATATAGCTCTTTGTCATATATAGGGTAATTGAGTTGCGCTCCGGAGAGTTTTTCACTAAAGTAAGCTGTGGGGTGCTTCTCTTGCATTAACACACCTCTTATGCCGTACCCACTAGCATCGCAATGTATCTCAAACGGTTTTTCAAAGTTGGGTAATGCAAGAAATGGGGCATGCGTAAGCAAATTTTTGAGCTCATTAAGCACGGTATCTTGAGATGGTCCCCAAACAAAAGCCGTGTTTTTCTTACTCAAAGCATGCAAAGATAACACAATGGTGCTAAAATCCTTCACAAATCTACGATAAAATCTGGCTACGCCAAGAAAACTACGCACTTGTTGCAATTTTATGGGTTGGGGCCAAGTTTTAATAGCATTGATCTTAGATTCATCTATGTGAACACCCTTATAAGACACAATGAAACCCAAGAAAACAAGTTTATCAATACCAAAAAGGCATTTGTCCATATTAGCATAAAGGCGCTCTTTCCTAAGGGTTTGCAACACGATTCTAAGATGGGTGACATGATCTTTGAGGGATATGCTAAAGACAAGGATATCATCAAAGTATACCAGTAAAAATACGCCAATGTAGGGGCGAAAAAAAATGCACGACTCGCATGAAAGTACCAGGTGCTTCGGATAAACCCATTGGCATAACAAGCCTTTCATTTAAGCCAAATTTGGTCTTAAATAAGGTTTTCTATTCACCAACTTTTTGTATACAGATTTGGTAATAGCCACTTTTATATCAATCTTAGAGAAAATTGCGGCTCCGATGAGTTCATCTAGCATATAATCTAAGCGTGGAATGGGGTAACGATATCTAATTGTTATAGCATTGATGGGACGACAATCAGAACACATGCGATAGGTTCCATCTTTCTTAGGTACAAGGATTACCAGTACGACATGTGGGCTCAAGATTTCTCGCACATGGCCATTGTCGATGAGTTGTTGTACTTGCCGTTCGAGCTCCTTGGTTTCCTCGGGGTTGACACGGTAGGGTGCCTTGTTAGGAAGGGGGCTTTGGGTATGAGGTCGATGTGGTGTTCGATGTCTCGTAGAGGTGGTATTCCTGGAGGTAGCTCATCGGGGAAAATGTCTTGGAATTCCTGCAAAAGAGAAGACAACACTAAAGGTAAATTATGTGAGGTGTTAGTTTTAGGTGCCTCGTCCTTGCACAAAAGGACATAGTGCATAACACTTTATGGGTTCTCACACACTTCTCTCATCTCACTTTTGATGGCAAATAGAACTAAGTTTTACTTGTCGCTCATCGTGGAGGCACTCAATTTTGGCTTGTGGCGCTTACTCTCTTTGTGGTGGTTCACTCTCTCAATATTTTCTCCATGATGGGTTGCTTGCTTGCCGGTGATCACTTGACTTGGAGACATAGGTCATAGCACGTACTACTTTCTTTCATCTTGAATCTATAGTTATTGGTTCGCACATTGTGGATGACACCTCGGTCAAAATACCATGGTCGTCCAAGAAGGAGGTGGCAAACGGACATCAGAACGACATCACACTCCAAAGTGTCTTCCTATGCTCCAATCTTCAAGCAAACTAGAACAATATGCTCGACTTGGATAGTACCAGAGTCACTTAGCCATTGGACCTTATAGAGGTGTGGGTGCTTCATCTTGACTAATTGGAGATGGGAACATATCTCTTCACTTGCCATGTCATGGCAACTCCCTCCATCGATGATGACCTTCGTGGATCTTGCATTAATGCCGGCCTTGGTCTGGAAGATATGGCATCTTTGGTCTTCGGCTTGTTAATGTTGAAGAGTCAAAACCCTGGAGACAACAAGAGAGGGGCTCGAATCTTTGTAACAAGAGACTTGATCATCTTCATCTTTGTTCACTTGCCGGTTCATGGCCACTTGCTCAAGGGCATCCATTTCCTCTTCACTCATGGAGTCATAGGTTCCATCATCGTTGAGGATCATTGCACACTTGTTGGTGCACTCAAAGGACTTGTGGCCTCGGCAGCCGCATGTGAAGCATTTGATGGAGCTTGCCTTGATGGTCTCATCGTTTGGAGTAGATGATGATGATGCTCTCGGCTTGAAGTTGGTTGTCATAGGCGGACGACTTGATGTTGTCGAATTCTTCTTGTACTTGTCGTCGTTTCTTGGTGAAGCTTTTGTCAAGGTAGGAGTCAGTGTAGTCGTTGAAGCTTGGTTCTTGGATAAGTCGTAGCTCTTGGAAGAGTACTTGACGTACTTGAAGTCATCTTGCAATTGACGTTCCGCTTTGGTAGATTGATGCATGAGCTCGATGAGGTTGGACTAAGGTTGGAAGTCAGCGATCTCCTTGATAGGATGGTTGAGTCCATTCAAGAAATGGGCCATAGTTTTCTCATCACCTTCCGTGACATTGGCTCTTATCATGGCAATCTCCATTTCCTTGTAGTATTCTTCAACCCTCTTTGTATCTTGCTGGAGAAGTTGGAGTTTCTTGAAGAGGTCGCTGTTGTTGTGTGATGGCACAAAGCGTGCTCACGTGACATCCTTCATTTGATCCCATGATGTGATGGGTGGCTCGCCTCTTGCCTCTCGGCGCTCAAGGACTTGTTCCCACCAAATGAGCACATAGTCTTGGAATTCAAGGGATGCCATGGCGATCTTCTTTTGTTCCTCATAGTTGTGCAAACGAAAGATCTTGTTGACCTCTAATGCCCATGATAGATATTCTTAGAGATCGTTGCTTCCGATGAACTTGGCCATAGTGAACTTGAGCTTGCCGTAGCGTTGCTGTTCATTGTGTTGAGGTCGAGGGTGATGATGTCACTCTTGACATGGAGGGTTGTCAACCTCATGTTGCTCTTGGCGTGGAGGATTGTCAACTCCATGTTGCTCTTGATGAACTTGAGGTTCTTGTTGAGCGTGTGGGACTTGTCGATGTACTCTTGCTTGATAGTTCCTCTCTTGGACTTCTTCGCGAAGTGCTTCTTATTGCTCGCGCATTTGACCATTGCGGTCGGTGATGGCTCGACTCACGTCATAGAGGGCACGTTGCGCCTCAAGTGCTTGGGCTTCACATCGTTGTTGTTGTACACAGGTAACTTCGGTGTCTTGCTCGTGTTGGTGTTGGTGTGCGCGCTCTTCATCTTGTTGGTGTAGACATTGCCTTTCTTGTGCTTGCGTGAAGGTAGCTTGACTTTGACAATGTCGGTTTTCTTGCGCTGGACGTTGCTCTTGTAGATCGGTTCCATGTAGAGGATTGTGGTTTTCTTGACGGTCTTGGTGCATGTCTAGATGTAGTTTGTTCGATGTCGGGGTACTTGGGCCGGAGATGGTGTCGTCGGAGTGTCAACTCTAGTAGCTCCATCTTGAGTAGGACGAAGTGGTTGAAGAGCGGTTGACCAACAAGGCACGTATCTCGTCCATTCTTACATTGTTTCCTTGTTTGTGTTCGTCGAGCTTATTGTCGAAGTAGTCTCTTGTACGTTGCTCGGAGAGTCACAAGTCGGTGGCGAGATTGTTGAGGCGGTCGCTCATTGCTTGTTGTTCTTGACGTAAAGCTTGTTGTGCACTGAAGAGGTGGCTCTTGGTGACGTAGGAGGACATGTCGTCGTCTTGCTTGATGAAGAGTGGGTTGGTATAAAAACTTGGCCTATCCATATTCCAAGCAAATATGTGAGTGGGAGAAAGATAAGAACTTATACCAAATGTACCATGACCGATGTTGAAGATGGATCAACGATCACTCAAATGTGTAACAAGGAAATATCACAATTGGTACTAATTCTTGCTGGTTCTCACACCTACACAAGTAAAAGCTTATGATAGAGCTTGGTTAGGATGGTGGCGCAAAATTTGATGCAATTGTTAGTGAGACTCAATAATGTTGAAAAAGATTCACAAATTTGGAAATGTAACAAGTAGACCAATAGAAATATGTGGCACACGGAAACACACACACACACACACAAATAGATAAATGGGGTCGTGCAACGAAAAATGAGCTCAAAATATGGAATCCAGAGAAAATGCTCTTGTTGCACAACACTAGAGAGACGCTAGCATGAGTGCACAATAGGCCGATACAATACTTCTGCACAACCTACTAAGAAAAAATGCAACGACTTCTATCCCAAGTATGCCATATGTATGGTATCCCTATGATATGATTCAAGATGATCGAGTATGAAAATCTTAATGTTGTATGATGCTATTGTTCTTGCTTAAAAGCTCTTTGCTTATCTTTCTCATTTGCCTTAAAGCTTCTTTGGCTCTTTCTATTTTCAGCTCTTTAGATGGCCACTCATGCGAAACTTCACGAACCAAGCTAGCAATTGTGTATGAGCTATGACAACCTTCTGACACAAGAGATGATAACAAGATATGTACCAAGATGATATGGTATGTATGCAATGGGCAAGGTAGGCAAAATGGTCTATGGTGGTTATCAATGTAATGTAAAGAATGTGAAATGAGAGGATGCCACGATACCAGGATGATGTAGAGGTTACCGTTCATCCTTAGCGTCGAGGTGTCAAAATTGGTGAGAGGTCGATGTCGATGACGAAGATGAGCGGCGGTGATGTTGTCGAACTGTCCCTATGTAACTGAAACACATTAGGAAACAGAAACCACAACTCAAATTTCAAATACTAAATGCGCAAAAAGTTGTCGGAGTGCGAAACAGAAAGCAAAGGTGGTTGCGGAAAGTGGTGGTGGTATGCGGAAGAGATGGTGGTATGCCCGACCAAAATTGGCGAGAGTTAGGTGTTAAATGAAGCGGTGGAAGGAAGTGATGCTGTGAGGGGCTAGATGTCCGGGCTTGAAGGCTGGATGTCTGGGGTCACAGGCTGGATGTCGGGGCTCTGGATCCATGGTCGAATTCGATCAACCCGCGGAGAAATTGGAATTTCGGGGTAAAATTCAGGGAATTTTGTGGATGGAAATTGGAGAAAAGATAGGGAAAGCTAGATCTACCTACTACACATGAAATCCGCAGATCAAATCCAACAAACCTTCATCACAAAAAAAATTCAGAGGGCTATTTTTGCGGGGATTTTTGAATTTGGGACTAAATCAACCAAAACAAGGCTAGAAAACAACAGTAGGGGCTCCAAATTCATGATCAACCAAGGCTCATGATACCAAGATGATGTAGGGTGGAAACCCTAGGGCCAATCTTTCATGATTGGAGTGGATCCTACCAACAACACGACGCGAAACACGAGGGGAAACAACAGAGAAAACACTCAAACCAACAAGATTCGATTACACATGTGCTAGATTCACGAAACACAATGAGGTACACGATCCTAATCCATCAAGGGACGATAGAAGTAGCAGTAGTTCTTCTCCGTGAGGAGGTATTCAGGGGTCTTCCCGGGATGGGGTCTTGAATCCACTTAGGGGATCTTCTCCATAGAGGTCGTGACTCCGATGGAGAAGGGATCAATCAGGGGAGCAAAGCTTCTCAAATGAGCTACTACTTTGCCAACCCTAGAAAGAGGGAGGAGAAGGAGTATATATAGTCTTGGGGGCGAAGGGGTACATGGGCCTCGGGCCCTTTCACTATGTGCAGACAGGCGGGGTCGGACGTTTGGGCGTCGGGCTGGATGTTCGGGGCTTCAGGATACGCCGGATGTCCGGGTTGAGGGTGAGATGCTCGGGCTGGATGGGTACAATCTCGGGTTCTCTGCATAGGCGTGGTCCGGATGTCCGGGCGGATGTCCTGATGTCTAGTGGCTCGGGAACGGTCGGATGTCCGGGCTGGAGGCACTGGACTTCTGCTCTCTGGATGGACTTATCCGGATGTCTGGGCTGAACGTCGTATTTCTGGGCTGGGGGCCGGATGTCCGGGCTGGCCGTCGGATGTACGGGCCCTGTAGGCTTGACCGTTGTCTCATTGCTGCTGGCGACACCTCCAGGGGCCGGATGTCCGGCTTCATGGCCGGGTGTCCAGGTCCTGGGAGTTGTCATGGACTTCTTCCATTTGTTCTCTTCATCCGTGAACTAGGGGACTTGTCTGTCTTCACGTGCATCTTTGAGAGGGCCTTCTTGGTACCTGATCATGCACAACATTCCGGACTTAGGTAGTAGCCATGTCTTGAGTGGATCATATGGAATATCACTAATGAGAGATGTCACCTCGGTCTCAAGAGTTCTAGCTCATGCGCGTGTCATCGGTCCTTTTGGTACTTGTTTAGGCGATGGTAGCTCCATGGGGATGACCTTGGGATGCTCCGCATCACAAATGATACCCCGGGAGATGAAGTTTGTCTTTGTGTGAGAGAAAGAGATTTCATAGGGAAAATCATAGTTAGAGACACATAGCAGGGAACTAGATATACATAGAGAGAGATAGAGTAAAGGTCGAAGGAGAGGGTACCGTCAGTGTGTTATGAAGATAAAAGATAATTGTCGACATACAAGTAGCACGAGAGATATCCGAGAGATGGTGAAGGCATATATGTCTAGAGAGATGTATAAGCATGAGTGATAGCTATATGAGACGAATATCTGGATTAAAGGGGATTCAAATATTTAAACTAGAGATCATGACATCAATAATGTTATAAAGAAAATTGGTCTATCGGACATGCATATTCATTTGAATTTGGGTACACGTGTAATGTTATAAAGTTTATCAGTATTAGTGATCCATATATTCTTTAATTAGATACAATGCATGGTTTATATGCAATTAATTTCTAAACGGTATTACACTATATGTTGTGTGTGTCAAACACATTATATGTGTTTGAGAAGTAAAAATCCCGCATGGAACACACGTTAATGGGAGACAATTAGTGAGGAATGCATACATTTGATTTCAACATAAAGTGGTTTCAAATATTTGAAAATTCAAATTAAGATGGATCCACCCTGATGAATCTGAGATCATGCCATTTCTTAACCATATTGATGTATAAAGGGTGTTGTGCTTTTGAAAGTATATATAGAAAATGATGTATATAGATTTGTATTCGAATTCAAAATGGATCCTGCCCGAAGAAAAAAAGAATACAAAATGGATTAGAATTGAGTGGGCATGGTAAACGTGCACTCTTTTTCTCCAAAAAATTGAACGACGCGGGAAAAGTCGCAGTAATCGCCCGAAACCAAAATCTGCGAGATGGAAATTATTGCCTATCCCTGACATGGAAAGCCTAGCGCCTTGATTTCTATAGGTTTCGGTAGGGGTAGGCTTGTAATTTCACTCAAATATGACATAAACACCTCCGCCTCTCACCTCCCTGGATTCATACACGGTGGACGCCAAAACAAAGTTTCTCCTCGGCCGAAATCGCCTATCACCAGCCCGATTCATACATGGTGGGCGCCAAAACAAACTCTCCCCGGTCGAAATCTCCGTCGGCAAATATTCGGTGTATGCGACATTACCGTCCTATCCCAAACCGACCATTATTGTTGTGATGTAGGAAGTTCTAAATGGGGGCTAAGTTTGTAAATTTCCTCGCATTTGAGACAAGCGCGCCCTGAAGACATGGTTGCCCCTACCTCTCTCCTTCCATTTCGCCATTCGTACTCCGTGGGTGCCGAAACACCCTCTCCACCCCAGTCTCCTTCGTCCTCCACCCCATCCACCACCGTCCTCCTCCACCATGTTGGAGATGATACCCCGACGTCGTCGTCCATTACAAAAGATCGACCTCTCTCAACCATGGATTAGGACCAGGATCCTTGCATCGCGTCCTCTCGCTTCATCTGCATGGTCGTCCACCTTGCTGAGGCCACTCGTTCGGCCATCTTGTCCACCGCACCGGGATATTTCCCTCGCCACCACTGTTTTCCGTCCTAGATCTACTTCCACGCTGCCGACAACCATTGCTAATGTAGCACCCTCAATGCCTCAGCAGATGCTTACACGATGCCACACCAGAGGAGGTAATTTTTCGTATCTGCACAAGTTATTTATCTCAGCAAGAAAATAGATCACCACTGCTTTACTGTGATTTCCTATCCATCACATAGGATCTTACTTGTTAGTCGAAACCAAGCATTGGTTGCGAAAGTTGCCTTTGGCCGGTTTGCACCTTCAGATCCTCCGTGGCACGCTCACTACTATACTCGCAATGCTTATGGTTTCCCATTTTATATTCCACATTAGCTTAAATGACAGTCGACTGAAATTCAAATTGGGGTTAGTCCATTTTTGGGAGTTCGCCGCAGCGAAGGAAGGGGCTCGCCGGAGGCCTGCCCCATTATCTATCTTAGGGTTTTTGGTGGGGACAATGGTTGTGAAGGGCTGTCCTCGAGCTATGGTGGGGCCTCGCCCAAGGCAAAACTAGACACTGGTGGGGGGTGGGGTTGGCTAGAGGGATGGCCGGTGGCAGCACAAGACCGTAGTGGTGGGAGGTTCAGGGAAGGGTGGCGGTCGGTCATTTGGCCGGTGGCTCGTGCGGTGGTCTATAGGGGAAGAATAATAGGCAAGGAAGAAGAAGGGTTAGCAGACGTAGGATCTGCATCCAACCGCCTGCATTGTCAACCGACCCAAATGATGAAAGTTAGGCGGCATGCATGTAGACATTCCCATATATTCAGTACCATCATCGAAGGTGCTTCAAGATGTACGTTCAAGTAGTGATCCTCAACCCATCAAGCTAAACAGCATGCCACTCATAATTCCAAACTTAGTTGCTCAAATACGAATGTGATATGATGTTGACATGTACTAAAATAGAGAGAGTGTTTAATTGGTCAGCTAATGTTCCTACTTTACTCTCAAAAAGCACTTGCGCCACATATCGAGGGATAGCAGGGAGTTGCGTTCTTTATGCGCTCTGGTTCATCATGTGTGCGCAACCAACATTTTATTATCCAAAATGTGCTTGATCTTCTTTAGCATGCTCCTCTTCTGTTGTTCTTTTGTAAGTACTCTCTCCGTACCTAAATATAAGTCTTTGTAGAGATTCCTCCATGGATTACATATGGAGGAAAATGAGTGAATATACAGTCTAAAATGTATCTATATACATTCGTATGACACTACAAATGAAACACACTTCCGTAATGATACATGTTTGTCACTGTAGGTCATGGTTTCCGTCTTGCATGTACATCCATGACGATTTTATAACAAAATCACAATAGTCATACCTGTGTTGTTGTAGAAGTGTTCCATGACAATACCAAAATTATCATCACGGGATTGTCCACTTCCATGACAATAAATGACGCGTCATAGAACTGTTTTCGTCAAGGGTAACTGACATGTGGCATCCACCGTAACGGGTCGCCATTAAGCTATCGGGTTCTGGTTTGGATCCGATAACCCGTTAATAGCTCCGACAAACGGAGAGTTTCCACGTGTAAAAATCTCATTTGCTAGAGGATCCACGTGTCGGCTCGGTGTTGGGACAGATGTCATCCACTCATTGGACAGGTGGCGCATATGCTACGTGGACACGTGGCACGATCCAACAGAGGCCCATTCCGGTGAAAAGGCTGGCCCATTTGACTTAGTCAAAAGGTAGCGGGCCGGCCCAAGGAAAGCATGTTAACGGCCTATTCACATATAGCCCATTTACAGCCCGCTAACTCACGGCCCATTATGGCCTATCCGAATTAGGCCCAATAGCGTCATCTGGGCCATCCAATATGATTCCAGCTCGTTGTATCTTTTGGCCCATGTATGGTCATGACGTCTTTTGGCCCATATGAAGCCCTTTGTAACTCTTATCCCACTAACGGCCCTTGGTGAAACTGGCCCGTAATGAATAGTGTATCGCTGTATACCCCTTAACGGCCCATTATTCCATTGGGCCACTTCCAGCCCATGTTATCTTTTGGCCTTCTCAGGGCCCATTTATTCTTGGATGATTTGCAGTATTCGATTACTTATGGTCCATTACTGGCATGTTCTGGTTGTGGGCCAAATTCAGGCCGTGGTTAAAGGCGGCCCGTTTGTGGGCCGTTTTCATAGCGTCGAATACAGTCGATTAACGACGGCCCGTTATGGTCGGCCCATTAACGGATGATTCGAACTCTAGCCTGTTTACAGCCCATGATGCGGTTTGTTATTGGCCCATGTCTGGCCAATCGATCATACAGCCCGTAGAAAGCCGATTGATTCTACGACGTGTATAAGGCCCATTGATTCTACAGTACATACAAGTATGGCCCATAGGAGGCCCATGCTCACTACAGTAGATATGTTGCTGTCGGTGTACAAAAGTATGGGTGCTTCTACACCCCTTACTTGTGCAGGGACGGTCGCAGCCACCCCTTGCAGCAAGGCCTAGCGAGGCACAGGAAGACAACAGAAGGCAAGATAGGTACAAACAATATCAAGACAACTGCACAATTTAGCAAGCTGCAATGGGCGAGCAGGACCATGCCCAGCAACAAGCCTTGCCGAGGCGACCTGCGCGCCCCCTCCCGGCAAGCCCTTCCCGGGGCAGCTTGCGAAGAGGCCAGCAAGGCCACCACCCTTGGGTTTAAGGGCTCTGATATAATCGACAATGCTCAAGATCAAGATTTGAAGAGCACATGCTTGGTAGCATGCGGCTCCCCACGAAGAACGATGGCCCACAAGTCCACGTGGGATCAAATGATGAAGACCTCCAGCAAGAACCTTGCTGGAGACGACCCCAAGACCCCCGGCAAGCCCTGCCGGGGACGATCGCTGGGCCGCGGCCAGGCCCGCGCTCGGCAGGGTTCTGCCACCTCACCACCACTCCAACGCGACAATAAGTGTGCCAGCTAAACAGGTGCTTGCGTGGCAGCATGTAGATCTTCGTGGAAGCCTACCACTTTGCCAACACAGCAGCTGGTTGGCCAGCATGGCGCTGCATGCCTTGTCAGCCCAGATGCGTGGCAAGATGAGGGGAAGCGGCGTAGGACGGGATAGCCTCTGTTGTCGTCCCCAATGAAGCGAGAGGACACATAGGCATCGCATTAAATGCGCTTGTCCTATGTTGATTGAGCGATAAGTTTGTATCGCTATAGCTTGCCACCTCCTGTGTACCACTGTGGCAACCCCTTTGTGTATAAAAGGAGGCCCAAGGCACACACAGAGAGGATTCAGACTTTTGGACAAAGCACCCATCGCAGCTAGTTCAAAACCTCAAGAACATTCATAAACGAGATAAAGCATGACTAGGGTATTACGCATCCTCGCAGCCTGAACCTGGATAAAAATCCCCTGTGTGCTAACGACTCAACCTGCTCTTCATGCAACTAATCCCCCGCCGAACGTAGAAGGGATCCTTGTGACCCCATAGGTGATCGTTTTCCCCGACATCTTTGGCACGCCAGGTAGGGGGAATTAGTTGTGAGAATCTGGTTTGTAGTTAGTAAAATAGCTCTCTCTTCGCCATGGCTCTGAAGAAGAAAGGCGAGCGGCGGGGGCCATGGATGCAACGAGGATCCACAAAGCGACCAAAAAGCTAAGTTACCTTAACCTAGTGTAATTCTCCCTTTTTATGAGGTCATCCGCTGTGAAGTTCTTAAAGGGGCTGGTTTGCTGTTTTGGTGTGCCAAACAGGGTCGCCACTGATAATGACACGCAATTCTCAAGTCACACCATCGTGCAGTACGTCCAATACCTCGGCGGCAAGGACGAAAACTTTGGACAAGATACGCGAGTGCGGAACGCACTAGATTGATGAGCTGTCAGCTGTTCTTTGGTCGGTTAGAATGATGCCAAATCGAGCCACCGGCAGACACCCCTCTCCCTATTATTCGGGGCGGAGGTAGTTCTCCCGACGAAACTCATAGTCGCAAGGTTCATGCCCGAAGCTTTTAGGAAGGCGACCTTGCTCTTCGGCATGTTCAGTCAGCCAAGAATTCTAGCAAGTTGATGCCAAAGTGGGAAGGCTCTTGTCGGGTAATACGAGTCACCAGGCCCGGCGCTGTCCGCCTGGCGACCGAAGATGGTGTTCCGGTGAGCAACTCGTGGAACAAGAAACATCTTCGTAAGTTTTACCCATAAGCCGCGGTTGCCGAGCCCTCCTGGCAGACCACCTTTTGTACAAGCCTTGACGGCAAGGCATGTCACCCTCTGTACAAGCCAGGCGCAGACTCTGAGCAACAGATAAATAAATGAAGCGTTGGCGCCGTAAGTTTTAGCATTCATGCTAGGTCAAGTTTTTCTCTCTCTGTGTTAGGGTTGATAGTGCTTAATAACGACTAACCCTAGCATAGAGGTCGAGTCCGCGTCTTTTTGTCTCGTCTGGTCCTTTTTGGTTCGTAGGATGCCCGGGCGTTGATACGTCTCCAACGTATATATAGTTTTTGATTGTTCCATGCTATTATATTATCTGTTTTGGATGTTTAATGGGCTTTACTAAGTATTTTAATACTATTTTTGGCACTAACCTATTAACCGGAGGCCCAGTCTATCGGTGTTTTGGGAACGGGGGTCCCCAGACTTGCCTGCCTGCGGCCTGCGGCATGGCTCAAGTGGTAGCCAGTACGGCCCATCTTCATCAGCCCAAGACTCAAGACCCTCGTGAGGCGGACGACGCAAGGCTTCCTCAGGAACGGCCTCGCCAGGAAGGCTCGCGAGGAGGTGGAGATATCAAGGCAGGTACCTCGCGAGGTGCTCGTGACACAAGCCACGACGAACAAGAACAGGCGGGCGCCAGGCGGGCGCCGGCCCGCGCAGTGTCCTTGTTTCCTCTTTGGTGCAAAGGGGGCAAGCACAGACGTGGAGTACCGAGGCATCAAACAAAGGCTGCCATTTCGGTGCAACAAGACCAAGACTGGCGGAGCGGCGGGATGGAGGTCACCATGGAGACCAAGACGGCATCGTCGCCAGTGCTTTTGGCAGCCGAAGACCAACTTTAGTCAGGATAACTTGTACTAGATGTTCCCCTTCAAAATGGCCGTTGTTGGCGCCCTTCCCGCTCAATATTTGGGAAGAGGCCCAGGGCCTCTATAAATAGGACTAGCCACCAAAGTAGAGAGGGATCTAGATTTTGGGAAGACAGAGAGAGAGAGGCGATCAAACTCACACAAGCAGTTCATCGCACCAGATCAAGAACACCTCTCGCGAGGCCATTCTTCCCTTGTACTGTTCATCATCAGCCCCTGAGGAAATCCACCACATCACACACTAGAGTAGGGTATCACACCACAACGGTGGCCCGAACCAGTATAAATCTCGTGTCCCTTGTGTTGTTTGTCGATTTTAGCTGAGATCTCACAAGACGATCGGAGTAGGTCGGTAGGGGAGAGATCTTCGTGCGCACCCCAGAGTTCGAACCTTAAGGGTCTGCCGGAACCCAACATCCGACATTTGGCGCACCAGGTAGGGGTGCACCGAAATCTTTCTTCCGCCGTTTCACGCCTGATCTTCCGTCACGTCCATGGATGACGCTCGCCGTGCTCGCGCCGAGCGTCAGGCTGCTCTAGCCACCTGCATCGCCCAGACGGCTCCCGTCGGTGGGTGTCCCCGTCGTTCCTCGTCGCCTGCTGCCAACGCCGCCATCGGCCCAGCGGGGAACGAGCAGCAGGCCTCGTCTCTGCACCCTTTGGTGCGGCGGGAAGGCCGCACCGCCACCCCATCGCGCCCCCACGGACGCGCATGCCGCGTTGCTCCTGGCGCGTGAGCTACTGCACTACCGACCCGTCGACGACCTCTATGAGGACTGGCTCGCCCGCATCACCGAGCTCGTCAGCGCCGCAGGGGGCTCTCCTATGCCGTCCCTCTCGCTGCCTCGCCCTCCATCTTGCGCAGGAGGCGCAGATCAGGAGGTGCCTCCGCCACCTCCTCCCCAAGAAGGCACCCTGGCTCCAAGGCGCGCGGCCCTAGGACAAGATCCACTGCGTCCGGCGCCGGCGCAACCGGAGATGAGCTGCCAAGAAATCCCTCGTCCACAAGACGGTGCTCGCGTGCTCCCGGCACCGGTGCGCGATGATCGCATTCCTGCACCACCACGTCAAGACCCCCCCACTGCTCCAGGCAGCAGCCACGCCTTCACCCCCGAGCTACGCAGTGTCGCCTGGCCAGGCAAGTTCAAGCCTGACCTGCCTCCTCGCTACGACGACACTGCAGATCTCGCGGAGTTCCTCCAGCTCTACGAGTTGGGCATCGAAACCGCCAACAGGGACGAAAAGGTCATGGTGAACTGGTTTCCCATGGCACTCAAGGACAGCGCCCGCACCTGGCTCCAGAACCTGGCTCCTGGCACGATCTCCTCCTGGGATGAGATGCGCACCCGCTTCATCGCCAACTTCCAGGGCACTCGCGACCGTCCGCCGGCCGTGGGTGACCTACGACGCATCAAGCACCAGCCCGGAGAGACCTTGCAAAAGTACATCCAGCGCTTCAACAACGTTTTCCTCAAGATTCCCAGGGTGACCAAGGAGGCCATCATCTCTGCATTCTCTGATGGCGTTCACGACATCAAGATGAAGGAGGAGCTGGCAATCCAGGAAGACCTGTGTACGTCTCTGGAGCTGTTCAACCTGGCGACCAAGTGCGCAAGGGCTGAGGAAGGGCGCCTCTCCCTTCTCGAGCTCCCAGCAGCAGATCCAGAAGAAAAGAAAGCCAAGGCCAAAGATTTGACGCGCAAGGGAGCAGCTGTGCTGGCAGTAGAGCCGGACACAAAGCGCGGCAGGGACCAACTGGAGTCGTCCAAGGGTAGCCGGTACTGCGTGTACCATGATCTCCATACTCACAAGACCAACAAATGCCAGGAGCTCAGGGCCGTGCGAGAAGGCCGCGTCGGTCGACGCCCCGAGCGCAACGATTGGGGCTACGGACGAGGCGGAGCAAGAGGTGGAGGACGATGGGACGACCATGGCCCTCGCCAAGGGTGGCGTGACCGACCTCGCGAGGACCGCTGGCAGGACCAGCCTCGCGAGGGAGCTAGGAGAGATCAGCCTCGTGAGGATCGCCCGCAGGGAAACGCAGGCCCTCCTCCTCTGCCACCACCACCAAGAAGGAATGAAGACCATCCTCAGGACGAGGGGGCTGGGGGCTTCCAGGAGCCACGTGCAATCGCTTGCATCATGGGCGGCGCTCAGGCCCCAGCCTAACAGCGCATCTTCAAGCAGTTTGCTCGTGAGGTGAATGCAGTCCTCCCCAAGCTTGAGGCCACGCGCCCTCTCAGGTGGTCTGCATGTGCCATCACGTTCAGCTCAGCGGATCAGCTCAAGTGTGCGGCAACGGCCGGTGTCGTCCCAATGCTCTGTTCCCTAGTCATCAGCAACGTGCAAGTTACCAGGACTCTCATTGATGGCGAGGCAGGGCTCAATGTCTTGTCCATCGAGACGTTCAACAATCTCCAAGTGCCATATGATCAGCTTTAGCCAACCAGGCCTTTCTCAGGACTCACTGATGGTTCCACTGTCCCGATAGGGCAGGTCCGCCTTCCTGTCACCTTTGGACAGCGCAACAACTACTGCACTGAGCTCATTGACTTTGACGTCGCCCACATTCGCCTGCCATACAACGCCATCCTCGGGTACCCAGCCCTAGCTAAGTTCATGGCAATGACTCAGCACGGATACAACGTCCTCAAGATGCCAAGAAGCGGTGGGGTCATCACGGTCCCCTATGAAGAGAAGGATGCGGTGTGCTCCCTCGAGTGCACTTTCCAGGCCGCGTCGGTCGAGGACCCGGGTAGCAACAATGGAAACCTCCCTGGAGCAGCTCCCAAGAAGAAGAAGACATCACCTGGCTCAAAGCCTTAGGAGGCAGGCACCTCAAGAGGCGCCACGTCCGGACATGCGCCCATCCAAGGGGCGCCACCCTCCATCGTATAGGCGGGCGCGCCCGGCGCCCTCCTCGGGCAGGGCTCGGGGGCTCTCTCCTGGGGAGCCACCGACTTTGCCAAGACCATGAGGGAGGCGCTTGGGCACCACTTGGAGGCGAGCTTCGCGGCACGCTTCCCTCGGGAAGGCGTAAGGAAAGAAGGACCCAACCCTCAGGAGTTCATCACCAAGGCCTCTCAGGAGTTGCAGGAATCAAGAGTGATGCGCGGTAACTGCCCCCTGCCCAGCGTAGCTCCCCATCAAGGCGAGGATGGCGGGCTGCGCGTCTGCATCGACTACCGAGGGCTCAATCGAGTCGCTTCTCATGAGTGCTTCTGGCCTTCGCGCCTGGAGCGTTGCGCGGGCCCACCGCACAGCTACGTTCGCATGATCCGCGGCCTGCCGAACACGGTTGCAGCCCACCAGCACCTGATGAGGAGCATTCTGGAAGATCAGGTGCCCAAGCATCGCGCGTTCCTAGAGTAGATGGAGATGGATCTAAGCGAGCCGCCCGGACCTCCTGAACCTCCCGAGGCTCGGAGTCCCGAGGGCTCATGAGGATCGGCTTCTTCACGCCGCACCGCCAGCTACCGCAACACTCGCTCTGCAATTGTATCAGGTGACTTCTTTCAAGTTTCGTTTCAGCTGGGAGCGTGGGTCGCGTGGGTCATTCCCAGGTCGCGTGGGTCCGTCCCTGCGGCATGTATCCGTTTTTCTTATGTTTTCTGATTACCTTGTCGGGGGCGCCACTCGTGCTGCATCATCCCCAAGCCGCTGGGGCCTGACCCAGTGGCATTTGCTTTCTCTGCATCTATCTAAGTTGATTTGTTCCTTCATGCTTAACCTACTAATGATTATCGTCTGCTGCCTACCGCAGGCCTCTCCACCCTCATGCAAAGTGCTTGCACATTAAAAGGGGGATGCCTGAGCATCGCGACTCATGGGTTCTTACTTGCTCTCCATCCCTCACCCCCTGGCCTTGACCCACGGCATCACGACCTGTCATACCAGCGGCGGCTGAGCTAGCTCGAGGGCCGGGACCTGAGGACGTAGAGCATTTGCATTCTAACCACCTTGCAGGAACATACCACCGATAAAGGCCCAGAGCCAGGCGCAACCCGCCTCGAGGTAGGTCCCCGTGGGTCCCGTGCTGGCTCACGGGTGCCCAGATACAGCTCTCCTAGCCCTACCGTGCCAGCCACATATCAGGGCGGGGCTGTACACGCCCTGGGGGCTCCTCCCGGAGGGGAGCCCGCCTCCCACGCACCAGCGGAAGCACCATGCTCCGCGTTGGCTGACGACACTGTCGTGGAGTGGCTATGCCCGTACACATACGGAAGCGCTATGCTCCGCACTGGTGATAAACAACTGAGGGAAGCCCACGGCTGCGTCAACCTCAGGGAGCCCAGAGCTCACTGTCTGGCCTCATCGCAACGCCTGCCCTCGGGAGCGCTGCGCGAGGGGGCTGGACACGGGGGCCGCGCCCGGGCCACGCCCGAATGCACACCACCTAGCCAGGTCCCTCGGACCTGGTCGTCACACGTCCCTCCCTGAGCAGAGCCAAGGTATGAAGGTTCATTTGCGCGTCAAGGGGGACTCCTGAGCATCGCGACTCAGGAGCCTAACTGGTCACGTAGCCGCTCACTCCTTAGTTTCGAAAGGCTAGCGGCAGTTGAGGTATGCGTGGGGCTGGGCCCTGCCGACGTAGAACGACAAATCCTCTCCTTCACACCCTCCCTATTTGTTGTTCACGTGTCAAGGGGGACTCCTAGCATCATGACTCAGGAGCCTAACTTGTCACGTAGCCCCTCACTCCTTAGCCCCGTCCTGGTGATCCGGCCGGGGCTAACGGCGGCTGAGGTATGCGCGGAGCCGGGCTCTGCCGACGTAGAACACAAGCAAATAGGAAGGAAATCGCAAAATCTAGCAAATTCGGAAGCAAATATTACAGACCATAAATTGTTCTCACAATACCAGACACAAATTTAAACGCCTCCACGAGGCATGGTGCATGTTGCAGGAATCAAAGCAGGAAAAAGGCCGCGAGAAGATCATCCCTTGGTCGCGCCACCGCTCGTGGTAGAGTCGCGCTTGGCAGCCCCACCTCCTGGAGCTGCAGGGCCGGCAGCACCTTGCTTGGGCGAAGTGTTGAAGGCACGGAACTTCGACAATAGGGCCCCTGCTCGACCCTTGACGGCTTTGGCAGCAGCGGCGGAGCGCTTGGCGTCCACGGGCTCCAGCAAGTCGTCAAGGTTGGTGTCAGGATTGCGGAGGTAGACGTGGCTGAGGATCCGCGTCAGCGCTACGGAGGAGAGGATGCGAGCCTCAACTTCAGCAATGGGGCCGATGCCGATCACGACTTCTTCAAGCGCCTCGACAAGGAAGGGAACCACCTTAGCAGGGCCTTCCTTGGCTCCGGCCAGCGGCTTCTCCAGGCCACCTTCATAAAGCGTTTTCAGCGCTATGTTGGCCCTCTTCTCAAAGAGCACCGAAGGCCGCATGGTCCTCGGCCAACACCTTCACCTCGGCATCCAGTTCGACCCTCTCCGCCTTCAGCGCCTGCTCCAGCGTCTTCAGCCGGTCATGGTCAGCTGAGAGTTCGGCATCGCGCTCCTTGACAGTAGCCTCCCGAGACTTCATCTCCTCCTCCTTCACCTGGTGGACGCGAATTTCTCCTTGGCGAGCTCATCACGTAGCCCTTGCAATTCTCCTTCCACCGTCTTGCAGTGGCCCTTGGCAGTCAAGGTATCCTTCAACGTTGCATCGTGAGCGGCCATGGCCTGGGAGGTGGCTTGCTTCCCCTCCTCGGAAGCCATCACAGCCTGGCTCAGCGCCGCTCGGACGGAGGCGTCAGAGCGAACCCAGCTGGAGATCAACTGCAGGCGCCCGGCCACCAGGCCGGTGTCCGTGCTCCGAAGATCCTCCCTCAGCCGACTTATTTCACCGGCAGCACGGTCCCAGGCAGCAGAGGAAGCAGAGGAGACAGGGGGCGGCAGAGTAGGAGGAGAAGACGGCATCGTGATCACGGCTTGGGAGGAAGGGACCCCCTGAGCCTTGGCCACCTCGGCGACAGCATCAAGCGCAGGAACCTCCAGAGTCAGCAGGGTCGCGGGGGCTGACTCCTCGCCTGAGCGTCCCTGCTGGCCTCACGAGGATGATTGGGCAGGGGACGTGTGGGCCCCGCTACCTCCCTTTCCCGCAAGTGAAGACGTGGCCATGGCTGAGGAGCCCATCCCCGGCGGGGTCGCCGCGTCTCCCTTCAGCCTCTTCGCCACGGGCAGCAGCCTTCCCAATAGAAGATGTCAGATCTCGACAGCAAAAGACAGGAGCAAGGCGGAAGTCGAGCACTTACTGATTGACTGCCGCTGGATCCCACGGGCTCCGGCCAAGATTGAAGCCTGAAAGCCTCTTGCGGGGCTCAGCCTTGGGAGGCCCAGTCACAGGAGAAGGCACGCCAGAAGGGCTAGAGATGACTTCGGCTGATGCAAGAGCCGGGGTAGATCCTTGGGGGATCAGCCCGGACCTGTCCTTCCTCGGGACCAGGTGCGCGTCCTGCCCCTCTTGCCTGGCGCCGGCCTCGTCATCGTCAGGAAAGGAGCGAAGGGTGCTGGACCTGCGCCAAGGGGAAGTCTCCCCCGTCCCCACGAAGGCCGCCTCCGAGTCACGCTCCTCGTCCTCGTCGTCATCTCCCTCCTCTTCCCCGCTGGATTCACCAGAGGACAGGTGCACCGTCGCCGTCGCCGCCAAAGCCTTAGGAAACTCCGCTGGCACTAGGCCGACCCCGTCGAAGGTGGGCATGGCGTCCACCACCAGCTCCCAGTCATCACAGAGGAAGAAAGGGACCAGAGCATCCACCGGGCCTGCCACTTCCTCTCCAACCAAGCAGCGGAGAGCCGCAGTCAGATCCTCGTCGCTCAAGGCATCCAAGCTCAGGCGGAGGACGACATCCGCATCCGCGAGCCTCCATAGTGGGCGCGAGTGCGCCTGAAGAGGGGCCACCCGGTGTGACAGAAACTCCCTTAGGAGCGAGGCACCGATCAGCTTCGCCGCCCTTAGACTGTCCGGCCTCAGGTCAGCGTTCATCTTCTCCAACACCAGCTTCGCCCGCCGATCATCGAGCTTCGTGTGGGACCACGCCTCAACACCCTCAGGCTGCTTTGTTGGCAGCTCCAGCAGGGGGTTGCGGCACCCGGCGTCCACCATGACCCACTTGCTCCGGAAGACCTCGGCCCTCTTCTCGACCTTCGAGATGGCGTTGGACTTGGAGTACACAACAAAACTCGCGCGCGCCGAGATATTGCCGCCGAAGAACCGGAGGGAGAAGAAGTGGCGCAGCAAGGCCACGGAGGGCACCACCCCAACGTGTGCCTCACAGTAGTAGGCGAAGATCGACAAGAGGAGGATGGAGTTGGGGTGGATGTGCAGAGCATGTAACTAATACCGGCGAAGGACGACAAGGAAGAACTCAGAGAAGGGAGGAACTAGGCCAGCAACGACGGCGTTCATGAAGAGGGGGTAGAAGGTGCTTCCCTTATCCTCCGGCCGGGCGGAGCCAAGTCGGAGCACAGTCTCGCACATCTCGTTGATCTGCGACGCCGCCATCCGGCGTGTGAGGGTGAGATTCTTCTCCGTCATGTTGGGGGAGACCAGAGCTGGCGAGTACCTGGCCCATGCAGCCCCAGCCGGGGTCCTGCAGGGCGCCATTGCTCACCGGGGGAGAAAGGATGCGACAGATCTGAAGATTTTGGAAGCAGAGGGGCGAAGAGAAAGAAAGGGGATCTGGAGCAAGGAGAGCAAGAGTAATGAAGGTAAGGCTAACCCCGGATCAGCCTTTTGTCACTCGAGCGATTGCCAAGGCAGCCTGGGGGAGTGGAGATACCCACGTCAAATCAACGGCCATGCGGCACCCAAGGCCGCAGGCTGATGGGGCCCGCGGTGCTCCGCACTTGCCCCTTCCCTTCTCCTCTAAGCCAAGTCTCAGCAAGCCTTGGGCCCGGGGGCTACTATCGGCATTCTGGGAATGGGGGTCCCAAGACTTGCCTGCCTGCGGCCTGTGGCGTGGCTCAAGTGGTGGCCCAGTACGACCCATCTTCATCAGGACAAGACTCAAGACCCTCGCGAGGGGCCAAGCCTCGCGGGGCGGATGACGCAAGGCTTCCTCAGGAACGGCCTTGCCAGGAAGGCTCTCGAGGAGGCGTAGAGATCAAGGAAGGGTACCTCGCGAGGTGCTCGTGACGCATGCCATGACGGTCAAGACCAGGCGGGCGCCAAGCGGGCGTCAGCCTGCGCAGTGTCCTTGTTTCCTCTTTGGTGCAAAGAGGGCAAGCACAGACGTGGAGTACCGAGGCATCAAACAAAGGTTGCCATTTTGGTGCAACAAGACCAAGACCGGTGGAGCGGCAGGATGGAGGTCACCGTGGAGCCCAAGACGGCGTCGTCGCCAGTGCTTTTGGCAGCCGAAGACCAACTTTAGTCAGGATAACTTGTACTAGATGTTCCCCTTCAAAATGGCCGTTGTTTGCGCCCTTCCTGCTCAATATTTGGGAAGAGGCCGCGGCCCTCTATAAATAGGACTAGCCACCGCAGTAGAGAGGGATCCACATTTTGGGAAGACAGAGAGAGAGGTGATCGAACTCACACAAGCAGTTCATCGCACTGGCTCAAGAACACCTCTCGCGAGGCCGGTCTTCCCTTGTACTATTCATCATCATCCCCTGAGGCAATCGACCACATCACACACTGGAGTAGGGTATTACACCACAACGATGGCCCGAACCAGTATAAATCTCGTGTCCCTTGTGTTGTTCATTGTTTTTAGCTTAGATCTCACGAGACGATCGGACGTAAGTCGGTAGGGGAGAGATCTTCATGCGCACCCCAGATTTCGAACCTTAAGGGTCTGCCGGAACCCAACATCCGACACAGTCCAAATTGTTGTTTTTTTCCTATTTCAGTGTTTTGCAGAAAAGGAATATCAAATGGAGTCCAAATGGAATGAAACCTTCTGGATAGTTATTTTTGGAACAAACGCAATCCAGAAGACTTTGAGTGGACGTCAAGAAAGCAACGAGGCGGCCACGAGGCAAGGAAGCGTGCCCAGGGGCAGGCGTGCCCCCCACCCTCGTGGGCCCCTCATGGCTCCCCTAACCAACTTCTTTCTCCTATATATACTCATATACCCTGTAAACATACGAGAGTGCCCCAAAGTTATGCGTCACATGGGCATGATTATACGATATGCGTCACACAATCTCAAATTCATCGATTCAACCAACACAAAGTACTTAAAAGAGTGCCCCAAGGTTTCTACAGGAGAGTCAAGACAAAAACGTGTGCCAACCCCTATGCATAGGTTCATGGGCGGAACCCGCAAGTTGATCACCAAAACATACATCAAGTGGATCACGTGATATCCCATTGTCACCACAGATAAGCATGACATGACATACATCAAGTGTTCTCAAATCCTTAAAGACTCAATCCGGCAAGATAACTTCAAGAGGAAAACTCAATTCATCACAAGAGAGTAGAGGGGGAGAAACATCATCAGATCCAACTATAATAGCAATGCTCACGATACATCAAGATCGTGCCATAGAGAGAACACGAGAGAGAGAGAGATCAAACACATAGCTACTGGTACATACCCTCGGCCCCGAGGGTGAACTACTCCCTCCTCGTCATGGAGAGTGCCGGGATGATGAAGGTGTCCACCGGTGAGGGATCCCCCCTTCGGAAGGGTGCCGGAATAGGCTCCCAAGAGGTTTTTTGTGGCTACAGAGGCTTGCGGCGGCGGAACTCCCGATCTATCTTCGTATTCGATGGTTTTAGGGTATAAGGGAATATATAGGCGAAAGAAGTTGGTCGGGGGAGCCTCGAGGGGCCCATGAGATAGGGGGGCGCGCCCAGGGGTGGGTGCACCCTCCTATCTCCTGGCCTCCTCGAAGCTTCCCTGGCTTGTACTCCAAGTCTCCCGGATCATGTTCGTTCCAAAAATCACGCTCCCGAAGGTTTCATTCCTTTTGGACTCTGTTTGATATCCCTTTTCTTCGAAACATTGAAATTGGCAATAAAACAGCAATATGGGTTGGGCCTCCGGTTAATAGGTTAGTCCAAAAAGTAATATAAAATTTTATAATAAAGCCCATAATTATTCAAAATAGATAATAAAATAGCATGAATGCTTCATAAATTATAGATACATTGGAGACGTATCACGACGCGGACGGCAGCAAGATTATCGCGCTGTCCTCCGATGACGAGGTCGAAGGCGGCAAGGACGGCCGCGTGGAGGGCGGCGAGGTTATCGTGCTCTCCTCCAATGATGAGGTCGAAGGCGGCGAGGACGGCGGTGCGGAGGGCGTTCAGGTTGGCAGCGAGGACGAGGAGATCGGCATCGACGAGTGGAGGAGTGCCTTCCGCAACAACCCCGATGACGGCACCGGCACGGACCTGGCTCGTGGTACACCGTACCTGAGTAGGAAGGATTGGATCAACCTCTACTTCGACTGAAAGTAGTTTAGATTAGTTTAAATTTGTGTTTTATGTTCAGTTATGCAAAACTATCTATGTTTATGTTTGAATGCATGCTACTTTCGGTTGAACCTGCTTTGAACTTGATCAAATTGAGTTTACAACATTAAGTTTAGGCGGTCGACTAGAAATGGCCAAAAAATGCTGGAGTATATATATATATATATATCCACTAGTTGTTTTAGTCCTTTAACTTTTAAAGGATCAGCTAGAGATGGCCTTATGCCTTGTTTATTTCATTTCTTCGCA
Source organism: Triticum aestivum (assembly GCF_018294505.1). Lineage (NCBI taxonomy): Eukaryota > Viridiplantae > Streptophyta > Magnoliopsida > Poales > Poaceae > Triticum > Triticum aestivum. The sequence continues at coordinate 324,231,307 of NC_057801.1, read as the reverse complement.
ATGTGATGCTCTATACGTGCAACTATTTGCTATGCAATTCAATTTCCTCAATAACAGTTTCAACAATACCACTATGAATTACGATATTTGGTTGCTGATATTGTAGTTAACATGCCTTTTCTTTTTTTAACAATAACTAGTGTACTTTAGACCTGCACAATACTAGTTTGAATGACTATTTGCTTGTTTATAAATGTTATGCCGAATGTAGTTAACACACCTTTCCACTTCTTGTTTTGCTTAACTAGCGTGCTTAAGCCTGCACACTGAAGCTATCATTTGTGGATTATGTTGTCTACCACGGATATATCTGGTTGATTTTTAGCCTGTTGTGCTTAACATCCCTTTATATGTACTCATACAGGTCAATATTGAGAACAATGTTGTTTTTCCATCGAGGTTAGTTTCACCGCATTACTATTATGTACCCACTGTTCAGGATCTCGGTAGCTGGTACCATATAGCCTGGGGGCTGATAAGGGGTTAATCGTCGAATCCGACATTTTACTGAATATATCTGTAACCCATTTATCAGTAGGTTAACTAGGCCATATTTAATATATCTCAGGCTACATAGCAACATTGATTGTAATGAATGACTAAATATGCAATCCTAGGCTACATAGCAACAAGGAAGATTGTTACCTTAATGTTCGTGTTACCTTAATGTGGGGACCCCGACTCATAAGTCGTGATCACCGAATGCACGTGTACAGTGATCCCAGAGATCAATGCTCACTGAACACACAGAAGCAGAATAACAAGAGTCTTACATCCATACATATAGTCTTACAAAAATTATGACCATTATGGTCAAGTCTTACATAGATAAAGCCATTAGGGCTGAATACCAAATAAACTTAAGCAGCGGAAATCTTCGTCGATAGGTAGAACCCATTCCATCTGCCTTAACCCTACAGGCATTCTGACTGGGAAGCGTCCTAGTTCGCATGTTCGTCACCAATGAACAGTTCCTCAAACTCCTGTACTTCCATGCCTGGTCAATAAATAACCAGTGGCAAGCCAATGAGTACTTTGAATGTACTCGCAAGCAACCCATGTTTTCGTTCAAGATACAACAATGCATGACATAGGTAAACTTTTGCACAAAGCTAATTTTAGTGTGCTATGACATGTTCAACAATTGGTAAATCATGCATCATATGAATTCAAGTAACCATAGGGACTGGTTACAGAAATCAACATAAAGGGAGTGGGCATCAACCCAACTCAATCATGTGAAGTCCTTTTACTTGACCCAAGTAGTTTTTCCCTTTTATCGAAACTCACACACAATGGTTTGTAAACAAGTGGACGTAGCCCAAGAGCGGTTACCCAACTGTCCTTGACCGTGGACACGGCTATTCGAATAGTTTTACATTCTGCAGAGGTTGCACACTTTACCCACAAGATCCAGGAAGCTTTCGTGTCATCCACGATCCCGCAGTACCTCAAGTACTCGGGGGAAGCACCCGATCACTATCATTCCCTAGGCGACACTAACATAGGGTCCACTCGATTGGTAGTAACCCCCGTGCCCAACATTTCACATCTTAAAATTGTGGATCCTCGCTCCCACATTCATCACATACCACTGGCACGGGGTACCAACGGTGTGTCCGGTGCCCTGTGAAAACAGTCATGGCCGCCTATCGAAGCACGACCCCGTCCCAAGAGTGACCTCATGTCACCCGCGTCACTAGTAATGCGGCCACCATGCTAGTATCGGCCTAGGTAATCAATAATGTACTTTCCCATATAAGGGTAGAGTGGTTGCGCATGTAAGGCTGGAATAATGGTCGCAACTTAAACCAATCCGTTTTGAAAACAACACATAGTTACCTCGGTACACCACTTCGTCATCAAGTGGTTACCCAACTCAACATCTCTCTCGGGCATAAGTGACACCCGAAGGGGTTTTTGAAAAGTCTTTTGAAAATACTTTGTCTCCATCACCATGCATATTCCCATCCCATTTGCATAGCCACTACTTCAGCAACCTATCTACTCCCACCCGTATAACCCTAATAGGAAGGTGGGGTCATGCTTGATGCAAGTATCAATAGGAAAGTAACAACGGCAACAACCAAAGTAGTCACCACCTCATCATGATCTGATGCATTGATAATAGGGTCCTATATGACATGCACAAAAAGGGTTTCTCAAACATAGTCAAAGGGCCGCTTGCCTAGATTGGATTCGTCTTCAAGGTCTTCAAATCCTTCTCTTTCTTCTTCTTCAGCAACTTTGTCAAATACGGGATCTAATCGTCACAAGAAAATAACGGAAAAATAAGGCAATAATAAAAATAGAAAAGTCAAAGTGCTTAGAAAAATGTCAACTTATTTTTTTAAAATACTAGGAGGAAAACTAAGAAGGGGAAAATTCCTAGTTTTGGATTTGGAGTTAGGGGGACAGAGTAGTGGATTTTCAAACAGAGATTTTATTGTTCAAATTTGAATTTAAATTTGGACAATACAAAAAAGAGTAATGGATGTGTATGAAAGTTACATCAATAAATAGGTGGAATTATTCTAAGATTTTAGGAGTTGGAATTATTGCATTTGGATAAATATTTCATCTTGTGGAATTTTTAGAAAACAGACAGAAAAAGAAAAAGAAAAATGGCACTGTGCCACTGGGCCAGGAAGGACACAGTGCAGCAGGCCCAGAGGAGATTCAGCCCGCGCGAGGCCACCATGTCGAAGGCGTAAAGGCTGAATACACCTTCAGCCGACGGGCGATCCGGTGCGCGCGCGTGCCTTTTTAAACCTGACGGGTGGGTCCCACCCATCTGGTCGTGAGGCTGACGGATAGGGCCCGCGGCCGCCGTCGTCTACCTCTGTCCAGAGCCATCGGCGAGCTCTCCGCCGGTGATGTAGGGAACGGCTAGAGATGGGGGTGGTACCATTGGTCTCGGGAGGGTGTCATCGTTCTGGTGGGTGAGGAGTTGGCAGCCGGGGTGGCCTGGCTCGCCGACAATGAGGTGGCTGGGCGGCGGCGCGTCAGGTAGTGGATGAATAGCTCCGACCGGCCTGTAATTTATGTGGGAAGGAGAGAGTAATCTATCAGTATGGCCGCATGGTTCTAGATCGAGTGAGAGCGGGGGTGGAGAAGGTGTGTACCTCTGGATCGATGGCGACCTGAGGCGGCGGAGCTCCAGTCAATCCCGAGCACAAAAGCCCCTTGATGACGTTTGGGTGGTGCGGGCGTGTTCCTGGGGGTGTGAGGAGGAGGTGGATGCCACTGGAGCGGCCCGGGGCGGGCTTATATAGCTGGGCACCGGTCCACTATGGACTCGTGCACCAGCGAGGTCACGGGCAAGGCCAGAGGCCGTGAGGGCACTCGTGAGCGAGTCCAGACCATTTGTGGATGAGTTCCACGTCCAGAGGAGGGAAGAGAAGGAGCGGGGAAGGCTCCAGAGAGCTCGCGTGTGTGAGGCCATGCACTGGAGCTTGCGGGCGGCCGACGCGTGTGCGAGGAAGGCCACATGAGGAAGAAGGAGGTGGGGGACCAGGCCGTGGCGTGCCGTGGACGTCAAGGCGCATCGGCTGGCATGAGGGGGAGGTGGCTAGAGGCGTCAGGTAGAGGGCGGCTACAGTACAAGAGTACACTATAGCATGCTCCAGAGCATGCATATGGCCGACATGGTCATTTTAAAAGGGCAGGGGCATGTCTACTAGTGTCTTGGGCTGCCTTGGATGCCCTGGGTGGATAGAATCTAGGTGAGGATGATGTATATTAAAATGGGAGAGAGATGGGGTGTTGCCATGGGTGATTAGAGAGAGAAAGAGGTGGTTTTCACCCACAACAATTGATCTGTTGAAGGGGGGAAGTTACTGGAGGTAGAAGAGGACTAGGAGGGACTGTGGTAAAAAGTTGGACTCATGGAGAATAGTGTAAGGGGTCAAAACAAGGGTTTTATTAAAATGGCAGAAGGTGTTTGTTGCTGGTTTGGGCAAGAAGATGAACTCCTCTTGTCATGAGGCTTGACAGTGTCGAATGGAATGAGATAATAATAGGTTCCACCAAGATTGAGTCCATTTGCGAAAAGTTGCCAATGCAACTTTTGTAAACCCTAGAAATCAACATAAATGAGTTTTCCAAGATGTAGACATGTAAAACTATTCTCCTTGATGCACCACCTGGTGTAGTGTCATCATTTAGGGTTTAGAACATGCCCACAAAGGTTGAGAGCAAAAGGAGAAAGTAGACAATGTAAAGTTGTTCAAATTTGAATCTGGACAGAGAGGGTTTTGGGGCACTTTTGTGAACCAAAACAAATTGTATTGAGATGAAAGTTTGCAAGATCATCACATTAGGCATATATGAAAACATTTCTTATAGAAATATCTCAAATTCTTGAAATGGACAGAAATGGTTTTGGAGGGTTTTGTCCAATATTTTGAACATGACCATGCGTTGAAACTCTTATATATGGATAATATATGTCCTATGAGTTCCCCTAAATTTTCTCAAATATTTTTGAAACAGATAACTAATTTTAACCCATTAAAGACCATTTCTGGCCTTAAGAAAAAGCCTTTAAATAAAATAGGAAAATAACTTTTAAAATTATATTTGCGTGGTTTATGGGAGTCCTATATCTAATAGGATTCAAATATACCTTTTGAAAGATTTTCCACACCCCAAATAAAGTACTTGCAGTGTAAATCTCAATTCAGGGGTTTTTGGAAAACTAATTTTTGAAAATATTATTTGGCCATATTATTTTTGTTAGAAAATATTATATTGTTCTATACACATGGTATGATCATTGAGCAGAAGTTTGGGGCAAGGGGATGAATTATAGAAGTTGAAGCTATGTTGACTGTAAAGAGCACTTGAAAACCACAGAGAGATAAAACCAACTCCAAGTAAAAAGCCAAATAATGCAAAAGTTTTTGTTGGTCCAAATTTTCATGCTTTAGTAATGCAAGAGACAAGTTACAAAATACTGGGTGTGACACTTAATGTTCTGATGATGTCTATATATACGTGTATAAAATCTTATATAATGGGATGGAGGGAGTGTTGTACTACGTCATTTTGCAATTGTTGTTTAGCTTCTAATATTAACTTGGTGCTTTTAGGTACACATGTCATTGCCAAAGATCCACACTTCGACCCTTTTTGCGTATGTGGCAATGAGATGTTCATGAACCAGCATCAAGTGAGGAAACTGACAAAGATTGTTATTAAAATGGGTCAAAAGATGTTAATCGAACTATATGTTTACACTTTATGCAAGAAAACAGTGAACTGCAGGATGGTAAGTAAGAACCCTATAGCCTTCTTTTTACTGCCTGTAATGAGTTGTGTTAGATGACATGTCTGAATCTTTTTTCCTTTGTAGTGGATCCTGAAGCAGTTTACTCAAGATTACCTCTCAAACTACATGATTGGCGGCCGACCATCACAAGGGGTTGGACTAGAGTTGTGCGTACCTTCTGCATCCAAGAGAGCACAATAGGGCCATTCCGCTTCAGCTTGTTCAGCAACCAGACTGTCTATCGCCTCTTTCTTTACCATTTGTAATAGTACAAGTATAGAACCTTGGTTCATCATTCTTTATTTGGTGCTTACGTAATTCTTAAACATATGTACCTGTGAACTGAATAATGCACTGGTTGTTTGAACCTCATGGATATGAATAAAGCTATAGCCTACTTTCAAGTTTAAATTAGGTACAATTTTAAATAGCAGCAATTAAGTTAGGGCGAAATTATGGTGTGCAGGTCATTATGATGCACACGGTTAATAAAGCACAGCGTGTGCAATAGACATCATAATGCGACATGGTTCACAGAGTGGAAACATGTGTAACAATGCACACAGTTGCTGCTTGCAAAGCGTGTGTGATGTCAGACACTATCACATACGGTGCGGGAAATCTAAATGTGTGTGCATGTCTACCTATCATACATGGTTTATAATCAAGAACTGTTTGTGATGTGCTAGGCATCGTAAACGTAGATCTGTGCCTAGAATACTCGCGTGCCTAGAATCTGCCTCGGCCTGGAATCTGCCTGGGTTTAGGTAAAAATAACAAAACTCCGACTATGATGGCAATGCCAGCACAAAAGAGTAGCAAGGATGAATTGTTTCGGATATGCGAGACATCGTAAACAGTTATAGAGGGGAAATTGTATGCATCAAGGCTCCCTATCCCCGACGGTTTCTAGGTCGTGTGGGAAGGACCCCTCTAATCGCCCACACTCACTAGGTGACGGTTCCAAATGTCGTCGCGGAAAGGGGCTTTAAATTGTTTGTATAGCATCGATGCGTACCAGTGTGTGTCCAGCGATGATGAGCGTGTCGCTCATCGTGGTCGCCATGTCCAGAGGCGGTGCAGGAGCTGCGCCATGTTGCTGGCCCCCACGACCCGCATGAACTATTGCCGGTGATGAGGAGGTCGTGGCCAGCTCCTCCATTGGACTAGTCTGCGCCACGTCATCCCGATAGGTGTGCCCCACATGTCCGTTTCCCTGTTCTCCCAGCCAAATTTGAGCGTCAGTGCTTCGCGTGGCGCATTAGGCGCAGAACAGGTGGTTTTTGTGCCCTAGTTGAAATGTGGTATAGTACCAAGTTGTTACCCTAGCCCCAAGTGTGGTGGTTTAGGTACAGTACCACCCTTTTCCTTTTCAAATAGTGAAGCGTAACACATGATTAAGTAGACGGATGGTGTGCTATTGTAGGTGTCCGACCATTTGAAGGAATAATTGAGGTGTGCCTCGTCCGTGCCCGCATTTAGGGGTCCAACTTTCCATGTTCCAGCAGTAGTAACTATACTAGTCCCTGCGTACTCCCTCTGTTTTTATTTACTCCGCATTTTAGATTTTCTCAAAGTCAAACTTTGTAAATTTTGATAAAGTTTATAGACAGAAATAATAACATATACAATAACAAATCAAACCATTAGATTCATTATTTAATATACTTTCACATCATATAGATTTGCTATTGTAAATGTTCATATTTTTCTATGAATTTGGTCAATTTTATGAAGTTTGACTTCAGTCAAACCTAATATGCAGAGTAAATAAAAAACGGAGGGAATATCTTACTCCGTGACCAAGACGGAAGGGAAAATGAGACAACTTATTTTTAATTTGAGTTGTTCAAGTATAATCATGTGGCGTTTCTTATTTCTCATTCCTCTCCAACCCTCTTCCCCATCGATCATGCCGCCCTCCGATCGAGTCCATCCTCCCGCATGCCTCATTTGAACATTACGCCGTGTATCATTGGCATGTGGGCTTGTACCATGCTTGTATTTCCAATGTTGTAATTTGTCCGACATGCATACAGACAAACGGTTCGTTTAAAGTTTCACTTTTCCTCCACTACGTGTCGATTCCCATCTTAGTTTTGACATCTCATTTGGTTCATGCCCCAACACATCTTTACAACATTGATTGCTGTTGGGAGATCAAGTGTGTGTTGTGCAAGGAGATAAAGGTTTGGTGTGTTTCAATGATAGAGATGACCTGGGGCATCTATGGGGATTGGAGGTAGTATATTGTAAGTTCAAAATTGAAACGAACATACTGTACCCACCCTAGTCCTCTTTTAATCGATCTCCGGACCTCGAGATGAAACCAAGATAGAACGAGTGGGTGCATGTGTGATACCTAAGGCGGATTCAAAATTTTGAACCGCTGATCATAGCCTCAGCAAATCATATATAAAGGGTATTCAATGTTCGTTTCTCTTTTTAACATACAATATACTTCCTCTGATCCTTTCTAGTTTACATATAAGTTTTATGTGTAGTCAAAGTATCTCTACTTTGATCAAGCTTATAGAAAAAAGTATCAACATTCAACAACGCCCAATCAATATTGTTAGATTCATACCTACTCCTAGATTTGTATACAAATAGAGATGGTTTCAAATTTGTTTTCAAACACATGAATATGCTTGTTCTCTCGCATGCTCTACCTACTAGGATTTCGCCACGTATACCTAGTCCAATAGTAACTTTTTTTAAGCTCCCTGTCCAATAGTACTAGTGGAGTTCTGACAATCCAACATCTGCAGTAGAGTATGAAGTGCTCATAGTACTATTAGTATACTCCCTCTGTTTTTATTTACTCCGCATAAAACAGAGGGAGTACTAGTAACACTCGGCCGACCTCTCTCTCTCTTCTACTACCTCTGTCCTAGTTTATTAGTCCTCTTTGTAATTTGTGCTAATTTTTTTACCAACGATTTAACTGATGGAATGTTAGTGCATGTTAATAAAATTATATCGTGGGATTCGTATTTGAACATAAATTTGAATGATATAGTTTTTTATGACATGCATGAATATTTTGTTAGTTAAATTTATGGTCAAACTTTGGCACAGATTACAATGGAGACGAATAAACCAGGACAGAGGTGGTAGCAGTAGTATAAATGACAAGGGACATAGGTAGTAGTAGTAGCAGCACGTTCCCATGCTCCCTTGCCACCTGACACTACTTCCGAAGCACTCTTGACACAAGACGAGTTGGCGAGATCAGGTGAACCTTGTGAGCTTCAACAACTAGAAGGTAGTTGTTGGAGTCAAGTTGCATATGCATGCTTCTTTATATTTAGTCTCAAACTTTGATGTACACTAACACTTCCGAAGCACTCTTGACACAAGACTAGCACCTTGGCCCAAGAGGAAACAAACATCAGGGATAGTTCTAAATAGGTTAACTAAATCTAGAGGAGGAAGAATGGAGATCCGTTTTGAGGCAGGTTTAAAAAGGCCACATGATGCTACAGATTCAGCCAAGTTAGTATCAGAGGCAGTGGTTGCCGTTAGGTGTCATGCACGTATCCTCCCAACATGGATTTAGTGACAAATACGAAACCCAGTTCAACACCTTCCTCGACCATTTATCTATAAGGATGGCTATGTACGAAAACTAGTAATATCGTCTTGCTCTGTCCCATACTTTGTAGGTTACTGATAATGAGACTCACATAATTTTCAAAAGATGAGGTTCAAGTTGGATAGCCAAGATGATGCGACCATACAAGCTTGCACCCATGTTTTCAAGTCTGCTCTGCGATAGTATCAGTATAACTTGAGGAAAACTCACTTTGAAGGCAAGGCTAACAGTGAACTTTCCCAAACATCTCAAGTGGAAAATATATCGGATGAATACTAAAGAGGCCTCATTAAACACATGTCTGATCCAAAGTATCAACTACGTTATATGTATGTGATCAGATCACATGTTGAACTCCTATTTATGCATGTGCCTCACAAATCTATATTCTTGTAGGTGAATTGTTCAAATAACAAGGCCAATCGTATGAAAGTGAAATTCCAACAAACGGCAGGATCTCGTAGCTATATTGCACACTACAAGGCGCTTGTAATTAGCTGCTGTTTCACTCTTTTCGTTGTGCCATATTATCAGATCTGTATTGACTTGTTCCAAATGCAGAGGAAAGCCCGCAAGGAACAAAAAGTACCTGAACCAAATGTTGTGGATATCTTCAAGGACTGTCATACCAGCAAGACGAAGGGCATGACTACACCAGTCAAAGCCGCTGTTATAAGTCTTTAATCCTCATGACTTTTAACTACTACTTACTCTGACTCATGCATTGAACTGCTTGGTTTTCTGCCAATGTCTATTACTCTTTTCAATTTAGTAAATAATTGTCTTTGCGTACCATTGCAACTTACAAGGTTTAAAAGAGAGGAGTGATGTTCCTTTGATCTTGATCTGTAATCTAGTTCCCTGCTGGACTTTCCCACACAATGTTACAATTGCCTGTTTGTCTCTTCTCAGTTGTTTTGTGATATGAATGACGTCATACTATGCTTACCATATTATAAACTTTGTCTCTTTATCCTTAGCTCTCAATCCAACAAGAAGAAATACACAATACATTAGCCATGGTACATGGTCATATGTTTGGAACCTGGTTTTATTATGTACTTGCAGTAAAATACAACTAATATTTTACACGGGTTCACCAGAATAATTTTGTATATAGACCAAACCTATTTTGTTTGGTTTTGCTGCCTCCTTAATATCTTGTGTTCTAGTACTACTAATGTAAAAACTCAATTTTCAGCAAGCTATTGAAAAAATGGTGGAACCGCCACCTTCTGAAGGTGATGAGGTAACTATAACTACAATGTCACCTCTTGCTGCAGTACGTCAGTACATGTCCACTAACAGTGCCAAAAGCACATTCCTATGCAATACTAGGTTGGTTGTTAAGGAAATCTCGTCCAAACTGCCTCATGATCAAGATATGCAAGCTCAAAACAATGTTATATTTGTGCTCCAGACACAGGTCCATTTCCTAACAGAGACCCTTTGTGAAACAAGGACAAGCATTGTTCGATGTCGTCAAGATATGCATGGTTTTGAAACCAGACTACCAGACATTTGATATGTTGTTCAGGAGCCTAGGAGAAATGAAGGGTTATGGTGCTCGATCGGATAGTACAACATGAAAACTTAACAGTCAGGTCAAATAAACTGAGCTTCTGAACTTCTAGTGGTGCATTTATCTACCAGACTGTTAACTTATATGCCAACCTTCATTTTGTTTTATGGTGGTAATTTGTTTTGTTGCGATACAAAATTTGTTCTCAATGTGCAGCCACCGGCTGATGAAAATAGCAAGCCATTTTTGTAGTGTAGGGTGTTCCCTATATTTGCACTGGTGGCAATCTTTGATGCCCAGTGGATGTAACCTGTGCAATCTCCTTAATAGCCCAGCATTAGTTTTGGGCTTATTTATTTCCTAGTCTTCTTTTTCCCTAGTTTGCTAGTGGCCACAACAACCATGGGCCATATACGGACCGTGGCAACCTTGAGCCTGCTACAGGCCATATGATCCATGGGCCTCCTACGGGCCGTTGGATAAATGGGCCTCCAATAGACCATAGAATCGGTGGTCGTCGGGCCGTCAGATAAATGTGTCCACATAGGCCATAAACAGGTGTAATTGGTATCGGTCCAGCATGGTAATGGGCCATTAACAGGCCGGAAGACAGCAAAGGCTTAATTCCGTCACAAGCATAACGGGTCAATAATGGGCCAAAATATAGGACGGGCTGGAAACGGTGCAATGGGTTAACAGGCCACAAACGGGGCGATTCTCACCACGGGCCGAATTTTGCCCATAAAGGGAACAGGCCAGTAACGAGCCAAAAGTAATCGAGGGCCGGAAAGGAGCTGGAAACGGCCCATGGAAATCATGGGCCATTAATGGGTACAAAGAATTTATTTTTCATCATGGGCCAGAGTCGCCATGGGCCACTGAAAGGCCTAAAGATACGGAAGGGCTCATATCGGTCGAAAGACATCATGGGTCATACATAGGACGAAAGTGAAACGGGCTGGTGTTATATTCAACGGCCCACATGACGCTGTTCGGCTGATTTCGGGAAGGCCCTAATGGGTCGTCAGTTATTGGGCCATAAAATGGGCTATATACGAACAGAGCATTAACAGGATTTTTCATGGGTGGCCCGCTAACTTTTGTCCAAGTCAAACGTGCCATCCTTTGTAAGCTAAATGGGCCACTAACTTTTGACCAAGTCATACCAGTGATGATAATTTTGGTATTGTAATGGAACACTTCTATGACATCACAATTATGACTACCTTGATTCTGTCATAAATTCATCATGGATGTACATACATTATAGAAAACGTGACCTACTGTGACAAACACGTATCATCACATAACTACATTTTCTTGTAATGATATAGCTAGGTCTTTCCCAGTTCTCCACACAAACCGATCGATTTATATATGTAGTCAGGTCTCACCCTCTTTCCCACATACACATCGATCAATCTATACCTCTCTATATAGGATTACATAGCTAATACACCCACATCATATATCCATCGTCCCCCTCTCTTCATCCATGCCTTCCGCTTCATCTCTCAGACATGCGCACAGTGGCGAAGACAACGGGCAGCAAGGGCCCTGGCCCCCCTAACATCACTATATATTGAGGCTAATATGAATGTGATCAGTAGATCAATTGCTGGTAAAACTGTTTAAGTTGATGAATTGGCCCTCTCCGTAAAGGATTAGCAATGCTTGGCCCCTAGCTCATTTAGTTTTCATGGCTCCACCATTGCACACACGTTCTCGCCCCCTCTCTTTAAATATCGATATCGCACTTGTGCACTCCTTCATAGTCTCCATAGACTTGGCCCCTCGCACCATCTTCCAGCCACCCTCCCCCCTCCCCACATATCCCAGTGCTTGTACACTCGTAGATCTCTTCCCTCTATATGTCTCTATCGATATCTCGCGCGGTGGAGCTCTCCCCTACCTCCTCGTATATCACCCCGGCCCGATACACATACATGTATGTGTATAGGCCTCTCCTTAACACATATTGCATTGACACGTATTCCCTCACCATATCTTAGTATCTCTCACACACACGGACTACGTGTGCGAGAGATAAGAGGTGTACACATGCACTCGGTCCCACATACAAACGCGCGGGTGCATGGTGGAGTACATTTGTACAAAAACTGAGAGTGTAGAAAGGCTTTAGATGATGTGCCAAACTAGTCTATATCTATACCTCTATATCTATATCTATACCCCATATTTGAGTGTGAATAAATTTGAAAGATGGTCATTGGATGAAGCCAATCAGACGGTGTAGAGATGGCAAATCCGAGCACTACTGGCCATTGGATATCATCTACATTCCACCAGATTCTACCACATGTAAAATCTAGAAGACCCCATGGTTGAACTTAAGCATGATGCAGAAACCTCAAAACACAAATACATGTACATGCATGATAGAAAACGTGATCTACTGTGACAAACACATATAATCACGGAAGTGTATTTTTTTGTAGTGATACTATGCTTACCATATTATAAACTTTGTCTCTTTATCCTTAGCTGTCAATACAATGTGAAGAAATAGAAAATATGTTAGCCATGGTACATGGTCATATGTATGGAACCTGGTTTTATTATGTACTTCGTAGTAAAATACAACTAATATTTTACACAGGTTCAACAAAATAAGTTCTGTATATAGACCAAAGCTATTTTGTTTGGTTTTGCTGCCTCCTTAATAACTTCTTTACTTGTGCTACTAATGTACAAACTCAACTTTTCAGCAAGCAATGGAATAAATGGTGGAACCGCCATCTTCTGAAGGTGACGAGGCAACCATAACCGCAGTATCACCTCTTGCTGCAGTGGATCAGTACTTGTCCACTAATAGTGCCAAAAGCTCATTCATGTGTAATACTGGGTTGGTTGTTAAGGCAATCTCGTCCAAACTGCCTCATGGTAAAGTTATGCAAGCTCGAAACAATGTTATACATGCGCTCCAAACACAAGTCCAATCTCTAATAGAGACCCTTTGTGAAACAAGGACATCCATTGTTCAATGTCGTCAAGATATGCATAGTTTTGAAACCAGATTTTCGAGGCGACGGGCCGGATGTCCGGGCTGGACGCCAGATGTCTTGGCCCGTAGCTTCGAACGCTGGTCCTTGGCTGCAAGCGTCATTTCCAGGGGCCGGATGTCCGTGACCTGGGAGTTATTCTTGTCTCCTTTCGTTGGTTCTCTTCAGCCGTGGACATGGGAGCTTGACCATCTTCACGTACATCCTCAGAAGGGTTCTCACGGTACCTAATCATGCACAACATTCCGAACTTAGGTAGTACCCATGTCTCGAGTGGATCAAACGAGATATCACTAAGGAAAGAAGTCACCTCGGTCTTGAGAGCTCTAGCTCGTGCTCGGGTCATAGGTCCTCTTGCCACTTGGTGAGACGATGGTAGGTCCATGGGGATGACCGTACGATGCTCCACATCATCTCCCCTCCCTTGGGAAAGATCTGACATCGGATCGAAATCCTCATGACCATGGTACGGGCAAAGATCTTTGATGTTGAAGATGTCGCTCACGGAGTACTTGTCGCATGGGATGTCGATCTTGTAGACATTGTTGTTATAGCGTTAAAGCACCTTGAAGGGTCCATCGGCTCGTGGTAGAAGTTTGGACATGCGTTCGTTGGGGAAGAGCTCCTTGCAAAGGTGTAGCCACACAAGATCTCCAATGATGAATATCATGGTTTGCTTCTTGATGTTGAGCTTGGTCGCGAGTCGTTGTACTTGGCGCTCAATGGTGTGACTTGTATCTTCATGCATCTTCTTGAGGTAGTTCACTCGTGCACTCGCGTCCTTTTGATGCGCTCTTGTAGTGGTAGAGGAAGAATGTCCAATGGGGACAATAGGTTGAAACCGTAGACGACCTCGAAGGGGGACTTGCCGGTAGTGGAATGTCTTGCACGGTTGTAGGCGTACTCGGCGATGGGTAGACACTCCTCCCACTCTTTGATGTTCCTCTTGATCAACACTCGTAGTAGAGTGGAGAGTGTTTGGTTCGTCACCTCCGTTTGGCTGTCGGTTTGAGGATGGTGTGCCAAAGAGAACAAGAGCTTGATTCTGAGTTTGGCGCATAGAGTCTTTGGAAAGTAACTCAAGAACTTGACGTCGCGGTTCGATACAATCTTTTTGGGCACTCCATGTAGACGCAAGATTTCCCTACAAAAAATATTTGCAATATGTGAAGCATCGTCTATCTTGTTGCATGGGATAAAATGAGCCATGTTAGAGAACCATTCCAGAACAACAAACACAGAATCCTTTCCATTTTGAGTTCTAGGCAACCAAAGTACAAAGTCCATGCTAATGTCTTCCCAAGGTTGATAAGGAATAGGAAGAGACATGTAAAGCCCATGGGATTGAGCTTTTGACTTAGCTTTGCGACATGTAGAGCATCGGTTGGTGAAGCGTGAGACATCACGGAATATCTTGGGCCAAAAATAGTTCTTGGAGAGCGTAGCGAAGTCTTGCCGTGTCCAAAGTGTCCCATGAGTCCGCCTCCATGAGCCTCTTGCAAAAGGAGCAAACGAAGAGAAGAATCGGGAATGCAAAGTTTGTTAGCTCTCATAAGATAATCATTCTTGATGTAATATTGTTCCCACGATCTACGCGTCAAACACTTGGCATAAGGAATAGCAAGAGTAGGATCATGCGCATACAAGTCTTTTCTATGCTCAAAGCCAATGACATTCAATTCAAGTTTAGTGACAAGGGTGCACATGCGGGAAAGAGCATCCGCCACTACGTTTTCGTTACCTTTGATGTACTTGATGATATAAGGAAAATACTCAATGAATTCACTCCATTTAGCATGACACTTTTTCAACTTAGTTTGACCCTTTAAGTACATAAGCGTTTCATGATCGGTATGAATGATAAATTCATGAGGGCGAAGATAATGCTCCCATTCACATAGAACTCGCACTAAAGAATAGAGCCCTTTGTCATAGATGGGATAATTGAGGTGCGCTCTAGAAAGTTTCTCACTAAAATATGCTATGGGGCGCTTCTCTTGCGTTAACACACCTCTTATGCCATTACCACTAGCATCACAATGAATCTCAAAAGGTTTGTCAAAGTTGGGTAATGCATGCACGGGAGCATGAGTAAGCAAATTCTGAAGCTCATTAAATGCGGTATCTTCGGATGGTCCCCAAACAAATGGCACATTTTTCTTACTCAAGGAATGTAAAGGTGAAGCAATGGTGGTAAAATCCTTCACAAATCTACGATAGAAACCGGCTAAACCAAGAAAACTACACACTTGTTGCAAGTTTGTTGGTTGGGGCCAAGTTTTAATAGCATTGATCTTAGATTCATCTACATGAACACCCTTAGAAGACACAACAAAACCCAAGAAAACAAGCTTATCGACACGAAAAAGGCATTTGTCCATATTAGCATAAAGGCGCTCTTTCCTAAGGTTTTGTAACACGGTTCTAACATGGGTGACATAATCTTTGAGAGATTTGCTAAAGACAAGAATATCATCAAAATAGACCACAACAAATCCACCAATATAGGGATGAAGAACAAAGTGCATGACTCACATGAAGGTACCGGGTGCTTCAGATAAACCCATAGGCATAACTAGCCATTCATATAAGCCAAATTTCGTCTTAAAAGCGGTTTTCCATTCATCACCTTCTTGGATGCGTTTTTGATAGTAGGCACTCTTAAGATCGATCTTAGAGAAAATGTTGGCTCCGCTAAGCTCATCAAGCATATCATCTAAGCGTGGAATAGGGTAATGATATCTAACGGTGATAGCATTGATGGGACAACAATCGGAAACCATATCATAAGTATTGTCTTTCTTTGGAATAAGAATGACCGGAATGGCACAAGGACTCAAGCTTTCACGTACTTGAAAGTTGTCGATGAGTTGTAGTACTTGCCATTGGATCTCCTTAGTTTCCTCGGGGTTGACGTAGTAGGGAGCCTTGTTAGGTAGAGGTGCTCTGGGGATGAGGTTGGTTTGGTGCTCAATGCCTCGTAGTGGAGGTAGACCCGGAGGTAGCTCATCGGGGAAAACATCTTGGAATTCCTACAAAAGATAAGACAACAATAAAGGTAGATCGTGAGAGGTGTTAGTTTTTGGTACCTCATCCTTGCACACGAGGACGTAGTGCATAACACTTGATTGGTTCTCACACACTTCTCTCATCTCACTTTTGGTGGAAAATAGGACTAAGTTCATCTTGTCGCTCATCATGGAGGCACTCGATTTTGGCTTGTGGTGCTCATTTTCTTTTGGGTGGGTCACTCTCTCACTCTTTTCTCCATGATGGGTGGCTTGCTTGTCAGCTATCACTTCACTTGGAGATATAGGTCGTAGCACGTACTCTTTTCCTTTCATCTTGAAGCTATAGTGATTGGTACCCCTGTTGTGGATGACGTCGTGGTCAAATTGCCATGGTCGACCAAGAAGGAGGTGGAAAACGGACATCGGGACGACATCACACTCCAAAGTGTCTTCATATGCTCCGACCTTGAAGGAAACTTTGACCATATGCTCAACTTGAATGCTGCAGGAATCACTTAGCCATTGAACCTTGTAGGGGTGTGGGTGCTTCATCTTGACTAACTGGAGCTTGGAGTATAGTTCTTCACTTGCCAAGTTGTGACAACTCCCCCCATCGATGATGACCTTGACAGACCTTCCATTGATGCCGACCTTGCTGTCGAAGATGTGGCATCTTTGGTCTTCGTCTTGTTGATGTTAAAGAGTCAAGACTTTGGAGACAACGAGAGCGGGGCTCGAATCCTCATCACAAAAGACTTGATCATCTTCATCTTCATTCATGCGCCGGTGCATGGCCACTTTCTCAAGGGCTTCCGTTTCCTCTTCACTCATGGAGTCATAGTTTCCGTCGTCGTTGAGGATCATGGTGCACTTGTTGGTACACTCAAAGGACTTGTGGCCTCGGCCGCCAAAAGTGAAACACTTGATAGAACTTGTCTTGACGGTCTCATCGGTTGGAGTAGATGATGAAGCGCGCGCCTTGAAGTTTCTTGTAGTATGAGGACGACTTGAGGTTGTACAAGTTTTCTTGTAACTTGAATTGTCGCCGTTGCTTGTAGATGGTTTGGTTGAGGTAGGAGTTGTTGGAGTCATTGAAGCTTGGGTGTTCGAGAAGCCGTAGCTCTTGGCGAGTACTTGGCGTACTTGAAGTCATCTTGCACTTGACGTTCCACTTTGGTAGCTGGATGCACGAGTTCATTGAGGTTGGAGTAGGGTTGGAAGTCGGCAATCTTCTTGATGGGATGATTGAGGCCATTCAAGAAACGGGCCATAGTTTGCTCATCATCTTCCGTGACATTGGCTCTTATCATGGCAATCTCCATTTCCTTGTAGTATTCTATAACGCTCTTTGTTCCTTGCTTGAGGAGTTGGCGTTTCTTGAAGAGATCGCAGTTTTAGTAGCTTGGCACAAGGTGTGTGCGCATGACATCTTTCATTTCCTCCCATATGGTGACTGGTGGTTCACCTCTTGCTTCTCGGCGCTCACTTGTTCCCACCATGTGAGCACATAGTCTTGGAACTCAAGGGATGCCATAGCGATCTTCTTCTCTTCCTCATAGTTGTGCAAACGAAAGATCTTGTCGACCTTCAATGCCCATGAAAGGTACTCTTGGGGATCATTGCTTCCATTGAACTTGGGCATGGTGAACATGAGCTTGCCGTAGCGTTGCTCTTCATTGTGTTAGGGTCGAGGGTGATGCTGACACACTTGACGTGGAGAATTGTCAAACTCATATTGCTCTTGGCATGGAGGATTCCCGTAGTCATCATGCTCTTGATGAACTTGAGGTTGTGATGGAGCTTGTCGAGCTTGTGGAGGAGCTTGAGGAACTTGACGATGCACTCTTGCTTGGTAGTTTCGCTCTTGGATTTCTTAGCGAAGTGCTTCCTCCTGATTGCACCTATCTTGGTTGCGGTTGGCAATGGCTCAACTTGGTTCTTGAAGGGCATGTTGTTCCTCAAGAGATTGTGCTTCACGTTGTTGTTGTTGAAAACGTTGAGCCTCAGCATCTTGTTCGTCTTAATGTTGTCGCACTCGCTTTTCCTCTTGGCGACATTGACATTGCCTTTCTTGTGCTTGTGCAAGAGGAGCTTGGTTTTGATGATGGCGATGTGCTTGCTCGTTGAATTTCTCTTGTGCATGATTGTTGTGTAGATGGGATTTTTCTTTACTGCCTAGAATTTTTGGTAATTTTCAGAAGTGTTCTTGATATTTTATTTTTGTCATTTGATTTATTTTCAGAAGGTGAAGCTTGTCTTGAAGGCATCCAGGAGGAGTGTGAAGCTCCTCTGCACTAAGGCAAGCCACAACAACATTGTTATGGTGTCTTTGCAATATCCATGATTTTTTACTTGAATTTATATGATATTCATTGCATATAGTATTAAAATAAATAATGCTTGTGTTATTTAGTTTTTCATGATCAAAATGCTTAGTTAATACAAATGAATGATTGAATTAGTGAGATATAGATTGAGTGGTTGATCTAAGTAAATTTTTCATGGCTATGGTATTATGATCATCGGTATTATTTTTCCTATATGCAAAAGTGAGTGTAATTGATAAATGCCAACTACAGCGATGAGTAGAAATAACCAGGAAGAAATGACCAGAAATGTAGAAATGTTGAAATGACCAGAATAAGGTTGATCTGTTATTTCGAAGTGATATGTGATGCATGATATATGGTTGCATAAGCATGACATATTGTGACTCGAGCATTTTTATTTTTCAAGTTAAACCTGATGATAATTGAACTTGAACATAAAGTTGGTCGGGTCATGGTGCCACTGAATCGGGCTAACAAGTGCAACCACATTTGCCTTAGTATGGGGAGGGCATTAGTCATTCCATTGTCTTGCCCTTTATCGGTCCCTCCAACAAGGGAAGGTTATGGGCGTGCGTTGCCCTGGCCCGGTAAGCAGACATAACCTTGTGGACCTGTTGTTGTTATGGTACCTTGTCCCCATTTGGGACTGTTTATTTGCCACGGCGGTGGTTGTTTTCCCTTTGGTAGGCTCGATCACCCATGACTGATCCCAGTGGGGAGTTGGTCGGAGTAGCCGTAAGAGTGTTATGGCAATGGGAGGGTTCTGTCGGAATGCTGTTGGTCCACCCGAATGGTAGTGTGAGGCCATGATTTCCCTGGTGTGGGTAAAGTGCTCTACCTCTGTAGAGTGTATTAATATATCGATAGCCGCACCTGCAGATAAGGGCCTAGTTTGTAAGTAAGTCACACCATGGATCAACTTTCATAAATAAATCTTGCACACTAAGTTATTTGCATTGCACTGGTTGAATCATGAAGATGTCAGTGAGACTAACTGTTGTGGTATCACTTGTGATCCGTGAGTGATCACTGTTTGATTACAAGGTAACCCGTTGAACCAAGTATGGTTCTGTTCGTGATCCGTTGTGATCACTGTTCGGTTGCGAGGCAACTTGTTGGTAAGAGAGAGTCCGAGTGACTCAATCCACAAGTTTGGTTTCACTGCATGAGTAGCATGTTGATGTTTGCATTTAACTTGCTTAAATGTCATGATATTGTTTGTCATCATGGTTCTGTTTGCTGTGAGCTTGCAAGTACATTCAATGTACTGACCTGGCGTGTTATGCTAGATTTCAGGAAAGTCTAACTGGAGCGGAATGCTCCCGTGTCTAGACCATGTCCACATCAGTCTCCCTGTGCTATGGAGTCCCGCTAAGTCGTTGTTCCGCAGCCGTGTAGATGTCATGCTCGAGGCCCTTTATGTTCGCTAAATAGTGTACATATTGTTCAGCCGCACCAAGTGTGCAGCTTGGCCTCGCTACTTGATGTAATGTCACACTATGCTTCCGCTAGTTTTAATAAAGAGGTGATTTCTATACCAAGATGTTGTGTATTGCTAGAAGACATGATCTCTAGGTTGGCAATGCAAGGTAAACTGGTCGCTCTGAGCCGGGGTGCCATAGCACGAAACCTAGCAGTGCATTTAATGCACTTTGTCCTAACTGCCAGAGTTAGGTATGATAACACTGTTAGCTATCTAATCAATAGATAATGACCGCTTTGCCACTGTGGTGGTAACCCCTTAGCCTATAAAAGGAGGGACATGGCGACCTAAATTAGGATTTCGACCCTTGTATACTGTTACGCGCGTAGCTGCTCTCCCCGAGAGTGCTTGTCGGGCTTGAGCACTGCGTGTTCATCGCGGTCCTCCCTTGAATCCACCAAAGCAGTAGTAGGGTTTTACGCTTCTCAGCGGCCCGAACCTGGGTAAAAAGGCCAACATCACCATTGCTATGCTTCCCCATGGCCTCCGCTCTTTGTGCAACGTGCCCTTTCCCGTTGCCGAACCACAAGGGTTTGATGGCCCCATAGGTGTTCGTGTTCCGCCATGACATCTTTGGAACGCCGAGTTGGGGGAAGCACTTGCGCAAACCCGAGGTCTTAAATAGCGCGTCAATTTTCATCATCTTCTTCTTCATCATCAGTTGCATCGTCCATGGCGCCCAAGAAAAAGTTCGGTGCAACGGCTCACCCTTCCACCTCGAGGGCCCCCTCACATGCAGCCACAGATAATGTGGGTGTTGTGGCAGCGTTGGGGGATACTAGCGCTATCGTCATTCCCCGTGTGGCCGAAACAGGAGCGGAAAACGCTGGGCAAGGACGGCATCAACAGCGTCCCAACGGACATTTTCTGCAAGGTGTCGGCTGGCAGAACATTCAATATCTTCCTCCCCACCGCGCTGGAGGGCACAGCCGCAGCGACAACACCCGCTCTGGAGCAAGTCGCGACCCTCCAGTTGTCCCTGTTACAGGCGCAGCTGCAGGGCAAGCACTTTCCCCAGGGCGGGTTAGCCAAGATGGAGCGCTAGATGGGGTCGTTGCCCCCATACGCACCCTTCTCGCTACCGCCTCATCATGGCGGCTGGCTCGCGCCGGCGAGAACACGACGCCGCCACCACCAGTGCCGTCAGGAGTCAGGCGACGTCAAGATATGCGTCGTCATCCATTCCAAGCACTGCTTCAAAAGCCATTGTGCGAGCCCAACTCCTACTGAGGTTCCTACCAGCGGCCGATCAAATGGAAGAGCGGATAGCTACCATTCGGAGTTTGATCGCTTTTGCTGAAGTGGAAGGATCGCAGCGGGTGGGCCCACCACAATGACCGCAAGTGACAACTACGACCTGAGCTGTTGACCGTGTTGAGGGGGCCACTCCAATGGTGCAGTCCCCACCACGGCAGCCAGCGCGGAGGCTACAGTTCGATCCGTGTGACCAGGAGCCAACTGAGGCATCAATGGCTTCGTCTGATCCTCGGGCCCGTCAAATTAGCGGTAGATCCTGGAAGACCGGTGAAAGGAGGCTGCGCGCATCACCGTAGAGCGGCGCCATGAAACTCGCCACCAGTCTGATAGGCGCAATGGTCTAGATGTCGACGAACCCGCGCTCACTGAAGGTGGATACCTACCTTTTGAGGTTGGGTGCCCCGCCTTCACTCGCGAGCTGCGGCACGTCCGTTGGCCATCTACCCATGTTTGAAACCAGAGATACCAGAAAAGTATGATGAAAGAATGAAACCAACAAAGTTCTTGAGCATCTACACCATCATTGTTCAAGCCGTCGGAGGAAGAGATGAAAAGGTGTTCGCCATCTACTTCCCTTTTGTGATCAAGCCACATGTGAGGTCATGGATGATGCACCTACCAGAGAATTCCAACTAGACCTGGGCTGACCTGTGCAACCCCGAAGTATGCTATCTTGATCCTATCTTCATTTGTTGAATATATGTGAGTTCTTGATCCTATCTTGCATGTCTATAGTCACCTATTATGTGTTATGATCTGACAACCCCGAAGTGACAATAATCGGGATACTTCTCGGTGATGACCGTAGTTTGAGGAGTTCATGTATTCACTATGTGTTAATGCTTAGGTCTGGTACTCTATTAAAAGGAGGCCTTTGTATCCCTTAGTTTCCACTAGGACCCCGCTGCCACGGGAGGGTAGGACAAAACATGTCATGCAAGTTCTTTTACATAAGCACGTATGACTATATTCGGAATACATGCCTACCTTTCATTGATGAACTGGACCTAGTTCTATGTCACCCTATGTTATAGCTATTACATGAGGAATCGCATCTGGCATAATTATCCATCACTGATCCAATGCCTATGAGCTTTTCACATATTGTGCTTTGCTTATTTACATTTCCGTTGCTATTGTTACAATTACTACAAAACTGCTATCGTTACTTTTGCCACTGTTACCATTATTATCATACTACATTGCTACTAAATACTTTGCTGTAGATACTAAGTTATCCAGGTGTGGTTGAATTGACAACTCAACTGGTAATACTTGAGAATATTCTTTGGCTCCCCTTGTGTCGAATCAATAAATTTGGGTTGAATACTCTACCCTTGAAAGCTGTTGCGATCCCCTACACTTGTGGGTTATCAAGACTAATTTCTGACGCCGTTGCCGGGGAGCATAGCTTTATTATTTGAGTCACTTGTGATTTATATCTGCTGATCACTATGAGGAACTTGAAAGACGAAAGAACTAAGATTTTTCCCTCAACTACGAGGGGAGGTAAGGAACTGCCATCTAGCTCTGCACTAGATTCTCCTTCTGTTTTGAGTAAGCTTGCGACACCTAAACCTGCTACTAGTTTGAATTCTGATATGTTGCATGTTATTGATGATGCCACTTCTGATATGCATGATACTTATGATGAAACTACTTCTGTGCGTGATACTACTTTGCCATTAGGTGAATTTTTGATGAACAACTTGCTAGGGTTAGAGAGAACGAAATTATTAATGATGATATTATCGAAGATAGTGATGATGAAGGTTCTCCCCCTGATTATGAATTGCCTGTTGTTCCGGAGGGTTATGTTATGGATGAAGAAGCTGCTAGAGCTATTTTTGCTTGCAAAGATAGATATGATCTTAAGAAGTTATTAGCTAAATGGAAGCAGCAATCTCTTAATGCTAGAATGAAACCTGACCTCGCTTTTGCTACATCTCCTATTTGTGTTACTGATAAGGATTATGAATTCTCTGTTAATCCTGAAATAATTACTTTGGTTGAATCTGATCCTTTTTATGGCTATGAATCTGAAACTGTTGTGGCACATCTTACCAAGTTAAATGATATAGCCACCCTGTTTACAAATGACGAGAAGTCTCACTATTATTATATCCTTAAGTTATTTCCGTTCTCATTAGATGCTAAAACTTGGTTTAATTCTGTTGATCCTGGTTGTGTGCGTAGTCCCCAGGATATGATTTATTACTTCTCTGCTAAATATTTCCCTGCTCATAAGAAACAAGCTGCCTTGCGGGAAATACATAATTTTGTGCAAATCGAAGAAGAGAGTCTCCCACAAGCTTGGGGGTGGCTTCTCTGACTACTTAATGCTTTGCTTGATCGTCCTCTTAAGAAAAATGAAATACTTGATATATATTATAATGGACTAACCGATTCTTCCAAGGACTACTTGGATAGTTGTGCTGGTTGTCTTTTCAGGGAAAGAATAGTCGACCAAGCTAAATTACTATTGAATAATATGTTGACTAATGAAAATAATTGGAATCTTCCTGAGCCAATTCCAGAGCCAATTGAGCCAACACCTGAGCCTATTCCTAAACCAACTCCGAAGAAGAGGGGAGTTCTATTTCTCAGTGCTGAAGATATGCAAGAGGCAAAGAAATCAATGAAAGAAAAAGGTATTAAAGCTGAAGATGTTAAGAACTTACCACCTATTGAAGAAATACATCATCTTAATATACCGCATGTTGAAGAAACACATTGTATTGATAACCCGACACAAGTAGTAAAGGTAAATTCTCTCGATAGATATGACAAAGTTGAAATCCCGGTTGGGTGAAGATATACTTGAGACTCTGGTGATCAGTGTAGATCTCGCAACGTTTACCAAGGAGGTAATGTCGCCAGGTCTTGAGTGCATAGACTACGGCTGCAAGCTCTAGATCATGTGTAGGATAATTCTCCTCATGTGGATGCAACTGTCGAGATGCATAGGCAATCACATGACGATCCTGCATAAGAATGCAACCTAGTCCCTGTCGTGAGGCGTCGCAGTAGATAATAAAGTCTTTAGTGAAATCCGGTGGCACAAGTATGGGAGCAGAAGTCAGGCGTCTTTTCAGTTCCTGAAAACTGTACTCACACTGTGGGGACCACTCGAACTTTTTATCCTTCTTGAGAAGTTCCGTGAGGGGTTTGGCTACTTTGGAGAAGTTTTCAACAAAGCGGCGACAATAGCTGGCTAGACCAAGGAAACTCCTAACTTGTTTAACGGTCTCAGGTGGAGTCCAATCGAGAACGGCCTTGACTCTCTCGGGGTTGACAGCAATGCCCTTGCCAGAGATTACGTGGCCTAAGTAGGTCACTTCTGGCAACCAAAATTCACACTTGGAGAACTTGGCATAAAGGCGGTGCTCTCTGAGTTTTTCTAACACAAGTCTAAGATGTTCGGCATGCTCTTCCTCGTTCTTCGAGTAAATAAGAATATCATCGAGGTAACCCACGACGAACTTATCTAAGTACTCCATGAAGATTGAGTTCATCAAGCGGGAGAATGTGGCTGGGGCGTTGGTTAGGCCAAAGGACATGACGGTGTACTCGTACTGGCCATAACGAGTGACAAAAGCTGTCTTGGGAATGTCCCTGTTTCTGATCTTAATTTGGTGGTATCCTAACCTCAAATCCATCTTGGAGAAGACTGAGGATCCAGCGAGCTGATCATACAGATCGTTGATCCTGGGGAGCGGATACTTGTTCTTTATCGTGACCAAATTAACGGGATGATAGTCTACAACCATCCGGTCCGTACCATCCTTCTTCTTGACGAAGAGGACGGGGCAAGCCCAGGGGAAGAACTAGGACGGATGAAACCCTTTTGCAAGGACTCATCAAGTTGTTTCTTAAGCTCGGCTAGTTCTAAGGGTGCCATCTTGTAGGGTCTCCTGGAGATTGGAGCTTTTCCTGGGATAAGATCTATGACGAACTCTACATCTCTGTCAGGTGGAACACCTGGCAGTTCCTCTGGAAAGACATCCGGAAAGTCACGGACTACCGGGATATCTTCAAGGTCTGGAAGAGGGCTGGCATTAAGAGAATAGAGCTGACGCTTTCCAACTCTAGTGGAGACGGTGACTATCTTGCCAGATGGGTGTGTAAGCTGAACAGATCTGGTGTAACAATCAATCTTGGCATGATGAGCTGTCATCCAGTCCATACCCAAGATGATATTAATATCTGAGGACTTGAGAGCTACAAGTGATGCAAGGAATACAAGTCTGTCAACAAGGATTTCGTTACCATGGCTTACACTAGAGGTTTGCCATTTGGATCCAGGAGTTTGGATGACTAGCGGAGAGGGCATATCACAAAATGACATGTTGTGTAAGTTAGCATAGCTCTCGGAAATGAAGGAGTGAGATGCTCCAGTATCGAATAGAACTGATGCTGGGTGACAATTGACAAGGAGTGTACCAAGAACGACATCCGGATCATCATGAGCGTCTTTAGCTGAGACGTGATGCACACGTCTATGTTTAGTGTGAACTGGCTTGGCTTTGATCATCTTACTCGGCGGCTTAACACAGCCAACAGTCTTCTCGGGCTGGGGTGGAGCATAACTAGTCTGAGAGCAGTCACGTGCATAGTGTCCTAGCTTCCCGCATGTGAAGCAAGTCCCTGAGGTTGGACGTGGACCCGCACTGACAAGCGGTCTACCAGTAGGCCTGGGTGAAACATATGACTGAGCTAGGTGAGGCACCACATGGGATGGCCTCGGTGCATAACCGGAAGGAAGAGCGGAGTTTGGAACCCAAATCCGGCGCTTTTGAGAACTAGAACCGGAAGAAGATCCCAAATCACGGGTGTGCTTACGAGACTCCTCGTAAGTGAGCTAAGCTGTCTCTGCATTAATGGCCTTGCTCACAAGGGCTTGGAATGTAACACAATGATGTAGGTGGAGATCACGATGCAACTTGGGTTTGAGACCCTTCCGGAACCTAGCTTGCTTCTTGGCGTCCGTGGACACTTCTTCTGTGGCATAGCGGGCAAGGTTCTCGAACTCTCTACTATAAGCATCAACAGCCATCTTATTCTGGGTGAGACTACAGAACTCTTTTCTCTTGCGATCGATGAGGGCTTCAGGAATGTGATGCTCGCGAAAAGCCTCAGTGAAATCTCTCCAGGTAGGAATCTGGCTAGCTGGAAGCATAGCCTCATAGTTCTGCCACCAAAGACTAGCAGGACCTTCCAGGTGGTATGTGGCATAGGTGACCTTGTCATCTTCAGCTACGCTCGCGGAACGCAGCTTATGAGTGATGCTACGGAGCCAGTCATCTGCATCGAGTGGCTCGATGGAATGATGAAAGGTGGGTGGGTGCAAGCGAATGAAGTCATGAATGGTCGCAGACCTTTGGACTGATGTGCGGTGTTCTCCTCGATACGTGCCAACAAACGGTTAGACTCACGCTTGTTCCTCTCCATTTCTAACATGAACTCTGTCAACGAAGGCGGGTCGGGAGGATCCTCATCCCTACCATCTTCATGGTTCTGGCTACGAACAATAGAACTAGATGACATCCTGAGAAACGAAACCAGGGACGGAATCAGCATCAACTATAGGCTATAGAATGTAGGACAAGGAATTAGTATCTCTCGAACTCCTAGGGAAATTCCGGCAGCATAACGGCAGTAAAATGCTCAGAATGAGACATCCTACTAAAAATGGGGTGGTAACATACTCATCAGCATTACTCAAGGTTCTGAGATCATACTAAACAGACTACACCGGAAATACTCAAAACTGGGGTATGACTCTGATCAACCAATCCTATGGGACTACGGAGTAGTAACACGTGATCCTGATAGACGGAAGAGAAAGCCTAGTTCCTTAACCCCGTAGGAAAGATAGGACGACTCAGATCAGAAGGCCATGAGGTATAAGGAGTAAAAAGAGCCTTACGTTCCTTCCCACAATCAATTCCCTTACATAACTAAAGAATTTCTAGACTCAACTTCGACCAGTTTGGCTTGGTAATCCTACAGGCAGTCAGGCTCTGATACCAGCGCTGTCAGGACCCCGACTCAATGCCACATCGATCTAGCATGTAACACCTCATATCACTTTGCGGCCTCACGCACGGTATCCCCACGGGTGTCGCCTTACCTTTGCCCGGGACCGTTTGCGCCTTTTGGCACACGTATATGACAGTGTCGCTAGCATCCATATGATAAGGAGCCCGGGCTGACATGGCTAGTCGTAAACCCAAAGTGGCACTAACTTACAGGGACAGGCATCCATGACCCAGCATCGAACGTGTCGGTCATCAGCGAGTGAATCCAGGCTGTAGCACTGGGCTAACAGGACTCCGGTGAACCGGGCTGTAGCGGGCTAACAGGACTCCGGTATTCATCGCGTGACATTTCCCCGAAGGGACAGACACAGGATCGAAGAAGGACACATGCCGGCCAGCCTAAGTGTTCCGGAGCAGTAGCAAGCTACCAGGGCTCAGTGGAAGCACTAGGAGACATTTCCCGGTAAGAGAGACTACTAAGGATAAACAACTAGATAGTCAGATCCCACACATAGCAATACACATTACACGTACGCATAACATGCAAGTATGTGCTGTACAACATGGCATCACAGCATAACTCAACAACTCATATAGATAAGGCTCAAAGAGCCATCATAGCATTTATTACAAACAGGGGTCACATGACCCAACATTCAGAGCAATCAAGCAACAAACGGAAGCATTACATGTCTGAGTACAGACATCTATAAATGAAAAAGGCTGAAAGCCTGACTATCTACAACGTCCGATCAAGATCGTAGCTGAGGTACAAGCTACTCGTCGAAGTCCACGAGAACACTATAAGACCGAAGTCTCCGCTGCAAAAACATAAATAAAGCAACATGAGTACAAAGGTACTCAGCAAGACTTACATCAGATCCTATCATACATGCATTTGTATCAAGAGGGTAATGTGGGGTTTAGTTGCAGCAAGCCAGCTTTGACTCTGTGGCTATCCTGTTCTACGACTACCAGAAACTCTTGAGGTGAGACAACGTACACGAGTCCACTAATCACCACACAATACACTACTATGGATTCATCCCCGTCTCCCTACGAGAAGGCCATCCATAGCACTCACACTTGTCTTGAGCATTTTAGAGTATCCACTTCAAGTTGTCTATGTACCATGTAAGCATCCAAGAAGTCCATAACCGCGGACCCGGCTATTCGAATAGATCATGTTAACCCTGCAGGGGTGTACTTCTTCACACACGCTCTCGCCACTTACCGCCATGTACACGTCATGTATCTCGGCAACCTTCAAGCGGAAGCCTGGCGAGGGTGTCGGCCACGACCTGACTAACCACACAAGACTCTAGTCCAGGTTTATCGCCTATTCGGGTTCCATCCGCAAGGAGATCCGGCCGGGGTGTCGCTCACGGCCCCAAACGATGTGAGCAGGGTTCCCGAGCCCACCATCCGGGTGCCACTCGGTACACCAGGCCACGTGTGCCTAGTCTGTCCCAAGCCCACCCTGCCGGGTGCCACTTGGTAGAAAAATAGCACTACCTACAAACACCAGAAACTAGTTGCGACTCCTGGACAGAGACCAAGTTGGTTAATAAGTCGAGAGGGTCAATTAAGGATCCCAATGTGTGGTAGTATCGAGTCATTGGACAACATACATAGAACTCAGTGCTTAAGGACGGTTCCAGTGAGACAACCCACCATGTACTCCTACATGGCCTCTCACCGCTACCTTTACCAAATCGTGTTCACACACTTCACTCTCAGCATCAGAACATATCGTAACACTCCAATTCATTCCCAATGAACCAGACCTGACACAACTCTAAGCAATAGCAGGCATAGCATGGTAGGAACACAACATGGCTCAATCAACTCCTACACATGCTAGTGGGTTTCAACTATTTACTGTGGCAATGACAGGTCATGCAGAGGAATGGGTTCAACTACCGCAGCACAAAGTAGCAGATGAATCGTTGTTGTCCTAATGCAATAACTGAGAGCAGGAGCGAGAGAGTAGGGTTTTATCGAAATGAACAAGGGGGTTTGCTTGCCTGGTAGATCAACAAGGAGGCACTGCTTCATAGACAGGTACTCTGGAACAGACTCCGGAGCAGGACCTATCGAGAAGGAACAGTGTCGGCAATCAATACACAAACATATGCAACAATATGATGCATGAACATGGCATGAAGATGTGATGTTGTTTGAGCTAATGCAACTAGTATCATTTGGTTTGAAGTCCATTTGAACCAAAAGCTCAAATGCAATTCCAAAGTAAGCTCTTATATATGCCATAATGTGTTTTCACCTATTCAGCATGTATAAGTTGGTTTGTCATGCATGAAACTAGTACAGATGGAAAGATTGCATTTTTCTGATAATTTTTCATATATAAATTATTTTAATCTGAGCTACGGTTGAATTGATATGAATTTTTGAAGTTTAAATCAATTTCTGGAATTTCCTGATTTAATTTTAATTCCAGAAAATCATATATTGCGCCAGCATGACGTCAGCACGACGTCAGCAGTCAACTGCGGCTGACTGGGGTCAAACCTGACGTGTGGGGTCCACACGTTAGTGTCAGGGGGTTAAACAGGGTTAGTTTAATCCTAATTAAAAAGGTTAGTGGCGCTGGGGCCCACTGTCAGTGTCAGGGGGGGTTAGTTAATGGTGATTAGCACTAAGCTAATCACCTGGCCGACGGGGCCCACCGTCAGGCCGGCGAGGTCATCGGCGGCGACCTCTGGAGGCGGCGGCGTCCGCGATACCGGCCACGGGGACGGCGTCGGAGAGCACCGGGGCGTAGCCCGGGCTCTCGCGCACCTGGAGGGGTAGGTGGGAGGAGCTGGGGAGGACGGAACTCGCCGGAGCAAAGTTTGTGGTGGCGGCCGGAGCTTGGCTTCGAGCGGAAACAGGCTGCGGGGCACGGGGAGGCCACCTGAGGGGCTCGGCGGCACCCTCGTGGCACCGGGAGCACGATAGGGTGCTTGGTTTGGGCGGAGGCGGGCCGAGACGACGACGACGACATGGACGGCGGCGAGAAGCTTCAGCCGTGGTGGGGAGGAGGGCTACGGCAAGCGGGCAGCGAAATGGAGAGAGGGGAACGGTGGCGGAGCTCACCGCGGTTGCAGCGGGCGTCGAAGCGGGCTCGGGGACGTCCTGCGTGCGGCGAATCAACGGCGGTGGTGGTCGGAGCCCGAGGTGGAAGACGACGGCGACGGCGGCTCCACAGGGCGTCCGGCGTCTTGTGGCTTGACGGAGAGCTTCAGGGCGAGGGGGCGGAGCTCCTGCGCGTGTCGGGGAGGCGAGGGGAGGCCGGTGGCGGCGGCTGTGGCGAACGGCTGCGACCGGCGCGTTCGGACACGAGAGAGAGTGAGCGAGGGAGAGGAGAGGAAGAATCGGGGAAGAGTGAGAGGGTACGGGGGGGGGGGCGTGGCGACGTCCGGGCGTTCCAGGGCGACGAGGAGGGCGCCAGGCAAGCAGGGAGGCTGGTGGCGTGGCGCGGTGGCGCGCGCGCGCGCCGGGCACGCAGCTGCTTGGCGAGGGGGAGAAGACGACAGAGGAGGAGGCGGGCTGGGCCGGCCTGCTGCTGCTGGGCTGCACAGGGAGGAGGCCCAGGTAAGTCTCCCTCTTTTATTTTTGTTTTCTAATTTTTCTGACATTTGTTTTGATTTAATTAATATATTAAATCATTTTATTACCTTATGCCAATTTTTGCAGGAGCTAGCTATATTATCCAGAGCTCCTTATAAATGGCATAATTTTTGGACATATATTAATATATATAACAATATATTTCCAAAGCAAATAATTATCGGATAATCCAAATGGCCAAAATAAATATCCATGAGCTCCTAAAAATATTGGTTTGATTTTTATCTCTGTCCAAAATTTTCAGAGGGCAACATGAACATTTTCTTGGACCTTTTTGGAGCAATTTTTATTTGGGTCATTTTCAAAAATGATTCTGAGGGTTCCACCAATCCTCATTTCAAATTTAAATGGAATATAAACATGATGCACAAATGACTAGCTAGTCTAGGTCATACCAGACTAGGGATGTGACAATATGAAGGATATCATTACAAATAAAAGAAAGATACCGGAAGCTGAAATTTCCACAGTGCTTGCTGATTATACTTTTAAGGGTGGAATACCATAGAAACTTGGAGATCCAGGGGTACCAACTATACCATGCTCCATTAAAAGAAACTGTGTTAAAACTGGTTTATGTGATCTTGTAGCCGGTGTTAGTGTTATGCCTCTCTCTTTATATCATAGACCTGAATTGAATAAGTGGACACCTACTGAAATATCTTTGCAAATGGCTGTTAAATCAACTGCTATATCAGTTGGTATTTGTGAGGACGTGCCTGTTGTGGTTGCAAATGTCACTATCTTAATGGACTTTGTTATTCTTGATATTCCCGAGGATGATAGTATGTCGATTATCCTCGGTAGACCCTTTTTGAATACTGCAGGGGCTGTTATTGATTGCAACAAAGGCAATGTCACTTTTCTTGTTAATGGTAATGAGCATACGGTACACTTCCCGAGGAAACAACCTCAAGTTCATAACATTAATTCTATTGGAAAAGTTCCAACTATCATTATTGGAGTTTTTGAATTTCCCCTTCCTACTGTGAAGAAAAAGTATGATATTCTTATTGTTGGGGATGTTCATATCCCCGTTGAGGTAACCTAGTGTTATTGGAAATTTCTCCGATTTCGTGTTATTCGCAACGAGTTTGTTAACAAGACTTGATCAATCTTGTTAGTGGATTCATTTTGATGATCATGAGATGGATGAAACTAGAAGGCACCACCTTCTGTACCCTCTTTTTACTTTCTGTTATTTAGAATAAATAAAGCAAAAATAGTATTATATGTCTGTTTTCTGAATTATCTGTGCAATAAAAAATATCCCAAAAATAAAAGTGCTCTAAATGCCCTGCAAATTTAGTATCATTTTTTATGGAATATTTGAGAATTTTAGGCACTGAAAACATAGCAAGGGGGCAAGCACCTGGCCACAAGGGTGGAGGGCGCGCCCACTCCCCCTAGGCGCGCCTCCTCTCTCGTGGGCCCACGGTGGCCCCCCTCCACTTATTCCTGCACCCACACACTCCATCTTCTTCCCAAAAAAATCCCCATCCAGCTCAAGCACGGGTTCTAGCTCATTTTGCTGCAATTTTTGATCTCCTTGCTCAAAGATCCATTCACAAAACTTCTTTGGGAGATTGTTGCTTGGTATGTGACTCCTCCATTGGTCCAATTAGTTTTTGTTCTAGTGCTTTATTCTTTGCAAATTTTTGCTGCATAGGTGACACTGTTCTTGAGCTTGCATGCCAAATTTCTGAGGTCCCAAGTAATTCTAACGCATGATATAGGCTCTAGGAACTTGTAGCAGTAGTTGCTACCAATCTTGTTTAGTTTTATTCACTTTTATTTTGAAGTTACTAAAAAAATTTAGAAATTTTTCAGAGAAAGAAATATGTCTAGGAGAATGAACCAAGGTGGTTCCTCAACAAAGAGAGGACCTAGGCGTGTTATGCGTGACCAAGACGATGAACCACCAAGGGATGCTGAAGTGCGAGCTTGTGAGTGGCCATCAGAAGAGTTTTAATTTGACGCGTATGTGCGTAACGCCGATCTTGAGGACTTCATACAAGAGAAGTGTGCTCAGTACTACCAATTCACTCATTCATTCGTGAGAAGATTTAAATTTACATCTTCGCGTAATTCTCAGAATGTCCTGTTTGATATTTGTGATCATTCTTATACCATGGACTTAGACGATTTTACAACTACATGCAAACTCCCACAGTGGGGCAATGTTCATGAACCCAACATATTTGAATATAAAGACTTTCTTGCTAGTATTACTGTGGGAGAATCTAGGGATATAGCACAAGCTACCATAGGGAGCATTCATTTTCCTGCTATACATTATTTTGCTCTCTTCATTGGTAGATGCATTAACGGTAAAGATGAAGCATGTCACATGTGTGTCTCTGATCTTTGTGTCCTCAAGATTGCTGTGTTAGGTAATAAAGATTACAACTTGGGGGCAATAGTTGCACGTAGGTTGCATAATAATGGTATATCTGGAGATTTATTTGGAGGGATTTATGCGACCCGTGTTGCTAATTATCTTGGTATATCCCCACGGGAGGAGGATATGGAGTTGCTTCCTACTTATTTAGATTATGACGCGATGGTCTAACATCGTTTTCTTTTGAGGAATGAGCAATTCCTCCAGTATCGACTAATCTTTGACAGACGTAGCTCTATCCATGTTACTCTCCCTGCTCCTTCCCTTTTTGATTACCAGGCAAAACGAAGGTATGTTGTTACCAGGGAGGAGGCATCTGACCACGAGGGGAGAGTGGAGGCGGCTCGCCAACATGCTGCAACTCAGGATGCATTTGCTGTTGCATCTCAGTATGACCCCAATTATAACTTCGGATATCAGCCAGGCTATCCTTGGGAATTGACCAACTTAGGCCAAAAGCCTAAGCTTGGGGGAATACGTATTTCTCACCGACTTTACATTCATGTTCACACACTATTCTAGTTGTCGGTGCTCATACTCTTTCATTGTACTATCCATGCTAGTTTAATTTCTTTTTCTAGATTTCTTATTGTGTGTTTGATAAACCTTAAGAAAAAGCAAAAAATCAGTTAGTTTACTTTCCATGCTTGTAGTATTAATTAAATGAAAACCCAAAAAGATTTCTCAGTCTTCTTTTACTTGTTGGGAGCTTTCCCGTGTAAAGAGTTTTATTTATTTTCTTTCCTTTGTGGGTCAAGAGTAGAATACCATATTGAAAATGCTTAGGTGCTCTCATATGCATGATTGTTGATTTAACTTAGAGCCCATATTACCTTGTCTTCTCTCTTGAATTGAATGCTTGTAGATTCCAGCTTAGTCCAATGCACGTGCACTATTATTATTATACACACCGTTCGGTCGTCCAAGTGAAAGGCAATAATGACGATATATGATGGCTGATTGAGATGTGAGAAGCTGGTATGAACTCGAC
Source organism: Triticum aestivum (assembly GCF_018294505.1). Lineage (NCBI taxonomy): Eukaryota > Viridiplantae > Streptophyta > Magnoliopsida > Poales > Poaceae > Triticum > Triticum aestivum. The sequence goes on along the minus strand of NC_057801.1, from coordinate 324,196,745 downwards.
CTCTTATGTTTTCGTAAATATGATGAGTTCATCGTTCCTGATTCAGCCTATTATGAAATAAACATATTTGCAATGACATTTAGAGATTATAGTTGCTTGTGCCATGCTTAATTAGTTATGAGTTATAATGGTTTACCTTGCATGCCAACATGCTATTAAAATGATTATGATGTGGTATGATGGGATTGTATCGTCCTTTGAATGAATTGAGTGACTCGACTTGGCACATGTTCACGCATGTAGTTGAAACAAAATCAACATAGCCTTCATGATATTTATGTTCATGGTGGATTATATCCTACTCATGCTTGTACTTGGTGTAAATTAATTTTAATGCATGTTCATGACTGTTGTCGCTCTCTCAGTTGGTCGCTTCCCAGTCTTTTGCTAGCCTTTACCTGTACTAAGCGAAAATACTGCTTGTGCACCCAAACTCCATAAACCCCAAAGTTATTCCGTATGAGTCCAGTATACCTTCCTATATGCGGTATCTACCTGTCGTTCCAAGTAAATTTGTATGTGCCAAACTCCAAACCTTCAAATGAAATTCTGTTTTGTATGCTCGAGTAGCTCATGTTTCAACTAGGGATGTCTGTATCTTCCATGTTAGGTGGGTTATTCTCAAGAGGAGTGGACTCCGTTCCTCATTCACGAGAAGGTAAACGGGATGCCCAGTCCCATGATCAAAAAGATCAAAGCAAATCAAAATAATTAAACAAAACTCCCCCAAGGCTGTTGTTAGTTGGAGGCACTCGTTGTTTCGAGCAAGCCATGGATTGATGCTTGTTGGTGGTGGGGGAGTATAAACTTTTACCATTATGTTTGGGAACTGCCTATAATGTATGGAGCATGGAAGATATTGCCATCTTATAGTTGTTGCGTTGACAGTGAAAGTATGCCGCTCAAAATGTTATTCATCTCTATTTAAAAATCGAGCTCTGGCACCTCTACAAATCCCTGCTTCCCTCTGTGAAGGGCCTATCTATGTACTTTTATGTTGAGTCATCACCTTCTTATTAAAAAGCACCCGCTAGAGAGCACACTGTCATTTGCATTCATTTCTATTAGTTTATATTGGGTATGACTTGACATGATCTCTTTTACCATGAATTACAATGTTTAGCCAGTCCTTGGTCTTTAAAGGTGCTCTGCATTTATGTTTTGCGGTCTCAGAAAGGGCTAGAGAGATACCATCTTGTTATATCATATTATGATTGTTTTGAGAAAGTGTTGTGATCCGAGTTTTACTATTATTGCTCGCTAGCTGATTATGCCATTGACAAGAGTAAAAATGAGACCTAAGTGTTATTGTGAATATGGTTAGTTCATAATCTTTGCTGAAAACTTGAATGTTGGCTTTACAGATTTACAACAACAAGAGCAAATAGAGTTTGTAAAAGTTTTTCTTTATCACTTTCAGTTTATCAACTGAATTGCTTGAGGACAAGCAAAGGTTTAAGCTTGGGGAGTTGATACGTCTCCAACGTATCTACTTTTACAAAAAGTTTTGCCCTTGTTTTGGACTCTAACTTGCGTGATTTGAATGAAACTAACCCGGACTGACGCTATTTTCAGCAGACCTGCCATGGTGTTGTTTATAGTGCAAAAAACAAAAGTTCTCGGAATGACTTGAAAATCCACGGATATAAATTTTGGAAAATATAAAAAATACTAGTGAAAGAATCAAGGCCAGGGGGCCCACACCCTGTCCACAAGGGTGGGGGCGCGCCCTCTCCCCCAGGGCGCGCCCCCTGTCTCGTGGGCCCCTGATGCTCCACCGACCTCAAGTCCAACTCCATATATTCCGTTTCGTGGAGAGAAAAATCAGAGAGAAAGTTTCATCGCGTTTTACGATACGAAGCCGCCACCAAGCCCTAATGAGAGGGCTGATCTGGAGTCCGTTCGGGGCTCCGAAGAGGTGGATTCGTTGCCGTCGTCATCATCAACCATCCTCCATCACCAATTTCATGATGCTCACCTCCGTGTGTGAGTAATTCCATCATAGGCTTGCTGGACGATGATGGGTTGTGTCAGATTTACCATGTAATCAAGTTAGTTTTGTTAGAGTTTGATCCCTAGTATCCACTATGTTCTGAGACTGATGTTTCTATGACTTTGCTATGCTTAATGCTTGTCACTAGGGCCCGAGTGCCATGATTTCAGATATGAACATATTATGTTTTCATGAATATATGTGAGTTCTTGATCCTATCTTGCAAGTCTATAGTCACCTATTATGTGTTATGTACTGACAACCCCGAAGTGACAATAATCGGGATACTTCTTGGTGATGACCGTATTTTGAGGAGTTCATGTATTCACTATGTGTTAATGCTTTGGTCTGGTACTCTATTAAAAGGAGACCTTAATATCCCTTAGTTTCCACTAGGACCCCACTGCCACGGGAGAGTAGGACAAAACATGTCATGCAAGTTCTTTTCCATAAGCATGTATGACTATATTCAGAATACATGCCTACATTTCATTGATGAACTGGACCTAGTTCTATGTCACCATATGTTATAGCTATTACATGAGGAATCATATCCGGCATAATTATCCATCACTGATCCAATGCCTACGAGCTTTTCACATATTGTGCTTTGCTTATTTACTTTTCCGTTGCTACTGTTACAATTACTACAAAACTGCTATCGTTACTTTTGCCACTGTTACCATTATTATCATACTACTTTGCTGCAGATACTAAGTTATGCAGGTGTGGTTGAATTGACAACTCAACTGCTAATACTTGAGAATATTCATTGGCTCCCCTTGTGTTGAATCAATAAATTTGGGTTGAATACTCTACCCTCGAAAGCTGTTGCGATCCCCTACACTTGTGGGTTATCAAGTTTGTGAAAGTACATGCAGCGGTTTAGCCGGGTGCATAGGAACATTCCAGATATCCACCCGGCAGTTGTGATTGTTGCGTTCCGGTCCAACATGCGCAACCGGAGGATACGTTCCAAAATGAACGTTTGGTTGCCCAAGACAGTGAATGAGCTTTACACCTTGGCGGATAAGTGTGCCCGTATCGAGGAAGGGAGGCGACTCCCCGGAGAAGAGCACGACATCGAAGTTGACTCAGAAGATGACGATGATGACACTAACCCGAAGAAGAAGAATAAGAAACCCAACAAGAAGTACAAGGAAAAGGTAGTAATGGCTATTGAGGGTTCTAGCGCTCCTAGTACCAGCAAAAAGGCCATGACCGAAGCTCCTGCCAAGGAGGTTGCCGCGTGCACTGATTGCCAGGAGGGTGTGGTGGCCGAGAAGGATGGGAAGGCTGACGGTCCGTACTGCAAGATCCACCGAACCAAGGTCCATGATCTCCAAGAGAGTCACCAAGTTGAGCAACTCGTAAAGAAGGAGAAAGATGAGGATGAGAAGCATGACAAGGAGAGGGACCAAGAAGGTGCTGGCGTAAAAGGTCGAGGCGCCAGAGGAGGCTGCCGCGACAAGATTCCTCAGTATCAAGAACAACCTGCTAGGGGCCATGACAAGAAGGAAGGCGATGACGAAATTGCGGAAGGGGATGAAAAGGAGACCTGTGAGCGAGAGTTCTAGAAAGCCACTGAGGCCATGTGCATTGGCAGAGGCGCATCTCTGCAATCCTCTCACAGCCAACTTAAACAGTGGGCACGTGAGGTCAATGCCGTGGAGCCAGCGGCGGATTCCCGGAAACCACTCAAATGGTCCTGCACGCTCATCATATTTGACGAAGAGGATCACCCTGACAGCACCACTGTGGTAGGGTGGTTGCCATTGTTGGTTTCACGAACAATCCGCAACCTCAAGGTCACAAAGATGTTGGTTGAAGGCGGGGTTGGGTTGAACCTGATTTCTCCCGTGGTAATCAGCAAGTTGTAGATATCAGATGAAGAGCTCAAGGTATCTGGCACGTTCCAAGGGATCAACCCTAGGAGGAGTCGTGCTAAGGGCAAGATCACACTACTGATGACGTTTGGAGGAGAATTGAACAGTACAAAAAATACACTTCCGTGATGATACGTGTTTGTCACACTAGGTCGCGTTTTTTGTCATGCATGTACATCCTTGATGATTTTATGATAGAATCAAGATAGTCATACCTGTGCTGTTGTAGAAGTGTTCCATGACATTACCAAAATTATCATCACGAAACTGTCCACTTCCATGACGATAAATCGCGCGTCACAGAAGTGCTTTCGTCAAGGGTGACCGACACATGGCATCCACCATAATGGAACACCGTTAAGCTATCGGGTCCGGTTTTGGATCCAATAACCCATTAACATCCCAGACCAATGGGGATTTTCCACGTGTAAAATCATCATTGGCTGGAGGAAACACGTGTCGGCTCACCATTGGACAGATATAATCCACTCATTGGACCGAAGGCTCTTATGATACGGTGACACGTGGCACGACCCAATAGAGGCCCATTCCTGTGAAAAGGTCGGCCCATTTGACTTGGTCAAAAGGTGGCGGGCCAGCCCACGGAGAGCCTATTAATAGCCTGTTCGCATATTGCCCATTTACAGCCCGCTAACCTAGGGCCCGTTACGAACTCTCCGAATTAGGCCCAGTAGCGTCATCTGAGCCATCCAATATAATTCCAGCCCATTTTAACTTCCGGCCCATGTGTGGCCCATGACTTCTTTCTGCCCAAATGAGTCCCTTTCTAACTCTTAGCCCATTAACGGCCCGTGTGAAACTGGCCCGTAATGAACAGTGTATCACTTTATACCCATTAACGGCCCATTATTCCATTGGGTCATTTCCAGCCCAAGTTATCTTTCGGCCTTCTCAGGGCCCATTGATTCTTGGGCTCATTTGCAGCATTCGGTTACATACGGCCCATTACTGTCATTTTCTACTTGTGGGCCAAATTCAGCCCGTCGTTACAGTCGGCCCGTTTGCGGACCGTTAATACGTTGGGTTGTTTTCATGTCAAAAAACCCGTTGGGCTGTTTTCATAGAGTCATCAAATTCGGCCTATTAATGGCCCGTTATGGCCCACGAATAGTACGGCCCATGATTGGCGAAATGATGATACGCCCCGTAGAAGGCCCATGGATCCTAAGGCCCGTATGAGGCCCATGGATAGTATGACCCGTAGAAGGCCCATGGATCATATGGCCCGTAGAACGCCCATGGACCCTATGGCCCGTAGAAGGCCCATGAATCCCTAGGCCCATATAGAAGGCCAATGGATCCTAGGGCCCGTATAGAAGGCCAATGGATCCTATGGCCGGAAGAAGGCCCATGGATCATACGGCCTACAGGAGGCCCATGGTTACAACAGTCCGTGTGTTGCCATAATTATTTTGGCCTAGTTACGAAAAATAGGCTATTGTGGCCACTAGAAAAACATAGAAAAAGAACTGTAGTGACTACAAGCAAACAACTAAATAAGATAATAAGGAAATAAATAAGCAAACAATTAACTCTAGCCTATTACCGCTAGCCTATTACTGCTATTACACATATTACATCCACTGGGCATCAAATTTCGCCACTAGTGCAAATATAGGGAACAAAGCATTACATTACATACACTGGCCGTCAAAATTGGCCACCTGTGCAAATAAACGTGGCAGCAAAACAAGAGCATAACTGAAACAACTTCAAAAGAGCTCAAGAAACGTTATCCTGGGTATCCACCATGCTGGCAATATGCTTAGCAAGCTTATTAGCTTTGTCCTGTTTGGCACTAAAATCCTCCAACGCTTGCTGTTGCACCAGAAAGTATGCATCCGAATGGTCCAGGGATTTCCGCAGTCCTTCCGCTTCTTGTTGCAGCACAGCTGATCGATGTCTTTCATCTTGTAGTTGAGACTCAAGAAACCGAACTGATTCAGACAATGAGTTTGAATAGCTTGTGCAAGCGGTAGTGGCCAATAACTCGAACACTAAACCAAGACAGGACTTTGGGGTTGTCTCACTGTCTTCAAGATAGTCTTCGTTAGCTGTTTTATCAGCTTTTTTGGAGACCAACAAGGATGTGTCACTATCCTGAACCTTATCTGCATTATTTCCTTTACCATTGCTTAACAAGGCACTCTTCCCCAATATTCTGTCAGAATTCTAAAAGAAGAAACAAGCAGACACATAACAAGTTTAGCATGTACTAGTATATGAAACTCATTTCGGTGAACTAGTTCATTAGTAAGGTGGACAAGATTAAACTACCAAGTCTTCTATTGCCAAGTACTAGTACATAATAAAAGCATCAAACAAACATATATCTATGTCCTATGGTCACTGCACTATCTTGCCAAATCAAAATAGAGACACGGTTCAAATCATATCAGTTCAAGACAAAGCAGCAGTGAAAGAATACAAAGCGTGGGAAACTACACGGCACAACAAGATTTCAGATGGGTACCATGGGTCTACATGTAAAACAACACTATTGGCTCTATTGTGATGCTGGTAATGTGCATGATATGAAAGTCAACTGTGTACACAATTGAAATTGAAATCAACAGAGCTATCGATAAGACCAAACCTGTTAAAGAAACATGCATGAACATACCTGTTGTGCCATTGGAGTTTCGATTGGATCCTTCAATTTGAAAATAAGTTTGTATGAGTAAATACAGTGATACAAGAGCAAAGCAATCATAGTTAAAAAAAGGCACGCCTAAGCGAGCGCTTAAGCGCGCCTAGGCTCTAGGCGTTGGCAAAACACATTGTGCATAACTACGCTTAATCTGTGCATAACTGCGCATAAGCAAGCGCTTTGGTTAGTAAAGCAGAAGGCGGTGGCAAAATGCACAATTAACGCCTAGCGGTTTTTTGAACTATGATAGCAATGGAATCTTAAATTAGAATAGTTGTTCTTCAGGTTTAGGCATTTGTTCTACATGAACAGAGTACAGTAAGATGCAAGAATATAATACTTGAAAATAGAAAATGAGCTCATAGACCTTACCACATTCTTGGTTCGGGACCAGTACAGAACAAGGCGTTCCCAGTCATCGTCCAGTAAATGTGTCTCAGGAGAACATAAGGGAATTTGATGAGTTTCTTTGCTGGTGAAGTACATTTTCTTCAGGTAATTCCGGTACTGCCACCAAGCATTCTTGAAGATAGCAGAGGTATTAGCATAGGTTACCTCATCCTGAGTTTCCAAATCGGTCCTTCTCTATGGAGAAAAATGGGAAAATTTGATGTATTATAACCATCATGGAGGTAGGATGTATGGGACGAAGCAAAGTAATTGCCATGAATAACATTACTTACACATAACTCCTGGACAAACACCTGCAACTGGAATTTTCCTTCATCTTCAGTATAATATTTCCAAGATGGGAAGATACGCACATACGATTTAACAACATCAAATGTGATAGATGCTAAACTACGACTAGCTAGTTGTGCTTCCTCCACAGGAATAGGCGTACTAACTGGTGGAGTTGGGGTTCACCGTGATAGTACTGGCCCTTTGGGCACTGGAGCTGCCTTACTAACTGCTCTTGTTTGGGAGCTCTGTGGTGGAGATGGTGATGTGTCAACAGGAACTGGGTTACTATCGGCTGGGGTTATGGTTAGATTGGGTGAAGCTGGTTCTCTTTCCATCGCAGTAGGGGTACAATCTGCGAGAGTTTGGGTTATGTGTGGTAGGGCTGGTCTTGTGCATGTACAACAAGGGTGCTATCTCCACCAAGAGGTAGCACTATTTTATTTGAAGGCCGTGTTTTTAGTCCACTAGATACTGGCATCACCCGCTCCAATTCAAATGGCTGATAAATAGGAAACATAGTTGAATGTATAGACATTGTATGAGAGACAAATGCAATAGATAGTGTGGAAAAAAGAGGGCATTAGATAGTTGACATGTATATTGTTTAACTAAAACGGATAGCATGACATAATTTCACATATATGATGTCTATCTAAACTGGATAGCATAGCATAACATAACTCAAAGATATCATGAATAACTAAACAGGATCCCATGACATAATTCACCTACATGTTATCAAAGTAATCAGGATCGCATTATTTAATTCACATATGTGATTTATATGCTAAACAGAGGGCATTCGATATGATGTCTGAACTAAGAACATGGTGTTGAATATTGTGTATATGATGTCTAAACTATGCAATGCAACACACCGTATGCATGATATGAGCAGTATAACCATGCCAAGTTAGAGCATACACCTCAGTGGGGGAATAGGACTGGTCATCTGTCTCTGAATCCATCTTTGAGGAGCTATCGGGACCCAACAAGAGATCTGCTTCGACAGCTAGCACTGTCTGCTCTGAAGGCCTTCTTTTCACTCCAGATTTTTCCATCTCCCACCCAAATGGCTGATTCACAGGAAGAGCAGTTTAATGTACAAACATTGTCGACAAATGGAAATGTAATGAAGAAAAGGATGGGCAAGATATCATTCAAATATATGATGTCTGGTTAAACAGGATGGCATTACACATTTCACATATATTATGGCTGGCTAAAAGACATGACGCTGCATAATTCCCATATATGATATAGAAACTAAACAGGTGGCATTACAGCACATGTCTAAACTAAGCATATGACATATATGATGTCAAAAGTAGGCACTGTAAGGCAACATATGCATGATATGACTAACATCATCATGCCAAGGTAGAGTAAACACCTTGGGGGGTAAATAGGAGTGGTCAGTGGCGTCTGAATCCGCCTCAGAACAGATATCTTCCTCTGGATTACAATCTGGATAGGGGTGGGGAGGGTTTTCCATTGAACCCACCATGGAGCAATGTCTGCATGACATTGTATTGCCGCGCAAAATTCTTCTCTTTTTCTCTACATGTTCAGCATGACTGTGTACAATATCTGACATGCATACAAAAGAAATATGGTGAGATTATGTAAGGAGAGCATGCAAAAATTTAGAGTGATGGTAACAACTAGTGGATCGACGTTTTTCCGTTGAACCAAAATAGCCCTAATGGATCGATGTGAATGTATAGCAATAAGTCATGCAACAAGTGTACAACTTCTTTGCCGTAGCCGTGTCGACCTCAACATCATTGGGTTGGTCGCTGAAGCAGTTGAGGCATAGGTGGCTGTCGGAGGTGTGGACGAAGATCTGAGGAGGTGTTCAGGCAGAGATGGTGTCCAGGGCAATGCTCTATTGTGATGGATCGTTCTGTCGTTGGAGCAGCTCCGGTGAGCCGTAAGACATCAAGGCTGAAGCAGCACAAGACATACATCGTCAATCTGAAGTTGGATTCTAATAGCATCTCCAATAGATGATGTAAAATGGATGTAAAATTAACATCACCAAAAACCACCTAACTACAACAGATGAGGTAAAAACTGTTGACTTTGAACTTAACTGTCGAAACTGAAATTTACTCTGGAATCTGAATGCTACTGTCGAAACTGAACGCAATGGTAGCAGAGAGGCACTTGACATGTAGTTTAGGGAGGGCCTGCAGTTCATCTTCAACTTGCACCCCCCTGAGCCGGCAGCCACCACTGTCCGAACCGCCGGCCCCAGCGCCGCCTCGACGCTGTCGGTGTCAAAATCGGCGGATCACGCGTAGGGGGTCCTGATTTGTGCGTCTAAGGCTAATGGTAATAGGAGGCAAGGGACACGGTGTTTTACCCAGGTTCGGGCCCTCTTGATGGAGGTAAAACCCTACTTCTTGCTTGATTGATATTGATGATATGGGTATTACAAGAGTTGATCTACCACGAGATCGTAGAGGCCAAACCCTAGAAGCTACCCTATGACTAAACCCTCCGGTTTATATAGACACCTGAGATGGCTAGGGTTTACGTGGAGTCGGTTACAAATAAGGAAATATAATATCCGGGTCGCCAAGCTTGTCTTCCACGCAAAGGAGAGACCCATCCGGACATGGGATGAGGTCTTGAGTCTTGTATCTTCACGGTCCAACAGTCCGGCCAAAGTATATAGTCCGGCTATTCGGATACCCCCTAATCCAGGACACCCTCAGTAGCCCCTGAACCAGGCTTCAATGACGATGAGTCCGGCACGTAGTTTTTCTTCGGCATTGCAAGGCGGGTTCCATCTCCGAATACTCCATAGTAATTATCGAACACTTAGATCGTGTCCGGATCTGCAAGATGATCTTCACATACCACCATAGAGAGAATGATATTTCACAAGTGTAATCTGGTGACAACTTTAGACAAAGCGACATGACACTTTGGTCGGGTCATTATTCGAACCGTTTTCCCACAACCAGCCACAGCGCATGCTGCGAGGCAGTTTCCTCTACATGTCTTGCCGAAGGAGAGATCATGTCCCCTTATTACGGGATTCTCATCAATAGGGGTATGGGTGGCCCAACCGCACCGCTAACTGCGGCGAGTGGGGAACGAGCGGGTTCCACCAGGCAAGTGGGGAGGCGAAAAAGCTTTTACCGCATCTATAAAGAGATAAGGTCTCTTCCTTTTCACCCAAGCCTTTTCCTTCCGCTAGTCCATTCCCCTCTGCTTGAGCCCTAGCGCCCAAGCACTCTTCTTCTCCACTGAAGAGAGGTCCTCCGAAGATGTCCGAATCTGGAGCAGGAGGCAAATGGATGGCCTCTACCGTCCAGGAGAGGGATATCAAAAAGCTCCGAGAGGCCGGGTACTTGGCCAAGAAAATCGGCCACCGTCTTCCACCGGCGGGACAGATCGTCCCCACTTCGGAGCCCCACGAGAGGGTCGTGTTTCTTCCTCATTTCGTCTGCGGGCTCGGGTTTCCCCTTCACCCATTTGTTTGCGGCGTCATGTATTATTACGGGATTGATTTTCATGATCTGTCTCCCAATTCTTTCCTTAATGTTTCGATGTTCATCGTCGTATGTGAGGCTTTTCTCCGTATTTTGCCCCACTTTGGCTTATGGTTGAAAATATTCAACGTGAAGCCCAAGGTGATGAATGGCGAGCACGCCGAATGCGGCGGCGCCATTGTGAGAAAGATGCCCAAGGTCGTATGGCCGATGGGCACCTTCAAAGATTCCGTCAAGGAGTGGCAGCAGCAGTGGTTCTATATCATTGAACCGCATGGTAAAAAGTGGGCCGCTGCTCCCGAATTCAGATCTGGAGCCCCACTGTGGCTCACGTCGTGGCCCGAGAAGGGCCTGAACTGGTCCTCATCCGACGAGCTGTCAGTGCTCCAAACGCGCGTCCAGAGCGTGGTCGACAAGGACGTCAAACTCGTCAATGTAGTCTAGGTGATGTTAGTTCGCCTGGTTCTCCCTTGCCAGCGTCAAGCCTGCAATTTTTGGGAACACGAGCCGGCCGAACAGTAGACCCTACGGGAGCTCTATGGCTCCTCCCACAAGGACATCTGGAAGGTGCTCTTCAAGTTCGGAAAACCGTGGCCGGGCTCCGCCGAGGACCGCGGGTATCAACTATCCCACTCTGCAAGTCCGATAAGTCATTGCTATGCTCTGTCCATCCGTGTTTTAGCCGGCATATCCCGAGGGAGGCACACTTATCATGCTTTCTACAATAATCCCAGGAATGGATGAAAAAAGTTGAGCGGATACACTGTCTGGCCCCACTGCCGGAGGAACCGGCCGGACCTCTTCTGACGAAGATGCTGGTCCGAGCGCCTTACGAGGCGCCGAAGAAGGAGGCCTCAAAGAAGGTCAAGAAGAACCAGAGTAGCCTTCGTCGTCGTGATGCCTCGGACGCAAAATCCGAGGATTCCAGCGACCATCCTTCCTCCGAAGATGAAGAGGAGGAGGAAGAAGACGAGTTCCCCGCAGGGGGGGAATAAAAGGACGGCCTCCTTATCCCTGGAGGCCGAATCGCCAAAGAGGGGGAAAGGTTCCCTCCCCGAGGCGTCCACCACGGCTGCCGATAGCAGCCCGGAGTGGGATCCCAGGGCCCAGCCCCTGGTAAAGTCGTAAGTATACGAAACCCGCACACACCTATGTGCCCGAGGTCATTAGGATGTAGTAGTTTTAACTGTCTCCATATTTTGTACAGTCCGGCGAGGTCCCATGCGTGTCTTCCCCGAAGGCCCCTTCCCCGAAGCCTAGGCGCGACACCGAGGTGTCGTCTCAGCGGGAGTTGGACCAGGGGGGCATATCCCTGGGGCTGGACACACGGGAGCAGCGGCTCCCATGCGTGTCGATGGCGGGGGCGATCTTAGGTTCGGACCGCAGCCGTACATGGTCCCGGAGACGTTTAAGGCTCCAGGATCAGGAGAGGAGACACCTTCGGGGGGAAGCTTGCCTACTCCGCCAGCGACCTATATCCAAGCAGAGCTGCCGGGCGGCCTATCGACAACACTAAGAAGTGCGTCTATCGTCGATGAACATCGTGCCCTCATGGGAGCGAAGATTGAAAAGATTCAGTCTGCTGAGAGCAGACTGAATGAATCCCGCCTTAGTCTTATAAAGGGCTTTGAGGTATGTTTTTAAGAAACCTTTGGGAGATTGTCATAATATGAGTAGTAGCCCCTGATCCACTGTCTGGCGAAATAAAGCCGGACAGGGGATAAAAATTTTCGGTTTTACAGGAGACTCAGTTAATAACTGGTATCCCTTTGTTTGAAAACAAGCGTCTGCAGAGACGACCGCCGCTCATAGTGCGGAGGTGTCCGGACTAAAGCAGCATCTGGAACGGGCCGAAGAGGAACTTGACCACCTGAAGATGCAGTTGGAGGACAAGCAAGGTATGTCGAAACCTTGTGCTAAATTACGCACGAATTAGAAGTTGTGCCTGACGAAAATATTTGAATTGTATGCTCTAGGGGTGAGTGCCGAAATTGAGGCACTGAAGAAGGTTGCGGCTGGTAAGGCCTTTTGTTCTCAAGGCCATTTTTGCATAGTAATGGGAGGAACTCTAAGCGACAAGCTGAATTTTTGTTTCTCCAGGGGCGTTTGCTGACCTCCCATGCAGCATATCAGATGCTGCCAAATTCTACCGGACTGAGGAGAAGAAGTCTGCAGAGAAGCATTTCTGGTCGCAGTATTTGGCGCCGAATTATCCGGTGCCCTTTATCGATCAGTTGAAGCAGCTAGTCGAACTGCACTAGGCGGCCGAACTATCCATGAAGGACTTGGTTGTCCGGCTGTGGCCCGCGGAGCCCATTCCAAGCAGTTACTTCAGACTCGTGAAGCGGATTGTTGGCGCTTGCCCTCGGCTTGATGTCATTAAGTGAACGGTCTGCATAGAGGGTTCATGCATGGCGTTTGCCCGTGCGAAGGTGCGTTGGGGGAAGCTTGATACTGAGAAGCTGATGACTGAGAGACCGCCAGAGGGTAAGGAGCATCGCAAGCCCGAGTTATACTATGAAGGTGTACTGAAAGGAGCCCGCCTTGTCGCGGATAAGTGTACCAAAGACACTATATTTCCCTGAAGGCAGTCGTGCCATTCTTTGTAATGCAGGATAATGGCACTTTTATTATTTATTGCCTATTTATTTGAACGTTTGTTCTTCCTGTGCGGCTGTTTAGTATATATAAATCCTGAGAGTTGGCCAGTCGTCGGCTTCTGCCCCCACGTAAAATGTACGGGGGTGTTTGGGACATACCTTAACACTCTTTATCCCATTGTTGGGTCCTTTTAAGGAGGTGTTCCTTACCACGAACCAGGCAATTAGACTATAGGGCTTTATCATTCTCACATAGCCATAGGAATTCGAGTATGGTGAGCGCAACCCCTGGTGTTCGGAAGACCGTACTAGGGGCTCTATCGGCGCCTCATCGGAAGACCGATCTGTCGCACTTTGCATTTATAGTGGCATTATGCAGAATAAATCTTTAAAGATTTTACAACCTCTCGAATAGCTGACCAGCTCTCGCTGTATCATAACAGTCAGTTTTCGGCTTTCTCTACTGAGGTGCTCGTCCGGAAGAACCGAGACACAATCGCAGTAGTTCTCCCAGCGCTATGTTAGCCGATGGAGCGGAATGTAAGGTACCAAAACATGGGAGCTGGGCAAACCCAACTAATGACCCAACACATGATTCGGAGCTAATGCATATAGTGCTATAAGTTTGGGGTGCCGAGCGACCGAAAAGGTGGTCGGACTTTGTTTTCGTACTATGAAGCCCCTGGGATAATGGGGCGTAACACAAGGCGTAGGTTCCATTTGTGACAGAAACGGCGTCCATGAGGAACAACGGCCGGTAAGGGTTATTTAAGTATACACATTGTAGTACAGTGGTATGCATATGAGTACGGTTTATGCTTATGAAAAGAAGTGTTTGTGGCGGAACCTATCGTGGACAGACTGGAGGAGGCTATGTGTGGATCTAAGGTCTATCCGGACTGCCTCCTTTGAGGGGGAGTTTGCGTATGTCGTCCTGCCTTGTGCATCCGAGCTGATTCCACGTCGCCAGTCCTGTTCTACGCCAAAGTTAGTCTGTAAAGACGAATTCTCAAAGGAAGCTGCATGTCCTGTGGTTGAACCGCGGGTGCCTGATCGGAGCCTGGCTGAACCAGGATATCATGCCGTAAAGTGGCTCAGACTCCTCAATTGGTGTACGGGTAGTTGGCTTCCAAATCGAAATTTGATAAATAGGCACGACTCGCTATTCCAGCAGTGGTATGATTTCCACGTTGAGGGTGGGGTTCGGCCTTGCCCATAATTGTGACGATGTCACGCGGGACTGGCCTAATGTTGTACCCCATTGGATCTAGCCAACGTGGTTCGTCCCGGTAGTATGTGGTAATTACTGTACAAGGGGACAGTGCCGAAGACTTATTCTTCGGCGTGGTATTTGTTTGGTGATCCGAAGACAACCATTAGTATGTTGGGCCAGTTAAAACTTGGCCTTTGCACCTGGCATCTTTGAGGAGATGTTAGTGATAGCTTTATGCCTGTGGGGGCTCGTGTAATATGGAGCCCCCAAACTATTGGGTAGATAGTGAGTGCAATAAAATTGCTATGGCTGATGTTGTCTGGACGGTCGATGTGATCAGAGACGATCAGCCGTATTTTTGTATTGTGGGGGGATCTTCCTTTGACCTCACCATGTTTGATCGGTCTTCCATTGTTTGAAACCTCCCTTCATTGTTTCCGGCGCGTGACCGGCCGTTTTGTTTT
This sequence comes from Triticum aestivum, assembly GCF_018294505.1. Taxonomy (NCBI): domain Eukaryota; kingdom Viridiplantae; phylum Streptophyta; class Magnoliopsida; order Poales; family Poaceae; genus Triticum; species Triticum aestivum. The sequence continues at coordinate 324,181,728 of NC_057801.1, read as the reverse complement.
GAGGGTCCGGCATTCTCTATTAGTATGCTTGGCCGCCCTTCTGGGGGTACCATGAATTTTGCATGGTTGATCGAGTATGCTGCTTGGGCCGGATGGGCTTGAGCTGTTCTTTTTCTGCTGACCGGACTGGGGGCCGCTGAATTCGGCACCAACTTCTCTGGCTTGATGTTTATGACGATTGCGCCGAGGCTTGAGGATGCTGCCTCGTGTTTCCTGCGTATTGTCCTGGACCGTGGTGGTATATTGGCGTCGGGGTATGTGCCTTAGGTTCTCCTTCTTAGGTTGAGGTAGCGAATTGTGCCGTGTGTGCCCTTTGTCGGGGCGGTCGAGTCCGTTTTCCTTGGTGGTCAGGACCTTGGTCCATCTGTTAGTGAGCAAATCTTGGTCAGCTTTCAGCTGTTGTTGCTTCTTTTGCAGGCTCGTAGCGGCCATGAGCCATCGCTTAAAGCGAACTTGTTCCATGGGGTCCTCAGGCACGCCGAATTCATCATCACCGAGGCTCACCTCGTCTTCGGAGGGGGGCATGTAGTTGTCCCTCTCCAAATATCCGTCCATCGTTAGTCCCGCCTGCTCGAAGGCATGCTGATCAGGATTGTATTCATCTTCGGCACCATCTGGATTGTTCTTGACTGCCGTGCCGGTAGTGTTGTGGCGGGGCTTGGTGCGGCGTTGATGATGTTCATGCTTGGCTTTCTTACTTGAGGGGTTATCCTCCATTGCCTCATCGCTGTTTGTTTCTTTCGGAGTATCCACCATATATATATATATATATATATATATATGTATATATATATATATATATCATATGAGGAGGTGGCTGTCCACCGCCTCGTGGGTGGTGGTTCCTGTTCCTCTCCTGCATCGTCATCTATACCATCGATGTCTTCAGAGTCGAAGTCAAGCACGTCAGTTAAATCATCGACCGTTGCAATGAAGTGGGTGTCGGTGTCACATCCCTAGCTTCTGGTGCTGCCTGGTGTTTGCATCATGTCTAAATTTCTGAAACTTGAATTGAGGAAATTTGGAAGCCTCAAAATTTAAATAAAAAAAGGGCTAAAACCCTAAAATCTCATTCATTGTTCCAAAAATGTTCTTCTTAAATGTTTAATATTTTTGGCAAGGGTTTTGATCCAAACCAAAAAATAATGAACATTTTAAAAGGATTTATTTTTCGGACTTTGAATTTAAATCATTAGCTATTTGAATTTGAATTATATTCATATAATTAGAATATAATTTCAAATACCCCTGAAATATTTTATGAGCTTTGGAAAAGTCCATCTAGCAAAATAAAAATATTCAGAGGAGCTTTTGGCATTGTTTGAATTATTTTTTAAATTCAAAACAGTGGCAAAACGAAATTAAATAAAACAAAACAGAAGAAAAAATAAAACAGAGCAGAAGCCTACCTGGGCCACCTACCTGCAGCCCAACCAGCACCCCACCTGGCCCAGCAAGGCGGCTGAGGCCCAGCCCAGCTCCCCACCGTCTTCAACCTCTGCTAGTAGGCAGAGGCGTGTCGACGTGCCCGCACGCGAGCGCCACGCCACAAGGCTGCCTGCCTGCGTCCGAGGACAGCGCGACGCCGCGAATCCCCTCCTCGGTGTCGTCCCAGTCCGTCCGACTCGCTCACTCGATCCCCTGTTCTCTCCCTCGCCCTCCAGTCCCTTCCTCGAGCGCGACCGAACATAGCCGTCGCCGCCGACGACGAGCACCGTAGCCATCATGCACCCTAGGCCTCGCCCCGTGTCCAGCTGCTGAGAGAAGGTCGTCCTCATCTGCGCGCTCAAGATCAGAAGCCCGGGGCGCACTCCATCGCCGTCAGCATCATCGTCTTCCTCGCCGGCAACCATGGATCCCCGCCGTCGATTCGCGCCAAAGAGAGCCTCACCGAGCCGTCCGAGCTGCTCAACGACTCCGCTGTGAGGACTCCTTCGTTTTCCCCCTCCTTTTTGCTCGTTCCCGTGCCGTAGCCGCCATCCCCGCAAGCACCGAGCTCCGGCCGTCGCCATTGTCGGCGAACCTCGCGTCCCGGAGCTCTTCCGCTCGCTCCAGTAGCTCCCGCGTGCTCTCCAGGTCCCCAGGGTCCCGACGCGCTCCTCTGCTCTCTGGCTAACGCGCTGCAGCCACCGCGCCGTGCTGGCCCGAGCTCCGGCCGCCGCCTCGGGCTCCACTCCGGCGAACCCCGGCCACCCCCGCACCTCCCGTTGGTCCCCCTAGATGCGCACGGGCACGGGCTACCTCCTGGTGCCCTTGGCGCGTCGATCCGTCGTCTCTGGCGCAACTCCGGCGAGCCACCGCCGCGTCTGGTCGTTGCCGGCGGCTAGATGACGGTGGATTAGCCCCGGTTGACCAGGGATTTGACCCCCTGGGTCACTGACGTGTGGGCCCGTCCCCTGCTAACTTTTGGTTAAGTTAATAACTAATTTTAATTAAGCCATTGACTCACCGACATGCGGGCCCCGCCCGGCTAACCAAGTTAGTTAGGGTTAATTTTAATTAGGTTAGTTAGTCCAGACACTGACACGCAGGGCCCACATGTCAGTTTGACCTGGACGGCGCCCGTTGACCTGCTGAGGTCAGCATGAGGTCATGCTGACGCAATAATTCCTTTCTGGAATTAAAATAAATTAAGAAATGATTTATAAATTCCAGAATATATTCTAAACTTCAATAAATCATAGAAATTCAACCGTAACTCCAAATTAAATAAATTATATATGAAAAATTATCAGAAAAATTCAAGGAATCCATCTGTACCCTTTTCATGCATGTTAGAACAACTTATAGCTGCTGTTTAGCACAAATCAATTAAATGGTATTTGAATAATCACATATGGAGTTTGAATTTGAATCTTGTATTCAAACCAACTTCATTTAATCTGTTGCTAGTTGCATTAGCCCAAAACACATTCATATTGCCATGTCATGAGCATTCATCATATTGTGCATTGCATTGATTGTATATCTTCTTTGTTGCCGGTGTTTGTCCCCTCTCGATAGACGTGACTCCGACGACGAGATCGATGACACCGATGAAGAACTATGTTATCTTCAGAAGTGCCAGGCAAGCAAAACCCCCTTGTTCATTCCGATAAAATCCCACTCTCTCGCTCCTGCTCTCTTTTACTGCATTAGGACAACAACGACATATTTGTTACTTGCTGCGGTAGCTGAACCCCTTTATCCTTTGCATGACCTGTCATTGCCACAGTAAATAGATGAAACCCACTAGCATGAGTAGGAGTTATTTGAGCCCTGTTGTGCCTACTCATTCATGCTTGTTTGTCATGCCTGCTACTGCTTAGAGTTGAGTCAGGTCTAATTCATCGGGGATGAATCAGAGGCGTGTGAACATGTCCTACTGTGTGTGAGCTAAGTGTGTGAACACGATTTGGTAAAGGTAGCTGTGAGAGGCCATGTAGGAGTACATGGTGGGTTGTCTCATTGCAGCCGTCCTCAGGAACTGAGTTTTGTTCCTGTGATCCATGAACAGCTACTACCACACATTGGGATCCTTAATTGACTCTCTCGACTTATTAATCAACATGATCTCTGTCCAGGAGTTGCAACTAGTTTCTGGTGTTTGTAGGTAGTGTTAGTAGTCTACCAAGTGGCACCCGGTACAGGTGGGCTTGGGACAGACTAGGCACAGTGGCACGGTGTACCAAGCGTACATCCACCCGTCGAGGTGGGCTTGGGAACCCTGCACACATCGTTTGGGGCCGTGAGCGATACACCGGCCGGATCTCCTTGCGGATGGATCCCGAATAGGCGATAAACCTGGACTAGAGACTTGTTCGGTTAGTCAGGTCGTGGCCGACTCCCTCGCCCGGCTTCCGCTTGAAGGTTGCCGAGGTACATGACGTGTACAGGGAGGTAAGTGGCGAAAGCGTGTGTGAAGAAGTACACCCCTGCAGGGTTATCATTATCTATTCGAATAGCCGGATTCCTCGGATATGGAAACTTGGACCCCTTGTACAGTTCATAGACAAGTGAAAGTGGATACTCTAAAATACGCAAGATAAGCGTGAGTGCTATGGATGGCGTTCTCGTAGGGAGACAGGAGCGGATCCATAGTGGTGTATTGATATGGTGAATATGTGGACTCGTGTGCGCCACCTCAAAAGAGTTACTTGCAGTCGTAGTTCAGGTTAGCCACCGAGTCAAAGCTTGCTGGCTGCAGTTAAACTCCACCACCCCCTTTGTTGATAATGATGCATATGTAGATAGATCTGATGTAAGTCTTGCTGGGTACATTTGTACTCACGTTGCTTAATTTATGTTTTTGCAGAGAGACTTCAGTCTCACTAGTAGTTCCACGTGGACTTCGATGTTTAGCTTGTTACCTCAGCTACGATCTTGTGCCCTCGGTAGGATCTGGTAGATAGTCAGGCTACTCAGCCTTTTTCATTCATAGTTGTCTGTACTCAGACATGTTAAGCTTCCGCTTGTGCTTTGACTTGTATGTTCTGATTGTCGGGTCATGAGACCCATGTTTGTAATATCTCGCTCCTCGGAGCCTTTTGAATAAAAACTACTGAGTCGTAGAGTCATTTTGTGATGCCATGTTGTATTGCACATATCGAGCATATTGTGTGTATGTTATTGAAATGCTTGGTATGTGTGGGATCTGAGTATCTAGCCATGGTAGCTTGCTACTGCTCCGGAACACTTACCGGGAAATGTCTCCTAGTGTTTCCACCGAGCCATGGTAGCTTGCTACTGCTCCGGAACACTTAGGCTGGCCGGCATGTGTCCTTCTTCGTTCCTGTGTCTGTCCCTTCGGGGAAATGTCACGCGATGAATACCAGAGTCCTGTTAGCCCGCTATAGCCCGGTTCACCGGAGTCCTGCTAGCCCAGTGCTACAGCCTGGATTCACTCGCTGATGACCGACACGTTCGATGCTGGGTCATGGATGCCTGTCCCTGTAAGTTTGTGCCACTTTGGGTTTACGACTAGCCATGTCAGCCCGGGCTCCTTATCATATACATGCTAGCGACACTGTCATATACGTGTGCCAAAAGGCGCAAACGGTCCCGGATAAAGGTAAGGCGACACCCGTGGGAATACCGTGCGTGAGGCCGCAAAGTGATATGAGGTGTTACATGCTAGATCGATGTGGCATTGAGTCGGGGTCCTGACAGCCGGGTAGGCAACGAATTCCTTCATCGCATGCTTCCCACTCGAACCGGACATAGTTCGGCCGAGAGTCTCCTAACAAAGAGAGAGATTTTAACGAGTTCAGCATGTCCCCAATGGGCAAGTGCTGGAGGATATCCGTAGTAGTGAACTCCATTATTGGAGCCCAACCAGGTTCGGAGGTGCGCGGACTGGAACCTACAGCCAGATACGAGTTCGAGGGTCCGGTGTCACAGGCTTCCTTGGGGGTGAAGTCTATGTTCAGCTCTACCGCCGATGAGTGTGCAGCCTCCGAGGCGGGGTCCATCCACCCATCCTCGGGCGACGCAATCTGCTCCGCATTTAGGTCAGGGGCTTCTGCAGGGACGATATCCCGAGCATTGTCCGATAGCAGGTCTAAGCCGTGCTCATCGTGATTGTCCGGGGCTCCTGACACAGGCCCGAACCCGTTGAAAATCAAGTCTCCGAGGATATCGGTCGTGTAGTTCGAGTTTCCAAACCTGACCTAGTGGTAGGGGGCGTAGCTGTCGATCTGCTCCAGATGGCCAAGCGAATTGACCCGCAGTTCGAAGCCGCCGAACACGAGGATCTGTCCGGGGAGAAAAGTCTCACCCTAGACCATGTTGTTGTTGATCGAAGGAGCCATCAAGCCTCGCAGCAATGACAAAGAGGAACTCTCAATGAAAGCACCAATGATGGTGCCAAAACCGGCGGATCTCGGGTAGGGGGTCCCGATCTGTGCGTCTAAGGCTAATGGTAACAGGAGGCAAGGGACATGGTGTTTTACCCAGGTTCAGGCCCTCTTGATGGAGGTAAAACCCGACTTCCTGCTTGATTGATATTGACGATATGGGTTGAGGGAGTCCTGGATTAGGGGGTGTCCGGATGGCCGGACTATGACCTTTGGCCGGACTCCCAGACTATGAAGATACAAGATTGAAGACTTCGTCCCATGTCCAGATGGGAGTTTCCTTGGTGTGGAAGGCAAGCTTGGCGATACGATATGAAGATCTCCTCTGATTGTAACCGAATCTGTGTAACCCTAGCCCTCTCCGGTGTCTATATAAACCGGAGAGTTTTAGTCCGTAGGATGAACAACAATCATACCATAGGCTAGATTCAAGGGTTTAGCCACTCCAATCTCGTGGTAGATCTACTCTTGTACTACCCAGATCATCAATATTAATCAAGCAGGAGTAGGGTTTTACCTCCATCGAGAGGGCCCGAACCTGGGTAAAAACATCGTGTCCCTTGTCTCCTGTTACCATCCGCCTAGACGCACAGTTCGGGACCCCCTACCCGAGATCCGCTAGTTTTGACACCGACATTGGTGCTTTCATTGAGAGTTCCTCTGTGTCGTTGCTTTTTAGGCCCGATGGCTTCTTCGCTCGCCAACCGCGACGCGGTCCGGGATGAGACTTTTCTCCCTGGACAGATCTTCGTATTCGGCGGCTTCGCACTGCGGGCTGACTCATTCGGCCATCTGGAGCAGATCGAGAGCTACGCCCCTGGCCATCAGGTCAGGTTTGGAAGCTTGAACTACACGGCCGACATCCGCGGGGACTTGATCTTCGACGGATTCGAGCCACAACCGGGCGCGCCGCACTGTCATGATGGGCACGATTTAGCTCTGTCATCGGACAACGCCCAGAGCGTCGCTCCGGTGTCCGCTCCGACCATTAGCTCAGAGCCCACTACGCAGTCGGGGACGGACGGTTAGACGCCACCCCAGAAACTACAATCTCTACGGCGATAGAGCCGGATACCAGCCTAGTCCCTCGCGAGGCCCGTGACTCCGAGGTGCCGGACTCCGATCCGGACTCCGTAAATCCCACACCTCTCCCGGTTAAGCCCGATTTGGCTCCGGTCATGGAGTTCACCGTCGCGGATGTCTTTCAGCACTCACCTTTCGGCAACATCCTGAATTCGTTAAAGTCCCTCTCTTTGGCAGGAGAGCCTAGGCCGGACTACGGCCAACACGGTTGGGATGCGGACGATGAAGAAATTTGTAGCCCACCCACCACCCACTATGTAGCCACTGTTGACGATTTAACCGACATGCTAGACATCGAATCCGAAGATACCAATGGTATGAACGCCGATAAAAGAGACGATCAAGAACCAGCACCTATAGGGCTCCGAAAAAACACCTCATCATATCAGGTATACATGGCGGACACACGCAACAGAAGCGACTACGAGGACCAAAAGGATGCGGCCGGAGATCGCTCCCCCGAGAAACAATCAAAGCGGTGGCGTAAGCGTAAGGCAAAGCCCCGCCTCGACAAAAACCCAGCCATAGAGCAGGGCGACTCAATGGACGATGAACACGCCATCGAGCATCCGTCCAAGCAGGGTGGACAATCCGAACAACCTATCCCTGGGAAGGATAATAGCCCGGACGACCTCACACCAGACAAATTGTTGGAACATCAGAACCTCCACCAAAGGCTCGTCGCCACTGCACGTAGCCTGAAAAAACATAAGCGGAGGCTCAAGACAGCGGAGGATGCACTCAGGATCAGATGGGGCAAGGTACTCAATACCTCACACAAGTACAGCAGTAGTCGCCACACAAAGAGCTATCCGAAGCGGAAACTACTACCGGAATTTGACGAAGAGGCCATAAATCCCCCACAGTCAAAAAATAAGGACGCCACAAAGTCGGATAGACGACCCTACGATCAATCTCACGCGTGAAAGGATGTCGCACTCAATATATCTCGTGATCCATCCAAGAATCCGCATCAGAAAACTGGCCCTGCCAGATCCATTTATAGGCCAAGAAAGCAAGCTCCAATGAGTGATGCAATGCAAAAAATACCCGAAAATCGCAGCACGCCTAAATATAGGGGCGCCGCACACCACATATGTTTTACTGATGAGGTGCTGGATCATGAATTCCCAGCCGGATTCAAGCTAGTGAACATAGAACCATACGACGGAACAACAGACCCTGGAGTCTGGATCGAGGACTACATCCTCCACATACACATGGCCAGAGGAGACGACCTCCACGCCATAAAATACTTACCCCTTAAGCTCAAAGGAACAACCCGCCATTGGCTTAAAAGACTTCCCGAGAACACCATGGGAAGTTGGGCAGTGCTTGAGGATGCTTTCCGGGCAAATTTTCAAGGGACCTATGTCCGGCCCCCTGATGCAGACGATCTGAGCCATATAACTCAGCAGCCGGGAGAGTGAGTGAGGAAGCTCTGGAACAGATTCCTTATCAAAAAGAATCAGATAGTCGACTGTCCGGATGCAGAGTTCCTAGCAGCTTTCAAACATAGCATTTGAGATGAATGGCTCGCTAGACACCTCGGCCAAGAAAAGCCGCGAACGATGGCCGCGTTAACAAGCCTCATGACCCGCTTCTGTGCAGGAGAGGATAGCTGGCTGGCAAGAAGCTGCACCAGCGACTTGAATACGTCCGAACTCAGAGATGGGAACGGGAAGCCGCGCCGTAACAACGAACCGCGCCGGATAAAAGACAAAATCCCGATGAGCACGGCAGTAAATGCCAGATTCAAAAGTCCTCGGCAAAATCAGAAAAAGATCCCCCCCAAAGAAGATAGGGACAAGCAATCCAACCTCAACAAAATTTTGGACAAAATATGTCAAATCCACAGCACTCCCGGGAGACCTGCAAACCATACCCACCGAGATTGTTGGGTCTTTAAGCAGTCCGGCAAGCTCAACACCGAACACAAGGGGCTCAACACACCAAGCGAAGATGACAATGCACCCCACGAGCAGATCACCGGAGAACAAAAGAAGTTCCCACAAGAAGTCAAGACAGTAAATCTACTTCATGCGACAAAGAAGAATAGAACGGCACCTACAACGACACGCGCCGTACAGCCAGCCCCGGAGGAGAAACCCCACTGGTTGTTACAACCAATCTCTTTTGATCATCTGGATTACTCTAGAGGAGACCAGAACGCAGGCTGGACTGCCTTGGTCTTAAATCCAATCATTAACGGACTCCAATTTACAAACGTCCTTATGGACGGCGGCAGCGACTTGAACCTGTTGTATCAGGACACAGTCCCAAACTCGGGGTCCACCCAGTCGCAATCCTCCTTGGCAACACTTCCTTTCAAGGAGTAACGCCAGGTTCGGATACCCCAAGTATGGGTTCCCTTACGTTAGAAGTCACGTTCGGATCACCCGACAACTTCCGAAGCGAAAAGCTAACATTCCACATCGCCCCATTCGTAAGTCGCTATCAAGCGCTACTGGGACGTGAAGCTTTCGCCTGCTTTAACGCAATACCGCACTACGCATACCTTACACTTTAAATGCCCAGTCCAAAGGGCATCATCTCATTACAAGGGAACATAAATTGACCCCCAAAGTACGGGCAGGGGTGCGGTTGCCTAGGCAGCCGCCCACAAATCCAGCCTTACTATCCCGGACATGCCTCGACGAGTCCGGCATCAACATGCTTAAATTACCGCATACCCTAACGCAAGGGGCTCTATGTGCTCATGCCCGGAGACAATATGGCCCAAATCTTGCTCCAACTATATTTTGTTTATTTCGATATAGATTTCTCGCACGCTTTTTTTTACTAAGTTCCTCTCTTTCGCAGACGAGCATCGTGCTACGCCCGTCCAGGATACGACACGACGGAGACACTGGCACAGACGTGCAGCAGGGACCCGTTCCAAGGATTCTCTTCAGATTAAGACCCTATGTAAACCTTTTTTATTTGTCTCTTGTTGATAACATCCCCCAGTTTTCTGTATAGCCGAGGAGGAGGCTGGCGTCTTGGCATGTGGCCACGTCAGAATTTTTTTTGCACGTACCTGGACACTAGGGGCTTTTTTACCAAGGGCTCCCTTTCGACCCGTCTTCATAAAGACCGAACACCTTAGGGAGTGTTCGGGGTCGCGAGTTTGGCCCTATATGCACCATCTCCGAATCATGTCTTTGGTCAAATGTTGGGTTTGCCCGGCTCCTGTGTTTTTCTGCCTTACGTTCCGTTATATCGGCTAACGCGGCACCAGGAGAACTATTGCGATTGTGCCCCGGTTCGGCCGGGTGAGCACCTCAGTAGAGAAAGCCGAAAACTGACTCTCATGATATAGCGAGAGACTGGTCAACCACTCGATGACTTTCGGAATCTTTAGGATTCCCCCACATTAACGAAGGGCCGCTTCCCGGTCAGGCACACTCGTGCCCCGAATTCGGGCGAGCGTGGTGCCCCTAGGGGCTATTCAGTAGTCCCACTGTCAAACTCCTATGGCTAAGTGAAAGTGATAAAGCATTATAGTCCGGTTGCCTAGTTCGCCGTGCTACCACCTCCTTTATAGGACCAAGATGTTGGATTAAGTGTGAACAGACGCCTTTTTGTGAACACCCCCGCATTCTATGCGTGGGGGCTGAAGCCAACACTGCCATCTTTCAGTTCACATACAAATATATATATTAAACGGCCGCACAGGAGGTATCATGATTCTTGCAAGCACAAGTATAAAAAAGCTTTTTTCATAAAAACACAATTCGTCTTACAAATAGTATAAGCTATTCAAACACAACATCCTTCGAGCACTGCGACTCTATTATACGAGCGCGAGGAAGAATTTCCTCAAAATAGTGCTTGGCAGGTACTCGGCTTTCGTCCGAATCCTGGGACGCAACAACACTGGCCTTCATATCTGCACAGTATGTCTTGACACGGGCAAGAGCCATCTGTGCGCCCTCTATGCACGCCGACCTCTTCATGGCATCAGCATGCGGCACCGAACCAAGAAATTGCTGCACCAAGCCAAAATAACTCTTCGGTTCAGGCTCTTCGGTTCAGGTTCATATCCTACTTTGATCTGAATGTTTATCGGTCTGGAAAGTCATAGTGACACTTGACAGAGAAGGATTGACAAGGGGCCGATTCCTTTCCGTAGTTTTAAGCCCGACAGGTCATGGCCCGCGTCAACTTTGGAAGGCACCAACAAGACAGCTTAATGAGGAAACTTGTTTACTTAAAAGTATAGCGGCCTCCCTCAGCATGGATAGGATACATGCACAAGTAACCAGCAAGACTTGTCTTTTTCAGTAATATGAGGATAAGGAAGTACAAGTCATACAGAGCACAAACATGTATGAAAAAGATAACATATTTGAGATAAAAATTTGGCAAATGCCTACATATTTTAGATTGAAAAAAGATAAGTGACTTGTAATCCCTTTCTTGTCCCTCTCCTCCTAGGAACTATAGTGGGAGGCAAAGAGGGCAAAAGGAGCACCTGGGAAGAAGCCCAGCCTGATCCCGTCAAGGACCACGAGGCGCAGCCTCACAACATCGGGAGTGGCGAGGCTGCAAAGGCTGAGAGTAGAAGCATCGGCTAGGCGATGCCCTCAACACCACAACCAGGACCAAAGGTTACGCTCGGCAGAAGGCACCAAGAGAGCATGCCGTCCCCGACAATCCTCTGGAAGAAGCTGGTGATGATGGTGCCGGGGAGGGAGGGGAAGAGCAGAAAGATGGAGCAGCAAGCCAGCAATACGAGACGAAGGCGTCGCTGCCATCATACTCTGACCTGGCGGCCTGCCACCCGCCTTCACCCATTTCTTCCTCGTCATCATCGCTTCGAGAGGACGCCTGGCCCTTGGCACATCACCTCCCCCAAAGAAGCCAAAGAAGCGACTCACGGTGGCGGCGGTGCACGAGGCGCACGGGGGGTGCCCCTCCCCAATTGGCGGGCAGGAGGGCGCCGCCATCTTTAGCGTCATCACCGACCTCGCCGGAGTGAGCAGTGCTGGGATTACTAAAGATCCCGAGCACGACACCGCAGGCGGGCACCAGAAGCCCTGGGGACTCCACCAACGGGTTAACAAGCCCCAACAGCTTGCGGCTGGGGCGACTCCTCTTCTATGGGCAACTAGCCCGCATAAAGGGGGCGAGCGCTCCACCATTACGGAGAAGCACAGCGCCTTCCATACTGGAGTCAATACGGCGTACACGGGCACGCAACCGCGAACAACGACCGCCCCCACTACGCCTTCCATGGCCCTGAACCAGACTCACTCCCCGAGCATCATGAACTTTTGGTATCGCCACTCCCGAGCTAGAGCCCGAGGCCTGGCCCTGGTCTCCCCATCTCGACATGGCAAAGAAGGAGGCAAGGAAGAGTATGGAGGAGGTGCGAAGATGAATGCCTTCGCTCCCTCTTGCGCTACCTTATATATGTAGGCTGGACCGGGCGCTGATCCTTCACCCTCCCCAAGTGATCCTTCAAATCCGACCTATCCAAGCCACTGCCAACGGCCGGAACCGCCTACCACTCTCTTGCACCAATCCAAGAGGTTCGGGTCTTTGACAAACCACTCCTTCCTGCACAATGCACATATGATACCTACCCCACATGATGCATGCCACATATGTGGTGGAAGACAGGGGTGTGGTGGGATGAGTGAAATGGCAGTTCCCGCCCCGTGGGATAAAGTCATTCACGGGACATTACAGAGATGGCTCCACCACGCTTGGCATTTGATATGTCTCCAATGTATCTATAATTTTTGATTGTTCCATGCTATTATATTACCCCTGTTGTATGTTTATGGGCTTTATTTTACACATTTATATCATTTTTGGGAGTAACCTACTAACCGGAGGCCCAGCCCTTATTGCAGTTTTTTTGCCTATTTCAGTATTTCGAAGAAAAGGAATATCAAACGGAGTCCAAATGGAATGAAACCTTCGGGAGCGTGATTTTTGGAACGAACGTGATCCAGAGGACTTGGAGTGCAAGTCAAGAAGCAGCCGAGACCTCCACGAGATAGGAGGGCGCGCCCCCTGAGGGAGTCCTGGATTAGGGGGTATCCGGACAGCCGGACTGTGTGCAACTTCCGGACTATTGAAGCATGAAGATACAAGACTCAAGACTTCGGCCCGTGTCCGGATGGGACTCTCCTTTGCATGGGAGGCAAGCTTGGCGATCCGGATATTATATTTCCTTCCTTGTAACCGACTCCATGTAAACCCTAGCTCTCTCCGGTGTCTATATAAGCCGGAGAGGTTGGTCCTTAGAAGGTCGGTCACAATTACATTCATACCATCATAGGCTAGCTTTTAGGGTTTAACCTCGATGATCTCGTGGTAGATCTACTCTTGTACTACCAATATCATCAATATTAATCAAGCAGGAAGTAGGTTTTTACATCCATCGAGAGAGCCCGAACCTGGGTAAACATCTGTGTCCCTTGCTTCCTGTTACCATCAGCCTTGACGCACAGATCGGGACCCCCTACCCGAGATCCGCCGGTTTTGACACCGACATTGGTGCTTTCATTGAGGGTTCCTCTGTGTCGTCGCTGTCAGGCTTGATGGCTCCTTCAATCATCATCAACACTTTTCTTGATTTCAGTGTAACTGCACAAAATGAGATTGGATTTCCTATTCGTGTTGGCAGATTCATATTTTATCATGGTGGTCTCATGAAAGGTCAGTACAGGCCTTCATCCACATGATTGTGAAGTGTGCTTTGAGATGTTGTGCTACTTGTATTGGTACTATTTTAAATAAATGTTGAATTGAAGCTATTGTATTGTTGTCTTTTCCCATTAAGTAGTGAACAAAAATGGGACCAACCGAGACATGATGCTTGTTGCTTTGTTACAACAAACTCTGCATCATCTGCTTTATAAGTAGATGGAAGCACATATTGTTGTTGCGCCCACTCTCCCCAGGAATTGTTTATGCTTTTTGTTAATCTAATGTCGCTGGTAAAATTAAGCAATGCCACTCTCAGAATTAATTAACTACTGAATCTTAGTTCAAAACTGCAACACTTGTTAGGAATGGTACTATCTTGCTTTGTAGTTCTTTCTACATGTTTAACCAAGGTATTGTTAAGATAATGTCTCTGTTAAAATGAATCAGTTGCATTGTTTGAGCAATGGTACTTCTCGGCTTTGTCGTTCTTTATACATGTTGAAACAAGGCATTGTTAAGATCACTGATGGCGAATTGCTACTCTCCTACTTTGTTTCCCATTAAGATAAAGTAGATCAGTAGGTGCTTTTCTTCTGGGAGTACATGTCATCAACTGTTATTTCTCAGTAATTGTTTCCCTTATACCTATTAGTTGAACTGCACAAAAGGAGCCAATGTGTCCAAGGCAAACTGCTGCATTAGTGGGTCCAGTTGGTCGTTCCACTGTGCAGAAAGAAGCAGTCACTGTTTGCACTACATTACAGAAGGAATGACCGAGAAGCTTTACAGAGTATTATTAGACGCTGGTGACATGACTAGTGTGCAGAGAGCATTGGTAATTTAATAACACGTAGAGTGCCCTGGGCAAAAAGTGCCCAAACAAGTACAAGAAGCTACGACAGGACTCCACGATCATAGGTATTACATATTTTGAATGGGAAAAGCTTGTCAAAGTTTAATCATTGATGTTAGCAAGAAGACGTTAGTTTAATATATTGGAATTGGAAAACCTTGTCAAAATTTGCTCCTTGATGTTAGCCAGAAGACATGCATTTGATATTTTTGAGTGGGACGCCCTTGCTGTGAGCAGTGTCGAGTGTTTTTTCCTATTCTCGTGTTTAGTTTAGAAGTAAATAGTTACTCTGCTGAGATATTCCTGTGTTAAGAGTTTGTTCTGAATGTTGTCTATGCAATGCCAGGCCTTGTGTTTGATTGCAAAGTTGAGCTTGGAATGTTGTGGCATGCGGCATCACGAGCTGTTGACCGTGCCTCCTGAGAATAATGCTTCGTATTGTTTTGCATGTCGATCTAATGCCAGTGATTTGCTTGTTAAGAAGATCATCCTATTCTGTTGTTTCCGTGCTTAAGAAGTTCATCGTCTGATGTTTCATTCATAGCCTATACGACAAGTTGGGTAGGTTAGACGTGAAACCATATGATCTTCCGACCAACTCATGATATTAGGCCATGATTGGATCATCGTTTTCCAACCAAAACCACTTGTAAAACTGACGCTTGTAAATAAAACCAGATGGTCTTGGACAAAGGGGCCTGGTTGGTCGATTTCGACTAGTTAAATATCGGAAGTACTTCACACACGATAAAAACGCTGAACGACACTCGGACGATTGCTAATCCAGCCATCAGCTACTGTTTCAGCCTTGCCCACGGATGGCATGATATGCACGTCGTGCATGTATCATCTGGTAATGTCGTCCATATAGCAGTGCTCATAAAATATACACTGGTCCCTCAAATTACACGCGTAACCCGCCGATTTTACTTACAGACCTCGGGCCCTCGGTTTCATTATGCCTGTATTTTACGCGTTGTTTCTGATGACGAGTAAATTACACTTGTATGTTAATATATGTTTGAAATAAACCAGAGCTCCCAACCGCGGCCGTAGCATTTCATGCCGTCTCAGTTTCTTGAAGGTGCTCATAGGTGTCCGATGATCCTGGCTTCCTGAATGAGCAGCGGGCGCTGTATTAGACCGTCTGTAGGGCCCGCGAGGCCCTCTCCGTTGTCCTCCGAGTTGTTGCGCTCGCCGTGGCGCCGATCATTGTTAACATCGTCAACGAACATGAGGATTCAGGAGATGACTTTATTTTCACTAGATGACACTAGGGACCCACTAGGGCCATAGCCGTACGTACGCAAGTGCCTCCTTATTATGTACAACTATATTTTTTTTGCTTTCTCCTGGTTTCCTGACATCACGGTCCCACACCATTGTCAACCTATGTAGTAAATAGAAACAAGAGAATTGCACAAGGTGCGGCCGACAGCTGGGACCAAGCAGCTCCAGCAGTATTTGTGTTTTTGAGGCATGAGCACTGCAGAGTTTTTCTTGGCGATGATTTCGTTGTTGTTCAGAGGAGAGCAGGGTATTAACTGGACGGGCTGTGGCCCATCTAGCCCAAGCCAGATATCCAGCCCAGATACTAATTTTTTCAAGATGAAAATGGCTAGCCTAGCTATACATTTTTTGAGGAATACCCAGGCAAGGTCAACTTGTTATTCTCCGCCCCACTGGGCTGCAAATCTTTCCTAGGAGGGATGCATTAGGCTTAACAGGAAAATGGGCTTTAAAAGTAATAAATGGGATGTAACTAAAAAAACTGGGCAGTAACTATAAAAAAATGCACCAAACACGAAATTAGTTTATAAAATAATATTTATGGATTTTGAAAATCTTAAATTTTCATTGTTACGCGCGCAATGTTTCGTTGGATTTTTACGAATACAAATCTATATTTAATCTGACTAGAAATTTCGGGATAAAAATATTTCGGATCCCATCAAAATGTGGGAAATTTTATTGAATTATGTCTTCAACGGTTGGTTGAAATTATTAATTGTTGTCCTGGCTAGAAAATGGGTTGTACTTTTAACAAACTGTAAATGGGTTGTTGTAAATTCCATTAGAATTCAAAAATGGGTTGTACATTCTTACAAAACGCAAATGGGCTATAAGTTCTCTCCCACACACTTGTGGGCCTACTAAGTGATGCGTCCCCTAAAAAAATAAGTTGACACATGTGCAAGGCTTTGTCAACTTATTATAGTCAACACACGATTCTAGCAGCAGTGGCCGTTGGATGTCTATCCAACGGATGTCGTGCTTCTTCTTCAATCTCGGATATTCTTAGCTTCGGCCGCCCAAAAAATGATTCCTCCCCCTGACATCTAGGGCGCACTGTTTCGGAGGCTGACCTATGGGCCTAGTAAATTGGAGTGTACCAATGGCTTTGTCAACTTAGTCAATATAAACGACTCTAGCTTCAGTGACTGTACGATGTCCATCCAACGGCTGTAGTGCTTCTTCAACCTCTGGTCTTCTTGCTCAAGCCTCCCAAAGCAGCGCCGGTCGTGCCGCCTGCTCCTGTCTCCCGTCGCCGGCTGTGCTGCCGCGGAGGCCTCACCGCCCCCATACTACTCCCACCGCTGGCCAGGCCATCCCTCCACTCACCCACACCCCCTGTTATTCTGCGGCGACGGCAGCCTCACACCACAGCCGAACCAGTGAACCCTCATACTCCTCTCCGCTCGGGCTTCCACTGTTGCGTCTTCCCCGGCTCCGCGTCGTCCCCTTCCTAGGCCTCGCCGTCGTCCACCGCCCTGGTGCTCTAGGCGCGGCGTGGTAAACATGGTCAATGACTGACTTCCATCGGAAGAGTACTGGATGTGGAGAGGCTGACAGTTGGGTCGACGCCGGCCGCAAGGAAGTGCCTCCTTATTACGCGCAAAATAATTATTCCTCTGCCTGACAGTAGGGACCCACCGGACAGGCCACCTTATTTCGCGAAAAAAAACGTTTCCCCCTAGACTGCTGGGACCCACCGGACGGGCCACCGTATTTCGTGAAAAAAACGTTCCCCCCGCTGTCAGCTCGGACCCACCGGAAGTGCCTCCTTATTACGCACAGAAAAATGAATACTCCCCCTGCTAGCTAGGACCCACCTTGATGGGAGGCTGACTTGTGGGCCTACTAAGTTGACGGGGACGGAGGGCTTTGTCAACTTAGTCAATATGAATGATTCTAGCTCCAGTGACCGTACAATGTCCATCCAACGGCCGTAGTGCTTCTTCAACCTCTGGTCTTCTTGCTCCAGCCGCCCAAAGCAGCGCCGGTCGTGCCGACTGTTCCTGCCTCCCATGGCCGGCTATGCTGCCGCGGAGGCCTCACTGCCCCCTACTATTCCCACCGCTAGCCAGGCCCTGCGGCGACGGCAGCCTCACACCGCAGCCGAACGAGTGAACCCTGATACTCCTCTCTGCGTGGGCATCCACTGCCGCGTCTTGCTCGTCTCTGCGTCGTCCCCTTCCTAGGCCTCACCGTCGTCCACCGCCCTGGTGCTCTCGGCGTGGCGTGGTCAAAGTGGTCAAGGAATGACTTCCATCGGACGTGGACTGTACGTGGAGAGGCTGACAGCTGGGTCCACGGCCGCAACAAGGAAGTGCCTCCTTATTGCGCGGAAAATAATGATTCCTCCACCTGACAGCAGGGACCCACTGGACGGGCCACCGTATTTCGCCTAAAAAACACTCCCCCCTGACTGCTGGGACCCACCAGCTACACCTTCGCATTCATGGAAGTGCGTTGGGGCAAAAAAAAACAATTCGCCCCCCTGACTGCTGGGACCCACCAGCTACATCTTCGCACGCAAGGAAGTGCCTGACAGTCGGGACCCACCTGGTCGAAGCATACGTAGCGTTGTCATTCTGGTCGCGAACGTGTATGTACATATATACTGGTCGATGTAGAGGCGCGCACGTGTCGTAGTAGAGGCACGTATGTGTCGTAGTAGAGGCGCGCACGTAGCATGTACACGTACGTACAACGGCCAATGTGCAAGAAAGAAAATACGGCAACGTATGTGTACATACGGGCGGGGTCTCGAACGCCTGCTCGCGCATACGTACGGCCAGGGCTCGTGTACATGGCTGGGTCGGAACGGAGAAACAACATCGTCGTCGTCTTCATGGGGAGGCAACGGAATTCGTCGTGTTCATGGGGAGGCAACGGAATGCGTCGTGTTCATCGGGAGGCAACGGAACGCATGGGAGCCAACCGGCTGGGTCGGAATAGAATGCGTGGTCGTGTTCATCGGGAGGGCTTGGATGGAACAGGCGATGGAAACAAGGCCTGGCGTACCGCAGAACGGAGGAAACGACCTTGTGTTCGACCGGCCACGTTCGAAATGGGGGTCCTGTTGATCCGGAAGGGTGTGGCATACCGCAAAACGAAGGAAACAGAATTGTGTTGGAGCGCTACGGTCGAAACGGGGGTCCTGTTAATCGGGAGGGGTGTGTCGTACCGCAAAACGGACGAAATGGACTTGTGTTGGAGTGCTACGGTTGAAACGGGGGTCCTGTTCATCGGGAGGGGTGTGGCGTACCACAAAACGGGACTCCACGGGATACAGTTCATCTCCATCGTCGACCTCCTCCAGCCTCCACGGGCTACCATCGACCTCCTCCAGCTTCCACGGGCTCCTATTCATCCAGCCTCCACCGCGCGCTACTCCACCGGCTACTGTTCAACCACCCCTCCACGGGCACCCATCCACCGTCTACTGTTCATCCAGCCCTCCACACCACGCGGTCATGTTCATCCAGAGGCAACGCCACCACTCACTGTTCATCCAAACCCCCCTGCAACGCTCACTGTTCATTCAATCGATCGGCTTCAGTTAGCAGCAGTAGTGAAGGAATCGCTCGATCAGGTTCAGTTAACAGCCATCGATCGATCGCTCGGGTTCAGTAACGCGTAGCCTGCAATGCAATCGCTCTGTTCAGTTAGAGCCCAATGCCTTGCTCGGGTTTAGTTAGAGTCAACACCTAGCACACACGTGCGTACGTGTACGAGAGAAATGCGCATCGCTCGGCCCCCAACGGCCCACCATAACCGGGAACTCCACGAATTTTTCCTCGACGTTGCTTCTACCAGGATTTTTTCCGTCATGGACGACCCAAAGAATTTCATGTAGCTGCGTCTCCGGACCACCTAGGATGAAAAGCCCATTTTTTTCATGATTTTTTGTCATAGAAGTAGGAGCCCACCAGATCTATGATGATACCGGGTTTTGTCACAACTATCGTCATAGAAGTGTCATATGTATGACAGAATAAATTTTCATTGTGCCCAAAATGTCAAGGATGTGTCTTTTTTTTTGTAGTGGAACTACCAGATCGAGAACATTGTGTTCGACATGGTCGAGCTTCCTTTGCCATACAATGGGATTCTTGCTGCCCAGCTCAGGCAAAATTCATGGCGGCATCCCACTATGCCTATAACACTCTGAAGATGCCAGGGCCAATGGGCATCATCTCCATCCCGTCGGACAAAAAGGACACAATCATATGCATGGATAAGTTGTACCGAGATGCGGTCGCTGTCGAGGCCGCAGACGCCATAGTTCGTGCCAAGGAAAACAAGAAATGGAAGAAATCTAGTAGGGATACCGGCAAGGCATCCGGGAAGCGCACATCTCCGCGTTGTGTCGTGCCTATTGATGACTTGCTAGAGAGTTCCACTGGCAAGAGATCCAAGGTTGCTGCACCTGCTGTGAAGAAGGTCCCGACGAGGTTGGATGTCGTTGATGGTACGTTCACCATCAGCTCCAACCTTGATAACAAGTAGGAAAGCACGCTCATTGCCTTCATGCGGGCGAATGTCGACGTGTTTGCTTGGCAACCATCTGACATCCCCGGCGTTCCCAGGGAGGTTATCGAGCACCACCTTACTGTCTGTCCTCATGCCCAGCCCGTCAAGCAGAATGTCAGGAAACAAGCTTTGCAGTGGTAGCAGTTCATTGCCGAAGAAATCAAGAAACTTGAAGCTGCTGGTTTGGTCCGAGGAGAGTTGCATCCAACATGGTTGGCAAACCCTGTGGTGGTGGTACGCAAGGCAAATTGGAAATGGAGGCTTGGCATACTCCAGGTACCATCATATATTTATGTCCAAGGAGGACGAGGAGAAGACCGCGTTCATAACCCCATGTGGCACGTACTGCTTTGTACAGAAGCTCTTTGCGTTAAAGAGCACTTCATCCACTTTTGCTAGGGCAGTTCAAATTGGGTTTGAGCCTCAGTTCCACAACAATATTGAAGCTTACATGATGACATTGGTCAAAACCAAGGATAGATCAACACTCATTCAAGACTTGGAGGAGACCTTTACAAACCTTCGCAAGATCAACTTGAAGTTGAATCCTGAGAAGTGTGTGTTTGCCATTCGCTCCGGCAAGATACCGGGCTTATTTGTGTCTCATCGTGGAATAGAAGCCAACCCCGACCAGATCAGAGCGATTGAGCACATTCAAGCACCCAAGACAGTCAAAGACATGAGACGTTTAACTGGATGTGTTGCCGTCCTAAGTAGGTTCATTTCCAAGTCTGTCGAGCGCGCCCTACCGTTATTGAAAATTCTGAAGAAGACAGGGCCCATGAAGTGGACCCCAGAGGCAAAAGTGGTGCTGCATGTCTTAAAAGCCTATCTTTCTTCTGCTGCCACCTTAGTCGCTCCTAAACCACAAGAGTTGTTGCGGCTACACTTAGCGGCAATCAATCAAGTGGTTAGTGCAGCGCTGGTGGCCCAGCATGAAGTAGATGAAGGAGCAACTATAGCCACTGTCCTCCCCGTAGTAGGAATTGACCCATCATAGCAGGATTAGATAAGGATTAGGAAAAAAGAAGAGCAACATGATGAAGAAAACCCCAAGACCACGACAAAGAAGAAAGTGGTGCAGCGACCAGTTTAGTTTGTCAGCTCCCTCTTGTTGGGGGATAGATCAAGGTACTCTGGAGTGCAAAAATTGCTCTTCGGCCTCATCATGGACTGAAGAAAGTTGTGCCATAACTTCCAAGCCCATGAGATCATAGTTGTCACCTGTTTCCCCTTCCAACGTATAGTGAGGAACCTTGAAGCCACCGACAGAATAGTTGAATGAGCACTTGAATTGTCAAGCTTTGGTCTAAAGTATGAAAGTACCTCAACCATTCAGATCAGGGCACTGGCGGATTTCATTTCAGAATGGACACCTACTCCAGATGAAGAGACGCCGGAAACAGTCATCCCCCATAAGGAGGCGCCCCAAGAATGGATAATGTACTTTGATGGTGCTTTGTCATTGCAAGGCGTGGGAGGTGGCATGCTCTTCGTCGCGCCCACCGGACAACACCTCAAGTATGTGGTCCAGATGCACTTTCCCAGGAGAAATATACTAACAATACTGCAGAATATGAAGGGCTCCTTGCCGGGCTCAGGATTGCAATAGAGATGGGAAATGAGAAGTTAGTAATCTATGGGGATTCACAGCTTGTGGTGACACAAGTCAACAAGGATTACCAGAGCCTGTTAATGGAGGCATATGATGAAGAAGTGAGAAGGTTGGAGGAACACTTTGACAGATTGCAAATAGAGCACGTGCCATGTGCGGTAAATAGAACTACTGATTATTTGTCAAAGTGTGCCGCACAAAAGCTCCATCTGTAACCAAGGACCTTCATCCTTCATCTGACTCAGCCATCAGTATCTCTATTGGCGATGGCTAGAAAAAGGAGGAAGCTGGACTCCGGCAAGCCTTTACTGGGTAGAGAAGTTGTCGGGAACAACTCCACTTTGCTTGGTGAGCTGCACTCTTCCGCATGACTACAAGTCTTTGTAATCGAGGTAGGTGCTCCCACGACTGAAGAGGTGTCGTTGGTCCTAGTTGTTGAGCTACAAGCTCCAACTTGGGCATGGAACATCGTCCACTACCTCTAAACTGGAGAACTTCCCGAGTGCAAGAAGAAGCTGAGAGAGTAGCCCGAAGGGCTAGTATGTATCAGTTTGTCGATGACACAGAAGGAGACCCAACGGTGTGAAATTGAAGTGCATTTGCTGGGAAGAAGGAAAGGAACTATTGGCAGAGATACAAAATGGCATGTGTGGCTCCCATATTGGATCAAGAGCCTTGGTTGGAAAAGCTTTCCAGCAAAGTTTGTACTGGCCCACGACCATCAAAGATGCCATTCAGCTAGTCACCAAATGTGAAGCCTGCCTGCTCCACTACAAGAATATTCATCAGCCAGCTCAAGATCTCCAGACTATCCCTTTTTTCATGGACATTTTTAGTCTGGGGGCTCGACATCTTGGGCCCCTTCCCCCGTGCTACCGGGGGATTTGAATTCTTGTACGTCGCAATTGACAAGTTTACAAAGTGGACAGAAGTCAAGCCTGTGAGGAAGGTGACCGCACAATCAGCTATCAAGTTCTTGAAATGATTGTTGTACCATTTCAGAGTACCCGCTAGAGTCATCACTCACAACGGCACCCAATTCACAAGCCGTGCCTTCATACATTACGTTCAAACCCTCAGAAGCAAGGTCTCATTCGCCTCTGTTGCTCGTCCAGGAGCAATGGACAAGCTGAGAGGATGAACAATGAATTGCTACATGGACTCAAGATCGGAACTTTTGATAGGCTGCAAAAATGCGGCAGATGCTGGACCGACAAGCTGTCTATCTTTGATCTCTCCATACGACACCAAATCGAGCTATCGTCCAGACTCCCTTCTCCCTAGTCTATGGGGCAGAAGCAATGATCCCCACGCAACTCATATACGTGTCACCTCGAGTATTTTCTTATGATGAAGTAGAGCAAGAGCAGCATCAGCATGACAATGCCGTGCTCCTTGAGGAGAACCATCTCCGGGCTATTGTGCGTGTTGCACGCTACCAGCAAGCCCTGCGCCACTATCACAGCCGCAGGGTCCATGCCCGGAGCCTTGAGTAAGGCGACATTGTCCTTAGGCATGTTTAGTCTGCCAAGGGTTCAAACAAGTTGACGCCAAAGTGGGAAGGCCCTTACCAGGTAGTACAAGTCACCAGACCTAGCGCAGTCTGTCTGGAGACCGAAGATGGCATGAAAATGCAAATCTCATGGAACATTGAGCCTCTTCACACGTTCTACCCGTAAGGCGCGTCAACCGGGCCATGCCCCGGCAGCCACCCTTTTGTACAAGCCTTACTGATGTGCATATAACCCTTTGTAAAAAGTCAGGCGCAGACCCTGAGCACAGATAATGAAACGAAGCGCTGGCACCCTAAAAACAACATGCATGCGTAATATCGTAGCATACATTTGCCTTGATCATTTAGATGAGGTCATATGCTGCTATGTTTTCCCCTACACTAACTACAAGGCTCTTGCCGCAGACTTCATCCAGGAAAGAAGAAATGGAAAAAAGCTTGCGTATCGATCCTCTACAAGACAAACAGATAAGTTTCTTTTTATCCATACGTGTCGCTGTAAGTACGAAACTTCTGCATAGAGAAACCTTGTCGTCTTCGAAACATTTGTGCTCCCCTACTTTGATCTGAATGTTTATCAGTCGGGAAAGTCATAGTGACACTTGACAGAGAAGGATTGACAAGGGGCCGATTCCTTTCCGTAGTTTTAAGCCCGACAGGTCATGGCCCGCGTCAACTTTGGAAGGCACGGACAAGACAGCTTAACAAGGAAACTTGTTTACTTAAAAGTATAGCAGCCTCCCTCAGCATGGATAGGATACATGCACAAGTAACCAGCAAGACTTGTCTTTTTCAGTAATATGAGGATAAGGAAGTACAAGTCATACAGAGCACAAACATGTATGAAAAAGATAACATATTTGAGATAAAAATTTGGCAAATGCCTACATATTTTAGATTGAAAAAAGATAAGTGCCTTGTAATCCCTTTCTTGTCCCTCTCCTCCTAGGAACTACAGTGGGAGGCAAAGAGGGCAAAAGGAGCACCTGGGAAGAAGCCCAGCCTGATCCCGTCAAGGACCACGAGGCGCGGCCTCACAACATCGGGAGTGGCGAGGCTGCAAAGGCTGAGAGTAGAAGGATCGGCTAGGCGATGCCCTCGACACCACAACCAGGACCAAAGGTTACGCTCGGCAGAAGGCACCAAGAGAGCATGCCGTCCCCGACAATCGTCTGGAAGAAGCTGGTGATGATGGTGCCGGGGAGGGAGGGGAAGAGCAGAAAGATGGAGCAGCAAGCCAGCAATACGAGACGAAGGCGTCGCTGCCATCATACTATGACTTGGTGGCCTGCCACCCGCCTTCACCCATTTCTTCCTCGTCATTATCGCTTCGAGAGGACGCCTGTCCCTTGGCACATCACCTCCCCCAAAGAAGCGACTGACGGTGGCGGCGGTGCCCGAGGCGGACGGGGGGTGCCCCTCCCCAATTGGCGGGCAGGAGGGCGCCGCCATCTTTAGCGTCATCACCGACCTCGCCAGAGTGAGCAGTGCTAGGATTACTAAAGATCCCGAGCACGACACCGCAGGCGGGCACCAGAAGCCCTGGGGACTCCACCAACGGGTTAACAAGCCCCAACAGCTTGCGGCAGGGGCGACTCCTCTTCTACGGGCTGCTAGCCCGCATAAAGGGGGCGAGCGCTCCACCATTACGGAGAAGCACAGCACCTTCCATACCGGAGTCAATACGGCGTACACGGGAACGCCACCGCGAACAACGACCGCCCCCTCTACGCCTTCCACGGCCCTGAACCAGACTCACTCCCCGAGCATCATGAACTTTTGGTATCGCCACTCCCGAGCTAGAGCCCGAGGCCTGGCCCTGGTCATCCCATCTCGACATGGCAAAGAAGGAGGCAAGGAAGAGTAGGGAGGAGGTGCGAAGATGAATGCCTTCACTCCCTCTTGCGCTACCTTATATATGTAGGCTGGACCGGGTGCTGATCCTTCACCCTCCCCAAGGGATCCTTCAAATCCGACCTATCCAAGCCACTGCCAATGGCCGGGACCGCCTACCACTCTCTTGCACCAATCCAAGAGGTTCGGGTCTTTGACAAACCACTCCTTCCTGCACAATGCACATATGATACCTACCCCACATGATGCATGCCACATATGTGGCGGAAGATAGGGGTGTGGTGGGATGAGTGAAATGGCAGTTCCCGCCCCGTGGGATAAAGTCATTCACGGGACATTACAGAGATGGCCCCACCACGCTTGGCATTTGATACGTCTCCAACGTATCTATAATTTTTGATTGTTCCATGCTATTATATTACCCCTGTTGGATGTTTATGGGCTTTATTTTACACATTTATATCATTTTTGGGAGTAACCTACTAACCGGAGGCCCAGCCCTTATTGCTGTTTTTTTGCCTATTTCAGTATTTCGAAGAAAAGGAATATCAAACGGAGTCCAAATGGAATGAAAGCTTCGGGAGCGTGATTTTTGGAACGAACGTGATCCAGAGGACTTGGAGTGCAAGTCAAGAAGCAGCCGAGGCCTCCATGAGATAGGAGGGCGCGCCCCCTGAGGGAGTCCTGGATTAGGTGGTATCCGGACAGCCGGACTGTGTGCAACTTCCGGACTATTGAAGTGTGAAGATACAAGACTCAAGACTTCGGCCCGTGTCCGGATGGGACTCTCCTTTGCATGGGAGGCAAGTTTGGCGATCCGGATATTATATTTCCTTCCTTGTAACCGACTCCATGTAAACCCTAGCTCCCTCCGGTGTCTATATAAGCCGGAGAGGTTGGTCCTTAGAAGGTCGGTCACAATTACATTCATACCATCATAGGCTAGCTTTTAGGGTTTAACCTCTACGATCTCGTGGTAGATCTACTCTTGTACTACCAATATCATCAATATTAATCAAGCAGGAAGTAGGTTTTTACATCCATCGAGAGAGCCCGAACCTGGGTAAACATCTGTGTCCCTTGCTTCCTGTTACCATCAGCCTTGACGCACAGATCGGGACCCCCTACCCGAGATCCGCCGGTTTTGACACCGACATTAGTGATTTCATTGAGGGTTCCTCTGTGTCGTCGCTGTCAGGCTTGATGGCTCCTTCAATCATCATCAACGACGCTGTCTAGGGCGAGGCTTTCCTCCCTGGACAGATCTTCGTGTTCGGCGGCTTCGCGCTGCGGGCCAATTCGCTCGGCCATCTGGAGCAGATCAAAAGCTATACCCCTGGCCATCTAATCAGGTTCGGAAACCTGAACTACACAGCGGATATCCGCGGAGACTTGATCTTCGACGGATTCGGGCCAGCGCCAGAAGCGCCGAACAGTCACGATGAGCACGGCTTGGACCTGCTGTCAGACGTTGCGCGGGATATCACCCCGGCAGAAGCCTCGGATCTGAATCCGGGGCAGGTCACGTTGCCTAAGGACGGAGGGCTGGACCCCGCCCCGCAGGCCATACCCTCGTCGGTGATGGAGCCAAACACATGTCTCACCTCCGAGAGAGCCTGTGACTCCGGACCCCCGGATTCATATCCAGATGTAGGTTCCAGTCCGCGCGCCCCCAAGCCCGCCAATCCTGGCTGAGCTCTGGTGATGGAGTTCACTGCGACGGACGTCTTTCAGCACTCGCCCTTTGGCGACATGCTAGACTTATTGAAGTCTATCTCCTTGTCAGGAGACTCCGGGCCAAACTATATCCGGCTAGAGTGGGAAGCGGACAACGATGGAATTCGTTGCCCACCCACGACCCACTTCATTGCCATGATCGATGATCTAATCGACGTGCTTGACTTTGACTCTGAAGACATCGACGGTATGGACGATGATGTAGGGGAATCCAAGGAACCATCTCTCATAGGGCGGCGGGCGGCGACCTCCTCATACGATGTATATATGGTGGACACTCCAAAGAAAACCAATGGCGGCGACGCAATGGAGAACAACCCCTCAGGGAGCAAAGCAAAGCATGTGCATCATCGGCGCCACTCCAAACCGCGCCACATCAACACCGGCCCCGAAGACGAAAGCAGTCCGGATGGTGCCGTAGACGAATACAACCCTGGGCAGCCTACCCTTAAGCAGGCCGGACCGGTCATAATGAGATACAATGAGAGGGGCAATTATACGCCCCCCTCCGACGACGAGGCAAGCCTCAGCAATGATGAGTTCGGTGTACCTACAGACGCAGTGGAGCAAGTTCGCTTCAAGGGACGGCTCATGGCCACGGCAAGGAGCTTGCCAAGGAAGCAAGAGCATCTTAAAGCTGACCAAGATGTGCTAGCGGAAAGGTGGACCAAGGTACTGGCCACCAAAAATACGAGCTCGATAGCCCCGGCAAAGGGCACACATGGCACAACTGGCTACCTCAACTCGAGCAGGAAAACCATGGGCACGCACCCAAATGCCCACACATCACTACGGTCCAAGACAGAAAGAAGCATATGCAAAGAGGCACCCTCAAGCCTCGGCGCAACGACAACAAACGCCAGGTCAAGGAAACGGGTGCCAGGTCCAATAAATACCAGTCTGGTCAACGAACAAAGAGCATCTCAAACCTATTCGTCCTGAGCCACATGCTTGATCAACCATGTGAAATTCACGGTACTCCTAGAAGGACCGCAAAGGATACCAACAGAGAATGCAGGATCCTCGAAACAAATCGGCTGGTCGCACGCTGGAAGCAATAAGGGAAGACGTCTCGTCAAGAGCCCCACGCTCCAGAGCAGAACAGTACTGCCGATCGCCAAGGATCACATAAACCACAGCAAGTCAATTGCAATGCCTCTAGACCTAGTAGTCTGGGGGCTACATAACACACAAAGCCCACAAGGGTATGACGCCACGAACAACATCTCCTAAAAGATGTACGGTGCAAAGGACAAGTTTTCTTGGCTCACCTCTTTAACGGTTGCCTTCGGATAAACGAAAAATGCTACGCCAAAGAATAAATCTTCAGCACCTTCCCACCATGCGGAAGTTTACCGTATGCTAACGGGAAAAACCACGCCGACTAGATTCCACGTGGTAAATTATTCAGACCAACTATCTGGACAACCATCGCGGAGTCCGCACTACCTCACGGTCTAACGGCTGGGCACACCAGGGCCCGATTAGGGACCCCGGGACCAACAACAAGAGGACACCCAGCTGCCTTCAAGCATTTCGCATTTGCAAACTAATGATTGATGCAGAACAGGACTAGCGGCATGGAATTAGCCCGGACACACAAAGGAAGGAACATGCAGGTAGAAGGCGGTTCGGATTCATCCTTGATCCACTCACAAACTCCTCCAGTCCGGCCCCAACAGGTTCCACCAAATAACACCTCTTTCCATACATCATACTCATATGCATAGACATATCATCCTACTACAATGTGTAGACCTACATAGCAATCACCACCTATCGTCTATCGCCGACGCCTTTTTGCCGAAAATGACAGTCACGCTTTGCGTTCGCCTGGTTGCACCAGGGGCTTCGCAGTACGACAACAAAGTCTGACCAACTTTTCGGTCGCTCGGCACCCCAAACTTATAGCACTATATGCATCTGCTCCGAATCATGTCTTGGGTCATTGGTTGGGTTTGCCCGGCTCCCATGTTTTGGTACCTTACGTTCCATTCTATCGGCTAAGGTAGCGCTGAGAGAACTACTGCGATTGTGTCCCAGTTCAGCCGGACGAGCACCTCAGTAGAGAAAGCCGAAAACCGACTGTCATGATGAAGCGAGAGTCGGTCCGCTGTTCGAAAGGTTATAAAATCCCTAAAGATTTATTCCGCACAATGCCATTATAAATGCTGAGTGCGACGGATCGGTCTTCTGACCAGGCACCAATAGAGCCCCTAGCTCGGCCTTCCGAACACTAAGGGCTGCGCCGACCATACTCGAATTCCTATGGCTAAGTGAGAGTAATAAAGCCTTATAGTCCGATTGCCTGGTTCATGGAAAGACACATCTCCTTAAAAGGACCCAACTATGGGATAAAGAGCATTCAGATATATCCCGAACACCCCCGTATCCTTTTTACGAGGGGGCAGAAGCCGACGACTGGCCAACTCCCAGAATTTGCATACAATAAATAGCCGCACAGGAAGAACCTATGTTCAAATAAAACAGGCTATATATAATAAACATGCCATTATCCCATATTACAACAAGCGGCCCAGATGCCCTCAGGGAAATATGATGTCTTTAGCACACTTGTCTTCCACAAGGCGGGCCCCTTTCGTCACACCTTCATAATACAGCTCAGGCTTGCGGTGCTCCATACCCTCCAGTGGCTCCTCAGTGATCAGCTTTTCTACGTCAAGACTCCCCCAATGAAGTTTTGCATGGGCAAACGCCATATGCGCGCCTTCTATGCAGACTGATCGCTTGATAGCATCAAGCCGTGGACAAGCGCCCACAATCCGCTTGGTGCGAAGTAGCTTCTCGGAATCGGCTCCGCAGGACACAGCCGTTCAATTAAGTCCTTCATGGCTAGTTCGGTCGCCTACTGCAGTTTGACCAGCTCTTGCATCTGATCGATAAATGGCACCGGATAGTTCGACGCTAGATACTGCGACCAGAAATCCCTCTCCGCAGTCTTCATCTCCTCGGTGCGGTAGAATTTAGCGGCATCTGATATGCTGCGAGGAAGATCCGCAAAAGCCCCTGGAAAAATAAGAATTCAGCTTGCCGCTTGGATTCATCACATTCTAACATATACACCTCGGGCTTCTTCCCGAGCACCTGCATCCTCGAGAGCTTGGTCAAGCTTGGATTCTTTGCTCTCTAGACTCTGCTCCAAGCCCTCGCTTGGATTCTTTGCAGTAGCCAAAGCTTTCTTTAGTGCCTCGTATTCGGCACCCGCTCCTAGATCACACAATACTAAAACTTTTTATTCTGCACAACCATTCGTTCGTGCCAACTCCAAGACAAATGTTTTCAACATACCTTGCTTGTCTTCCAGTTGCTTTCTCAACCGGCCGAGTTCTTCCTCCGCCCGTTCAAGGCTCTGCTTTAGTTCAGACACTTCCGCATTGAAAGCGGACGTCCTCTCTACGAATGCCTGTTTTCACACCAAAGGGTATATGTTATGGGCTCCTGCGAAGGCAGGGGGTCTGATCCCTTGCCCGGCTCTGTCTCCTTCCTTGGACAGTGCATCAGGGGCTACTACTCATATTATGACAAATTCCTCAAGGGTTTCCTAGGAAACATACCTGAAAAGCCTTTATAAGGCTAAGGCAGGACGTGTTCAGCCCGCTCTTGGCGGACTGAATCCTTTCAACCACCTCGCCCATAAGGGCCCAATGCTCATCAACAATGGACGCGTTCTTCAACGCTGTCGATAGACCGCCAGGCAGCTCTACTTGAACAGAGGACACCGGCAGCATAGGCAGTCCCCCCGCCACCAGGGGTGGCTGCTCGCTTGATCCTGGTACCCAAGAGGTCCCGGGTGCCGTATCCATCCCCGTGTGTTCGGTACCAGGGATATGTCCTCCCTGGTCAGGGTCATGTCGAGATGACACCTCAGTGTCATGCCTAGACTTGGGGGAAGGGGCCCGCGGAGGCGTCTCGCTCGCCAAAGCGTTCGAGTCTAGTGAATCCTCCGACGAGGACTGGCTGGTGCAGGATCTTGCCGGACTGTGCAATATATAGGCAACAGTCAAAACTACTACACCCAAAAAACAATCCCGGACGCATATGCATCTTCGGATACTTACGACTTCTCCAGGGGCTGGGCCCTGGGATCCCACTCCGGGCTGCTATCGGCAGCCGTGGGGGATGCCCCTGGGAGGGAATTTCCCCCCTCTTGGGCGATCCGGCCTCCAGAGAGGTGGAGGCCGTCCTCTTCCTCCCACAGCCAGAGTGAGGCTCATACTCCTCTGCTTCCTCTTCCTCGCCCTCGGACGAAGGACCGTCGCTGGAGTCTTCAGATCTGGCGTCCGAAGCCTCGCGACGGCAAGGCCACACCGGGTCTTCTTGACCTTCTTGGAGGCCTCTTTCTTTGGCGCCTTGTAAGGTGCGGGGACCAACATCTTCGTCAGAAGAGGTCCGGCCGGTTCCTCCAGCAGGGGGGCTGGACAATGTATCCGCTCCACCTTCTTTATCCATCCCTGAGGTCGCAATGAAACACGATTAAGGTGTCTCCCGCATAACATGCCAGCTGAGGCATGAATAGACGAAGTGTGGCTGTGACTTACCGAGCTTGGAGAATGGGATGATTGATACCGACGGTCCTCGGTGGGGCCCGGCCACGATTTGCCGGACTTAAAGAGCACCTTCCAGATATCCTTGTGGGAGGAATCATAAAGCTCCCGAAGGGTTTGGTGCTCAGCCGGGTCGAATTCTCCCATAGGGTACCAGCTCGACGTTGACAAGGGAGAACCAGGCGAACTAGCATCACCTGGAGTACGTCGACGAGTTTGACGTCCCTATCGACCACACCCTAGATGCGCGTTTGGAGCAGTAACAGTTCGTCGGACGAGCACCAGTTCGGGCCCTTCTCGGGCCAGGACGTGAGCTGAAGTGGAGCTCCGGATCTGAACTCTGGAGCTGCCGCCCACTTCTTGCCGCGTGGTTCGGTGATATAGAACCACTGCTGCTGCCACTCCTTGACGGGGTGGTTGAAAGCGCCTTTCGGCCTGACGGCCTTGGGCATCTTGCTTACCATGGCACCGCCACACTCGGCGCATTCGCCACTCACCACCTTGGGCTTCACATTGAAGATCTTCAGCCATAGGCCGAAGTGAGGTGGGATCCGGAGAAAAGCCTCGCACACGATGATGAACGTCGAGATGTTGAGGAAGGAGTTGGGGGAAAGATCGTGAAAATCGATCCCGTAGCAATACATGACTCCCCGAATGAACGGATGAAGAGGAAACCCGAGCCCATGGACGAAATGGGGAAGGAACACGACTCTCTCATGAGATTCTGGAGTAGGGACGACCTGTCCCGCCGGGGGAAGACGGTGACCGATCTTTTGGGCCAGATACTCGGCTCCCCGGAGCTTCTTGATGTCCTTCTCCTGGACATTTGAGGCCATCCATCTACCTCCTGCTCCGGATCCGGACATCTTCCGGAAACTTCCCTTCAACGGGGAAGAAGAGTGCTTGGGCGTTAGGGCTCGCATAGAGGGGAATGAGATAGCAGAAGGAGAAGGCGTGGGTAAAATAGAAAGGAACCTGGCCTCCTTATAAAGGCGATAGTCCCCACTTGCCTGGTGGAACCCGTCTGCCTCCCACTCGCCACGGTTAGCGGCACGGTTAGATTACCCATACCCGTGTTGATGAGAATCCCGTGATGAGGGGACATGATCTCTGCTTTGACGAGACGTGTCAAAGAAACTACCTCGCAATACGCGCTATAGCTAGTTGTGGGAAAATAGATCAAATAATGATCTGACCGTAATAACATATCACGTCATCAGGAAAAATTGTCGGCAGATGGCCTGTGTGAAATGTCATTTTCTCTACAGTGGTATGCGAAGATCATTTTTCAGATCCGGACACGATTTGAGTGTTTGATAATTGCTTTGGAGTATTCGGAGAAGGAACCCTCCTTGCAATGCCGAAGACAATACTGCACGCCGGACTCATCGTCATTGAAGCCTGGTTCAGGGGCTACTGAGGGAGTCCTAGATTAGGGGGTATCCAAACAGCCGGACTGTGTGCAACGTCCGGACTATTGAAGCGTGAAGATACAAGACTCAAGACTTTGGCCCGTGACCGGATGTGACTCTCCTTTGAGTGGGAGGCAAGCTTGGCGATCCGGATATTATATTTCCTTCCTTGTAACCGATTCCATGTAAACCCTAGCTCTCTCCAGTGTCTATATAAGCCGGAGAGGTTGGTTCTTAGAAGGCCGATCGCAAGTACATTCATACCATCATAGGCTAGCTTTTAGGGTTTAGCCTCTACGATCTCCTGGTAGATCTACTCTTGTACTACCAATATCATCAATATTAATCAAGCAGGAAGTAGGGTTTTACCTCCATCGAGAAGGCCCGAACCTGGGTAAACATCTGTGTCCCTTGCTTCTTGTTACCATCAGCCTTGATGCACATTTAGGGACCCCCTACCCGAGATCCACCGGTTTTGACACCGACACCCCCCCTATAGGGCGCGCCCCCTATCTCCTGGGCCCCTCGGGCATCCACCGACGTAATTCTTCCTCCTATATAAGCCTACGTACCCCGAAAACATCCAGGGAGCCAACGAAACACAATTTCGACCGCTGTAACCTTCTGTATCTGCGAGATCTCATCTTGGCGCCTTCGCCGGCACTCTGCTGGAGGGGGAATCGACCGCGGAGGGCTTCTACATCAACATCCTTGCCCCTCCGATGTGTTGTGAGTAGTTTACCACAGACCTATGGGTCCATAGTTATTAGCTAGATGGCTTCTTCTCTCTTTTTGGATCTCAATACAATGTTCTCCCCCTCTCTTGTGGAGATCTATTCGATGTAAACTCTTTTTGCGGTGTGTTTGTCGAGATCCGATGAATTGTGGGTTTATGATCAAGTTTATCTATGAATAATATTTGAATCTTCTCTGAATTCTTTTATGTATGTTTGAGTTATCTTTCCAAGTCTCTTCGAATTATCAGTTTGGTTTGACCTACTAGATTGATCTTTCTTGACATGGGAGAAGTGCTTAGCTTTGTGTTCAATCTTGCGTTGTCCATACCCAGTGACAGAAAGTGTTGCAAGGCATGTATTGTATTGTTGCATCGAGGATAACATGATGGGGTTTATATCATATTGCTTGAGTTTATCCCTCTACATCATGTAATCTTGCTTAATGCGTTACTCTGTTCTTATGAACTTAATACTGTAGATGCAGGCAGGAGTCGGTCGATGTGTGGAGTAATAGTAGTAGATGCAGGCAGGAGTCGGTCTACATGTTGCGGACGTGATGCTTATATACATCATCATGCCTAGATAATCTCATAATCATTCGCTTTTCTATCAATTGCTCGACAGTAATTTGTTCACCCACCGTAATACTTATGCTATCTTGAGAGAAGCCACTAGTGAAACCTCTGGCCCCCGGGTCTATCTCTTATCATATTTGCTTCCAATCTACTTTTATTTGCATCTTTACTTTTTGCATGTATATTATAAAATACCAAAAATATATTTAAATTATTTTACTATCTTTATTAGATCTCACTTTCGCAAGTGGCCGTGAAGGGATTGACAACCCCTTTATTGCATTGGTTGCGAGTTCTTTGTTTGTTTGTGTAGGTGCGTGGGACTTTTGAGGAGCCTCCAACTGGATTGATACCTTGGTTCTCAAAAACTGAGGGAAATATTTACACTACTATTGCTGCATCACCCTTTCCTCTTCAAGGAAAACCAACACAAGCTCAAGACGTAGCAAGAAGGATTTCTGGCGCCGTTGCCGGAGAGGCTTCCACCAAGTCAAGTCAAGATTCGACCTCCCGCCAACGTGTGATTTCTGGCGCCGTTGCCGGGGAGGTCTTCGCTCAAGTCAAGACATACCAAGTACCCGTCACAAACCCATCTCCCTCGCATTTACATTATTTGCCATTTGCCTCTCGTTTTCCCCTCCCCCACTTCAACCTTGCCGTTTTATTCGCCCTCTCTTTCCCAATCTCCTCCTCTCTTTTTTGCTTGCCTTTTTCTGTTTGCTTGTGTGTTGGATTACTTGTTTCCATGGCGCAAGATAATACCAAATTGTGTGATTTCTCGAATACCAATAATAATGATTTCCTTAGTACTCCGATTGCTCCTCTTAATGATGTTGAGTCTTGTGAAATCAATACTGCTTTGCTGAATCTTGTTATGAAAAATCAATTTGCCGGCCTTCCTAGCGAAGATGTCGCGACTCATCTAAACAACTTTGTTGATTTGTGCAATATGCAAAAGAAGAAAGATACGGATAATGATATTGTTAAATTGAAGTTATTTCCGTTTTCACTTAGAGATCGTGCTAAAGTTTGGTTTTCGTCTTTGCCCAAAAATAGTATTGATTCTTGGAACAAGTGCAAAGATGCTTTTATCTCTATGTATTTTCCTCCCGCTAAGATTATCACTCTTAGGAACGATATTATGAATTTTAAACAACTTGATCATGAGCATGTTGCCCAATCTTGGGAAAGAATTAAATTGATGCTTCGCAATTGCCCCACTCATGGTTTGAATTTATGGATGATCATACAAATTTTTATGCCGGTTTGAACTTTCCTTCTAGAAATCTCTTAGACTCGGCCGCAGGAGGTACGTTTATGGAAATCACGTTAGGAGATGCTACAAAACTTCTTGATAATATTATGGCTAATTATTCTCAATGGCACACCGAAAGATCTTCTAGTAAAAAAGTGCATGCTATAGAAGAAATCAATGTTTTGAGTGGAAAGTTGGATGAACTTATGAAGTTGTTTGCTACTAAAAATACTCCTCTTGATCCCAATGATATGCCTTTGTCTACTTTGACTGAGACTAATAATGAATCTATGGATGTGAATTTTGTTGGTAGGAATAGTTTTGGAAACAATGCTTATAGATGAAACTTTAATGCTAATTTAATAAGATGCCCTCTGATTTTGAGAATAGTTTTGGAAATAATTATGGAAACAATGAATAGTTTTGGAAATAATTATGGAAATTCCTACAATAATTCTTATGGTAATTTTAATAAGATGCCCTCTGATTTTGAGAATAGTGTGAAAGAATTTATGATTTCTCAAAAGAATTTTAATGCTTTGCTTGAATAAAAATTGCTCAAAGTTGATGATTTGGCTAGGAACGTTGATAATATTTCGCTTGATGTTGATTCTCTTAAACTTATATCTTCTCCTCCTAAGCATGATATCAATGAGTCTCTCAACACAATGAGAATTTCTATTGACGAGTGCAAGGAAAGAACCGCTAGATTGCGTGCTAACAAAGATAGCTTTGTAAAGGCGTGTTCTTCTAGTTTCCATGAAAATAATGATGAGGATCTTAAAGTTATTGATGCGTCTCCTATTATATCTATGTTTTGCAATATGAATCTTGATAATTATGGGACTGATGATGAGTCAACTTTACCTAGAAGGCATCGCAAAATTCAGAATTTCTAGATCTTGATGCTAAATTTGGTAAAAGTGGGATTGGAGAGGTCACAACTTTAAATAGCATTGAACCCACTATCTCGGATTTCAAGGAATTTGATTATGATAATTGTTCTTTAGAAGGTTGTATTTCCTTGTTGCAATCCGTTGTTAATTCTCCTCATGCTTATAGTCAAAAGAAAGCTTTTACCAAACATATCGTTGATGCCTTGATGCCATCTTATGATGAAAAACTTAATTTGGAAGTTTCTATACCTAGAAAACTTAATGATGAGTGGGAACCTACTATAAAGATTAGAATTAAAGATCATGATTGCTTTGCTTTGTGTGATTTGGGTGCTAGGGTTTCCACGATTCCGAAAACTTTATGTGATATTCTAGGTTTCCATGATCTTGATGATTGCTCTTTAAATTTGCACCTTGCGGATTCCACCATTAAAAAGCCAATGGGAAGGATCAATGATGTTCTCATTGTTGCAAATAAAAATTTGGTTCCCGTGGATTTTATCGTTCTTGATATAGATTGCAATCTTTCTTGCCCTATTATTCTTGGTAGACCTTTCCTTAGAACGATTAGCGCGATTATTGATATGAAGGAAGGGAATATCAGATTCCAATTTCCATTAAGGAAAGGCATGGAGCACTTTCCAAGAAATAAAGTTAAATTACCTTATGAATCTATCATCCGGGCTACTTATGAATTTAGTGCCAAAGATGGCACTCGTTAGATCTATCTTCGCTTTTATGCCTAGCTAGGGGCGGTAATCGATAGCGCTAGTTGTGAGGCAATCCAATTTTCTTTGTGTTTTTTGTTTTTGTTCCTGTTTAGTAATAAATATTGCATCTACCTTCTGTTTAGATGTGTTTTTATCTTTTAAATAGTGTTTGTGCCAAGTAGAACCTATAGGATAACCTATGATGATAGTTGATTTGATTCTGTTGAAAAATAGAAACTTTGCATGCACGAATTTAGTTTTGTTAAACCACAAAAACGTGATTTTGCATTTATTATTTTTAATTCTGATCAATATAGAAATCTTCCAGGACTTCCTATTTTTGTAGGATTTTTAGAGTTCCAGAAGTTTTCGTTAGTTACAGATTGCTACATACTGTTCTGTTTTTGACAGATTCTGTTTTTCATGTGTTGTTTGCTTATTTCGATGCATCAATGGCTAGTAAATTAGTTTAAAAACCATAGAGAAGTTGGATTACAGTAGGTTTAACACCAAAATAAATAAAGAATGAGTTCGTTACAGTACCTTATGTGGTCGTTTTGTTTTCTTTCACTAACGGGGCTTATAACATTTCCTGTTGAGTTTTGTGTTGTGAAGTTTTCAAGTTTTGGGTAATGCTTTTATGGACTCTGGAATAAGGAGTGGCAAGAGCCTAAGCTTGGGGATGCCCATGGTAACCCAAGATATTCAAGGATAGCCAAAAGCCTAAGCTTGGGGATGCCCCGGGAAGGCATCCCCTCTTTCGTCTTCGTTCATTGGTAACTTTACTTGGAGCTATATTTTTATTCACCACATGATATGTGTTTTTCTTGGAGCATCGTGTATTATATTAGTCTTTGATTTTTAGTGTACCATAATCATACTTGTTGTACACACCTTTTGGGAGAAGCCTACTTGATTAGAATTTGGTAGAATACTTTATGTGCTTCACTTATATCTTTTGAGCTTGATAGTTTTTGCTCTAGTGCTTCACTTATATCTTCTAGAGCACGACTGGTGACTTATTTTTGTAGAAATTGCTAGTCTCTCACATTTCACTTATATCTTTTTGAGAGTCTTTTAGAACAGCATGGTATTTGCTATGGTTATAAAATTGGTCCTAGAACGGTAGGCATCCAAGTTGGGTATAATAAAAACTATCATAGGAAGTGAATTGGATGTTATGATCAATTTGATACTTGATAATTGTTTTGAGATAGGGAGGTAGTGATATTAAAGTCATGCTAGTTGGGTGATTATGAATTTTAAAAATTCTTGTGTTGAAGTTAACAGGTCCCGTAGCATGCACGTATGGTTAAAGTTGTGTAACAAATTTAAAACATGAAGTGTACCTGGCTTGTGCATCCTTATGAGTGGCGGTCGGGGACGAGCGATGGTATTTTCCTACCAATCTATCCCCCAAGGAGCATGCGTGTAGTACTTGATTTTTGATGACTTCTAAATTTTTGCAATAAGTATATGAGTTCTTTTGAGTAATGTTGAGTCCATGGATTATATCCACTTTTACCTTTCCGCCTTTGCTAGCCTCTTCGGTGCCATGCATTGCCCCTTCTCACCTTGAGAGTTGGTGCAAACTTCGCTGGGGCATCCAAACCCCGTGATATGATATGGTCTATCACACATAAACCTCCTTATATCTTCCTCAAAACAGCCACCATACCTACCTATTATGGCGTTTCCATAGCCATTCTGAGATATATTGCCATGCAACTTTCCACCGTTCCGTTCATCATCATCATGACATACTTTACTTTTGTCATATTGCCATTGCATGATCACGTAGTTGACATCGTATTTGTGGCAAAGCCACCATGCATTATTCTTCATACATGTCACTCTTGATTCATTGCACCATCCCAGTACACTGCCGGAGGCATTCATATAGAGTCATATATTGTTCTAGTTTCGAGTTGTAATTCATATGTTGTAATCAATGAAAGTGTGATGATCATCATATTAGAGTGTTGCCCAAAGAAAAAAAAAAGAAAAAAAAAAGAAAGGCCAAAAGAAAAAAAAGAAAGGCCCAAAAAAAAAGAAAAAAAGGGCAATGTTACTATCTATTTTTCCACACTCGTGCTTCAAAGTAGCACCTTGTTCTTCATGTAGTGAGTCTCATATATTGTGCTTCAAAGTAGCACCATGTTTTTCATATAGTGAGTCTCATAAGTTATCTTTTTCATACTAGCGGGAATTTTTCATTATAGAACTTGGCTTGTATATTCCTACGATGGGCTTCCTCAAATGCCCTAGGTCTTCGTGAGCAAGTAAGTTGGATGCACACCCACTAGTTTTCTTTTGTTGAGCATTCATTTATAGCTCTAGTGCATCCGTTGCATGACAATCCCTACTCCTCATGTTGACATCAATTGATGGGCATCTCCATAGCCCGTTGATTATCCTCGTCAATGTGAGACTTTCTCCTTTTTTGTCTTCTCCACACAATCCCCATCATCATATTCTATTCCACCTATAGTGCTATATCCATGGCTCACGGCCATGTATTGCGTGAAGGTTGAAAAAGTTTGAGATTATTTAAATATGAAACAATTGCTTGGCTTGTCATCGGGGGTATAGAAGTTGGGAACATCTTTGTGTGACGAAAACGAAGCATAGCCTAACTATATGATTTTGTAGGGATGAACTTTCTTTTGCCATGTTATTTTGAGAAGACATTATTACTTTGATTAGTATGCTTGAAGTGTTACTATTTATTTTATCAATATGAACTTTATTTTGAATCATTTGGATCTGAACATTCATGCCACAATAAAGAAAATTACATTGAGAATTATGCTAGGTAGAATTCCACATCAAAAATTCTTTTTTCTCATTTACCTACTCGAGGACGAGCAGGAATTAAGCTTGGGGATGCTTGATACGTCTCCAACGTATCTATAATTTTTGATTGTTCCATGCTATTATATTACCCCTTTTGGATGTCTATGGGCTTTATTTTACACATTTATGTCATTTTTGGGACTAACCTACTAACCGGAGGCCCAGCCCGTATTGTTGTTTTTTTGCCTATTTCAGTATTTCGAAGAAAAGGAATATCAAACGGAGTCCAAACAGAATGAAACCTTCGGAGCATGATTTTTGGAACGAACATGATCCAGAGGACTTGGAGTGCAAGTCAAGAAGCAGCCGAGG
This sequence comes from Triticum aestivum, assembly GCF_018294505.1. Taxonomy (NCBI): domain Eukaryota; kingdom Viridiplantae; phylum Streptophyta; class Magnoliopsida; order Poales; family Poaceae; genus Triticum; species Triticum aestivum. Next base: position 324,141,435 of record NC_057801.1, on the reverse strand, counting down.
CCTCCACGAGATAGAAGGGCGCGCCCCCCTATAGGGCGTGCCCCGTGTCTCGTGGGCCCCTCGGGCATCCATCGACGTACTTCTTCCTCCTATATAAGCCTACATACCCCGAAAACATCCAGGGAGCCGACGAAACATAATTTCCACTGCCGTAACCTTCTGTATCTGTGAGATCTCATTTTGGAGCCTTCGCTGGCACTCTGCCGGAGGGGGAAGCGACCACGGAGGGCTTCTACATCAACATCCTTGCCCCTACGATGAGTTGTGAGTAGTTTACCACACACCTACGGGTCCATAGTTATTAGCTAGATGGCTTCTTCTCTCTTTTTGGATCTCAATACAATGTTCTCCCCCTCTCTTATGGAGATATATTCGATGTAAACTCTTTTTGCGGTGTGTTTGTCGAGATCTGAAGAATTGTGGATTTATGATCAAGTTTATCTATGAATAATATTTGGATCTTCTCTGAATTCTTTTATGTATGATTGAGTTATCTTTGCAAGTCTCTTCGAATTATCAGTTTGGATTGGCCTACTAGATTGATCTTTCTTGCCATGGGAGAAGTGCTTAGCTTTGGGTTCAATCTTGCGGTGTCCTTACCCAGTGACAGAAAGGGTTGCAAGGCACGTATTGTATTGTTTCCATCGAGGATAACAATATGGGGTTTATATCATATTGCTCGAGTTTATCCCTCTACATCATGTCATCTTGCTTAATGCGTTACTGTAACGCCCCGAGACCGACGCTCCAGAAGACTTCCAGCTACTCCGAGTTTCGTTGTGTGATTTTGTTTTGTTCGTGCATTCATCTCTGCATCATTTGCATTGCATCATGCCATCATGTCATTTTTAAAAAAAAAAACTCAACTAAATAAATTGCATAGATCTTTTGATCTATTTAAACCGAGGGAACTCACATGGTGACTTCTCTTTATAACATACCCTCCCGATATTTAGGGAGCTATATTATAAAATATTCCATTGTTGCGGAAATCACCATAACATACTTGCAAATAATTCTCCATGCCTTTGTTATCTCACTTCTTGGTCTCCAACCTTGCCCATAAATTATTTCATCATTTTCCGGAGCTCCACCAAAAATCCGAACATTTTTGGACCTTCCTTTTATCAAGTCCTAGTTCAAACCCATTTGAATTAAATTCAAATGTGTTTGAATTTAAATCTTTCAATCATGCCTCTTTCTATTTTTCTTGGAACGAGCATATTTTTGCGAGTCCGGGAAAATTATCCCCATGCGCAAATCTTTCCCCTAACCTCTCTTTCTTTTCTTCCCTTTCCTTTCTTTTTCTCTGTTTTAAGGAGATAAGGGATTAGCCAGAGGGAGGGATGCAGCCAGCCCAACAGCCTTGCAGCCCAGCAACCAGGCCGGCCCATTTGCATCATGGCCCAGCCGTGCCCCTCCTAACCCTAGCCCGACCGGTCCAAACATCCCCTGCCCCATCCCATCTCCTCCTCGTCCTCCCTCAGCGCCGCACTCGATCCCCATCGCGCGCATGCTCGCATCGCCAGGGAGAGCCCCGCTCCTCCCGATCCACCTCGCGCGATCCCCTCTCCGTTTCCCCTCGCCGCCTCCTCCCTCCACCGGCGCCATCCGTCCCCATCGCCCGAGCGCTCAAGGGGAGCCGCTCCTTGAGCTCGTCGCCACTGCCTCCTCCCTCCGCTGAGCTCCGTTGCCTCTGCGCGCGAGCGCCGTGCTCGACCTCCTCCTCACCGCCCCTGGAACCGCACCGCCTCGGCCTCGCCGCCGGCAGCAGCTTCTGCTACTGCATCCTCTCGCCGACGCCGCTCCGTGCACCTCGTGCTCCGTCGCCCGCCTCCCCTACGACCTGGGCGTTCATCCCCGTCTTCCCGGCCTCGTCCGTGCCCCCTAGTTGCCTCTGTCCGCTTCGAGCAGCAGCAGCTCGTCGCTCAGCGCCATGGCCACTCGCGCCTCAAGCTCCTGCGGCAGCCTCACCTTCCTGCGCCACTTTGCCTTGGTCTTTTGACCCCAAGCCACCTCCTCGCATCGCGGTCTTCATCCTCGCTTGGACACCGAGATCCCCTTCGTTTTGCCAAGACTCGGCAACCAGGGAAGCCCTAGGACGCCTTCGCGGATTTCGCCAAGTACATCTACGGACGCAACGGACGTCTACAAAACGTGTACGACTACGTGGGCTTAAAAGTACCCTTCGGATGCGCCAAGTTCATCTACACGGTGACGCGTCAAGTACCCCTACCGCGTCTACGGGATCTCCAAGAACGCGTACCTCGACGACCCGCCAAGTACCCCTTCGGATCGTCAAGTTCCTCTCCGAACGTGTACCACGACTTCCACTACGTCGTGTACGACTACTTCCCACGACGACCCGTGAACGTCTACGAGATGTACCACTACCGTCGACCCGTGAACGTCTACTTCCCTCTACGAACTCGATCCGCCCGAAACGCACGCTTCGAAGGTATAACACCGAGACGATGTTCGTGGACCGAATGCATGTTGTACGAGATGCCCGTTTTTGCATCGTGTCCGTTTGTCACTCGTTTCCTTGCCACTATCCCGTGGGAACCCGGTAGACGGGATCACCCCACCATCTTCTGCATGTTTCGCACATCCGCACACTTGCTCTTTTGCACCGGTATCTCAATGAGTTATCAGATCATCGGAATGTTGCTGTGGCACCATTTTCGTTATCGTTGCCGTGGCACCATTTTCGTTATCGTTGCCGTGGCACCCCTTTCGTTCCGCCATGGTGACCAAATGCTCCTTAACATGCTTATGTCAACATTTTCATAAAAAATGCATAAAACTTGCATATGTCATCCGCATCATGATAATAACAATTAAAATGCTTAAAATTGGTGTTGCTTTAAATTGCTAAATGCATATGGGGATTTACCGGATTTGTTGTTTTTATATCCGGCCCCATTTAAATTGTTTAGATGGTATTGTTAGTTTAATTATGCCTCACCTCTTGCCATGTTTAACAACAGTTAATATTGTTGGATAGCATAACCGAGAGAGAACTAAATAATTGATGTGGTGTTTCGTCAATATGCAACGCCGTTGCATATTGAGCTCCACTTAATTTGTAGATAGTTTGTTGCATTTTGCCATGCCATGCCTCATTAAACCGGACATGCATCATACTTGTTTGTGCATCATGACTTGTTTATGCTTGTGTGTTTACTATGTTGTTTGTTTCTTTCCGGGTTGCTTCTCACGTTAGCTTCGGTTTCGTTCCGGAGTTGTGAGGATTCGTTCGTCTACGGCCGTTTGTCTTCTTCTTGGATTCGTTCTTCTTCCTTGCGGGATTTCAGGCAAGATGATCATACCCTCGAAATCACTACTATCTTTGCTATGCTAGTTTGCTCGCTCTTTTGCCATGCCAATGCTACGATGCCTACCACTTTGCTTGTCAGCCACCCAAATTGCCATGTTCAACCTCTAACCCACCATGTCCTAGCAAACCGTTGATTGGCTATGTTACCGCTTTGCTCAGCCCCTCTTATAGCGTTGTTAGTTGCAGGTGAAGATCGAAGTTTGTTCCTTGTTGGAACATGGAGATGTTGTTCCTTGTTGGAACATGATTACTTGTTGGGATATCACAATATATCTTACTTAATTAATGCATCTATATACTTGGTAAAGGGTGGAAGGCTCGGCCTTATGCCTGGTGTTTTGTTCCACTCTTGCCGCCCTAGTTTCCGTCATATCGGTGTTATGTTCCCGGATTTTGCGTCCCTTACGCGGTTGGGCTATTATGGGAACCCCTTGACAGTTCGCCTTAAGTAAAGCTCTTCCAGCAATGCCCAACATTGGTTTTACCATTTGCCACCTAGCCTTTTCTTTTCCCTTGGGAGTCGCGCTCCTGAGGGTCATCATTATTTTACCCCCCCCCGGGCCAGTGCTCCTCTGAGTGTTGGTCCGAACTAGGCAGCCTGCGGGGCCACCTCGGGGAAACTTGAGGGTTGGTTTTACTCGTAGCTTGACCTATCTGAGTGTGCCCTGAGAAAGAGATATGTGCAGCTCCTATCGGGATTTGTCGGCACATTCGGGCGGTGTTGCTGGTTTAGTTTTACCCTGTCGAAATGTCTTGTTGTACCGGGATACCGAGTCTGATCGGAATGTCTCGGGTGGAGGTCTATTCCTTCGTTGACCGTGAGAGCTTGTCATGGGCTAAGTTGGGACACCCCTGCAGGGATTTGAACTTTCGAAAGCCGTGCCCGCGGTTATGGGCAGATGGGAATTTGTTAACGTCCGGTTGTAGAAAACCCGAAGTTGACCTTAATTAAAATACATCAACCGTGTGTGTAACCGTGATGGTCTCTTTCCGGCGGAGTCCGGGAAGTGAACACGGTGTTGGAGTTATGCTTGACGTAGGTTGCTATAGGATCACTTCTTGATCATACTTTATCGACCGTGCTTTGCCTTCTCTTCTCGCTCTCATTTGCGTATGTTAGCCACCATATATGCTAGTCGCTTGCTGCAGCTCCACCTCATTACTCCATCCTTCCTATAAGCTTAAATAGTCTTGATCTCGCGGGTGCGAGATTGCTGAGTCCCCGTGGCTCACAGATACTTCCAAAACCAGCTTGCAGGTGCCGATGAGTCTGTGCAGATGACGCAACCAAGCTCAGGAGGAGCTCGATGAAGATCTTGCCCTTTGTGTTGTTTCGTTCTAGTTGATCAGTAGTGGAGCCCAGTTGGGGTCGATCGGGGACCTTTGTCGCATTTGGGGTTCTTCTTTTATTTTGGTTCCGTAGTCGGACCTTGATTGTATCTGGATGATGTAATGCTTTATTCATGTAATTGTGTGAAGTGGCGATTGTAAGCCAACTATGTATCTCTTTCCCTTATGTATTACATGGGTTGTGTGAAGATTACCTCACTTGCGACATTGCTTTCAATGCGGTTATGCCTCTAAGTCGTGCTTCGACACGTGGGAGATATAGCCGCATCGAGGGCGTTACAAGTTGGTATCAGAGCCTTCCCCGACCTTAGGAGCCCCACTGCTTGATCGTTTTTAGCGGCCGAGTTGTGTCTAGAAAAATGTTTTGAGTCATTAGGAATTATATATCGGAGAGTTAGGAATTCTTTTTACTCCCCAGTCTCTTCATCGCTCTGGTAAGGCATCCTGACGTAGAGTTTTGACTCTTCTCTTCTCAAATTTCACTAAAAAAATTTTAGGATCACGCGGGTATCTTGGAATCGTTCCGATGGTTTTATGATGAGAACATTGTCTTGGTGCCTCCTGTCAGGGGTTTAGTGGAAGTGTCCCGGGGAGTTGAGCTCTGAGGTGTTGTCATCATAATTTTATCGTTGCAGTTCTGGAATACCTGAGTTTAGTACGCCGACATCGAAAATCTCTTTTATGCAGTTGTTGGTGAGATAACCCCGATAACCCAGTACTGAGGTGAGTACGAGAGTATTGCCATAACTTGTATAACGGATGCTTTTCGAAGGTTGAGGTAGATGGTTTCCGAAGGTTTCTTGGTTATGTGTTGAAGGATGGATACAGCTGGATGTAGGATTTGCTAGTTTTGGGTGAGATATTATGCTTCCCCTGTATCCCCAACACCTGATTGCATAACCGGAAAATTTCGGGAGTTTCATAGGTGGGAAATTCAAGTAGCTCTTAGGATATCTTTCCGACAGATGTATGATATGAAATTGGGGTTCGACGTCTAGTGGTCCGCCTATTCACGGTCGATTTTACAGTGGTCTCGTTGTGTCTTAAAGAGTCCTTGGCTATGCCGACTCGGGGACGCTTCGTATGTCATGTGCACTGCCTTGTACATGATGGTGCTGTACGATCGAGCCCGTGTAGGCCCCACCACGAAAACTTCGGACGAAATCTCTATCATATGTTTGTTCTGGCTTATTTTGCAAGCCAATCCTTTGTTTTGTTTTGAGTTGTGGTATTCGAGTTGCTTCGAAGTCAAATGTTGATTCCATACCTTCCCCAAATGGTGTTCTCATACTCCGATGTGAATACCAATCCTTCTCGACAATCGAGATTGTCATGTCAATTCTTTCCAACCGGTGTGCTTCTTTTCAAGTGGATCCGATCATTTCAACATTCGCAAGATCACCTCTCAGTTTTCTCAACGGTGGTTGTTTCATCCGTCTCCAAGTTGCCTTTGTTTTTTCCCGCCCTCCCACGCCTTTTTCTTCAAGGACTAAGATTTCTTCTTCAAGTATCCATTTTATTAATGGGAAGTTTCTCCATTCTTTTTTCCGTCAATGTTCTTACCCGGTGGTTCTCAAGAAGATGTTCTACTAGTTCGTCATTCCTCATTCCTTTTCTCTTCTCCGGTGGATTCAAGTCAAGTTTGTTGATCATACCTTTTTCCTCATTTCAATGTCTTCTCATACCGGTGCACCTCATTATCATTCTACTTCTCTCTATTTGTTATTCCGGAGTGCTCAAGATATCTCGAAGATTCATGTTTCCACTCTGCATTCGTTCAAGCTCTTTCGAGTTTGGTATCTCATTCAAGTCATTTAATTCAACCGGTGCAACATCTCTTTTAAATCTTTTCAACGGTGTTCTTTTGAGTGGGCCCTAACCCACAGGTCTTTTCCCAGGATCTTACCTGACTCTTCTATTTTCCCAGAGCTATCCTAAATTTTTCTCCAAGTTTGACGTAAGAATGAGTTATCATCAGTCAAATGCTTTTCTCCGAGATGTTTCAAATTCTTTTCATAGTTGGCTCAACCTCTTCGCTTTTGATTCTTCCGGCGTGCCTCAATAATTCTTGGTGGTGTTTCTCGTTGTCATTCTCATCATTTGAAGACCGAAGAAGAGTTTCTCTTTAATCTTGCTCTATTCTCTTCAAGATTCATGGTGCTAGCTTGTTGCCATCCTCTCATAATTGTTTTCGATTGTGAGAATCTTTTTCACCCATCAGGAGATATTCAAGAGTCTTCTCAGTTTGTCATCCGGAGTCCATCAATTCAGGTTTATTCATTCTCAGCCGTCAGTTATCATTCTCCTATCTTGCCGGTGCATCTATCGAATATCCTCTAATCAGTTCTTGATCTCTTTGTTCTCATGTATCTAGTTTGTCTCAAGCACCTTCGTTCATTTGCTAATTCTTACCGGTGATGCACCCCTACTTCGATCATTTTCAATTCTTACGGTGGTTCTTTCAAGATCTCTCTTCCTTGTTCATCATATCAATTCATTTGTTGTTCCAATCCTACCGGTGGTTCGTTGAAGACCTTCTCAAGTTTTGATATATCTCTTTTAATCCTTTCTACGAGAATAAGTAGTATGCCAAATCCGTTGATTGTCATCAATTTAATTGGTGAAGGATAAGCATAACATAATTCTTATTCTTGTTCATCCAAGTGATTAATTCTTTATTCCGGAGGCCCTTAAAATTCTCGGTTTCATTTGTTTCATCTTCTCTTTTTCCCGGAGTTCCAAGCTCTAATTATCACGGAGATCCATCTAAATCATTGCAAGGACTCACATTGTGTTTTCAATTTCTCTTTCTTTTCATTCCTTTTGTTTACCGGAGTTCTTCATGGAGGTTCTACATGATGGTTCATCAAGGATTTAATTCCCTTCTCAAAGTTTTCATCGAGATTCTTCCTAAAGAGCTCAAGCTTTCTTCATATTGTAATCCGGAGTGCATTCTTTCTATCATATTATTGGAGGTGGTATTATGCCATTCTTGATAATTTGACTTCATGTTTCATGATTCACATGTTGTTAAGAATGAGTTATTTTTAAATCCATCAACCTCGTTGTTGGAGTTATCTTGTGTCATATTTCACCTAAAAGCCTTCCCTAAGGATTGTTGCTATTTATGGTGCTTATAAATGACCCAAGTTCTTCATTTGTCCTTCCGGTGAAATAAGTTTCTCGTCTCCTTGTTGATATCAATCCAATCATTTGTTTCCGTTGGTGGCAGATGTTGGCATTTTCTTCTCCATTCTTCTATTTCAATTATCTATCTTCTATTCTTTTGTTTCGGAGGCATTGTGATGTTGTGCTCTTCAATCATCATCTTGTTTTGTCAGGATCGTGTTCTTTTCATGCTTATCCATTTAACCGGAGTGTCCTGCCTTTTTTTCTTTCAAGTTCTTTTTCATCTTATCAAGTCTTGCATCTCTTTTCAACCGGAGTGCTGTCCGATTTTGATCTTCCTTGTTCCTTGTTTATCTCGTTTCAACCAGAGTGATTTCAATTCCTTCTTGTCCATTGTACTCGTCATTCATAGCTTTGCAACCTTCAAGTCCTCGTAATGTTCCTTGTTCCTCTTTTCGAACGGATTGTTTGCAATCTCGTTCATCTCTGTTGTACTCTTTCTTTTAAATTGCTCAACCTCTCAAGGTTCGTGGTTTCACTCGTTTGTCAAAGAAGCAACTTAGTTTTACATCTTCTCTTCCTCTTCCGTTTCTCTCCGGTGCCATCCTAGATCTCGGGACGAGATCCTCTTGTAGTGGTGGAGTGTTGTAACGCCCCGAGACCGACGCTCCAGAAGACTTCCAGCTACTCCGAGTTTCGTTGTGTGATTTTGTTTTGTTCGTGCATTCATCTCTGCATCATTTGCATTGCATCATGCCATCATGTCATTTTTTTTAAAAAACTCAACTAAATAAATTGCATAGATCTTTTGATCTATTTAAACCGAGGGAACTCACATGGTGACTTCTCTTTATAACATACCCTCCCGATATTTAGGGAGCTATATTATAAATATTCCATTGTTGCGGAAATCACCATAACACACTTGCAAATAATTCTCCATGCCTTTGTTATCTCAATTCTTGGTCTCCAACCTTGCCCATAATTATTTCATCATTTTCCGGAGCTCCACCAAAAATCCGAACATTTTTGGACCTTCCTTTTATCAAGTCCTAGTTCAAACCCATTTGAATTAAATTCAAATGTGTTTGAATTTAAATCTTTCAATCATGCCTCTTTCTATTTTTCTTGGAACGAGCATATTTTTGCGAGTCCGGGAAAATTATCCCCATGCGCAAATCTTTCCCCTAACCTCTCTTTCTTTTCTTCCCTTTCCTTTCTTTTTCTCTGTTTTAAGGAAATAAGGGATTAGCCAGAGAGAGGGATGCAGCCAGCCCAACAGCCTTGCAGCCCAGCAACCAGGCCGGCCCATTTGCATCATGGCCCAGCCGCGCCCCTCCTAACCCTAGCCCGACCGGTCCAAACATCCCCTGCCCGATCCCATCTCCTCCTCGTCCTCCCTCAGCGCCGCACTCGATCCCCATCGCGCGCATGCTCGCATCGCCAGGGAGAGCCCCGCTCCTCCCGATCCACCTCGCGCGATCCCCTCTCTGTTTCCCCTCGCCGCCTCCTCCCTCCACCGGCGCCATCCGTCCCCATCGCCCGAGCGCTCAAGGGGAGCCGCTCCTTGAGCTCGTCGCCACTGCCTCCTCCCTCCGCTGAGCTCCGTCGCCTCTGCGCGCGAGCGCCGTGCTCGACCTCCTCCTCGCCGCCCCTGGAACCGCACCGCCTCGGCCTCGCCGCCGGCAGCAGCTTCTGCTGCTGCATCCTCTCGCCGACGCGGCTCCGTGCACCTCGTGCTCCGTCGCCCGCCTCCCCTGCGACCTGGGCGTTCATCCCCGTCTTCCCGGCCTCGTCCGTGCCCCCTAGTTGCCTCTGTCCGCTTCGAGCAGCAGCAGCTCGTCGCTCAGCGCCATGGCCACTCGCGCCTCAAGCTCCTGCGGCAGCCTCACCTTCCTGCGCCACTTTGCCTTGGTCTTTTGACCCCAAGCCACCTCCTCGCATCGCGGTCTTCATCCTCGCTTGGACGCCGAGATCCCCTTCGTTTTGCCAAGACTAGGCAACCAGGGAAGCCCAAGGACGCCTTCGCGGATTTCGCCAAGTACATCTACGGACGCACCGGACGTCTACAAAACGTGTAGGACTACGTGGGCTTAAAAGTACCCTTTGGATGCGCCAAGTTCGTCTACACGGTGACGCGTCAAGTACCCCTACCGCGTCTACGGGATCTCCAAGAACGCGTACCTCGACGACCCGCCAAGTACCCCTTCGGATCGTCAAGTTCCTCTCCGAACGTGTACCACGACTTCCACTACGTCGTGTACGACTACTTCCCACGACGACCCGTGAACGTCTACGAGATGTACCACTACCGTCGACCCGTGAACGTCTACTTCCCTCTACGAACTCGATCCGCCCGAAACGCACGCTTCGAAGGTATAACACCGAGACGATGTTCGTGGACCGAATGCATGTTGTATGAGATGCCCGTTTTTGCATCGTGTCCGTTTGTCACTCGTTTCCTTGCCACTATCCCGTGGGAACCCGGTAGACGGGATCACCCCACCATCTTCTGCATGTTTCGCACATCCGCACACTTGCTCTTTTGCACCGGTATCTCAATGAGTTATCAGATCATCGGAATGTTGCTGTGGCACCATTTTCGTTATCGTTGCCGTGGCACCATTTTCGTTATCGTTGCCGTGGCACCCCTTTCGTTCCGCCATGGTGACCAAATGCTCCTTAACATGCTTATGTCAACATTTTCATAAAAAAATGCATAAAACTTGCATATGTCATCCGCATCATGATAATAACAATTAAAATGCTTAAAATTGGTGTTGCTTTAAATTGCTAAATGCATATGGGGATTTACCGGATTTGTTGTTTTTATATCCGGCCCCATTTAAATTGTTTAGATGGTATTGTTAGTTTAATTATGCCTCACCTCTTGCCATGTTTAACAACAGTTAATATTGTTGGATAGCATAACCGAGAGAGAACTAAATAATTGATGTGGTGTTTCGTCAATATGCAACTCCGTTGCATATTGAGCTCCACTTAATTTGTAAGATAGTTTGTTGCATTTTGCCATGCCATGCCTCATTAAACCGGACATGCATCATACTTGTTTGTGCATCATGACTTGTTTATGCTTGTGTGTTTACTATGTTGTTTGTTCCTTTCCGGGTTGCTTCTCACGTTAGCTTTGGTTTCGTTCCGGAGTTGTGAGGATTCGTTCGTCTATGGCCGTTTGTCTTCTTCTTGGATTCGTTCTTCTTCCTTGCGGGATTTCAGGCAAGATGATCATACCCTCGAAATCACTACTATCTTTGCTATGCTAGTTTGCTCGCTCTTTTGCCATGCCAATGCTACGATGCCTACCACTTGCTTGTCAGCCACCCAAATTGCCATGTTCAACCTCTAACCCACCATGTCCTAGCAAACCGTTGATTGGCTATGTTACCGCTTTGCTCAGCCCCTCTTATAGCGTTGTTAGTTGCAGGTGAAGATCGAAGTTTGTTCCTTGTTGGAACATGGAGATGTTGTTCCTTGTTGGAACATGATTACTTGTTGGGATATCACAATATATCTTATTTAATTAATGCATCTATATACTTGGTAAAGGGTGGAAGGCTCGGCCTTATGCCTGGTGTTTTGTTCCACTCTTGCCGCCCTAGTTTCCGTCATATCGGTGTTATGTTCCCGGATTTTGCGTCCCTTACGCGGTTGGGCTATTATGGGAACCCCTTGACAGTTCGCCTTAAGTAAAGCTCTTCCAGCAATGCCCAACATTGGTTTTACCATTTGCCACCTAGCCTTTTCTTTTCCCTTGGGAGTCGCGCTCCTGAGGGTCATCATTATTTTACCCCCCCCCCCCCGGGCCAGTGCTCCTCTGAGTGTTGGTCCGAACTGGGCAGCCTGCGGGGCCACCTCGGGGAAACTTGAGGGTTGGTTTACTCGTAGCTTGACCTATCTGAGTGTGCCCTGAGAAAGAGATATGTGCAGCTCCTATCGGGATTTGTCGGCACATTCGGGCGGTGTTGCTGGTTTAGTTTTACCCTGTCGAAATGTCTTGTTGTACCGGGATACCGAGTCTGATCGGAGTGTCCCGGGTGGAGGTCTATTCCTTCGTTGACCGTGAGAGCTTGTCATGGGCTAAGTTGGGACACCCCTGCAGGGATTTGAACTTTCGAAAGCCGTGCCCGCGGTTATGGGCAGATGGGAATTTGTTAACGTCCGGTTGTAGAAAACCCGAAGTTGACCTTAATTAAAATACATCAACCGTGTGTGTAACCGTGATGGTCTCTTTCCGGCGGAGTCCGGGAAGTGAACACGGTGTTGGAGTTATGCTTGACGTAGGTTGCTATAGGATCACTTCTTGATCATACTCTTATCGACCGTGCTTTGCCTTCTCTTCTCGCTCTCATTTGCGTATGTTAGCCACCATATATGCTAGTCGCTTGCTGCAGCTCCACCTCATTACTCCATCCTTCCTATAAGCTTAAATAGTCTTGATCTCGCGGGTGCGAGATTGCTGAGTCCCCGTGGCTCACAGATACTTGCAAAACAAGCTTGTAGGTGCCGATGAGTCTGTGCAGATGACGCAACCAAGCTCAGGAGGAGCTCGAAGAAGATCTTGCCCTTTGTGTTGTTTCGTTTTAGTTGATCAGTATTGGAGCCCAGTTGAGGTCGATCGGGGACCTTTGTCGCATTGGGGGTTCTTCTTTTATTTTGGTTCCGTAGTCGGACCTTGATTGTATCTGTATGATGTAATGCTTTATTCATGTAATTGTGTGAAGTGGCGATTGTAAGCCAACTATGTATCTCTTTCCCTTATGTATTACATGGGTTGTGTGAAGATTACCTCACTTGCGACATTGCTTTCAATGCGGTTATGCCTCTAAGTCGTGCTTCGACACGTGGGAGATATAGCCGCATCGAGGGCGTTACAGTTACTCTATTCTTATGAACTTAATACTCTAGATGCAGGCAGGAGTCGGTCGATGTGTGGAGTAATAGTAGTAGATGCAGGCAGGAGTCGATCTACTTGTTGCAGACGTGATGCCTATATACATGATCATGCCTAGATAATCTCATAATTATTCTCTTTTCTATCAATTGCTCGACAGTAATTTGTTCACCCACCGTAATACATATGCTACTTGAGAGAAGCCACTAGTGAAACCTATGGCCCCCGGGTCTATCTCTTATCATATTTGCTTCCAATCTACTTTTATTTGCATCTTTATGTTTTGCATGTATATTATAAAATACCAAAAATATACTTATCTTATCTTACTATATTTATTAGATCTTAGTTTCGCAAGTGGCCGTGAAGGGATTGACAACCCCTTTATTGCATTGGTTGCGAGTTCTTTGCTTGTTTGTGTAGGTGCGTGGGACTTTTGAGGAGCCTCCTACTAGATTGACACCTTGGTTCTCAAAAACTGAGGGAAATACTTACGCTACTATTGGTGCATCACCCTTTCCTCTTCAAGGAAAACCAACGCAAGCTCAAGACGTAGCAGCATTGCACGACACGTGGGAAAACTGGAAACTGACCCAAGCACAGGTTAATGAAGAAACAAGGGAAATATCAAGAAAGAAGAGACTATCGTCACAAGTGTCCTGCCTGTGTACCTGATAGCGCCTACCCCAACGATACTTGGTAGCACGTTTGGACCAAGCCCGGGGGTTCCTGTCGGTGCAACAATCCTTCACGTGTGTTTCCCGAACTATACACAGGCACAACAGCAAGGGAGCAAACTGCACCAAGCATCCAAGACAAAACCAAGCCGGCAATGTTGCTCTTCAAGGAATCAAAGGGCAGGTCAAGAAGACCAAGACAAGCTAAAGGAACAAGATGTCACTAAGGAAAACCCTCCCTTACCGGGCAGGCGATCTTGGTTTGGTCGAGGCCGCCCCGAAGACAAGTCCCAAGATTTCCCTGGCAGGCTTGCCGGCGCCACTAGCGTCATACACTCCCGCCGAAACTCCACCTCTTGACCGCATCACAACGCAAATCATCCACCAGTGCGGTGTCGAGCCCCCAAGTAATTAAGTGGCTGCATTTTGGCACGTGGCAGCCATTTGGAAGGGAGATTCCTCCTGTATGACACCCGTCCAAAGGTGTGTCATGCAGACATGAAGAAAGTGATGAAGCGCGCAACAGGCTTGCCAGACTGCTTCCTGAGCATGACATCTAGTAGTGCATTTAATGCACTTTGTCCTGACTGCCAAAGATAGGTATGATAGCACTGTGAGCTATCTAATCAACAAAAAATGACTATTTTTCCACTATGGTAACCCCTTAGCATATAAAAGGAGGGCCCTAGCTACCTAAAATAGGATTCAGACCCTTGTACACTCTTACACGCGTAGATGCTCTCCCCAAGGTGTCCTTGCCAGGCTTGAGCACTACGTGTTCGTCGCGGTCCTCCCTTGAATCCACCAAATCAAGAGTAGGGATATATGCTTCTCAGCGGCCTGAACCTGAGTAAAAACTACCAGTGTCACCATTATCGTGCTACCCCATGGCCACCGCTCTTTGTGCAACGTGTCCTCCCTTGCCTAACCACAAGGGGCTGACGGCCCCATAGGTGTTCGTGTTCCACCACAACAATTAGATATCTGTTATTTTGTTCAGGAGCCTAGGAGACCTGAAGGCGAAGGTTACACTACTAGGGAAAAGCGTAGCAGCAGCGCGGGTTTTAGGCCTCTCGGTAGCGCGGGGACCGGCGCTACTAATAAGGCGCTACAGCTAACGTATAGCAGTAGCGCCTGTTGTCCCACGCTACTGCTATACATGAATAGCTGTAGCGCTCTTTAGAAAAGGGCGCTGCTGATATTATCAGCAGCGCTATTTACAAGGAAGCGCTATTGGTAAGGCGGCGCTACTACTAAATTTTCCCCCTCGCTACTACTAGTTTTAATAGTTTTTTACCCTACATATTTGTTTTGTGTTTGAATAGGCTTTATACAATAATCTTTAGCATATCATACACATACAAATGTAATCATAGCATATACATACAATTAGTCTCATAAAATCATGTCATTATCATAATCATCATCCAACACAAAGTGGTCTCTTGTCATCATGTCGAAAATAGCGATACAAGTCTTGATTACTTGCAAATACATCATCATCCATCTAAATAATTATATACGTGAGAAGAGCTATCACTTTGAGTACATGAGTTTGTATCCCTCTCTCGCATTAGCGTGAACCTAAACTAACTACTGCCTATCGCTCGGAAACCGGAAACCGGTAATACCTGGGCCTGACACTCCGGCCACTCGTCATATATATACTCCTGGCATAGCACTTCTTCGCCATCTATGATCTATGCACCTGCATCGTCACATGAGTCGATGATATGCAACATGTATAGTTGAGCAATAGAAAGAGACAGACTTGGCAAAAATAGAAACAACATATCATAAGCATAAATAACAAAGTTCATCGTACCCAAAATGCCCTAACTAGAGTGATTTTCACTAGTCGAGGAGGAGGACGGTTTAATTACATCACAAATAAAGTTTCACCATGCATAACTCAAAGTTTTGTCATACAGAAAGTATGGACTAAACGGACATATTGTCATATATCGACAATCACTCCACCATGTCGTGCCATCCATCCATGTCAGGGAGATAGTCCTCGAGCTTAGTGAAAGGCTTCATGTCGAGACGCTGAGAGGCTATCCATGTTCGTACGTCTTCCCACGACATTTTTCCTTCTCCGTAGAACATCCCTGTTTTTCTGACGACCTCCTTCATGATGATTTGGGCAAGTTTGTGTTGGATGTTGTAGAACTCAGCTCGAAGTCGATGATCCTCGATATCTCCTATGTCCTTTGCCCATTGCAGAATATGGGCATCGCCGGATCTAGGTGACATGTGAAAGTTCTGGTGATCCCGTCTGTACTCCAACATGTGGTGTAGGACATAGGATCCATCATTAAGAGAATCGTTCGGTTGCTGGATGCAGAAGAAGTCGGTCTTACGGCTGAAGGCGACCCTGCCGCCCCTTCTCTTCTTGTCCCTGACCTCTCCACCCCTTCCTTGGTAGTAAAACATAGCACTGTCGAGAACATCCTTGATGTGGGTGTAATCCTTTTTGTGAATGTTCTTCGACGAGTCCAAGTAAAGAGCGTGGGAGAATCGGGGGTAGAGGATGATGAGGACGGCGCGCCCGCCGCTGCGCAAAATAAGTACACCTCAAATTAATTAGCCTACACCATGCAAATGAATGATTGAAATCAAAAGAAGGATAGCAGTGTGGATGACTTACACGGGATGATAAGGCACGAGAATCGCCTCCTTGTCCTTATTGGTGAGCATGAAACTGATGATGTAGTCCCTCGCGTATTCACCGTGCTTTGCGCAGACTCCCAAGAAGCCCTCGTGCATGTAGTACGAGTCAGCAACATAGATATGAGGTATCTTCTCAACCCCGATGATGTAGTTCATGTGCAAGGCATAAAGGCGGACAAACGTAAAATCCAGCTTCTTCACGTGAAACATGTCTAATATGTAATAGAATCAGAGGAAGAACTTATCGTGGGGAAGGAGTCGACGTACGACATTTGCCGTGGAATGTTAACCACGTAGAGTCGGTACCCTGGATCTTTCGAGGCGATGAGGCCTTTCTCTATCCGCAGCACATCATCATGAAGTCTCCTTAGATCGCCGAATCTGGCCCATAGCGCTGTTGCGGGTAGGATTGGTTGACCGGGGATATGCCATTTATCCGCATCGGGGATATCTATACGGTCCTGAAGCCGAGGTTGCTAAGGCAGCTGGATCATAGAATCAGCTTTTTTGCCTTTCCTCGCTCTCTTCCTAGAATTCTTTACTACCGGAAGGTCGTCCATAATACGTCGAGACGGCAATTCAAGCACCAACTCACGACGCTCAAACACTGAGGAGGCGCCAGTATAGACATACTGTTCAGCGCCATCATCATCCTCATCCTCATCCATGGCGATGTCATCGGCGACTAATGGAGCCTCCTCCTTACCCCGTCCGCTATCACCCAACCCGACACCCGATGCTAATTGGGTATGTGGGGTGTTGATGTTCATACCTTGCTGAGGCCGCGTGCTCGTGGGTGTGCTCCTGGCCGCCTCCAGACGAAGTAGACTCTTTGGCCACAACAGGACCCACCCATTGCAACAATCACCAAGCCGCCGCGGGGTCTCATCATCATCCCCCACTAGTATTAGAGGAGGCAAATTCTCGTGGCCCGGTTTGACACTGGCCACGGAAACCTTGAAGACGTTCGGGGGGATCGGCCGGCTATGGAACAATGGTTCCTTCGGCTCCATTATCGTCGCCTTCCCCACGTCCACCTTCTGGTCACCGATGGTGTACAATATGGTGAACGGGGTTTCATCGCCCTGCAAAGAAAAGTCTGCAACGTGAGACATCCGAAAGCAACGAAAACGGGAGATTATACATTTATATTGAAGGGGGGCAGTGTGACAGATACCGTGAGGGCGTCGAGCTCAGCCAAAGACGAAGCACCGCCGAGCACGTCCGGTGCGGGAGCCGGTGCAGGAGCAGGTGCGGGAGCCAGTGCGGGAGCAGGTGCTGGTGCAATGCTAGTCAAGGTGCTCCCCAAGAAGTCAGCAATGGGAAAGTACTCTGCATTTTTTTCTAGATTTTGCCTTGTCCAAGTGAAAACGGCCGGAACCAAGGAAGTAGACAAATCTGCAACCACCTATTTTGCGGCAGCTACCATTGTTGCGACTGTCTGAGATGATTTCTTCTCAACCGCAATCTCAACCTTCTTGTCGATGTTTTCTTCAGTTAACCTCCGTCTTTCCTTTCTCTCCTTCATGGTCTGATGGTAGTACTTCTTCCACGTGGCTCCGTCTCCGACACCGTGCACGCGTCCATACGACGGTCAAGTATCCACTGGTTGTCGTTTCAATATGTTCAACACCCGGTTGAATGGGGTGTCCCACTTGGGCATCGCCAATGCCTCAGACGGCGAGTCGCTTTCGGCCGCAATCCTGTGCTGCTCTCTCTACAAAAGGCACAAGGATCATTTACAAAATATGACTAACGTGTGCAGTCGAATTGATCATAAACTAAAATTACCAGCAGTCTCATGAACTCCGTAATGACAGGTTTTGTCTCGTAAACCTTCTTCACTGGGTCCCAACGGTGACGGGCCCTAAGGACGTCACGCTCCTGCGGGACGGTGAACTCCGCCAAGGGGTCTGGGATGCCCAGACTCGTGGCTTCCGCGTCCTCTTTGGCCCATTTGGACCTCTTTTCGCCGTAACCACGGCTTCCGAGGTGGTGGCTCCCAATGTTCCACTCTTGAAGCCCCTTCATGTACTTAGACTATTTTTGGCAGCTTTGTCCTCGCAAGCCTCCTTGAATATTTGAAACTGCTCTTCCGTGATTGTCGGATTATCCTTTACAATCTCGGAGTAGGGTCCCTTCTTGTCGATGATCTTTGCTTTCACTCAATTTTTCCAGGCGGCCAACGCGTCGCTAAACTTGGTCATGGCGTGTTTGTTTATCTTCTTAATTGCCGGGTCCTCATCTGGATCTTCACAATCCTTCTCATTCCGGCCCGGGAACAAGAATATCTGGTGAAACTTCTTTAGGAGGGAGCGCCTCATATTTTCTATCTTCTGTAGTTTCTCATCGTTGATGGTGGCGGTTGTCCGTACGATGCAGCCTATTTGATTGCTGTAGCACGAGCGCGCTTCCTCGGGAGCCTTTGGCTCAAACTTGTCGTCGTCCACCTCCGTAACCACCAGTCTAGTAGTCCTGAGTTTGTTAGGAAGCCGTTGCCTCTTTGCTTTCGGTTCTACATCGGCTCTGCTCCCCGAGGCAGCGCCGGTCATAGTCTCAGTGTCGGTCTCGATGCCGGTCTGAGTCTCAGTGCTGGTCTCAGTCTCAGCACCGGTCTGCGTGTCGGTCTCAGTCCTCGATGCCACTGGTGGGCCCAGCAACAAGATTGGTTGATCGTCGGCAAGGCTAAAAAATTCGTCTGCCGCCCGGTAGACATTGTCGCAATCATCAGAACCCTGTCCTTCATCGTTGCTAGCCATGTTTCCTATGATTAAATCTAGTCAATTAATTCTAGACCTAATAAAATGAATAATGACATAAGAAAGGCCTATTGTTTTGTAGGAACGTTGACTCCTTCCTAGTGCGGCAAATCCCAGGCACTCGATATGTCCTACTTTGTAGCACAAGTCATGCCGAAATTCACGGAAAATTTCAGCATGACCTTTGCTAAAAAGTGGACAAATCGAGAACCTGAAATTTGCCAGAGCAGAAATGAATCAACATTCTGGCAAAACATAGGCCACTCAGCTTGATTCCCTGGAAACAACAAAGCCACTTGGGCACAATGGAACCACTTCAATGAAAAGATATAAAATGAGCAAACACGATTGAGGAATTTGCATATAACATGGCCACTTCAATGAAAAGATATAATCAACAATAATGGAATATGCAAATGAACATCAATGACATACTTGTTTTTTGTTTATATAGCAACAATTAGTTTGACCAAGTTTTTGAAAATAAAAACAATTCTATTTTTTGTTTATAGCTAAATGTCATAGCTACTGTTTTTTTATAGCTAAATACTTTCATTTTCTCTAACCCTTCTGACCTCACCAAAATTTCCACAGCAAGATCTTAGTAACTACACCCAATTTCTTAAAAAATATTCAGGTCCATAGTCCAAATAATTCAAATTTCATTTGATTGAAATTTGGAACAAATTCAGGTCCGTAGTCCAAATATTTTTTTATAGCAAAGTGTTTTTTGTTTATAGCCTCTGTTAATTTAAATCTAAATGCTACTATTATTTATACACCCTCTATTAGTTTAAAGCCAAATGGAATTACTGTTTAGGCATTTTCATAAAAATTGCCCTAGCTAATCTCTAAAAAAATTGCTAATCATTTTTCCTAAATACTATAAAATGCCTACTGCCCTAAAAAAATCTAGGGTTCACATGAACACCTAGGGTTCATATGAACATCAACACAGTATCAACATATATATGAATTTCCCTAGAGAGAGAGAGAGGATGGTAGGGGACAGGAGAAGCAGAGCCTTACGGTCAGCGGCGAGGGCAGGCTCTGGCTTGGGCGGCGGCGATGAGGTCGAGGGCGGCGGCGGTGAGCTCGAGGGAGGCGACAGTGAGGTCGACGACGGCCTCGGGCGGCGGCTGTGAGGTCGAGGGCGGCCTCGGGCGGCGGCTGTGAAGTCGAGGGCGGCCTCGGGCGGCAGCGATGTGGTCGAAGGCGGCGGGCGGCGGCGATGTGGTCGGAGGCGGCGGGCGGCGGCGGTGTGGTCGAAGGCGGCCTCGGGCGGTGGTGGTGTGGTCGAAGGCGGCAGGGTGACGACAGCGATGGAGCAGTTGGGGGATAGGGGGGAGTGGAGAGGGGGGAAAGGACTTAGCGAAATTTTGAGCCCAGGCTGCTAGGATTTGAGTCAAACTAGCAGTAGCGCGTTTTGCCGAAACGCGCTATAGCTAAGATAGCTATAGCGTTTTCCAGAGAAACGCGCTACATCTATTCCTTTTTGTTTTATTTTTCTTTTTCTTTTGTTTTCTTTACATTTTCTTTTTTTCATTTCTCCTTTTTCTATTTCTTTCATTTTCATTTACTTTTCTACTTATTTTTCTATTTATTTTCTTTTTCATAGCAGTAGCACTCTACAGCATAAACGCGCTGCTACAAAGTTTTTAGCAGTAGCGTGCTTCCGGGAGAACCGCTACTACTATTCCTAGCCTACCGGCATTAGTGAGGGAATTTTAGTAGTAGCGCTTTTATGCGAAGACGCGCTACTGCTAAAACAGTTGTTGTAGCGTGGTTTTGCAACAAGCGCTACTACTAAGTAGCGCTAGCGCCGAGTTTTGACCAACGCTACTGCTATACCTCTATGCATAAGGTTTTCCCTAGTAGTGTTATGGTACTCCATCGGGCAATACAACATGAAAATGTAACGGTCAAATCAAATGAACTGAGCTTCTAAACTTCTCATGGTGCATTTATCTGCCAGTCTGTTAACTTCTATGCCAACCTTCCTTTTGTTATATGGCTGTAATTTGTTTTGTTGTGATACAAAATTTGTTCTTAGCAGGCATTGACCGGCTAAAGAAATCAACAAGCCATTTTTGAATAGTGTAGGGTGTTCTTAGCGGGCAGTGACCGGCAAATTTTGATGCCTAGTGGATGTAATCTGTGCAATTGCCGTAATATCCTAGCATTAGTTTCTGGTTTTTTATTTCCTTAGTCTTCTTTTTCATTGGTTTTATAGTGGCCGCAACAACCATGGGTGAGATACATGTCGTAGGATCTATGGGGCTCCTACGGGCCGTCAAATAAATGGGCCTCCAACGGGCCGTAGGATCCATAGGCTACACATGGGTCCAACAACTCATGTGCCAAAACCGGACCATGACGTGGACCGTAAACGGGCGTAATTGATATCAGGCTCTGCACAATCATGGGCTGTTCACTGGCCGGAAGACAACAAAGGCTTAGATTCTGTCACAAGATTAACGGGTCATTAATGGGCACGAATACATGATGGGTTGGAAACAACGCAATGGGTTAATAGACCACAAATGGGCCTATTCTAATGACGGGCTGACTTTGGCCCACTAGGAGAACATGCCAGTAATGGACCGGAAGTAATCGAGGGCCGGAAAGGAGACCAAGAATTTATGGTCCCTCATTAGGCCGAAAGCTAACACGGGCTAGAAACGGCCCATGTGAATCATGGGTGAGTATAATGGGTATAAAGAAATTTACTATTTATTATGGGCCAGAGTGACCATTGGCCACTAAAGGGCCCAAAGGGACGAAAGGCCTCATATGGGACGAAAGCCATCATGGGTCGTACATGGCCGAAAGTGAAACGTGGTGGTATTATACTGGATGGCCCACACAATGCTATTGGGCCGAATTAGGAAAGGCCATAATAGGCAGTGAGTTACCGGGCCATAAAATCGGCTATATGCAGATAGACTGTTAACATGCTTTTCATGGGCTGGTCTACTTTCTTGTGACCATGTCACATGTATCGGCCTTTGTAAGCTAAATGGGCCACATTGGGCCATGCCACATGTCGACATATCACAGGCGCCTATCTGTCCCAATGAGAATTTTACACTTGGAAAATCCCCATTGGTCTGGGTTGTTTTGTTTGACTGAAAATTATAGGGAAAAACCCCACAACCTTTACTCTTTATTCTTCATAAGGTTAAAATATATACAGGGTAATGAAAAATAGCCCAAAAGAAAAAGAAAAGAACCTAGGCTAAAAGGAACAAGAGAACATTAAGGGGGAGGAAAGTTACCAGGCGCACAAGGCTTTCCTTAGACCTAGGCTTAACCCTAAAGGAGAGCAGAGATATATCATGGATGAAAGACCTTCTATAGTGAGTAAAACTAGGATGTACATGCCTAAATACTTTGTCATTCCTGATGAGCCAGATGTTCCAGCAAGTAGTGAACACCACTTCAGCAAAAAAAAGGTTTGTTGAAATTGCTCCTAGCATTTAGAGCAAGTTAAGACATATTGTTACCATGAGGCCAATCAACCTGAAGATAATTCCACACACATTGACTGAAAAGATAGTTGAAGAAAAGGTGGCGCTGTCCTCCTTGATCTGCAAATGATCGAGTACACAAGAGATACCATTCTCAATATATCAATGCCTTCTTTCCACCATGTCCTTGGTATTCAACCTATCCATGATCATCATCCATTCAAATACATTGATTTTAAGAGTACATGAGCTGGCCCAAACCCATTTCAATAATGGGTTGAAAGACAAATTGGCATGCATGTGGAAGTAGAACTAATTGGGGTGTATGACTGGTCAGTCCCATGCCAGAACCACACATCTTTGGAGGCAGGCTGCCCCTCATGAAGCAGTAGCAGATTTTCCAGAGTCAGTAACTCATTGTATCCTTGTTCAGATAGTGGTAGGTTAAACTAGGTGGATAAGTCTACACAATTGTATGATTGAAAGTAGGTCTAGAGGGGGATGATTGGACTACTTGACCAAATAATAACCTAACCTTTTCCCAATTTTATTTGTGGGCAGATTTAAGCAATTAGCAAAGTCAAGCAATCATCCTACACATGCAATTCTAAGTGTAGAAGCGGAAAGTTAAACATTGCACATGAAGGTAAAGGGAAGGGTTTGGAGAGTGCAAACACAATGATGACATGGAGATTTTTGGCATGGTTCCAATAGGTGGTGCCATCGCACGTCCACGTTGATGGATACTTCAACCCACGAAGGGTAACAGTTGCGCTAGTCCATGGAGGGATCCATCCACATAGGGTCCATGAAGAATCAACCTGGTCTATCCCACCATGGACATCATCCACAAAGGACTTGCCTCACTCGGGTAGATCTTCACGAATTATGCAATCTCCTTGCCCTTCCAAACTTCTTGGTTCAACCCCACAATCTTGTCGGAGGCTCCCTAACGACACCTAACCAATCTAGGATACATTACGCTCCAAAAGGAAATAGGTGATGTGTTGATGATGAAATCATTGCTCTTGTGCTTCGAATGATAGTCTCCCCAACACTCAACTCTCTCTCACAGATTTGGATATGGTGGAAAGATGATTTGAGTGGAAAGCAACCTGGGAAAGGATAGAAATCAAGAATCTTGTGGTAGGATTGGAATATCTTGATCTCAACACATCAGTAGGTGGTTCTCTCTCAGACAATGTATGCTGGAAGTGTAGGCACGTTCTGATGACTCTCTCACATATTGAGAAGGGGGTGCAGTTCTTTATATAGCCTCCACACAAAATCCAACTATTACACACATTTGACCCAACTCGGTCAGAATGAATAGAAGAACTCGGTAAGACCAATTTAGTTCAAAATGTGAACGTTAGGAATCTCGGTGGGACCGACTGGAATGACTCGGTGGGATCGATGTGCTAGGGCTTAGGGAAAAAATCAACTCGGTGGCACCGACTGCATCAACTCAGTTAGACCAAAATGAAGCAACAAGGCAAGATAGAATGTCAAGCAAACTCGATGGGACCGATTTCATGATTCGGTGAGACAAAAATAATGCAACAAGTCACAGCGCGTTTGCAAGGCCATCTCGGTGAGACTGAGATCTGTATCGGTGTTTTCCGAACTGTCTAGGGTTTCTTGAAGTGGCTAGCTCAAATCAACTCGGTGGAGCCGGATAGGAGATATCGATGGGGCCGAGTTTGACTTGGGTTTTGGACATATTTGGAATGAGAAAGTGGTTGAGGGCTTTGGAGCAATATCACTAAGCATTTTGACCAAGTAGACCATTAAGCAACACCTCACGCCTTTTAATAGTCTTGGATTTCCTATGAACTCAATGTGATCTTGGATCACTAGAAAAGAAATGAAGAGTCCTGCACTTTTGCCAATATGTGTCCTTTGCATTTTGAGGGGTTCACATCTCTAGTCCATGCCATGCCATTCATTAAACTTTTTGAAATATTAAACTTGAATGGATATTAGTTCAATGAGCTATATGTTATTATGAATTACCAAAATCACCCGAGGATTAGTTGCACTTTCAATCTCCCCCTTTTTGGTAATTGATAACAACATATAGGTCAAAGCTTCGACAAATGATAATGTGAATGAAATACGTTGTCGCTTTGAGAAGTATGTGAACAGCAAGAGCTCCCCCTAAATTTGTGCATTATTTAAAATTTGCGCTTGAATGCAAATGCATAATCGATTAGGATCATGGGCCACTCTTCCATGTCACATGCATCTTGGTGGAGCGCTCAAAATGATAACAATTACATAACATGCACTCATCACCAAAGATACAAGTGATTGATCATACACAAACGTTCAAGGATACAATCAAGCAAGCACATTAAGACTAATATGATTAAACACATGATCACACGAGCATAACTCAAATTGTAACATAGGAAGCAACAACCAAACAACCAAAATAGCAAGAGTAGCATGGAAAATGAAACCAACAAAAGGCGAAAGGCACTCTCTCTCTCAGCCTATGATCTATAAACTTTCTCCCCCTTTGGCAACAAGTTACCAAAAAGTTAGAAAATGTATAGTGCTATATGAAACACTAAGCATGATCTTCGGGAGCCCCTAAAGGGGCCTACTGGCTTGTCGCTCCAGTGTGCGTAGATGGCATTGATATGACTGCGTCTGTAGATGCCTTTGCTGAAGTCTGTGAAGCTGGAGGAGTTGATACTGGAGGGGCAACTGTGGCAGTGGCTACAGGTCCTGACATGGTAGTCTCGGAGTCTCTCGCAACTGGTAGAACTAATGATCTTTGTGCCCTTGGCACTCTCTGGAATGTATCAGTCACGGGTCTATCATCATAGTCCTCTGCATCATCCCTTAGCATCTCCATAGTGGTCTGAATATCTATGACCTTAACATCAAGGTCATGCATCTTTGTCTCAATGATCCTTTCAAGACTCCCCTGATTTTGAGACAAGGTTGCCAGGCTTTTCCAATTCTCACGGTAGCCTCAGTTAGATAATTGAGTTGATCTTGCTTGGACTTGAGAATCATTGTAAAAGCATCTGGAGCACTTGCTGCCTTTACTGCTTATGCAGCCTTAACTCTCTCAATCTTCTCCTAGGCTTCAACACAAGTAGGATGTGAAGCATCCATGACAACCTCATTGTCCTCAAAATCTGGCCATAGGGGGAGATGCTTTATGTCAAGCAGATATGTCCCAGTTCCAACCTTCGAGTTGATCAACATTTGGATGTGGGGGGCATATCCACAAGATCTCTTTTGGTGAGTTGTTGTCCTCTTCACTATCTCAAGAATCAAGCACATGAAGCAAGTTGATGGAGTGACCATGTATCATCCTGTGATCTCCAGAATTGGGCAACAGAGTGTGCCTCAAGATGGTGTTCATTGTGGTCAAGCCAGCAAGCAAATAGTAGATCGATCCAAGCTTGTGTGTCTCCAAAGCTGCATCAGGTATGGTCTTGTACATATTAGCCATGGAGTTGTGATCCTTCCTGGGCTTGCTATACACACCCAGATCATCTTCATTTTCCTTGGGAGGATTGATCAGCTTGGCCCACTCAGAGATAGATGACTGGTATCTGGTGCCCTCTGTCATCTATGCTATCTTACCATTAGGGTAGAAGTGGGCCGTAGAGTAGAACTGCATGATCATCTCTTTGTTCCATTTTATCAATTCCTGACCAACAAACTTATCAACTTCATTCATCCTGAAGCTCTCATGCACATGGGGAAAATAGTCTCCATTGTCATCAATGTATTCCCAATCAACCCATTTCAAGTCACAAACTATGGGCTTCTTGTCCAGCAACACAGTCTCATAGAAGTCCTGCTATTCTATGGTGTGAAAGTAGTAGTCCACATCGTTCCTTCTCCTTGTGGCATATGGGTCATTCTTTCTCCATTATCTCATACCATGATCCTTTCTCAAATTCATGTTTTCCGCCACAGGATGATCATCATTATAATCTGGGATCCTGGGCTTGAACTTTCTGAGCACTAGTGGCTCATCATCTTTTTGAACCTCAGGAACTGGGACCTTGTTCTTCTCTGTAGTTAAGATATTCCTTGTTGATCTCTTCGGAGAAGTTGACTTGGGTGCAAGAGCTAGAGTTGTGGGCTTGGGGGCAGCAGGTTTGGGGACAGACTTGGGCTTTGAAGGAGAAACATCAGTCTTGATAGCATCTACCTTCAGCTTTTGTGTCTTGGCAGGAGGTGTAGTAGGCTCTTACTCCTCCTCCTCCTCATCAACTTCCCTCAGGGAAGCTCTTCGAAGAAACATTACAGTAGTGGATCTAGCTCGCTTCTTATTTCCCTCAGCAACCTCATCATCAGATTGTTCCAATCTAAACATCATGGTTTTGGTGAGTTGAGGCTCTGACTTTGGACATTGGAGCTCTACTTGAGTGGAGCTTTCTTTAGTAGTCTAGGTTTGGTGGTGGCGGTAGCATACTCTTTCTTAAGTAACTTTTTCTTGGAGGTCACTTCCTCCTCAATCGCAAAGTCCTCATCTTCACTCTCAAACGTTCTTTTCTTCCTTTGCCTACTAGTTGCCTTAAGAAAATTGATGGGAGAGCCCCTACTCCCATCATCATAGCTATTGGAGGGACTAGTGCCCTGACTAAGATTGACATGCTCTTCAGACTTGTTCAGACTGTCACTACCTTCTGACATTGCTGCAATAGACCATGTGAATAGATAGGTGTGGGTAGTGTAGATTAGGATCAAAAAATACAACTTGTTTTTGAAAAAACTAATTGGGACAAAAACTTAACTTTAGTATTTTGCAAAAAGCATTTCAGAGCTACCGGTTTGACAAACTCAGTGACACCTAAGCACTAACGGAGTCTAAACATGCAGATTCGGTCAGACCGAGATGTAGTTCGATGACTCTGAGATGCTAGGGTTTCACAGAGAAAGTGTTTTCGGTCTATGCGATTACCACACTTGGTCAGACTAAGTTGTGGTTAGTGCATTGGCGAGGGCCAATCGGTGTGACCGAAATCTTCAGATCGGTCGGTCCGAGATTGTTTCAACGGAAACCTAACCCTAAGGTTTTGCACCAAATCTGTTCTAAAGGATTTCTTTGCTGGATAGATTGATTTCATACGTGGCAAGAATAAAGGCAATGTACTTTGTGCAAGAGTCAGAGTAACAAATAGCACAAACAGGTCGAATCCGTACCCTAACTCGGTAACGGTTTGGAATAGCGGAAATGGTGGTGAGGAATCCCATTGACAGCGGCCGAGACCAACGACATAGGCACACTGGCAAAGAAGGCGATGATTCAGAGAACAAGGGGGCAGCAGCACTGGAGCGCGAGCTTGTGCGGTTTGAAGTAATTTTCAACTATACAGGTACGCGATATATATATATATATATATATATATATATATATATATATATATATATATACCCAGGCGTTGTTGGTGGCGCCGAGTGGAACGTCTCGGTGGCACCGAGATGCAAAACTGCTAGCAGTTGCTGCAACTCGGTGAGACTGAATCGTTCTAATTGGTGGCACCGAGATGAAAACCTAGATCAACTTACTGATTTTGGTGAGACCGAGTTGGATGAGTTGGTCTGACCAAAAATCACTAAGAGGTTTTGGATGTTATCCCTTGATGGATCGGTGGCACCGATTGCTCCTAGTCGGAGGGTCTTAAAGTGACTTGTTCAAATTTTGTGATGTAGCATGAATAGAGTTTTCGATGAGAAAAAGCATAGATAGGTGGAGGAAGTACTTTGGCATTCTTCTCCATCCATTTGGAAAAAGAAAAAAAATAAACAACCAAAACTACAAATGGATGTCCTCGAATGGAGAAAATTATGCAACCAACATGATCACACAATAAGATGGCAAATAAAAGATGTGGCAAAGCATGCACAAACACTCTAGCCACTATCAAACAATTGGCGATGACTAGGTCATCTATATATGAGTATATTGACTGAGGAGTCAATGAGAACATTTGATCATAGGTCATACTCATCGTTTAAGCACAAGTGGGGTTACCACTTCTACATAAAGCATTGTTGTGTTCACATCATTAGAGTTGCTTTAGCTCAGTTTTTAGAGTAAAGCCTCCCTAGATGTGATATCCCCCCTTAGAGGGATGAACTAACCTTGGGTTTGGTCTGTGATGACTTCATGTATATGTTGAGGAACTGGATGCTCAATGTTGGTGTAGATCATTTGGAACAATCCATTGGAGTGTTGCAGTTTCAATACCTACATGGGTTAGTCCCACAAGGAACAAGCAAGGAAATCCATAGACATAGAGTGAATTGCACACGTGATGATGTCCATGAAAGCATTAGGTTACCTTGTCCCTTGTCTTACCAACAAGAGAGTTTGTGACTCCATTAACTAGTACAAGATATGAAAGTTGATCACACAAGTTCTCTCCAAAAAGAATATGAGTGAAGTATGTTGGCGGAGTCACCCTCAAGAACACTCTAGTTCTTCTTCTTTGGGATCCACATCAACTTGATGGGAATCCTTGGAGTTGTAGTTGTACATGATGAAGTGGAACTTGACATAGTCTTGGGAACCCACTTGACCATGGACTTAGGAGCTTCTTCAAATGAGTCAATTTCTTCTTGAAGCTTGTCCTTGCATTTATCTTGTGGTCTTGTGGTGGAAGATCATCTTCATCTTGTGTTCCCTCAAAAGAAGCCGGGTCATACTTCTCTTGTTGAGGAATAAACTTTGTCATGGGGTATTGATCTTGTTCCCACCCAACTCCATTGGCATTGAACTTTTGTTCAAAACCAACACCTTGATTCTTCCGGTGGCTTCCTTGCTTGCGTACAATTTCCTCAAATTGCTTACTCCCAGCAAGGCTCTTGTAAATACTTTTCTTTATAACTCCCTTCAATAAGCTATTTTCATGCTCAAGTGTAACTTGGCTAAGAGAATCATTCATGAAATCAAGAGAACTACTAGTAGCAACAATATTGTATTTAACATGGTTATTATTACTACTAGAGGAAGAATCTTTCTTGTTCTTATTGATAGAGTTTACTTGTGGCATATAAGTGGACAAGAGAAGACATTTGGCAAGATAAGAAGAACTCTTATTTTGAAGATCATCATTGATAGCGTTTAGGATCATCATTGATAGCTTTTAGGATCATCTTTCTCGAAGCGTAGCTTCTCATGAGTTCTTTTGAGCTCTCTATGATACTCTAGAGTTGATTCATGAGCTAACTTAAGAGTGTTTAGTTCTTTAGTGAGCCCTCAGTCTCCTTCTTATCATTGTCATTTGTTTCATCTTGATTAGCATGATTAATAGCAAGTTCATCATAGTTTTCAACACTAGTATTGTCAACAAGTAAATCATCATCACCTAGAAAATCATCTTCATCACTATTGAAATAAAAATGCTCAGGGTGTGATACCTTAGAGCCTTTGGCCGTTGTCGGATATCGGGTTTCGGCAAAACCCTTAAGGTTCGAACTCTGGGGTGCACGCGAAGACCTTCCTCCTACCTATCCATGTGCCAACGCCTCGCTGCGAATCTAGCTACACGATGAACAGCACAAGGAACACGAGGTTTATACTGGTTCGGGCCACCATTGTGGTGTAATACCCTACTCCAATGCGTGGTGTGGTGGATTGCCTCAGGGGTTGATGATGAACCGTACAGAGGAAGAACAGCCTCGCGAGGGGTGTTCTTGTGGTGGTGTGCTTGGAGAGGAGTTGCTCGGTCTCTGTTGGCTTTCGGTGAGATCTTGATGATCCTCCCTCTCCACGGTGGTGGCTATCTCTATATATATAGGCCCCTGGTCCTATTCCCAAATATTGAGCGGGAAGGGCGCCAACAACGGCCATTTTGAAGGGGAACATCTAGTACAAGTTATCCCGACTAAAGTTGGTCTTCGGCTGCCAAAGGCACTGGCGATGACGCTGTCTTGGGCTCCACGGTGACCTCCGTCCTGCCGCTCTTCTTGTCTTGGTCTTGTTGCACTAAAATGGGAACCTTTGCTTGATACCTCGGTACTCCGCGCCTGCGCTTGCCCCCTTTGCACCAAAGAGGAAACAAAGACACTGTGCAGGCTGGCATCCGTCTGGCGCCCGCCTGGTCTCGATCGTCATCGCTTGCGTCACGAGCACCTCGCGAGGTACCCCTGCCTTGATCTCTCCGCCTCCTTGCGAACCTGCCTGGTGAGGCCGTTCCTGAGGAAGCCTTGCATCGTCCGACCCGCGAGGCTTGGCCCTTCGCGAGGGTCTTGAGCTTGAGTTAATACAGATGGGACGTGCTGGGCCACCCCTAGAGCCACGCCGCAGGCCGCAGGCAGGCAAGTCTGGGGACCCCCGTTCCCAGAACGTCGACAGCCGTGAAGCATCTTCCAGTTCCTTCATTTGGTTAGTCAAATATGTCGTAGTAGTTGGATGACACAAGTGCAAGTCTAGCAACACTTTCATCTTGAGTCTATTCGGAGTCAGGGTGATAGATTCTCTTGGAGTAGTTGTCGGAGTCAGAACTGGATACCCATTCACCAACGTGAGCTGGATGTCTTCGACTTGTCCTTCCTTTCCAAATCCTTGCTTCTATGTGAAGGTCTTCATTCATAATGATCATCTCTACTCCTCTCTCTTGGAGGTGGTTCACCTCTTTTAGTCCTTTTTGGTGAATCTTCTCTTTTCTTGTAGGGAGTCGTACACTCATTGGAGTAGTGTACGGGTCTTCCACAGTTGTAGCAATTACGATCATGACTAGAAGATCTTTTTTCATTGTAGGATCTTGACTTGGAGCTTCTCCCTTTGCTTCTTTTCTTGTAGAATTTGTTGAAGTTCTTCACCATTAAGCTCAATTCTTCATTGGAGACATGTTCCCACTTGATGTTGTAGGGGCATCACATGAAGCTTTGTAAGCACCATTTGACTTGTTGTGGAGCTCTTCCTTCCTTGTACTTTAGTGACATATCATGAGCAACAATTCTACCAATGAATTCCATGGGCTTGAGATCTTTGTAGTAGGGCATCATTTGGATCAAGGTGCACACGGTATCATATTATCCATCCAAGGCTCTTAGGATCTTCTTGATGATGAATTTGTCGGTCATCTCTTCGCTTCCTAAGCTGAAAATCTCATTTTTTATGCGAGCAAGCCAAGAGTACATCTCAGCGACTCCTTCACCATCCTTCGTCTTGAACATGTCAAGTTGACTTTGGAGCACATCTAATTTGGATTCCCTGAAGGACTCAGTACATTCGTGCACATCAACCAAAGTATCCCAAATTTCCTTTGCATTCTCAAGGCGGCTGATTTTGTTGAATTCTTCGGGGCACAATCCATTAAATACAATATCGCAAGCTTGAGAATTCTATTGCAACATCTTCATTTCTTCCACTGACGCTTCACGATCTGGTTCTTTTCCATCCTCAAAGAAATCACCTTGCAGGCCAATGCGCAAAATATCCCAAGCACCAGGGTTATGACCAAGAATATGCATTTTCATCTTATGCTTCCAACTAGCAAAATTAGTACCATCAAAGTAAGGACCTCTACGGTGGTACTTTCCCTCACTAGACGCAATACTCTTGTAGGTTGTGAAACCAAGGCTATGATCACCAAAGCTATGGAAATCAAGGCAAATGGAGACCAAAGCTCTAATACCACTTGTAGGATCTAAAGTAGGTCTAGAGGGGGTGTGAGTAGACTACTTGACCAAATAAAAACCTAACCTTTTCCCTTTTTTATTTGTTGGAAGATTTTAGCAATTAGCGCAAGTCAAGCAATCAACCTACAAACGTAAATCTATGAGTGTAGCAGCGGAAAGTAAAACGTTGCACATGAACGTAAAGGGAAGGGTTAGGAGAGTGCAAACGCAATGATGACACAGAGATTTTTTGCGTGGTTCCGATAGGCGGTGCTATCGTACGTACACGTTAATGGAGAATTCAACCCACGAAGGGTAACAGTTGCATGAGTCCATGGAGGGCTCCACCCACGAAGGGTCCATGAAGAAGCAACCTTGTCTATCCCACTATGGCCATCGTCCACAAAGGACTTTTCTCACTCTGGTAGATCTTCACGAAGTAGGCGATCTCCTTGCCTTTACAACCTTCTTTGTTCAACTCCACAATCTTGTCGGCGGCTCCCAAGCGACACCTAACCAATCTAGGAGACACCATTCTCCAAAAGGTAATAGATGTTGTGTTGATGGCAAACTCCTTGCTCTTGTGCTTCAAAGGATAGTCTCTCCAACACTCAACTCTCTCTCATAAATTTGGATATGGTGGAAACATGATTTGAGCGGAGCAACTTGGGAAAGGCTAGAACTCAAGAATCTTGTGGTAGGATTGGAATATCTTGATCTCAACACATGAGTAGGTGGTTCTCTCTCAGAAAATGTATGTTGGAAGTGTAGACACGTTCTGATGGCTCTCTCAGATATGGAGAAGGGGTGGAGGGGTATATATAGCCTCCACACAAAATCCAACTGTTACACACATTTGACCCAACTCGGTCAGACCGAATAGAAGAACTCGGTGAGAACGATTTAGTTCAAAATGTGAAACATTAGGAATCTCGGTGGGACCGAATGGAAAAACTCGGTGGGACTGATGTGCTAGGGCTTAGGGCAAACATCAACTCAGTGGCACCGATTGCATCAACCCGGTTAGACCGAAGTGAAGCAATAAGGCAGCGGAGCGAATGTCAAGCAAACTTGATGGGACTGATTGCATGATTCGGTGAGACCATAATAATGCAACAAGTCACAAAGCGTTTGCAAGGCCATCTCGGTGAGACCGAGATGTTTATCAGTGTGACCGAACTTTCTAGGGTTTTTGGTAGTGGCTAGGTCATATGAAATCCATGGCACCAAAGAGGATATAACGATGGGGCTGAGTTTGACTTGGGTTTGGACATATTTGGAATGAGAAAGTGGTTGAGGGTTTTGGAGCAATATCACTAAGCATTTTGAGCAAGTAGACCATTAAGCAACACCTTATCTCCTTTTAATAGTATTGGATTTCCGATGAACTCAATGTGATCTTGGATCACTAGAATAGAACTGAAGAGTCTTGAACTTTTGCCAATATGTGTCTTTAGCATTTTGAGGGGTCCACATCTCTAGTCCATGCCATGCCATTCATTGAACTTTTTGAAATATTAAACTTGAATGGATATTAGTCAATGAGCTATAAGTTGTTATGAATTACCAAAACCGCCCGGGTATTAGTTGCACTTTCAATAATCCAACGCATCTTTCATAGTGGTCAAAGTATATTTGCAAAAGAGAAAAGCCTCGAGAATCTATTTTGTAAAGGTAAGACTGAATTCCCTAACTTCCACTTGTTTGACCAGAACATTGCAGTATCCCCCTGATTAACCATAACCCAAGACACTTCTCTATATAGATCAACCAGCTTAAGAATGTCCTTACACAAGAAATACCCACATGCATATTGATAACCCACAAGTGTAGGGGATCGCAATAGCTTTCGAGGGTAAAGTATTCAACCCAAATTTATTGATTCATCACAAGGGGAGCCAAAGAATATTCTTAAGTATTAGCAGTTGAGTTGTCAATTCAACCACACCTGGATAACTTAGTATCTGCAGCAAAGTATTTAGTAGCAAAGTAGTATAATAATAAAGGTAACGGTAGCAAAAGTAATATTTCTGGGTTTTGAAGTGATTGTAACAGTAGCAACGAAAAAGTAAATAAGTGAAACACAAGTTGTGAAAAGCTCGTAGGCAATGGATTAGTGATGGATAATTATGTCGGATGTGATTCCTCATGTAATAGCTATAACATAGGGTGACACATAACTAGCTCCAGTTCATCAATGTAATGTAGGCATGTATTCCATAAATAGTCATACGTGCTTATGGAAAAGAACTTGCATGACATCTTTTGTCCTACCCTCCCGTGGCAGCGGGGTCCTACCGGAAACTAAGGGATATTAAGACCTCCTTTTAATCGAGAACCGGAACAAAGCATTAGCACATAGTGAATACGTGAACTCCTCAAACTATGGTCATCACCGAGAAGTATCCCGATTATTATCACTTCGGGGTTGTCAGATCATAACACATAATAGGTGACTATAGACTTGCGAGATAGGATCAAGAACACACATATATTCATGAAAACATAATATGTTCAGATTTGAAATCATGGCACTTGGGCCCTAGTGACAAGCATTAAGCATAGCAAAGTCATAGCAACATCAATCTCAGAACATAGTGGATACCAGGGATCAAACCCTAACAAAACTAACTTGATTACATGGTAAATCTCATCCAACCCATCACCGTCCAGCAAGCCTATGATGGAATTACTCACGCACGGCGGTGAGCATCATGAAATTGGTGATGGAGGATGGTTGATGATGACGACAACGATGAATCCCCCTCTCCGGAGCCCCGAACGGACTCCAGATCAGCCCTCTCGAGAGAGATTAGGGCTTGGCGGCAGCTCTGTATCGTAAAACACGATGAAATTTTCTCTCTGATTTTTTTCTCCGCGAGACAGAATATATGGAGTTGGAGTTGAGGTCGGCGGAGCCTCAGGGGGGCCACGAGAGAGGGGGGCGCGCCCAGGGTGGAGGGCGTGCCCCCACCCTCGTGTACAGGGTGTGTGGCCACAGGTCTTGATTCATTCGCCAGTATTTTTTATATTTTCCAAAAAGTGTGTCCATGGATTTTCATGTCATTCCGAGAACTTTTGTTTTCTACACATAAAGCAACATCATGGAAGTTCTGCTGAAAACAACATCAGTCCGGGTTAGTTTCATTCAAATCATGCAAGTTAGAGTCCAAAACAAGGGCAAAAGTGTTTGGAAAAGTAGATACGTTGGAGACGTATCAACTCCCCCAAGCTTAAACCTTTGCTTGTCCTCAAGCAATTCAGTTGATAAACTGAAAGTGATAAAGAAAAACTTTTACAAACTCTGTTTGATCTTGTTGTTGTAAACATGCAAAGCCAGCATTCAGGTTTCAGCAAATATTATGAACTAACCATACTCATACTAACACCCAGGTCTCACAATTACTCATATCAATAGCATAATCAGCTAGCGAGCCATAATAATAAAACTCGGAGGACAACACTTTCTCAAAACAATCATAACATGATATAACAAAATGGTATCTTGCTAGCCGTTTCTGATACCACAAAACATAAATGTAGAGCACCTTTAAAGATCAAGGACTAACTAAACATTGTAATTCATGGTAAAAGAGATCCAGTCAAGTCATACCCAATATAAACTAATAATAATGATTGCAAATGACAGTGTGCTCTCCAGCGGGTGCTTTTTAATAAGAAGGGTGATGACTCAACATAAAAGTAAGTAGATAGGCCCTTCGCAGAGGTAAGCAGGGATTTGTAGAGGTGCCAGAGCTCGATTTTAAAATAGAGATTGAATGACATTTTGAGCGGTATACTTTCGCTTTCAACGCAACAACTAAGAGATGGCTGTATCTTCCATACTACATGCATTATAGGCTGTTCCCAAACAGAATGGTAAAGGTTTATACTCCCCCAACCACCAACAAGCATCAGTCCATGGCTTGCTCGAAACAACGAGTGCGTCCAACTAACAACAACCCTGGGGGAGTTTTGTTTAATTATTTTGATTTGCTTTGATATTTTGGATCATGGGACTGGGCATCCCGGTTACCGGCCCTTTCTCGTGAATGAGGAGCGGAGTCCACTCCTCTTGAGAATAACCCACCTAGCATGGAAGATACAGGCAGCCCTAGTTGAAACATGAGCTGCTCGAGCATACAAAACAGAATTTCATTTGAAGGTTTGCAGGTTGGCACATACAAATTTACTTGGAACAGCAGGTAAATACTGCATATAGGAAGGTATGGTGGACTCATATGGAACAACTTTGGGGTTTATGGAGTTTGGATGCACAAGCAGTATTCCCGCTTAGTACAGGTGAAGGCTAGAA
Source organism: Triticum aestivum (assembly GCF_018294505.1). Taxonomy (NCBI): domain Eukaryota; kingdom Viridiplantae; phylum Streptophyta; class Magnoliopsida; order Poales; family Poaceae; genus Triticum; species Triticum aestivum. Next base: position 324,105,204 of record NC_057801.1, on the reverse strand, counting down.
AAATACTGGGAAGCGACCAACTGAGAGAGCGACAACAGTCATAAACATGCATTAACATTAATTTACACCGAGTACAAGCATGAGTAGGATATAATCCACCATGAACATAAATATCATGAAGGCTATGTTGATTTGTTTCAACTACATCCGTGAACATGTCCCAAGTCGAGTAACTCAATTCATTCAAAGGAGGATACCATCCCATCATACCACATCATAATCATTCTAATAGCATGTTGGCACACAAGGTAAACCATTGTAACTCATAGCTAATCAAGCATGGCACAAGCAACTATCATCTCTAAGTGTCATTGCAAATATGTTTACTTCATAATAAGCTGAATCAGAAACGATGAACTCGTCATATTTACAAAAACAAGAGAGGTCGAGTTCATACCGGCTTTTCTCATCTCAATAAGTCCATCATATGTCGTCATTATTGCCTTTCACTTGCACGACCGAACGATGTGTATAATAATAATAGTGCACGTGCATTGGACTAAGTTGGAATCTGCAAGCATTCAACTCAAGAGAGAAGACAAAGTAATATGGGCTCTAAGTTAAATAAACAATCATGCATATGAGAGCCACTAAGCATTTTCAATATGGTCTTCTCGACCCCCAAAGGAAAGAAAAGAAAAGAAAATTATTTACACGGGAAAGCTCCCAACAAGTAAGAAGAAGAACGAGAAATCTTTTTGGGTTTTCATTTTAATTCTACTACAAGCATGGAAATTAAACTAACTATTTTTTTGGGTTTTCTTATGATTTATCAAACACACAAGAAGAAAGCGAGAAAAAGGAAATGAAACTAGCATGGATAATACAATGAAAGAGTATGAGCACCAACGACTAGTGTGTGAACATGAATGTAAAGTCGGTGAGAAATACGTACTCCCCCAAGCTTAGGCTTTTGGCCTAAGTTGGTCTAATACCAAGGACCGCCTGGCTGATATCCGTAGTTATAGCTGGGGTCGTACTGAGATGCAGCAGCAACCGCCTCCTGAGCTGCGGCATGTTGGCGAGCTGCCTCTGCTCTCCCCTCGTGTTCAGCTGCTTCCTCCCTGGTAACAACATACCTTCCTTTTGCCTGATAATCAAAAAGGAGAGGAGCAGGAAGACTAACATGGATGACGTTGCGTCTGTCATAGATTAGTCGATAATGGAGGAATTATTCATTCCTCCTAAGAAAATGATGATTGACCATAGCGTCATAATCTAAATAAGCAGGAGGTATCATCATATCCGCCTCTCGTGGGGCTATACCAAGATAATTAGCCACACGGGTTGCATAAATTCCTCCAAATAAATCTCCAGCTCTACCATTATTCTGCAACCTACGTGCAACTATTGCCCCCAAGTTATAACCTTTATAACCTAACACAGCACTCTTCAGGACACACAGATCAGGGACACACATATGATATGCTTCATCTTTACCGTTAATGCATCTACCAATGAAGAGAGCAAAATAATGGATAGCAGGAAAATGAATGCTCCCTATGGTAGCTTGTGCAATATCCCTGGATTCTCCCACAGTAATACTAGCAAGGAAATCTCTAAATTCAGATTTGTGAGGATCATTCATATTACCCCACTGTGGTAGTTTGCAAGCAGCTGTAAAATCCTCTAAGTCCATGGTATAAGATGTATCATAAATATCAAATAGGATACTAGGAGAATTACGCGTACAGTTATATTTAAACCTTCGCACAAAGGAATCGGTCAATTGATAGTACTGAGGACACTTATGTTGTAAGAAGTCCTCCAGCTCAACATTACGCACATACGCGTCAAATTCCTCCTTGAAGCCTGCTTCGACCATAAAATCATCGAATGGCCACTCACAAGCTCGTACATTTGCGTCCCTCGGTAATTCAACATCTTGCTCACGTATAGCAATCCTGGGTCCTTTCTTTACCGAGGAACCACCTTGGTACATTCTCCTAGACATAATTCGTTTTCTGAAATATTTCTGAAATTTTAGTAATTTCAAAATAAAAGTGAATAAAACTAAACAAGATTGGTAGCAACTACTGCTACAAGTGCCTAGAGCCTATATCATGCATTAGAATTGCTTGGGACCTCATAAATTCAACATGCAAGCTCAAGAACATGGTCACCTATGCAGCAAAATTTTGCAATGAATAAAACACTAGAACAAAAACTAATTGGACCAATGGAGGAGTCACATACCAAGCAACAATCTGCCAAAGCAGTTTTGTGAATGGAGCTTTGAGCAAGGAGATCGAAAATCGCAGCAAAACGAGCTAGAACTCGTGCTTGAGCTCGATGGGGATTTTTTTGGGTAGAAGATGGAGTGTGTGGGTGCTGGAATAAATAGAGGGGGGCCACCAGGGGCCCACGAGACAGGGGGCGTGCCCAGGGGGGTGGGCGCGCCCTCCACTCTCATGACCTGGTGCTTGCCCCTCCTGTAGTGATTTCAGTGCCTAAAATCCTTAAATATTTCATAAAAAATCATACTAAATTCAGAGGGCATTTGGATCACTTTTATTTTCTGAATATTTTTTATTGCACGGATAATTCAGAAACACACAGATAATACTATTTTTGCTTTATTTATTCTACATAATAGAAAGTAAAAAGAGGGTACAGAAGGTAGTGCCTTCTAGTTTCATCCATCGTGATCATCAACATGAATCCACTAACAAGGTTGATCAAGTCTTGGTAAAAAACTCATTCCGAATAACACGGAACCGGAAAATTTCGAATAACACTAAGTTACCTCAACGGGGATATGAAAATCCCCAACAATAAGAATATCATACTTTTTCTTGACAGTAGGGAGAGGAAATCCAAAACCTCCAATAATAATAGTTGGAACTTTTCCAATAGAATTGATGCTATGAACTTGAGATTGTTTCCTCGAAAAGTGTACTGTATGCTCATTACCATTAACATGAAAAGTGACATTGCCTTTGTTACAATCAATAACAGCCCCTGCAGTATTCAAAAAGGGTCTACCAAGGATAATAGACATACTATCGTCCTCGGGAATATCAATAATAACAAAGTCCATTAAGATAGTGACATTTGCAACCACAACATACACATCCTCAGAAATACCGACAGGTATGGCAGTTGATTTATCAGCCATTTGTAAAGATATTTCAGTAGGTGTCAACTTATTCAATTCAAGTCTACGATATAAAGAGAGAGGCATAACACTAACACCGGCTCCAAGATCACATAAAGAAGTTCTAACATAATTTCTTTTGATGGAGCATGGTATAGTTGGTACACCAGGATCTCCAAGTTTCTTTGGTATTCCACCCTTAAAAGTGTAATTAGCAAGCATGGTGGAAATTTCAGCTTCTGGTATCTTTCTTTTGTTTGTTATGATATCCTTCATATACTTAGCATAAGGATTTACTTTGAGCATATCAGTTAAGCGCATACGTAAGAAAATAGGTCTAATCATTTTAGCAAAGTGCTCAAAATCCTCATCATCCTTTGTCTTGGATGGTTTAGGAGGAAAGGGCATGGGTTTCTGAACCCATGGTTCTCTTTCTCTACCGTGCTTCCTAGCAAAAAAATCTCTCTTATCATAACGTTGATTCTTTGATAGGGGGTTATCAAGATCAACAGCAGGTTCAATCTCCACTTCATTGTTTTTACTAGGTTGAGCATCAACATGAACACTATCATTAACATTATCACTAGGTTCATGTTCATCACCTGATTGTGTTTCAGCATTAGAGATAGAAATATCATTGGGATTCTCAGGTGTGTCTACAGTAGGTTCACTAGAAGCATGCAAAGTCCTATCATTTTTGTTTTTCTTCTTTTTAGAAGAACTAGGTGCCTCTAAATTGTTTCTCTGAGAATCTTGCTCGATTCTCTTAGGGTGGCCTTCCGGATACAAAGGTTCCTTAGTCATTCTACCAGTTCTAGTAGCCTAACAGCAAAGTCATTTTTATTATTTAATTCATCAAGCAAATCATTTTGTACTTTAAGTACTTGCTCAGCTTGACTAGCAACCATAGAGGCATATTTTCTAACGAGTTTGAGTTCACCTTTAACTCTAGCCATATTATCACTCACGCGTCCTATGTCGAAAGCATTATTCTTTAACTCTCTACCAACATAAGCATTAAAACTTTCTTGTCTAGCCATAAAGTCATCAAATTCATCTAAGCATGGGCTATGAAATTTAGTAGAGGGGATTTCAACTTTATCATATCTATAGAGAGAACTTACCTTTACTACCTGTGTCGGGTTATCGAGACAATGTGGTTCTTCAATAGGAGGTATATTAAGACCATGTATTTCTTCAATAGGTGGTAAATTCTTAACATCTACAGCTTTAATACCTTTTTCTTTCATTGTATTCTTTGCCTCTTGCATATCTTCAGGACTGAGAAATAAAACACCTCTCTTCTTCGGAGTGGGTTTAGGAATAGGCTCAGGAGTTAGCTTAATTGGTTCAGGAATTGCCTCCAGAATTGGCTCAGGAACAGTCCAATTATTTTCATTAGTCAACATATTATTCAATAGTAATTCAGCTTCGTCGACTGTTCTTTCCCTGAAAACACAACAAACACAACTATCCAAGTAGTCCTTGGAAGCATCAGTTAGTCCATTATAAAAGATATCAAGTATTTCATTTTTCTTAAGAGGATGATTAGGCAAAGCATTAAGTAACCGAAGAAGCCTATCCCAATCTTGTGGGAGACTCTCTTCTTTGATTTGCACAAAATTATATATTTCCCGCAAGGTAGCTTGTTTCTTATGAGCAGGGAAATATTTAGCACAGAAGTAATAAATCATATCCTGGGCACTACGCACACAACCAGGAGCAAGAGAATTATACCAAGTCTTAGCATCACCCTTTAATGAGAATGGAAATATCTTAAGGATATAAAAATAGCGAGATTTATCATCATGAGTAAACAGGGTGGCTATATCATTCAACTTGGTAAGATGTGCCAAAACAGTTTCAGATTCAAGGCCATAAAAAGGATCAGATTCAACCAAAGTAATAATCTCAGGATCAACAGAGAATTCATAATCCTTATCAGTAACACAGATAGGTGAAGTGGCAAAAGAAGGGTCGGGTTTCATTCCAGCATTAAGAGACTGCTGCTTCCATTTAGCTAATAATTTCTTAAGATCATATCTATCTTTACAGGCAAAGATAGCTCTAGCAGCTTCTTCATTCATAACATAACCCTCAGGAACAACAGGCAATTCATAATCTTTGGGATAATTTCCATCATCACTATCATCAATAATAGCATCTTCAATAATTTCATTCCCTCTAACCCTAGCAAGTTGTTCATCAAGAAATTCACCTAATGGCAAAGTAGTATCACACACAGAAGTAGTTTCATCATAAGTATCATGCATAGCAGAAGTGGCATCATCAATAACATGCGACATATTAGAAATCATAGCAGTAGCAGGTTTAGGTGTCGCAAGCTTACTCAAAACAAAAGGAAAATCTAGTGCAGAGCTAGATGGCAGCTCCTACCTCCCCTCATACTTGAGGGAAAAATCGTAGTTTTGTCGTCTTTCAAGTTCTTCATAGTGATCAATAGATATAAATCCCAAGTGACTCAGAGAATAGAGCTATGCTCCCCGGCAACGGCGCAAGAAATTAGTCTTGATAACCCACAAGTGTAGGGGATCGCAACAGCTTTCGAGGGTAAAGTATTCAACCCAAATTTATTGATTCGACACATGGGGAGCCAAAGAATATTCTTGAGTATTAGCAGTTGAGTTGTCAATTCAGCCACACCTGGATAACTTAGTATCTATAGAAAAGTATATAGTAACAAAGTAGTATGATAACGAAGGTAACGGTAGCAAAAGTAATATTTTTGGGTTTTGTAGTGATTGTAACAGTAGCAATGGAATAGTAAATAAGCGAAACACAAGATGTGAAAATCTCGTAGGCAATGGATCAGTGATGGATAATTATGTCGGATGCGATTCCTCATGTAATAGCTATAACATAGGGTGACACAGAACTAGCTGTAGTTCATCAATGTAATGTAGGCATGTATTCCGTAAATAGTCATACGTGCTTATGGAAAAGAACTTGCATGACATCTTTTGTCCTACCCTCCCGTGGTAGCGTGGTCCTAGAGGAAACTAAGGTATATTAAGGCCTCCTTTTAATAGAGAACCGGAACAAAGCATTAGCCCATAGTGAATACATGAACTCCTCAAACTATGGTCATCACCGAGAAGTATCCTCATTATTGTCACTTCGGGGTTGTCGGATCATAACACATAATAGGTAACTATAGACTTGCAAGATAGGATCAATAACACACATATATTCATGAAAACATAATAGGTTCAGATCTGAGATCATGGCACTCGGGCCCTAGTGACAAGCATTAAGCATAGCAAAGTCATAGCAACATCAATCTCAGAACATAGTGGATACTAGGGATCAAACCCTAACAAAACTAACTTTATTACATGGTAAATCTCATCCAACCCATCACCGTCCAGCAAGCCTATGATGGAATTACTCACGCACGGCGGTGAGCATCATGAAATCGGTGATGGAGGATGGTTGATGATGACGACGGCGACGAATCCCCCTCTCCTGAGCCCCGAACGGACTCTAGATCAGCCCTCCCGAGAGAGATTAGGGCTTGGCCGCGTCTCCGTATCGTCAAACGCGATGAAACTTTCTCTCTAATTTTTTTCTCCGCGAGACGGAATATATGGAGTTGGAGTTGAGGTCAGCAGAGCCTTAGGTGGCCCACGAGACAGGGGGCGCGCCCAGGGGGAGGCGCGCCCCCACCCTCATGGACAGGGTGTGGGCCCCCCGGTCTTGATTCTTTCACCAGTATTTTTTATATTTTCCAAAAAGTGCCTCCGTGGATTCTCAGGACATTCCGAGAACTTTTCTTTTCTGCACATAAAAGAACATCATGGCAGTTCTGCTGAAAACAGCGTCACTCCGGGTTAGTTTCATTCAAATCATGCAACTTAGAGTCCAAAACAAGGGCAAAAGTGTTTGGAAAAGTAGATACGTTGGAGAGGTATCACATATGTACCGTATGGAACCACACCATGGTAGTATGAATTCCAAATGAGATGCACCCAGGCACATTAGTCTTGTTCAAAGACTTGTGCACATATTTAAGCAACAGGGCCACATTCTGAATTCCAAGGTTCAAAATTCCTAAACCACCCTTATCCTTGGGCCTGCGCTTAGAAGTAGACAAAGAGGGAGCATGCTCTTGCCTATTCTTTCTCCATAAACATTTCCTTTGGATTCCTTGTAATTGCTTTAGGATTCCAGGGTTGATGAGCAAACTGCATAGGAAAAATACGGGTAAAGTTGATAAAGCAGAGTTTAGGTATTGCAGCCTGCCACCTTGAACCAAGAATGAAGAACTACCTGTCATTCTCCTTTCCACACAATCCACTAAAGGCATGAGATCCACCATTCTTGGCCTTGTGGTGCCCAAAGGAAGCCCCAAGTATGTGAATGACATCTTTCCAACTTGACAGCCAAAAACATTAGCCAATCTACTGGTCTCCTCCCGAGACACATTGATAGGGATCATTGAGGACTTATTATAGTTCACATCAAGGCTAGTGGATTGAGAAAAAACAAGCAACATCGTCTTCAAAGCTAACAATTGATTCTCCTTAGGAGGCACAATAATCAGGGTGTCATCAGCATATTGGATAATAGGATAATCTTTATCATGACATGGTATGGGTAACTGCAGTTCAACCTGAGCATGCATCTCATTAACCACTGACTATAAGAGATCTGCAACACGGGACAAATAGGAATGGTGAAATAGTATCCTCTTGTATCACACTTTTTTTGCACTGAAATTGTTTGCTAGGTACCCCATTGAGCAGCACAGAGGAGGTTCCAGTGGTCAACAACTCTTTGATCTAGTTAATCCACTTCTGATTAAAACCCTTGTACTTCATAATTTCAAAGATAACAGAGTGCTCAATGCAATCAAAAGCTTTCTCAAAGTCTAGCTTAAGGATCAAAATGGGCCTGTTTGATTGATGGCACTGATCCAAATACTCCGAAGGCCAACCAATACAGTCTTGTATAGTCCTGGATTTAATGACACCATATTGATTTTTATTAATACAGTCTAAATGAGCTCTTGAAACCTATTTGCAGCAATTTTTGAGAGGAACTTTACCCCCATTCTAGTCAAAGATATTGACCTATAATCCCCCACTCCCTCATCAAAGTAATATAGGAGGAATTTAGCTTTGAAAGCTGAGCTTTTTCTTCATAGAACTCCTGAGCTAGAGCATGAAATCCTTGCAAATAATTGGCAAACACTTCTTGAAAAATAAACCATTAAACCCATCAAGTCCAGGAGCCTTATCAATAGGCATGTGTTTCACCACATCATTGATCTCTTTAGTAGTAAATGGCTTTGTTAGAGCATCAAGACCAGCCACCGGTTTGAGTAAGGCTTGCAAATCAAACCCCATGTTAATCCCCCTAGATGTGCCCATTCTTTCTTTAAAAGCTGACCAAATGATTCTTTCCATCCGACTGTGTTCAGAAATAACTGATCCATCCTACAACTACAAGCTGGCTATGGAGTTCCTTCTGAACATCTCAGTAGCCATGGCATGAATTTTGGTGTTTTCCTCACCCACTTTAATGTATCTTATGGTACATCTTTTCTTCCAGTACAGGAATTGCAGTTGCAATAGGTGCTCCACATGCAACTTAACAACTTTCCTGATATTAAATTCCTGTCTGAAGAGAGGCCTCAACTCCACCAGGTTATCTAAAATAATGATAACTTTATTACATTTCTCAGTCAGAAGTTTGAGCTTTGAAATCCCCAGTTTCCATTTCTTGAGATCTTGCCTCAGAGTTTTCAATCTATCTGCAATAATAGCAGAAATATGCGCTTTCCTAGAAGGCTTCTCCCTTAACCCAATAGTTTTCAAACCTAAAAATATTGGACTTTGGAATGTTGGTTTTAATGACTACCACACATGGAACATGGTCAGATGTAGTCTTGGCCAATTGGAGCACCTCGAAAAATGGATAAGAAATCCAATTGGTTAAGGCAAAGAACTAGTGTAACTGCTCTGAAAGAGGAGCATCCTGCATATTAGACCAGTTGAAAGACCTGCCTTTGAGAGGTACCTCATGCAATCCAAGGTGACCAATGATCTCATTGAAAATAAAGATATCATTGAGATCTCTTCCTAGCTGATTTCTATTTTCCATATACCTGATGAAATTGAAATCCCCCAGCAGTAACCAGTTATCGTCAAGAGGGATATTTAAGTTATATAGCCAATTACCAAAATTATCCTTGAAAAGTACCATACACAGATACAAGTGTCCACTACTCATTATTATGTCTGGAGGTGAAATTTACAACCACAATAAAAGGTTTAGCCTCCACAACCATACCAAAAAGAACTGAAGAATTCCAAACAACAAGAATTCCCCCAGAAGCAACCACTGTTGGGGCATAGACAAACATCTCAAAATGTTTAGGACAAAAGGGCCTAATATGTGTGCTGCCAAAAGAGATACATTTTGTTTCTTGAAAACAAGCCACCACACACTAACTTTCTTCTTTTTTTTGCTTAATAGCTCGCTGCCTAGTAGGTGAGTTGAGACCCCTCAAATTCCAGCACACAACACACTCCAACTTCTAAAGGAGTTGTGATTCATAATAAACCAAATAGAGGTAGCAGGAAAAAAGCACTACATAATAGAGCTTGAAGTTATCAACCAAGAACCACCACATGAGGCAAGTGCATACTTATTACAGTCCAGAATAAACACTGACAGTTCAACACACAAAACATAAGCTAAAGACCGCCCAAGAAACATAGCAGCAGACAATTTAGGGGCTTGCCAAAACTTACATCCCCTAGAGAAATCAATCATCAAAAGAGGCTAGGTGATCTTCAGCAGGATCATCCATAAGCCGTTCCACGGTTAACTTCTCTGGTGAAATTTCCAGGTCTTTACAAAATCATTGGATTGTTGGAAAAGGCATCGGAGGAGGCACATCATCAAGATTGTCACCAGCAGCAGCATTGGAACTTCCATGTCCCATGTCTCCAGACTCTTCCGAGGGAACTGCCACAAATGGCCTGCACCTTGGCTTCTTTTTCTTTTGTTGTGCATGCAGCTCCTGGGAAACTGGCTTTTACACATCACGCCTGATTGATACCGTGGTACATATTCTGACCAAGGCCTCCACTAAAGGAGTGGGTGCCATATTTTTACAGCGACGAGCCTTCTTACTATGACATTGTGCACAAAAGGAGAAGCTATCATCCGGCGCAGCTGATGGCATCATGCTTAAAGAAGCAGACTCGGTCCTTTCGGTGTAACAAACCTTGGCGTATGTTGCTCGGATGGTACACAGGCAAAAGGGCGAGACTCCAGCATTCAGGACAAGGCCAGGCAGAAGAGATAGCTCTTTGAGAAATTAAAGGGCGGATCAAAAAGACCAAGACAAGACAAAGGAACAAGATATCAATAAGAAAAAAAGCTCCCTTGCCCGGGTAGGCCAGCCTGATCAGGTCAAGGACACCATGAAGACAAGTCCCAAAACCTCCCCGGCAATTGTTTTTCGGGGCCACTAGCGACCCGCTTCCCCACCAAGACTCCATCGCTCCACCTCATAGCAACGCAAGTCACTTATCAGTGTGGTGTCGAGCCCCCAAGTGATTAAGTGGCTGTAATTTGGCACATGGTAGCCATTTCATAGGAAGATCACCTCTATATGACACCCGTCCTGAGGCGTGTCATGTAGATAGATGAGATGGTGGTTGAGCGATGCGATAGGCTTGCCGGGCTGCATCCTTAGCATGACACCTAGCAGTGCATTTAATGAACTTTGTCCTAACTGCTAGGGTTATGTATGATAGCACTATTGGCAATCTAATCAATAGCTAATTACTTATTTTCCACTGTGGTAACCCCTTAGCCTATAAAAGGAGGGCCATGGCAGCCTTAGAAAGGTTTGGGACCCTTGTACACTCTTATACACATAGCTGCTCTCCCCAAGGCGATCTTGCTAGGCTTGAGCGCTACGTGAGCACCATGGTCCCCCACACCAATCCACCTAAGCAGGAGTAGGGTTTTATGCTTCCCAACGGCCCGAACCTGGGTAAAATCCACTAGAGTCACCCTTGTCGTGCTGCCTCATGGTCTCCGCTCTTTGTGGAACACGCCCTTCCCTTGCCGAACCACAAGGTGCTGATAGGCCCATAGGTGATTGTATTCTGCCATGACATCTTTGGAGCACCAGGTAGGGGGAGCTCATGTGCGAACCCAAGGTCATGAATAGCGGGTCAGTCTTCGTCATTGTTGGCTTCATCATCCATGGCGCCGAAGAAGAAGTCCGGCGCAACTGCTCATCCTTCCACCTCGAAGGCCCTCTCGCAAGCATCCACCAATGTTGTTGGGGCTGCAGCGGCATCGAGGGACGTGGACGCCATGGGGAACGTGAGCGGCGCAAGCGGCATTTTCATCGTCTCCCCTACGGCCGAGGCGGGAGCAGAAGAGGCTAGAGGAGGGAGGCACCAACAACATTCCAATGGCCATGCTCCACAACGCACGGGTGGGGAGAACATTCAGTCTCTTCCTCATCACCATCCTGGAGGACACGCACCAACAACGCTCGCTCTCGTGTGAGCCGTGACCCCCTAGTTATCCCTGCAACAGGTGCAATAGCGGGGTAAGCGCCTTCCCCAGGGCAAGGTGATCAAAACGACGCATCGAATGGGGGTCGTCAACCCCCAGGGCATACTTCTCGTCGTTGCACCGCCATGGCAGCTGGCTCGTGGCAACGAGAACACGACACCGCCACTACTGGTACCATCATAAGTCGGGGGACGTCACGATCTACGTCGTTGCTCATGCCAAGCACTACTTCAGAAGCCATGGCACGAGCCCAACTCCTAATGCGATTCCCACCAGCGGCCGATCAGATATGAGTGGAGAGCCACCATCCAGAGTCTGAACGGTTTCACTGAAGCGGGAGGATCACAGTGGATGGACCCGCCACGGCACCTGCAAGCGACAACTACGGCCCGAGCAGCTGTCCGTGACCGTCAGTGCGGAGGCTGCAGCCAGAGCCGCACGACAAAGATCCTGACAAGGTGTCGATGGCTTCATCTGATCCTCGGGCCCGTCGAGATCAGTGGTAGGTCCTAGAAGACAGTCAGAGGGAAGTCACATGTGTCACCATAGAACGGCACCGCGAAAACCACCGCCAATCCAAAAAGTGCAATGGCCCCGACGTCAACGAACCCACGCCCAGTGAAGGCGGATACCTGACTTTCGAGGATGGCTGCCCTGCCTTCACTCGCGAGCTACGGCAAGTCCTTGGCCATCTACTTGTGTGTTCAAGCCAGAGATACCAGAAAAGTATGACGGAAGACTAAATCCGATAGGATTCTTGAGCATCTACAACATCGTTGTTCAAGCCACCAGAGGAAGAGGCGAAAAGGTATTTGCCAACTACTTCCCTTTGGCACTCAAGCCGAACGTGAGGTCATGGCTGATGCATTTGCCAGAGAATTCCACCTCGATCTAGGATGACATATTCCATGAGTTGTTGGCGCCTTCATGGCGGCCATGAAGAACCAGGCCGGCCCAGCGATCTGAAGCTCCTTCCACAAAAGGAAGGGGAGAGCTTGTGGAAGTACATTCAACGGTTTAGCCGAGTAGACAGAAACATTCTAGAAATCCACCCGGTAGCTGTGATTGCCGCGTTCCTATCCACCATCCGCAACTGGAGGACAAGTGTGCCAGAGCAGAGGAAGGAGGCGGCTCCCTGGGGAAGAGGACGGCATCGAAGTCGGCTCATAGGATGACGACGATGCCGCGGACCCTAAGAGTCAGAACAACAAAGGCAATAAGAAGCGCATGGAAAAGGCAGTGTTGGCCGTTGAAGGCTCTTGCACTCCTAGTACCGGCAAGAAGGCCAAGACCAAAGCCCCCGACAAGGAAGTTGCCACGTGCACTGATTGCCGGGAGGCTGTGGCGGCCGAAAAAGCTGGGAAGGCTGAAGGACCCTACTACAAGATCCATCGGACCAAGGGCCATGATCTCCAATAGTTGAGCAACTCGTTAAGAAGCAAAAAGCTGAGTACAAGAAGCATGACAAGGAGAGAGACCAAGATGGCGTTGGCGGGAAGGGTCGAGCTGGCAGAGGAGGCCGCCCCGGCAAGGTCCCTCAGCATCAAGGAAAACCAACCAAAAGCCATGAGAAGAAGGAAGGTGATGACGAAAGTGATGAAGGGGATGAAGAGGAAACTATTGGAGATATGCCCTAGATGCAATCATGTATCATGATATTTCCTATGTGTTTATGAATAAAGATAGTCCTTGGACATTATCAATGATGTGTATCAGCAAGTACGTGACTTGTTTGTGGGACTATGCATTGTATGATGACTGTCCTAAAAGGTCCCTAGTCGAAAGGGCTGTGTGGACGTGCAGCCGACTAGACTAGCATATGAGACGGTCGATGGCTCGGTCTCACTGGCCATGGAGCATTGGATGCTAACCAGATAATATGGACTTGGAAAGGTCTGGTCGAATTCAATGTAGTCGGTTCCAAGTCGAGATAAGGTCCGAGTCAGACAGACCCAACTATGAGACGCGGCGATATGTCATTTGTGAGTCTCTAGTACAACATACGTTCTATGTCCTAATACCTGAGCTAGCGCATGTACTCGGGATAGTGACAGACTTTCTTTGGGCCGACCAAACTCTACTCCGTAACTTGGTAGTTACAAAGGTAGGTTTCGGGTTTGTCCAGTCCCATGCTGCGAGACATGGTCGAGCAAGATGGGATTTACCCCTCCGATCAGGAGAGATATACTCTGGGCCCCTCGTGTGATCCGACCAGGATAAGCATGGCCATACGATAGGGTTTATGAGATAATCGGGTTTGTGCTTCCCTCTCTATCTCTCTTATCCCACCCCAAACCCATGGACCCAATAGAGGATGAATGGAGATGAGCTCATATTACCTGGACCGATGAGTCAATTGGAGATAGACTGATGGATTCAGAACATGGAGGATCATATGAAGGATAACCCTATTGCCGGATAGGATATGGCCCATCATGCTTTTCAATGATTTGAAAGAGGTGCTGCTACTTGGTGGAGGATGAACCAAACCATCAATGGATGTCAAGGAGTAACCACTTGGAAAGAATTTAAGTTGACTTTGCTAAAGTCTTGTCTTGTGTCCCCGAATTTGGAGCCTTATGGAAAGAATATGAAGAAGCATTGTGCATACAAAACTTTGTGGAGAAAGAGGACACAACCATAAAGAAAACAAGGACGAATACCCTCATACGTGGAGGATTACCAAAGGAGTTAGCCGAGGATCTCAGGGAACTTCGGTTGGAGATTGTTCCCAAAGGTTTTGTTGCAGCCATGAAAGTTCAGTCTACATTGTTGGAAAAGATCCGTGAAGCTCATAAGGATGACAAAGACATTGCTGAGGTAAAGGAGAAAATGAGCAAAGGAAAATCCAAAGGTTTTCGTAGGGATGAGCACGACATCTTATGGTTCGAGGACCGTGTATATATTCCCAATAATGCAAAGATCAGGAAGTAAATACTTCAGGAGGCTCATGACTTACCATACTCTATCCGCCCTGGAAACACCAAGATGTATTTGGATTTGAAAGAGTGTTTCTGGTGGACCGGTATGAAGAAGCATATTGCGGAGTATGTAGTCGTAGGTGATGTATGCCAGAGAGAGTAAAAGCAGAGCATCAGAAGCCAGCAGGATTAATACAGCCTATGCCGATACCCGAATGGAAGTGCGATAAGCTTGGCATGGATTTCATTACCGGATTTCCCAGAACCCGGTCGGAATATGATTCAATCTGGGTAATAGTTGAATCGCTTGACCAAAGTGGCTCACTTTACCCCAGTAAAAAAAACCCCGCCTATACAAGTGCGAAGTTGGCCAAGATATATTTGACCAGGATCGTATGTCTGCATGGAGTTCCGAGGACCATCGTATCAGATAGAGGAACACAGTTTACCTCAAAGTTTTGGAATCAGCTGCACCAGACTTTGGGTACTAGGCTAGAGTTCAGTACAACCTTTCATCCGCAGATAGATGGATAGACCGAAAAAGTCAATCAGATTCTGGAGGACATGTTGAGAGTGTGTGCGCTAGATTATGGATCTAGTAGGGACGATAATCTACCTTATGCTGAGTTCTCATACAACAACAGTTACGAAGCCAGTTTGAAGATGACCCCTTTTGGAGCTTTGTATGGGAGAAGGAGCCAGACACCGTTGATGTGGGATGACGTTGGAGACCGTCAGTTGTTTGGACCAAATGTGATCAAGGATTCAGAAGAGAATGTTAAGTTGCTTCGAGATAGACTGAAGGTAGCCCAGTCCTGGCAGAAGAGTTATGCAGACTCAAAAACGCAAGGAGGTAGTCAATGAAATTGGAGATAGAGCATGTCTTCGTGTGACCCCTTTGCGAGGAGTTAAACGATCTGGAGTTAAGGGAAAGTTAGCCCCGAGATTTGTAGGACCATACCGAGTTTGGAGCATATGGGAGAAGTGGCCAACAAGTTGGAGTCACTCGAAGGACTGTCAGGAGTTCATGATGGGTTTCACGTTTCCAAGTTGAAGAAATGCCATGCAGAGATGGCCAATATTCCCCTGTAAGGACGCTTGACCCTGGAAAAGATAATGATGTTCCACGAAGTGGAGTATGGACTTCATAAGTATAAGTTTTTATCTCGGTATGTGGGTCATCCCACGAGGATGAAGAGATGTATTACTATTGGCTATAAAGGAGGTATGATGTTGGAAATATGGATCAATGGACATTCCATGATGAGTCTGAGTAATCATGTCCTAGTTTGGTGCCAATAGAAGGAAGGAAGACAGTACAATTGGATGGATTTAAAATACTAGGAAGTTGGAAGTTGGAATAATGATTAGTTCCCCGATGATAAGTTCAAGGACTACAGGTGATGAGATGGGCCATAACCCACAGGCCCCAGGACCTGCCAAGCAGCAAGCACACTCTTGCTGAAGGAAAAACCCTGAAAGAAGATACCTTTATCAACCGACGATTTTATAGGAGCAACGCAAAACCTGAGAGATGTGAAGAAACAATAGATGTTTGTTTGGCTTACAGAATCAATGGATTATCCAAACTTGGTTCGTCAACAAGAGAAAATTCTGCTATGCTTGTGAGGATGACCGAGTGTTAGAATGCAAGATTCGCTAAACCATATACAAGGTAATAATTTGGGTGCGGGATGGATTGATCACCATACCAACTTACTCTTATTATTCGCTTTGCTATGTGGGATAGTAAATCTGAGTGACTTACCCATAGTAGAGAGACGACGATCAAAACCTTTTTTGAACCTTAGAATGGTACAAGTATTTTTCCCTTGTACAAGGTAGTTGTTACCAATCGTAGGACACACGATGAGGTTCAAACCAGACCCGTTTTCTGCAGGAGAAACCATGAATTGTTGACCACCATGAGATATCGATAGTTGTTTAGTATTGGCACCAAACCCGTCAGCTAAGAAGACCCAGTCATGAAAAAAAAAACTGTACCAATATGAAAAGGATACAAGGATTGAGGAAAAGGTTATGCCACTATCGGAAGAGACCGGAGAAGGAATTATACTGAAGATCTGAGAAGACCAACCCTGCCAAGAATAAGGATGGAGTATATGAGCATTGATGGAATCGTTACAATGTTTCTAAGGGTGGTAGCACCCGAGACCCCGGAGACGATCGATGGATTTTGAAGACCCACTACCCTAACCCATTTCTTGCTAGCCTCTCCAAGTCTCGAGGACGAGATTCATTCTAAGGGTGGTAGGTTTGTAACATCCCAAAATTCTAAATTTTGGAATGTTATACTAAATAGATAGATTGATTGTTTGTTTGATTATTGTGTGATTGATTGAGTGAAATTGGAAACATTTGAAAGTTAAATGAGAGGGAATAAAAGGACTTTCCCAAACTTTCACCTTTGCCTTCTGATCTCCATGGATTCAAATTCTTTTCAAATACAAAACTCCAGAGAGAAGATGACATGACTTCTTCCATTTAAATAAATGAAAAGGGTTTTGAAAATATTTGAATTCCATTTGGAACTTTTTCAAATTCTTAAACTTCATGCAACTCAATGATTTTCATGAGAGAAGATAAAATGACCTCTTCAAAACGTATGAAATATGAGTTGGGAGTTTCGAAGAAATCCAATTTAAAGTCCTTTGAAAATTATTTTCAATTTGGATTTATTTGGGGTTTATTCAAATTATTTTTCTCCAAAAATAAAATATCTGGAAATTAGGCTAACATGATTCCCTGCATCAGAAAATTGGAGAAAAATAAATTTGAATTAATTTTGGTATTTTTTTAAAATGATTTTATCGGGTTTTAAATAGGTTAGTAGCATAGTTTGAATTATTATAATTGTTGTGGAATTTATTTGAAGCTAGAATAATGTTCATGCTGTAGGAAATCTTTTTCTGAAAATTTTGATATATTATATGCCTATATAATATATTTATTTGTTTGGTTTTATTATTTTTGTTTGTCTGAGAATGTTAAAAAAAAATCTTCTCCTCTCGCCGACTAGGCCAGCCCAGCCTAGCGCGCCATCACCACGGACCCCGGGCGGAGTCCCGCCTGAGCACGCCCGCCGCCACCGTGTCCGCCCCGGCCTCCGTGCCCCTCCTCCACGCACACCGAGGCCGCCCCTTTATAAGGAGTCGGACCCCGACCCCGTCCCTCTCCTCGCTTCGCCACACTTCGCCGCCCCGCGCCGCCGGATCTTGCCACCGCCGCCGCAGCTCCGCCCGCCTGCCCCACACACCACCGCCGCCACCGACCGCCGCCGACGCCACCATCGACTCCGCCACACCGCGCCGCCCCTCCCTGGCCCCTTTGTCGCCCTCTTGGACGACCAGAGCCGCCGCCTTAGCCGGACCCGAGCCGCCGCCCCAGCTGGACCCGAGCCGCCTTCGTCGTCCCGCCGTTGCCGGAGTTCGACCTCGCCGCCGCTGGTTTTCTCGCGAAAACCCCCAAACCACCGCGAACCGGTATAACCGACGCCCAATCCGTTTTTTGTCAGTTTTTCTTTTAAAACACAGTTTTCTTTTAGTTAGTTTTAGTTAGTGAATGCTCATCAGATTAGATCTGGAGCGAACGGTTTTTAGTTCGTTGGCGTTCGTTAGCGAACATTCGCAAAATAGCCTTTTCTTTTTTCAATCAGGGACCTGTTAGTAGTTATTTCTTTTACAGATTAGTCCCTGATCTTAAAACGATCATTACTTTTCGCTCGTTTATCCAAATCCAACGAAACCAATGCCCACTTCTTCGTTATGATCCCCTCTATCCAGTAAAACAACTTAAACATGTTTTTGAAAGTTTAAAATTTGAATTTCAAATAGATTAGTATTTGAACTTCGTTGGATCGTAACTTGAGTTTCGTAACTCCGATTTAGTTGATTCTTCTTGCAAAACGAAGCTCTTGACCTAAATTTTCTGATAAGGCCAAATCCACACAATTTTGGTACTGTTAGAAATTATTTACTGTTGCAATAGTTATTTGCTTGGTTTCGAAGGTTTATTATTTGTTTTCTTTATTCTCTCCGATCTTTTGAGTGATTGCTTATGTGTGGTTACTATTGCTTGCTTACGATAGATTAAACGGAGTGAGACGAATAGAACTATCAGGATTTGAGTGCGAATCATCTTCATCAACAGTACAGGCAAGTTCACACTTTGATCATACTTCTTTTCCTACCCAGTTTTTATGCATTAGATCAATCCTCAAACATTGCATGATTAGGATCTAATTAAAACTGTGGGATGGGAAGTAGCTGAGGTAGTACCTATTGCCTATTTTAATATCAAACCTTTGGGAGTTACTTCTACGTTTGCTTATTATGCCATGCTATGCCAGTAGACGTGGATTGGGTGAGTGATATCCATGACAGATGTGAGTTTTGTTAAATTAATGGTTTATCTAAGGTGGCAACTTAAATACACATCTGGGTGGATTGAGGCACCTGGGTTTCCAGGACTTGCCTGTTTCTTTCGGACTGCCACCCAGGCTCAAAGGGATCATGAGATTATTCATGCTAGAAACTTACGTGTGCAGCCACAAGCCATTATGGGCTCTGGCATAGTTCATTAAGTCGTGCAAACTCTTACAGGGTAGACTAGTAGATGTAGGGGAAAGTAGGTGTACCGGTCTATCCATCGTAAGGTGCTAGCGCTTCTGAAAGACTATGTCTCGGTCATCCGTTTCTCAAACACCATGTAGTGCGAGAAATCCACCGGAGGCGATCGAGTCTTGTGGGGAAAGGTGCACAAACCTCCGCAGAGTGTACAAACTAATCATGATTAGCCGTGTCCGCGGTTATGGACGTTTTGAGTATCTAGTACTTGGATTATCATGTTGATCTCATCATGTTACTTTAATTAATTTTGTTGGGTTTTAATGATGATGCTTAATTGGGATTGAGAATGCTGTCAACCATTCTCAATGTTTAACAACCACCATGATAGTTAAATAAAATTTATTCCTTTACAGTAGGGAAAAATTGGCTTTATGCAAAAACCATTAACCATAGAGCTTTCCAGCAGCCAAATATGCATGTAGTGATAGTTATTTTTCTTCATTGCTCTATGCTGTGAATTTGCCAGTACATTCAATGTACTGACCTACATGGATGCAACATCTCATGTTGCAGGAATCTTACGACGAGTAAGTGATACGTTAGGGTTACTATTTCTACACTCAACTTTGCCGTTGGTGTTTATGGGAATCCACAACCTTGTTACTTCCGCTATTTGGATTGAGGTAATAGTATTTACGTTACTTTATACATGTGATTTACCTCTGTTATAAATCCTCGAGTACTGTGCGTGTCAGCATACCGATCCAGGGATGACACTTAAGCACAGAGACTTGACCCATTCGGGTCGGGTCGCTACAGAGACATGGTCGAGCAAGATGGGATTTACCCCTCCGATCAGGAGAGATACACTCTGGGCCCCTCGTGTGTTCCGACCAGGATAAGCATGGCCATGCGATAGGGTTTATGAGATAATCGGGTTTGTGGTTGGTATCACTGGAACGAGAAAGAGGTTGGGCTAGCACAAGGATGACAGTCTTGCCTTGAGCCTGACAACATATATCGTGCGGCAAAGGGAACAGATGTGTGACACGTTGTATAGGTTCGCCTAACCAGCTTGGTGGTCGGCACGCCTTGCTAGAGGCCGCTACCAACCGTGCAGGTTGGAGGTGATCCAAACTGCGACCAAGCTGACTTGAACCTAAGGGCTCGCGCGCTTAAGGGAAGGAACTTGCAAGGTTAAATCCGAGGACACTGGTTGGATGTGATCCGAGCTATATTTGGATTGTGGTCGAGTAGACTTGTGGGATTTAGGGTCCATGCGAGGCCCAAGTGTTGAGCCCACAACGGACGCCTATATAAAGTGGAGGTGCGGCACACTCATGCGGTTGATCGCTTTGGCGCTGTCACTAGGGTTAGCATGTGTTGCGAATAGCCAACTCCACTCACCGATGACTTTGTGATCAAAACTAGTAGTCCACCACACGGTGTTCCTCTGGCACGCGCGGATACCGTTAGAGCCGGTGCACTTGCGCTGCTCCGGCGAACTTTTACGTGGGATCGGATGACCGGCTGTTCGAGGGAGGTCGGACGAGGAGGAGACAATCCATGCAGACATGCTTTCACAACTCTTCTTCCGCTGCACGGCACTGCGCGTCTAGTGGTAACGAACTGTGATCCATCTCCCGTAGCATGTTCTTGGTTGTTCAGCGCGTAGGAAATTTTAATTTGCAGTCGATGCACCCTACTGTAGATCCCAACAGAAACAAGTGAGCGAGAGTTCCGTCAGGCCACTGAGGCCCTGTGCGTTGACGGAAGCGCATCTTTGCACTCCTCTCACCATCAGCTTAAACAGTGGGTGCGTGAGGTCAATGTCGTGGAGCCAGCGGCAGACTCCCGGAAACCGCTCAAATGGTCATCGCGGTAGGGTGCTTGCCATTGTTGGTTTCACCAACAATTCGCAACCTCAAGGTCACAAAGATGTTGGTTGACGTTGGGGCTGCGTTGAATCTGATTTCCCCCAAGGTCCTCACCAAGCTTCATATATCATACGAAGAGCTCAAGATTACTCGTACCTTCCAAGGGATCAACCCCAGCAGAAATCATGCTAAGGGAAAGATCATGCTGCCGGTGATGTTTGGAGGAGAATTTAACTACTGGACTAAGAAGGTTGCGTTTAATGTAGTTGATCTCCCTCTGCTGTAGAATGGAATCCTTAGCTGCCCAGCCCTAGCAAAATTCATGGTGGCATGCCACTATGCCTAAAACACACTAAATATGCGAGGGCCAATGGCGTCATTTCCATTCTGTCGGAGAAGAAGGACGCCATCATATGCGTCAATAAGATGTACCGAGACGCAGTTGCTGCCGAGGTCACGGAAGCGGCAGCTCCCACCAAGGAAAACAAGAAAGGGAACAAAGCTAGCAAAGATACATGCAAGGAATCTGGGTAGTGCACCTCTCCGGAGTGTGCTGCACTTGTCGATGATTTTCCGGAAAGCTCCACTGTGAAGAGATCCAAGGTTGCTGCAACTGCTGTCAAGAAGGTCCCGGCAGGGCTGGTTGGCTCTGATGGTACGTTCACCATCAGCTCCACCCACGACAACAAATGGGAAAGCACGCTCATTGGCTTCCTGCGGGCGAATGTCGATGTGTTTGCTTGGCAACCATCTGACATCCCAGGCGTTCCCAGGGAGGTAATCAAGCACCACATTGTTGTCTGCCCTCAAGCCCGACCCATTAAGTAGAAGGTCAGAAAGCAAGCATTGGAGCGGCAACAGTTCATTGCCAAAGAGATCAAGAAACTTGAAGCGACTGGTTTGGTCAGAGGATGTCGTGGTATAACACGGCCAGCTATGGGACCATCGGCCGCATGTGGTTCAGCAAGGGGGAAGAGCACACTGCACAAGAGTGGAGAGCAAAGAGCAGCACAACTGTGATGACACGAGCAGTTTTTACACAGGTTTGGGTCATCGCGAGGCGTAAAACCCTACTCCTGGTTTGGTGTATTGACGAAGGGACTATGGTGGAGACGCATCGCTCTAGCTCCGCAAGGTCGCCTTGGGACGAGAGCAGCTACGCGCATATGAGCATACAGGGGTCTGTATCCTTTCTAAGGTAGCCACGACCCTCCTTCTATAGGTCAAGGAGTCACCACAATGGTAAATAAGTCATTACATACTGATTGTATAGCAAACAGTGATATCATACCTAACTCTATAGACAGGACAAAGCGCATTAAATGCACCACTTAGAGTCACATCTTTGGTGTAGCCCAGCAAGACTTGTCTTGCCATTCAGCCATCTTCTCGCCTGTTTGCGTCACACGTCCCCTGGATGGGTGTCATTTAGGGGTGTTCTTCCTCAGAAATGGCGGCCTTGCTAGAGGCCGCTACCAACCTTGCAGGTCGGAGGTGATCCGAACTACGACAAAGCCGACTTGAACCAAAGGGGTCGCGCGCTTAAGGGAAGGAACTTTTGAGCTCGAAGCCGAGGACACTGGTCGGATGTGATCCGAGCTGTATTTGGATTGTGGCCGAGTAGACTTGTGGGCTTTAGGGTCCGTGCGAGGCCCAAGTGTTGAGCCCACAACGGACGCCTATATAAAGTGGAGGTGCGGCACACTCATGCGGTTGATTGCTTTGGCGCTGTCACTAGGGTTAGCATGTGTTGCGAATAGCCACCTCCACTCGCCGACGACTGTGTGATCGAACCTACCAGTCCACCACACGGTGTTCCTCCTGCACACACGTATACCATTAGAGGCGGTGCACTTGCGCCGCTCCGGCGAACTTGTACGTGGGATCGGACGACCGGCTGTTCGAGGGAGATCGGACGAGGAGGAGATGATCCACGCGAATGCGCTGTCCCAACTCTTCTTCCGTTGCACGGCACTGTGCGTCTAGTGGTAATGAACTGTGATCCATCTCCCGTAGCATGTTCTTGGTTGTTCTGCATGTAGGAAATTTTAATTTGCAGTCAACGCACCCTACCGTAGATCCCAAAAGTGGTATCAGAGCCTCTACTATAGGATTTGAGTTCATATTGTATGCATATTAGATATGTGGAGGCAGCAGATGAGATCTGTTGTCCTTGATAAGATCGGCTATGTGCATGGTTGATGTGATCACCTACACATGGCAATCATTGAGGCTATGTTTTCTGTCAATCGGGATCGATGAGGTCGTGACACGATCTACCCCTACCAGTCGGTTATCCGCCATCGGGGTTAATAGTGAAACATAAATCTGAATCGAATTCGCGATGATCGATAAGATTGGTCAGATTAGAAAATTCGGCGTGATCGGAGTTTCGAAATGGACCGCTGTCACATCCTAGTTAGCCATGCATTAGAGTGTTGCATCATGTTTACTCTTTCATCAGAAACCTGAAATGGGGATGACAGAACCCCCAGTCCCCTCTGAAACCAATTAGGGTTTACTAAAAACTTTTTCAATGAACCTGAAATGCCCTTCTAAAATGCCCATCATTTTTGTCTTGGTTCAGAACCTCTGCCAAAAGTGGTGCACATTTTCCTAGGCCAGCTTAGGGTTTTTGAATTAAATCATAAATATTTGAATTTGGGCATTTAAAATTATATAAAATATTTAAATGCTCAAATATCTCCAAACTAAAATGTTTCATGTTGGAAATAATCCAACTATGGACCAGGAGTAGTTTGGTGATTTTAGGAGTAGCCTAAGTATTTTATTTAATTCAACAAAGTTGCAGAAGTATTAAAAAAACAGAAAACAGAAAGAAATGGAAAAAACTTACCTGGCGCCTGCTCCCGGCCCACCTGCCGGCCTAGCCCAGCGCCGCTCCAGCGAGCTGCTTGCCGGCCAGGCAGGCAGGCAGGTGCCCGACGGCGACCGCAGCGCGCGCCACGCACCTCCTCGCCGCCTCGCCGCTCCCCGCGCCCGGTGACATCGTGGACCGGCCTCCCTCGCTCCCTCGAACCCCCCAGACAC
Source organism: Triticum aestivum (assembly GCF_018294505.1). Lineage (NCBI taxonomy): Eukaryota > Viridiplantae > Streptophyta > Magnoliopsida > Poales > Poaceae > Triticum > Triticum aestivum. The sequence goes on along the minus strand of NC_057801.1, from coordinate 324,081,098 downwards.
CCCCTCTCCTCTCCAGCTCCTCCCCCTCGCGCTCCCCCGCCATGACCGACGCCACCATCGCCGTGCCTTCGTCGTAGCCGTGCTCCCCACCGCCCGTGCGTCCTCTCATCGTGTCCAGGAGCTCCGCCGCTGTCCACTCCATCGAGCAAGCCGAGCCCCGAGCGCTCGCAACGCCCGAGTCCACCGCAACGACCTCGCCCGAACCGCCGTCGCCGGAGATCCCCTTCAACGCCGTCGTCGCTCCGGTCCATCTCCGGCCACACCAAGGGCTTCGTCGCACTCACTGTGAGCTTAGCCATCTTCCCCTTCCTCCCGTTCTTGCTCCCGAGCCGTGTAGCGACCTCCCGGAGCTCAACCGCACCCACCGCCGTGGAGCTCGTCGCTGACGTGCTCCCGGTCATCCTCCGGCCACTCCCCGGTGTCCATCATGCTCACCGTGTCACTTAGCACCTAGCTAGCCACTCCCCAAGCCTCACCGACCCCTCTAGCGTCAAGTTCGTCTTCGGCCGAACCCCGGTGGCCGCCAAAGTCATTGCCGGCGCCAACTCCGGCCACCCCGACTCCAACGGACTCCACCAAGAGCTGCGGCTTGTCCTCAGCTCCACTCCGGTGGTCTCCGCGACCCATTTGGTGGCCGAAACGGCCAAAACCACTTCCGCTGCCGCGTCGGGCTCGCCGGCGGCTAAACGCCGGTGCAGCCGACCCGGGTTTGACCACGGGTGGGCCCTGGTTGACTCCCCTGAGTCAATGACAGGTGGGGCCCAGCCCTGTTAATTAAACAGGTTTAGTTTTAATTAAACTTTAATTAATTTAATCACCCTGACATGCGAGACCCACTGTCAGGTTTGACCCAGACGTGTTCCGTTGACCTGCTGACGTCACACTGACGTCAGGCTGACGCAATAATTGATTTTCTGGAATTAATCTAATATAGGAAATTCCAGAATATAGTTTAAACTTCAAAAATTCATAACTTTTATTCTGTAACTCCAAATCAGACAAATTATATATAAAAAATGATCAGAAAAATCCAATCTATCCATCTGTACTATTTTCATGCATGATTAAACAAGTTAACTTGATGTTTAATCCAGAACAAGGAAAAACACTTTAAAGGGCCATGTTTGAGTTTGAAATTTGAATCTTTGATTCAAATTGGTTCAAACCCTTCTGGTCTTAGTTGCATTAGCCCAACACACTCATATTGCTATGTTTCATGCATACATCATATTGTTGCACATTGTTTGGTGATGGTTGTGTATCGGTGTTCTTTGCGGCAGGATCTGCCTCCGAGGAGTATCGTGACTACCCTAACGAAGAACCGTGTCAGTGCATCGAACCATCAGGCAAGCAACCAACCATTTGATCATATCGATACAATCCCATGTTCTCGCTCCTGCTCTCTTTTACTGCATTAAGACAACGCGTTTCAAACTGCTGTGTGCTACGGTAGTTGAACCCACTTCCTCTGCATGACCTGTCATTGCCACAGTAACTAGATGAAACCCACTAGCATGTGTAGGAGTTGATTGAGCCATATGTATGTGTTGTTCCTACCTTGCTATGCCTGCTATGCTTAGAGTCGTGTCAGGTCTGGTTCATCTGGGTGATGGGCTAGAGTGAAATGATTATGTCGGTAATAAGAGTGGTGTGGTGAACACGATTTGGTAAAGGTATCGATGAGAGGCCATGTAGGAGTACATGGTGGGTTGTTTCATTGAAGCCGACCTTAAGCACTGAGATCTGTATGTGTGATTTAAGAATCAGCTACTACCATGCATTGGGCCCGAAACCAATGGACCCTCTTGGCTTCTTATTCACCCTAGTTCTCCGTCCAGGAGTTGCAAGTAGTTTCTGGTGTTTGTAGCCTACTGGAGGCCGTGGACAGCGCTGACCGTAGGGGTGGGCTGTGATGCGGTAGGTACGTGGCCGGGTGTACTGAATACCCGTTAGGTATCTCGGGAACCCTGTTCACATCGTTCGGGGCCGTATGGGAAACCTCGGCCGGACTCCCTGCGGATGGAACCTGGATAGGCGATAAACCTGGACTGGAGGCTTAGGTGGTTAGGTAGGTCGTGGCCGACACCCACGTTGGGCTTCCGCTTGAAGGTTGCCGAGTACATGTCGTGTAAACGACGGTAAGTGGTGAGAGCGTGTATGAAGAAGTACACCCCTGTGGGGTTATCATGATCTATTCGAATAGCCGCGTCCGTGGTAAAGGACTACTTGGTTGCCTATACAGTTCATAGACAAGTAAATGGAAATTACTAAAAACCTCAAGATAAGGGTGAGTGCCGAGGATGGCTCTTCCGTAGGAAGATGGAGGTGGATCCTCGGTAGTGTATTGAATTGGTGAGTAGTGGACTCGTGTGCGCAAAACCATTTCGAGTTGGAGTCTCGTAGGTTAGCCTAGCCAAGAGTCAAAGCTGGCTTGCTGCAACAACTCCACCAACCCTTCTTGATAATATGCATGTATGTAGGATCTGATGTAAGTCTTCCTGAGTACCTTTGTACTCATGTTGCTATAATTTACATTTTTTACAGAAGACGCTGCAACCCCTTCTGATGGGTTCTACGTAGACGTTGACATCAATGAGTAGGCTAAGGCCCAGGTGGTGATCCTGAGCTTGTGAAGGACCTCGTAGTATAGCCAGGCTTTCCAAGCCTCTTTTATTTTACTAGTTGTCTGTACTCAGACAAGTTACTTCCGCTGCTGGTTTGTATGACTGTATGACTTGAATGCTGGGTCGTGTGACCCGTACCTTTGTGTATGTTATGTATGGCTCTCTGAGCCTTAAATAAAGTACTTGTGTCATAGAGTCATGTTGTGATGCCTTGTTGTATTTGCACATATCGAGCATATTGTGTGTATGTTTGAAATGCTTGGTATGTGTGGGATCTGACTATCTAGTTGTTTATCCTTAGTAGCCTCTCTTACCGGGAAATGTCTCCTAGTGTTACCACTGAGCCATGGTAGCTTGCTACTGCTCGGGAACACTTAGGCTGGCCGGCATGTGTCCTTCTTCGTTCCTGTGTCTGTCCCTTCGGGGAAATGTCACGCATTGAGTACCGGAGTCCTGTTAGCCCGCTACAGCCCGGTTTACCGGAGTCCTGCTAGCCCAGTGCTACAGCCCGGACCCAGTTGCTGATGACCGACACGTTCGTTGCTGGGTCATGGATGCCTGTCCCTGTAAGTCTGTGCCACTTTGGGTTTACGACTAGTCATGTCAGCCCGGGCTCTTTATCATATGGATGCTAGCGACACTATCATATACGTGAGCCAAAAGGCGCAAACGGTCCCGGGCAAAGGTAAGGCGACACCCGTGGGGATACCGTGCGTGAGGCCGCAAAGTGATATGAGGTGTTACAAGCTAGATCGATGTGACATCGAGTCGGGGTCCTGACAGCGTTGGTATCAGAGCCGGACTGCCTGTAGGTTCTCCAAGCCAAACCGATCGATGTTGAGTCTAGAAATTCTTTAGTTATATGTAGGGGAATTGTTTGTGGGTTGGAACGTAAGGCTCTTTTTACTCCTTTATCTTATGACATTCTGATCTGAGTCAGTCTATTCTTCCACCGGGGGTTAAGGAATTAGGATCTATTCTCTCTATCAGGATCACGCGTTACTAATCAGTAGTACCTTATAGGGTTGATGGATACAAGCCTAGTTCAGTTCTTCTACCACGTTATGTTGTTAGGATGGATTCAGAACTTTGATATGATGATGTTGAGTGTGTATGAAATCCTTTGTCAAATGTCTCAAAATCCTTCTTGAGCATTTACAGCTGTTATGCTGCCGAAATTTTGCTAGAAATTCAAATGCCTTTGCATTATGATTGTGCCTTCAGATGGCCACTCGCGACCTTAATCAAGTGGTTCGCCTGACTCGATGCCTAGATGTACCCAGGCCATACTGCCATGTTGGTCAGGGTAATGACTGAGGCTGGATACCATTGGTATCCTGAGTACACGGTCGAAGAGCAATTCCGAGACTTTAATCAAAGCCAGTATCTCTGCACTGTCAGGATATTTCCATCTTATCCTGAGTCCACCGAGCCCCTTCACTGCTCCTATGGACTCGGGGTTACTATTGAGATGACTGTGCAGGACGCCGCCTACTCTATGATGACCATCATGCGAGTCAAATCTGGTCTATTTCGGGACTCTGATTTCCGGTATATGCCAGGATCACTTCCGGGAGCACAAGGGTATCTCCAGGCTATCTATGCTGACCCCACCCAGGAGGATTCACGGACTCGCACCACTGCTGAGATGCTCGAGGATAAGGACCGTGAAAATCGGGCCTTGAGGTTAGAGCTCTTCAATACCCGTGCTGACCACTGGGCCACATTGACTCGGTTTGCACCGGCGGTGCAAGCTGGATATTTGGATATGCGCGATCTCTATCCTGTGAGATCTGCTTTGCCAGACGTGATGGGTTGGCGTGATGTAGGAGGCATCACCCCACCTCGCGGTCCCCGCAGGCCACCATCTGTTGGTCCAAGACCTCATCCTAGCCCCTATGGTCCACAAGCTCCGCGAGATCGTCTGTTTCCGGATGATCATGTTGAGCTTCCAGGCTATGGAGGTGACTTCTACGAGGACTACTACGGATCGGTCTGAGTTAGTGGTAGTATCACTAGTTCGTGTTAGCTGTGTCGTCTATCGTCCTGCGTGACTCGTGGGATATGACCTAGTTTGTATCGCCTTCTGGAGGTGTAGAAAAATAATGTATAGGAGCTTGGAATGCCTCCGATGAGATGTAATCCTCTTTTCACCGTAATAGTACCTTGTTTGGTCTTGTACTAAACCCTGTATGGTGTGTATGACGATGGAATAAAGAAGCAGTTTCTGTATCTACCATGTCATACGGATGATCATCTTGCATTCCGAGTTATTCCTTACACTCTGTATCCTATGTCGGAATTTTATCATCCTGACTAAATCATTGTCTTGTTTACCTAGGATGATCAACACGCGCACTAACCCTGCTCCTCAAGAGCAGGCCGAAGGCAGCGAAGTCAGGAATGCAAATCTGCCTCATCCTCCTTCCCTAGCCGAGGTTATGATGGAAGCCGAAAGAAACAAGCGGGAGACCAACCGTTTGTTGGAGCGTATTGAACAGAACACGGCACACCATCAGAGGAATAACGTGGTGTCACTCAGTGATTTTATCAAGTTACATCCACCCACGTTCCACCACTCCGTCGAGCCTCTCGACGCTGATGATTGGCTTCACAGTATTTCTCACAAACTGCGTTCCGCGCTGGTAGCGGAGGCTGACAAGGTCACCTTTGCTGCATATCATCTTGAAGGTCCCGCTAGTCTATGGTGGGAGAATTATGGAGCCATGCGCCCAGCGGGCCATGTCACTACTTGGGCTGAATTCAGCGAGGCTTTCCGTGAACATCACATTCCGGAGGGTCTCATGGACCGTAAACGTGAGGAATTTTGCAGTTTCACTCAGGGCCGACTCTCTGTGGATGCTTACAGCAGGGAGTTCGGTAACCTCGCACGATATGCAACTGAGGAAGTTTCTACTGATGCCAAGAAGCAAGCAAGGTTCCGTAAGGGGCTTAGCCCTGAGCTTCGCCGCGACCTCCGTCTGCATGAGTGCACATCTTTTCAGAAACTTGTTAACAAGGCCATCAGTGCTGAGACTGGTCAGACTGATTATGACGCAACACGCAAGCATGGCCGTGACATGGGTTCCTCATCCGGTGCGGGTCCTCAGAAGCGCCGCGTGTGGGTGCCCAACACCGCCCTGCCACCCAGGTTCACACCGAGGCCATCTTTCCAGGCGCCTCGCCCCGTTCAACAGTCTGCACTAGCCAAGCCCTATGGGGGTCCAACCAACAATGCTCCTCCACGTACCAGTTCCGTGACTTGTTTCAAGTGTGGGGAATCTGGCCACTATATGCGTGAGTGTCCCCAGACCAACCCCAACCAATCTGCTAAAGCTGTTGGCCGTGGCAAGCCGACAGGGAAAGTGTTCCACGCCAAGCCGGCCACCGCTACACGTGGCCATGTCAACTGTATCTCTGCCGAAGAAGCTCAAGAGGATCCCAACGTCGTTCTCGGTACGCTCCTTGTTAATTGCCACCCGGCATCTGTTATTTTCGATACAGGAGCCTCTCATTCATTTATATCCGAGAACTATGCTCGTCTGCATAACACCGCATTCTGTGACATGCCATCCACTATGGAAATTTCTACTCCTGGTTCTAGATGGCAGACCTCCAGGGTAAGTTATGGAAATGAAATCCAAGTCGACAGACTTGTTTTCCTTGCATCTTTGATAGCTCTCAAATTTTCAGATATTAATATCATTTTGGGTATGGACTGGATGTCAGCTCATCATGCCAAAATTGATTGCTTCTCTAGGACTGTTCAACTCACTCATCCTTCGGGGAAGATAGTCAATGCTTGACCCGATTAGCCAAGCGCCAATTATATTCTCTTAACGCCAGCCCTTTGCCAGACCTTGAGGACGTTCCGGTAGTCCGTGACTTTCCGGATGTCTTCCCAGAGGAATTGCCAGGTGTTCCACCTGACAGGGATGTTGAGTTCGTAATAGACCTCATTCCAGGAACCGTTCCGATTGCTAGAAGACCCTATAAGATGGCACCACTAGAACTAGCCGAGCTTAAGAAACAACTCGATGAGTCCTTGAAAAAGGGTTTCATCCGACCTAGTTCATCTCCGTGGGCTTGCCCCGTCCTCTTCGTCAAGAAGAAGGATGGTACGGACCGGATGGTTGTAGATTACCGACCGGTCAATTTGGTCACAATCAAGAACAAATATCCGCTCCCTAGGATCAACGACCTGTATGATCAGCTCGCTGGATCCTCAGTCTTCTCCAAAATGGATTTGAGGTTGGGCTACCATCAAATCAAAATCAGAAACGGGGACATTCCTAAAACGGCCTTTGTTACTCGTTATGGCCAATACGAGTACACCGTCATGTCCTTCGGTTTAACCAACGCTCCAGCCACCTTTTCTCGGTTAATGAACTCAATCTTCATGGAGTATTTGGATAAATTCGTCGTAGTTTATCTCGATGATATACTCATCTACTCCAAGAATGAGGAAGAACATGCCGAACATCCAAGGCTAGTGTTGAAGAAACTTCGAGAGCACCGCCTTTATGCCAAGTTTTCCAAATGTGAATTTTGGTTGTCAGAAGTGACCTATCTGGGTCATGTAATATCTGGTAAAGGTATTGCTGTTAACCCTGAGCGAGTTCAAGCCGTCCTTAATTGGACTCGACCTGAATCGGTCAAGCAAGTTCGGAGTTTTCTGGGCTTAGCGAGCTATTGCCGTCGCTTTGTCGAAAACTTCTCCAAAGTTGCTAAACCTCTAACCGAACTCCTCAAGAAAGATAAGAAGTTCGAATGGACTTCACAATGTGAGCACAGCTTTTAGGAACTGAAAAGACGCCTGACTTCTGCTCCCGTACTGGTACCGCCAGACTTCTCCAAGGACTTTGTTATCTACTGCGACGCCTCGCGACAAGGACTAGGTTGCATTCTCATGCAAGATCGACACGTAATTGCTTACGCTTCACGGCAATTGCACCCACATGAGGAGAATTATCCTACTCATGATCTAGAGCTTGCAGCCGTAGTCTATGCACTTAAGACCTGGCGACATTACCTCCTCGGTAACCGTTGTGAAATATTCACTGATCACCAAAGTCTGAAGTACATTTTCACCCAACCGGATTTGAATCTCAGGCAAAGACGTTGGGTTGAGTTGATCACGGATTTCGACTTAGGAATAACTTACACCCCAGGGAAAGCCAACGTCATGGCTGATGCGCTAAGTCGTAAATCTTATTGTAACAACCTAATGTTACAACAAAGTCAACCGCTTCTCCATGAGGAATTTCAGAAGCTTAACCTTCACATTGTTCCTCAAGGTTTTCTTTCCACCTTGGTGGCGAAACCTACCCTTACGGACCAGATCGTCAAGGAACAGAAGGTAGATCCGGGAATCTCCCGCATCAAGAGAAACATCAAGAAAGGAATTGTGAATTGTTTCTCCATTAATGATCAAGGGGTCGTATACTTCGGGAATCGACTAGTGGTTCCCAAAGTGCGAAACCTGAGGCGATTGATCCTTAAGGAGGCTCATGAATCTCCTCTCACCATTCATCCCGGTAGTACTAAGATGTATCAGGACCTACGCCAGAGGTTCTGGTGGACTAGGATGAAGAGAGAAATTGCTCAGTATATTTCTAATTGCGACGTCTGTCGTCGTGTAAAAGCAGAGCATCAACGGCCTGCTGGCACCCTTCAACCCTTAGCTATTCCTGAATGGAAATGGGATAAAATTGGTATGGATTTCATTACCGGTTTTCCCAGGACCAAGAGAGGGAATAATGCTATTTTTGTCGTTGTCGATCGTCTTTCCAAAGTAGCCCATTTCCTACCTGTTCGTGAGAGTATAACCGCTAGTCAGCTGGCAGACTCATACATCTCCCGAATAGTGTCTCTCCATGGTGTTCCTTTGGAAATTAACTCGGATCGAGGAAGTATTTTCACCTCTCGATTTTGGGAAAGTTTCCAAAATGCTATGGGAACCCGTCTCTCCTTTAGCACCGCTTTCCACCCTCAGTCGAGTGGTCAAGTGGAACGCGTCAACCAGATTCTAGAAGACATGCTTCGAGCCTCTGTTATCTCATTCGGAATGGATTGGGAGAAGTGCCTTCCATTTGCCGAATTCGCTTACAACAACAGCTATCAATCTAGCTTGGGCAAAGCCCCTTTTGAAGTTCTCTATGGACGATGGTGTCGAACACCCCTTAACTGGTCAGAGACTGGGGAAAGACAATTCTTTGGCCCGGATATGATTCAGGAAGCAGAAGAACAAGTTTGCATCGTTCGTGAAAAGTTGAAAACAGCCCAATCTCGTCAAAAGAGTCAATATGACCGAAAACATAAGGCTATGACTTTCGAGGTTGACGAGAAGGCTTATCTTCGGGTTACCCCTCTGAAGGGAACCCATCGTTTCGGTATCAAAGGCAAATTGGCTCCTCGTTACATTGGACCTTTTCGCATTCTCGCCAAACGAGGAGAAGTTGCCTACCAGTTGGAACTACCTCCGCACCTCTCCAGAGTCCACGATGTCTTCCACGTTTCTCAACTCAGGCGTTGCTTCTCGGATCCTATCCGTGGAGTGGACCACGAAACGCTTGATCTCCAAGATAATCTTACATATCGAGAGTACCCCATTCGTATCCTCGATCAGGCCGAGCGTACCACTCGATGTCATAATATCAAGTTTCTCAAAGTACAATGGTCGCACCATTCTGAGGATGAAGCAACTTGGGAAAGGGAGGATCGTCTTCGACTTGAGTATCCCGCCTTCTTTCCGGAGGAACCCAAATCTCGGGATGAGATTCTTTTGAGTGGGGGTGAGTTGTCACATCCTAGTTAGCCATGCATTAGAGTGTTGCATCATGTTTACTCTTTCATCAGAAACCTGAAATGGGGATGACAGAACCCCCAGTCCCCTCTGAAACCAATTACGGTTTACTAAAAACTTTTTCAATGAACCTGAAATGCCCTTCTAAAATGCCCATCATTTTTGTCTTGGTTCAGAACCTCTGCCAAAAGTGGTGCACATTTTCCTAGGCCAGCTTAGGGTTTTTGAATTAAATCATAAATATTTGAATTTGGGCATTTAAAATTATATAAAATATTTAAATGCTCAAATATCTCCAAACTAAAATGTTTCATGTTGGAAATAATCCAACCATGGACCAGGAGTAGTTTGGTGATTTTAGGAGTAGCCTAAGTATTTTATTTAATTCAACAAAGTTGCAGAAGTATTAAAAAAAAACAGAAAACAGAAAGAAATGGAAAAAACTTACCTGGCGCCTGCTCCCGGCCCACCTGCCGGCCCAGCCCAGCACCGCTCCAGCGAGCTGCTTGCCGGCCAGGCAGGCAGGCAGGTGCCCGACGGCGACCGCAGCGCGCGCCACGTACCTGCTCGCCGCCTCGCCGCTCCCCGCGCCCGGTGACGTCGTGGACCGGCCTCCGTCGCTCCCCCGACCCCCCCAGACACCCCCTCTCCTCTCCAGCTCCTCCCCCTCGCGCTCCCCCGCCATGACCGACGCCACCATCGCCGTGCCTTCGTCGTAGCCGTGCTCCCCGCCGCCCGTGCGTCCACTCACTGTGAGCTTAGCCATCTTCCCCTTCCTTCCGTTCTTGCTCCCGAGCCGTGTAGCGACCTCCTGGAGCTCAACCGCACCCACCGCCGTGGAGCTCGTCGCCGACGTGCTCCCGGTCATCCTCCGGCCACTCCCCGGTGTCCATCATGCTCACCGTGTCACTTAGCACCTAGCTAGCCACTCCCCGAGCCTCACCGACCCCTCTAGCGTCAAGTTCGTCTTCGGCCGAACCCCGGTGGCCGCCAAAGTCGTCGCCAGCGCCAACTCCGGCCACCCCGACTGCAACGGACTCCACCAAGAGATGCGGCTTGTCCTCAGCTCCACTCCGGTGGTCTCCGCGACCCATTTGGTGGCCGAAACGGCCAAAACCACTTCCGCCGCCGTGTCGGGCTCGCCGGCGGCTAAACGCCGGTGCAGCCGACCCGGGTTTGACCACGGGTGGGCCCTGGTTGACTCCCCTGAGTCAATGACAGGTGGGGCCCAGCCCTGTTAATTAAACAGGTTTAGTTTTAATTAAACTTTAATTAATTTAATCACCCTGACATGCGGGACCCACTGTCAGGTTTGACCCGGACGTGTTCCGTTGACCTGCTGACGTCACACTGATGTCAGGCTGACGCAATAATTGATTTTCTGGAATTAATCTAATATAGGAAATTCCAGAATATAGTTTAAACTTCAAAAATTCATAACTTTTATTCTGTAACTCCAAATCAGACAAATTATATATGAAAAATGATCAGAAAAATCCAATCTATCCATCTGTACTATTTTCATGCATGATTAAACAAGTTAACTTGATGTTTAATGCAGAACAAGGAAAAACACTTTAAAGGGCCTTGTTTGAGTTTGAAATTTGAATCTTTGATTCAAATTAGTTCAAACCCTTCTGGTCTTAGCTGCATTAGCCCAACACACTCATATTGCTATGTTTCATGCATACATCATATTGTTGCACATTGTTTGGTTATGGTTGTGTATCGGTGTTCTTTGCGGCAGGATCTGCCTCCGAGGAGTATCGTGACTACCCTAACGAAGAACCGTATCAGTGCATCGAACCATCAGGCAAGCAACCAACCATTTGATCATATCGATACAATCCTATGTTCTCGCTCCTGCTCTCTTTTACTCCATTAAGACAACGCGTTTCAAACTGCTGTGTGCTACGGTAGTTGAACCCACTTCCTCTGCATGACCTGTCATTGCCACAGTAACTAGATGAAACCCACTAGCATGTGTAGGAGTTGATTGAGCCATATGTATGTGTTGTTCCTACCTGGCTATGACTGCTATGCTTAGAGTCGTGTCAGGTCTGGTTCATCTGGGTGATGGGCTAGAGTGAAATGATTATGTCGGTAATAAGAGTGGTGTGGTGAACACGATTTGGTAAAGGTATCGATGAGAGGCCATGTAGGAGTACATGGTGGGTTGTTTCATTGAAGCCGACCTTAAGCACTGAGATCTGTATGTGTGATTTAAGAATCAGCTACTACCATGCATTGGGCCCGAAACCAATGGCCCCTCTCGGCTTCTTATTCACCCTAGTTCTCCGTCCAGGAGTTGCAAGTAGTTTCTGGTGTTTGTAGCCTACTGGAGGCCGTGGACAGCGCTGACCGTAGGGGTGGGCTGTCATGCGGTAGGTACTTGGCCGGGTGTACCGAATACCCGTTAGGTATCTCGGGAACCCTGTTCACATCGTTCGGGGCCGTATGGGAAACCTCGGCCGGACTCCCTGCGGATGGAACCTGGATAGGCGTTAAACCTGGACTGGAGGCTTAGGTGGTTAGGTAGGTCGTGGCCGACACCCACGTTGGGCTTTCGCTTGAAGGTTGCCGAGTACATGTCGTGTAAACGACGGTAAGTGGTGAGAGCGTGTATGAAGAAGTACACCCCTGTAGGGTTATCATGATCTATTCGAATAGCCGCGTCCGCGGTAAAGGACTACTTGGTTGCCTATACAGTTCATAGACAAGTAAATGGAAACTACTAAAAACCTCAAGATAAGGGTGAGTGCCGAGGATGGCTCTTCCGTAGGAAGACGGAGGTGGATCCTCGGTAGTGTATTGAATTGGTGAGTAGTGGACTCGTGTGCGCAAAACCATTTCGAGTTGGAGTCTCGTAGGTTAGCCTAGCCAAGAGTCAAAGCTGGCTTGCTGCAACAACTCCACCAACCCTTCTTGATAATATGCATGTATGTAGGATCTGATGTAAGTCTTGCTGAGTACCTTTGTACTCATGTTGCTATAATTTACATTTTTTATAGAAGACGCTGCAACCCCTTCTGATGGGTTCTACGTAGACGTTGACATCAATGAGTAGGATAAGGCCCAGGTGGTGATCCTGAGCGTGTGAAGGACCTCGTAGTATAGCCAGGCTTTCCAAGCCTCTTTTATTTTACTAGTTGTCTGTACTCAGACAAGTTACTTCCGCTGCTGGTTTGTATGACTGTATGACTTGAATGCTGGGTCGTGTGACCCGTACCTTTGTGTATGTTATGTATGGCTCTCTGAGCCTTAAATAAAGTACTTGTGTCATAGAGTCATGTTGTGATGCCTTGTTGTATTTGCACATATCGAGCATATTGTGTGTATGTTTGAAATGCTTGGTATGTGTGGGATCTGACTATCTAGTTGTTTATCCTTAGTAGCCTCTCTTACCGGGAAATGTCTCCTAGTGTTACCACTGAGCCATGGTAGCTTGCTACTGCTCGGGAACACTTAGGCTGGCCGGCATGTGTCCTTCTTCGTTCCTGTGTCTGTCCCTTCGGAGAAATGTCACGCATTGAGTACCGGAGTCCTGTTAGCCCGCTACAGCCCGGTTTACCGGAGTCCTGCTAGCCCAGTGCTATAGCCCGGACCCACTTGCTGATGACCGACACGTTCGTTGCTGGGTCATGGATGCCTGTCCCTGTAAGTCTGTGCCACTTTGGGTTTACGACTAGTCATGTCAGCCCGGGCTCTTTATCATATGGATGCTAGCGACACTATCATATACGTGAGCGAAAAGGCGCAAACGGTCCCGGGCAAAGGTAAGGCGACACCCGTGGGGATACCATGCGTGAGGCCGCAAAGTGATATGAGGTGTTACAAGCTAGATCGATGTGACATCGAGTCGGGGTCCTGACAACCGCCGTGTGCGTAGCGCCGTGTATTTCGTACCCGACACACAAACCGGTAGAATACGATTCTATGCATAACTTTGTTTTGCAGGTTTGATGTGAATAGTATGGCTTATGTGTACGTGATGCATGTGTGTAGTTTATACATGGCCTGCATGTCATGTTTGTCAGCCGACAGGAGACAAAGTGATGTCATTATATTGTATAATGACCTGCGTGTCGACTTGTGACTCTATGTAAAATTCATTACTAGTTGTAGTAGTTGGATAATAGAGATCAGGTTGGTGTCTTGGGGTCCCGGCATGACAAACAAGATGGAGTTCCTAGATGGTCATCAGAGTCAGAGCCGACCTGGAAGAACGTCCATGAAGGAGCCATACTATTTCACAATATGTGTTGATTTGTGATTGTTATGCTTCTTTGTTCCTATGCATGTTAGAATGGTAGAATGATCCCTCATGAATATCAAGCGAATTACCATCCATGATGTTGCACCTTCGCACGTCAAGTACGTCTAGTAGTGGGCTCATAAAATTGGGGTGCCGCTGGGTGTCCTTGAACTGAAGGGTTCATGTCGGACACAGACATGCACTGCATCAGGTTAACTTGACAAGGCTATCAAAACGGTTTTGGGCCTTGTGGCAAAGAAGGTTGGGAGCCAGGGTATGAGATACCTTCCCGACCAACAGGAGTCGTATAGAGATACAATTAGCAAGGAGTTGCTTACCGGATAGGCATGTTGTCTAGCAGTGACGCTAAATCTCACTAGTCACATGTGCTAGTCGGATCCTGAATCACTAAGAGTTTGCGGTGGGATGCTGACTGCAGTGGGAGTATTTCTGTTTAGGCTTGAATTACTCTACATAAACACATTGCTTAGTGATTGCGTATTTTCTGTTGTAGATCAATGGCGCCACCTGCTCAACCCAACTTTGCATTGAAATCAATTCTGGAAAAGGATAAACTGAATGGAACAAACTTTACCACCTAGTATAGAAATCTGAGAATTATTCTCAAGCATGAGAAAAAGGAACATGTTCTAGAAGATCAACTTCCAGAGGAACCTACCGATAATGCTAATGCCACAACTAAGAATGCCTACCAGAAACTCATTGATGAATCAATGGAGATTAGTTATCTGATGCTGGCTTGTATAAGCCCGATTTCCAATAGCAATTAAAAAATGTTGACGCTTACGATATGATCGAGAGTCTCAAGAGCATGTTTCAGACACAGCCTATGACCGAAAGGTTCAACGTCTGGTGATCCTTTATGGATTGCAAGCTGAAGGAAGGCAATCGACTGAGCCCACATGTGATCAAGATGATCCGATATGTGCAAGCTTTGGATCGTTTGGGCTTCCCTCTCTTGGATGAGCTGGCTACTGATGCTGTTCTTGGTTCTCTTCCGCCCAACTATGGGACGTTCATCTCAAACTATCGTATGCATGGCATGGATAAGAAGCTCACTGAATTGCATGGGATGCTCAAGGTGGCAGAGCAGGATATTAAGAAACGCACGCATCAAGTGTTCATGGTGCAGAAATCGGATAAGTTCAAGAAGAGTTGGTCCAAGAAAAAGGCTAAGGCAAATGGCACGGAGACAGTAACCTCCGCCACTGTGCCGAAGTCTGGACCAGACTTGAAGACCGTTTGCTATCACTGCAAGGAGACCGGTCACTGGAAGAGGAACTGTAGCAAGTGGCTTGCATAGCATGGCAAGAAGGCTAGAGATGCTGCTTCAGGCAAAGGTACACTTGTTGCATATGTTATAGACATTTACCATGCTGACATACCTAGTAGCTCTTGGGTATTCGTTACTTGATTGGTTGTTCATATTTGCAACTCGATGCAGGGGCTGGTAAGAACTAGGCATGTGGCACAAGGTGAGATTGACATCAGGGTCGGCAACAAAGCAAGAGTTGCTGCGTTGGAGGTCGGCACGATGTAGCTCCAGCTTCCTTCCGGATTCATTATGGAATTGAATAATTGTTATTACATTCCTGCAGTTAGTCGGAACATTATTTCTGCCTCATATTTGATGAGTCAAGGTTATGAATTCAATTTAAAGGACAATCATTGTTCGATAATTTTGAATGGTATGTTCCATGGCTATGCACCCATTGTTGATGGGCTATTTATATTGAATCTATAATAGGAACCGGTCTATAACGTGAATGTCAAGAGGCATAAGCCTAATGAGGCAAATCCGACATACTTCTGGCATTGCCGGCTTGGACAAATTGGTCTGAAACGCATGAAGAAGCTCCATGATGATGGGCTCCTAACTTCGTCCGACTTCAAGTCGTTCGAGACATGTGAATCATGCTTGCTCGGCAAGATGACTAAGTCTCCTTTCACAAAGAGTTGCGAGAGGGCGTCCGAGCTGTTGGAGCTTATACACAGTGATGTGTGTGGTCCAATGAGCACAACTGCCAGAGGTGGCTATCAGTACTTCGTGACTTTTACCAACTACTTGAGTAGATATGGATATATCTATTTGATGAGGCACAAGTCAGAGACTTTTGAAAAGTTCAAAGAGTTTCAAAATGAGGTTGAGAATCAGCTTGACAAGATTATAAAACTTTTAGGATCTGATCATGGAGGTGAGTACATGAGCCAGGAGTTTGATGATCATCTGAAAAGCCGAGGTATAGTACCTCAGCTTACACCACCAGGTATGCCATAGAGAAATGGCGTGTCGGAACGGAGGAATAGTACCTTGTTGGACATGGTCCGGTCAATGATGAGCAAATCGGATTTACCCTTTTCATTCTGGGGATACTCTCTAGAAACTGCAGCTTTCACACTTAATAGGGTACCATCAAAATCCGTAGACAAGACACCACATGAATTGTGGACCGGGAAGTGTCCCAGTTTGTCTTTTCTAAAAATTTGGGGTTGTGAACCATTTGTCAAGCGACTTATGTTAGACAAGCTTACACCAAGTCGGATAAATGCAGATTCGTGGGATATCCGTGGGAAACCTTGGGATATAGCTTCTACAACCGGGAGGAGAACAAAGTGTTTGTTGCTCGGAATGGGGTTTTCCTTGAGAAAGAGTTTCTTAGTCAGGAGGCCAGTGGGAGGATGGTTCGACTCAAAGAAATTCGAGGACCACTCGGGGATGGTTCGGCCGGTGATGAAATCATACCGGAGTCAGTTAGGGAACCCGTAGTGGAAGCGGCAGCGGAACCACGGAGGTCGGAAAGATTGCGCAAAATGCGCGATGTATTGTTGCTAGAAAAAGCGACGAGCCGGCCACATATGCGGAAGCAATGGTGAGTCCAGATGCCGAGGCATGGCTGGAGGCCATGAGATCCGAGTTAAAGTCCATGGATGAGAATCAAGTCTGGGACTTGGTTGATCATCCACCTGGCGTAACTGCCATTGGTTGCAAATGGGTCTTTAAGAAGAAAACCGATGTGGATGGAAATGTTCAAATCCACAAAGTTCGGCTTGTCTCTAAAGGTTATGGACAAGTTCAAGGAATTTACTACGATGATACTTACTCGCCGATAGCGATGCTGAAGTCGGTGAGGATCGTACTTCCTATAGCTGCATATTTCGATTACGAGATATGCCAGATGGATGTCAAAACGGATTTCCTTCACAGAAATTTAACCGAGGACGTGTATATGATACAGCCCAAGTGTTTTGTCGATCCGACTAGCACTAGTAAGGTATGCAAGCTCAAGAGATCCATTTATGGGTTGAGGCAAGCATCTGGGAGTTGGAAACATTCGTTTTGATGAGGTCGTCACTGGTCTCGGTTTCATCAAAAGCGAAGAGGACTCTTGTTTATACAAGAAGTTAAGTGGCAGCTCGATAGTTTTTTTAAATCTTGTATGTGGACGACATACTACTGATCGGGAACGATGTTTTGATGCTCAACTCGGTCAAGGAGTCATTGAATGGCAAGTTTTCGATGAAAGACCTTGGTGAGGCAGTGTATATTTTAGGCATTAAGATCTATAGAGATAGATTGAGGAGGCTGCTCGGCTTAAGCCAGAGCACGTACATAGATAAAGTATTGAAGCAGTTCAACATGAGTGAGGCGAGGAAATGGTTCTTGCCACTCTCACATGGTATAAGGCTAAGCGAGACTCAGAGTCCTTTGGCATCTGATGAGCGAAGCAGGATGAGTAGGATTCCGTATGCCTCTGCATTCGGATCCATCATGCATGCCATGATATGTACAAGGCCTGATGTTGCTTTTGCAATAAGCCTAACAAGTAGATACAAGGCCAACCCAGGTGAGAGTCACTGGGCAGCGGTAAAGCCTATTTTGAAGTACCCGACAAGGACTAAATAGATGTTCCTAATTTATGGAGGTGAGGAAGAGCTCGTCGTAAGGGGTTACGCCGATGCTAGTTTCCAAACCTACAGAGATGATTGTTGAACACAGTCGGGATTCGTGTACGTCCTGAACGGAGGGGCAGTGAACTGGATGAGTTCCATGCAGGATATGGTGGCCGATTCTACCACAGAAGCCGAATACATTGCAGCTTGTGAAGCTGCAAAGGAAGGTGTTTGGATCCGGCATTTTCTGGAGAGGCAGGCTGGCCTGCGGAGCACCTTGATCCTGCCGGCGCGCCGCTCTTCCCTCGTGAGTCCACCTTGGGCACAACCAGCTTGCCCCGAGCTCCTCCACTGATCATGGGCGGCGAGTGGCTGAAGTCGATCTTCGAGTCATCAGCGGGAGGCGGGTTGACGCCTGGTTATGTCCCTTGCGGGGCCCGCCCGGTGATCACAAGGCGGCCAGCCCCCAGCCCCCTGCTGAGAGGGGGCGAACCACTCCAGGGCCCTCCGCCAGCGTCGATGGCGGAGGATGGTGTTGACGACGTGCTTGAGCGTGCGCGGGAGCGCGGCGCTGTCCGCCAAGAGTTCCTCCAGAGGGCAGCCAATGCAGTGAGCTATCTCGGCCCAGAGCTGGCGGTCAAAGACGCGTGTCTCAAGGCTTAAGGCTTGAGGATGGTTGAGGAGCAGCGCAAGTTGAAGGCGGCCGTTGGCCTCGCGTGCCACCAGCGTGATCTCGAAAATGCCAAGGCCGAGGCATCCCTGGCGGCCTCTGGGGAGGCCTGCTCCCAGGCCCTTGAGGAGGCTCAAGAGGCAGATAAGCGACACGAAGCTGCGGAGGAGCGTGCATGGGAGCTCCAAGACTGGTGCAACTCCTGGGAGGAGCAGGTGGAGCTGCGTCGATCTGCCCTTCTGTTGCTGAAAGCGGGACCCGCCGAAGAGGAGGAGCTCCGGAGGCACGAGGAAGCGCTGACGCTGGAGACTGCCGAGTGCAACCCCGATCTGGAGCGGTTGGAGATGAGGGAACACTAGGTCACCTAGGCGGAGGACGATGTCGGTGCGCGGGAGGCCCGAATCCAGCAGGAGATCGACCATCGCGTGGTGGAGGCTCGCGCCGGCCTTGAGCGCGAGTATGAAGAGCGGCTGGAGTTGGTCAAGGTTGAAGCTGCAGGCAGGACTGCTACCATCAGGACGAGGTTGACTGAAGCCACAGAACGAGCTGAGGCCACTATTGTCGCACTAAGCTCGGCGCAGACTGAGCTAGCCTCCTCCCGCGCCGAACTGCTCCTTCTTCAACGGCGGGTCGACGATGCTGAGGCCGTCGCGCAGCGGAATGCGGACAAGATTTGCAAGCGGCGGACGTTGGAGCACATGCACGGCCCCATGCTCTGGACGCTCAGGGAAAGGGCTAACGCGGCCTTGGGCAACATCTTCGAGGCTGTTGCCGAGAGCCGCATGTGACCAACTACACCGGCAATCTTCAGTTCTTCACTGATGTGGTGACGCATGTGGAGAACCGCTCTGAGAGGTCCCGCCAGCTGGTGGAGGAACGAAGTCGCGGCCTGCTCGCGCGGGCATTCTCCCGTCTCTTCAGCCATCTTCAGAACATCCACCCCCTCTTCGACTTCGACGCTGCCATCACCCCGGTGCCTGAGGCCGTCCGTGGGGACCTAGCGCGGTGGGCGGAGGACAATGTAGATGCGCTTGTCCGGGCCTTCACCTCTGATGACGACGGGGTGATCGTTGCTGCTGATGAAGGTGACGTGGCGAACGGCGGTGAAGATGGTACCGGCAACAGTGATGGAGAAGCTGACGGCGACAAAGGTAGTGCCAGCGACGCCTCTGAGGACGCCTTGGGGGACGCAGTGAGCGACATGTCCGATTTATCCCGCGCTCCCCCCTGTTGTTTGTCCTTTGCAGGAAAAGGCTCGGGCGTGGCCCTAAAGGTCGTTAGATCATTTTGGGAGGGGAAGCCCCTCATGTAAAAAGACTGTTGCCTGCGTGTTGTTGAGATTGTCGCCGGGTGGGCGCCTGCACGATGCCATGATTTTGTGATGAGCGGGTTGTCGTGGTTTTACATTCGTCTTGGCAAGCCCAGAGTGAGCTCGCGATGTCCATCCGAGGGCCTCATGAGGGTCCTGTTTAACCATACGGCGAGAGCCTGGCTGGAGGGAACGCCGGCTGCGGGACGGAGGGTGCACACGCTGGGCCCTGCCCCGCTCGCGAGGGGCCCACGAGGGGGAGGCAGCTAGTGTGAATTCCAACTTGAACAGAAATTGGAGCACGAGAAAGCACACGAATAAGACATAACACCCCTTTCCCGCATACGCAAACACAAATTCAACTTCAACTTAGATCCGAAACGAGAGAGCTTGTTCGCATGAAAGGAAGCAAAAAGCAAAAGGCCGCGTCCGGCACCTAGTCTAGTCTTTGACGTCTTCTCACCAACGCAGAGCTAAGTGCTGCCACTGGGCATGGGAGGGAGCCCCCGAGGCCCGAGGGCGGCTCTCCGGAGACTCCGGGGCGTGTACAGCCCCAACTCATTATTACGTGAGAGTGTCACGAGCGGCGAGCTTCACAGGCACTGGGCCTTCTTCATAGGTACTGGCCTTGCTTCATATCGCCAGATGAGGGCCCCGTCTTGCGCCACCCTTGACCCCATCGACGGAAACCAGAAACCAGGACGACTCCAATGGGGAGAACGGGATGCCAGCGGTTCCCCCGATGACCACAGGTCCTCTACCGGGGGCAGGCCCTGGGGCACCTCCCCGGCAGAGGGCCTACTTCCGAAGAACGCCTTGCTCCGCACGCCGTGGGGAGCAGCCCGGTTCCGGACCGCTCTCCTGCTGCCCCCAGTGCCCTCCTCCTGAGGGGAACGAGATTGCCGCATTGGGGCAGCCATCCGCCGGGGTGACCTGAACCTCCTATGACCCATGGTTAGTGAGGGAGTTCTAGACTATGGGGTGTCCGGATAGCCGAACTATCATCATCGGCCGGACTCCAAGACTATGAAGATACAAGATTGAAGACTTCGTCCCGTGTCCGGATGTGACGTTCCTTGGCGTGGAAGGCAAGCTTGGCGATACGGATATATAGATCTCCTACCTTTGTAACCGACTCTGTGTAACCCTAGCCCTCTCCGGTGTCTATATAAACCGAATGGCTTTAGTCCATAGGACGAACAATAATCATACCATAGGCTAGCTTCTAGGGTTTAGCCTCCTTGATCTCGTGGTAGATCTACTCTTGTAACCCACATCATCAATATTAATCAAGCAGGACGTAGGGTTTTACCTCCATCAAGAGGGCCCGAACCTGGGTAAAAACATCGTGTCCCTCGTCTCCTGTTACCATCCACCTAGACGCACAGTTCGGGACCCCCTAGCCGAGATCCGCCGGTTTTGACACCGACATTGGTGCTTTCATTGAGAGTTCCTCTGTGTCGTCACCGATAGGATCGATGGCTTCTTCGATCATCAACAACGGTGCAGTCCAGGGCGAGACCTTCCTCCTCGGACAGATCTTCGTATTCGGCGGCTTCGCACTGCGGGCCAATTCGCTTGGCCAGCTGGAGCAGATCGAAGGCTACGCCCCTGGCCGTCAGGTCAGATTTGGAAGTTTGAACTTCACGGCTGACATCCGCGGGGACTTGATCCTCGATGGATTCGAGCCGCAGCCGAGCGTGCCGTACTGTCACGATGGGCATGATTTAGCTCTGCAGCCGGACAGTACCCTGGAGGCCACACTCGAACCCGCTCCGATCTTCGACTCGGAGCCGGCTGCGCAGACCAAGGATGGATGGCTAGACACCACCTCGGGGGCTGCAACCTCTACGGCGATAGAGCCGAACATTGATCTTGTCCCCCATGAAGATCGTGACTCTGAGGTGCCGGACTCCTTGCCGGACTCCGGACCTCTCGTGCCCCCTCCAGTCGAATCCGATTGGGTGCCGATCATGGAGTTCACCGCGGCGGACACCTTTCAACACTCACCTTTTGGCGACATCTTGAGTTCGCTAAAGTACCTCTCGTTATCAGAAGAGGCCTGGCCGGACTGCGGCCAGGACGGTTGTGATGCGGACGACGAGGAAATTCAGAGCCCACCCACCACCCACTTGGTAGCCACTGTCGACGACCTAACCGACATGCTAGATTACGACTCTGAGGACATCGACGGTATGGACGACGATGGCGGAGACGACCAAGAACCAGCGCCTAACGGGCGCAGGAAAGCCACCCCATCCCACAACGTATGCATGGTGGACACACCAAAAGGAAGCGACAATGAGGAAGAATGGGACGTGGCGAAGCACAACTCCCCCAACAGACAAACAAAGCAGCGACGCAAGCGCCGCCCAAAGACCGGCATCGACAAAAACAGTACCCATATGGACCCGGCCCTAGAGCAGGGCGAAGCAGTGGACGACGCACACGTCAACAAGCAGCCAGCCGGACATGAACCGGACAAGCAACCCATCCCCGGCGAAGATGATCTCACATCACCAGAGCATACAAATCTCCATAACAGGCTCATCGCCACTGCAAGAAGTTTGAAGAAGCAAAAGCGGAAGCTCAAAACAGCGGAAGACACACTCAGAATAAGATGGAGCAAAGTACTCAACACCGCAAATAAATATGGCACTAGTCACCAGACAAAGAGCTACCCGAAGCGCAAGTTGTTGCCCGAATTTGACGAGGAGGCCTTCGAGCCCCGCAGTCAAAAAAGAAAGGGGCCGCCTGGCCGGATAGACGACCAGATGACAGGCCAAGAGCAACACGGGGCGCCACACACAAGCCGGCACATGATCAGCATAAAGATCTTCAGAAAAAGGATAACCCGGCCAGGTCTATCTATGGGCCAAAAAAGAAGACTCGAGGAAGTAACACAACCAGCCGAGCATCTGAAGACAACGGCACACCCAAATACAGGGGCACCGCACACCCACTATGTTTTACCCACGAGGTACTGGATCATGGATTTCCAGCGGGATTTAAACCCATAAACATAGAGGCATACGACGGAACAACAGACCCCGGAGTCTGGATTGAAGATTATATCCTACACATACACATGGCAAGAGGAGACGATCTCCATGCCATAAAATACCTTCCCCTCAAGCTCAAAGGGCCGGCCCGGCATTGGCTTGAAAGCCTCCCAGAAAATATGATTGGGAGTTGGGAAGAGCTTGAGGATGCGTTTCGAGCAAATTTTCAGGGGGCTTATGTCCGGCCTCCGGATGCAGATGATTTAAGTCCCATAACTCAATAGCCCGGAGAATCAGCACGCAAATTCTGGAACAGTTTCCTCACTAAAAAGAACCAAATAGTCGACTGTCCGGACGCTGAAGCCTTGGCAACCTTCAAACACAACGTCCAAGACAAATGGCTCGCCAGACACCTCGGCCAGGAAAAACCAAGAACAATGGCCGCATTAACAAGTCTCATGACCCGCTTTTGCGTGGGGGAAGACAGCTGGTTGGCTAGATGCAGCACTAGCGACCCGAGTACATCCGAAATCAGGGATGGAAATGGGAAATCACGACGCAAAAAAGATCAGCGCCGAAACAAGGAGAATGGCCCAAATAGTACGGCGGTCAACGCCGGATTCAAAAGCTCTCGGCGGAACAACAAAACACTGCCCTTAAAGGATAACAGTGACGAGTTATCCAACCTCAACAAGATTCTGGATAGACTATGTCAAATACACGGTACCTTCGGGAAGCCTGCAAACCATACCCACAAAGATTGTTGGGTCTTCAAGCAGTCCGGCCGACTTAACGCCGAACACAAAGGGCTCGACACACCGTGTGACAGTGACGAAACCCAAAAGCAGCGCTCCGGAAAACAAAAGACTTTCCCATTAGAAGTCAAAACAGTGAACTCACTTCACGTGATAACACGCAGCGCGACCCCTGCTATACCAGGATACCGTCTGCAGACTGGGGATAGAACCCACCAAAATTTGTTATAGCAGCACTTCCTTCAAAGGAGTGACGCGAGGCCTTTTTAGCCAATTTTACAGGATATGTACCACTAGGGGTCATGTTCGGTTCATCCGACAACCTCCGTCGCAAAAAGCTCACCCTCCATCGCCCCATTTAGCAGTAGCCCTTAAGCACTACTAGGGCGTGCAGCTTTCGCGCGCTTTCATGCAATACCGCATTACACGTCTCTTACGCTTAAAAATGCCCGGTCCACGTGGCATATTCTTAAAACTCCAGGTGTCTCTCGACCACGGAGAATGTGCGGCTGCCTAGACAGCCACACATTATTCCGACCTTGCAGGTCAAAGCCCCTAAAAACAGGTCATTTGGACCTCGGACATGGTTAGACGAGTCCGGCAAGGGGCTTCCCAGCCACAGACCCCTTTTTTTAGGGAGCCGCGCGCATAAATGATGCAAGCCAATAAAGCTCAACTTTATTCACCTTCCAAATTATACTTTATTTTGATACACTTTTTGCACGATATTTCTTAGAAACTAAGTCCTTCTCTTTTATAGATGAAGCACGTGCTACACCCGTCCAGGATATAGCACAACGGAGACACAGGCGCAGACGTGCAGTAGGGACCCGTTGCAATGATTCTTTTCAGATTAAGACCCTGCGTAAACCTTTCTCGCTGTCTCTTGTTGATACACTTCCCCCGGTTTCCCACCAGAGCCGAGGAGGAGGCTGGCGTTTTGGCATCGGCTGTCAGAAGTTCCCGCCTGTACCTGGACACTAGGGGCTTAGGGCTTTATTCTGCCCGATATCATAAAGACCGAACACCTCAGGGAGTGTTCGGCGTCTCGAGTTAGGCCTTATATGCATCAGCTCCGAATCATGTCTTTGGTCAAATGTTGGGTTTTCCCAGCTCCTGTGTTTTGCTGCCTTATGTTCCATATCATCGGCTAACGCGGCACCAGGAGAACTACTGCGATTGTGCCCCGGTTCGGCCGGGAGAGCACCTGAGTAGAGAAAGTCGAAAACTGACTGTCATGATATAGCGAGAGACTGGTCAACCACTCGATCGACCATTGGAATGTTTAGAATTCCTCCGCTTTGACGAAGGACCGCTTCCCGGTCAGGCACATACACGCCCCAAGTTCGGAGAAGCGCGATGCCATCAGGGGCTATATAGTAGCCCCACATTCGAGCTCCTATGGCTATGTGAAAGTGATCAAGCATTATAGTCCGGTTGCCCAGTTTGCCATGCTATCACCTCCTTAAAAGGACCAAGACATTGGATTAAGTGTGAAAAAACATTTTTCTTTTTGCAAACACCCCCGCACCATGTGCGTGGGGGCTGAAGCCAAAGACTGCCATCTTTCAGATTATACATACATATACGGCCGCATAGGAGATAGTTCAATACTTGAACACACAAGTATAAATAGTCATTGCATTATAAACATGATCTTAGAAATCATACATGTCATTCAAACATAACATCTTTCAAGCACTGCGACTCTATTATACGAGCGCCCTGCAGGACTTCCTCAAAGTAATGCTCGGTGGGGAATCGGCTTTTGTCCGAACCCTGGGATGCAATAGCGGTGGCATCTATCTCCGCCCAGTATGTTTTACCATGGGCGAGAGCCATCCGCGCACCTTCTATGCATGCCGACCGCTTCATCGCCTTAATATGCGGCACTGCCCCAAGGAATTGCTGCAACAAGCCAAAATAACTCTTCGGCTTGGGGCTTTCCGGCCATAGATGAAGTACCACATCCGTCATGGCCAGTCCGGACAATCTATTCAGCTCAGCCCACTCAACCAGCCGATCACTCATCGGAAGTGGACGCTCCGGACTATGGAATTGAGACCAGAAAAGCTCTTCCATTTCATGATCCTCCTGGCTTCGAAAGTGCACGACTTCGTCAGCCGCATTTGCCGCCAAGTCCAGATAAGGATCCTCCGCACCATACAATCGGCCCAGCTAAGCATACTTCGGATCCCTGAACTTCCTACGCAGCATAAAGGGCTTTCCAACCACAATGACTCCGACCTGACGCATTTCCTCCTTCATAGCCCGCATCGCACTACGGGTATCCTTGGATTCGGCATCGGCCTTCTTTAGGTCCTCTTACTCTGCTCGGCGTTCTCCTTCAAGAACCTCCAGGCGGTCGGTAGCAACTTTTCATTTCATGGCCATTCCGGCCATCTCCTCCCTGCTTCGGCAGTAAGCAGCCTTCTCGGCTTCTAGCTCTTTCGCTCCCTTCTAGGGAGCCGCATCACTTTTTCTGGCCTGCTCCTTGGCCTGAGCAAGTTCTGCTCGAAGGTCTTCCACAGCAGCAGCACCATCTGCATCAAGCATACAACTTGTAAGGAATGGGCATCAGCTCCCTTACTAAGCGACCGCGGCGCAATCACATACCTTGTGACTCGTCAAGTCATTTATTGACCAGCGAGATGTCTGCATCTGCAGCGTCGAGTTGCTTCTTCAGCTCGGCGAATCCATCCGTCCGGCTGGCCACCGAATGTTCCGCCACCTGCATAGGAAAGGCGACAGTTAATAACTGAGATTATGATCCTACGCACGCTGCCGTTTTCGATAGCATACCAAGTCTCAGGGGCTACTATACAGGGCGCACTTCATGTGCAAAACTGTCAGCAAGTCTGTCATTTTTTGCGTACCTCAAATCCCGTCAGTAAACTTCCGACGGCCTCATACAACCCGCTTTCGGCGGACGAGATCCTCTCAATCACATTACCCATTAATGTGCAGTGATCTTCTGAGATGGACGCCCTATTAAGCAAATCTTGCAGCTCCACCGGCCGTACTCCAATGGGTGCCGAACTCTCCGGCCCCGCCGGACTCGGGGAGACCCTCCGCGACGACACCTCGGGGTCGTCCGCCCCGTGCGATGGGGCGGCAGATGGAGGCGTTTCGCTCTCCATCATCTCCGGACGAAGGTCTCCCGAAGATGAGCTGTGCTGAGATGGGCTGAGATCCGAACTACAAGGTAAAAACTTCGGTTACCTTTAGACATTAAGCAGGGGTGTCTAATAATTATAAAATCCCCCTTTTTTACGGCTCATTAGAGGGCTGATTCCTCCAAGGAGACAGTACGGCCGGGGCGCTTTCTGACGCAGGACCTTCCGGGACAGATTTCTTTCCCGCTTTGAGGCCTTGGCCTCCGGGTCTTCGGAAGCGTTCCGCTTCTCCCCCTGGAAGGAGGGACTCTCAATTCCTCCCTTACTAAACGCCTCCTTGGCAGAGGTGACAGTTTCCCCGTGCCCCCCTTCGCCCTCATTTGAAGGTGCAACCTCCAACTTTTTAATTAACACAGGATCCTGCGTGGTCTCAGGGAGGGGGGCCGGACACCGTATCAGTTTTGCTTGCGCTATCCACTCCTGTCCAGGGATAGCTGGTTAAAAGGCAAGCTCAGGATAAATGAATGGATGGTGTGTCCGGACACAGCGCTACTTACTTGAGTATCCGGGCGATTGCAGCTTAGGCCAGCGTCCTCGGTCAATTCCGGATGCGTCTCTTGCGATCCGAATAACAGTTTATACATCTCCATGGGAGTCAAACCCATGAAGTGTTGAAGAGCTCGCGGCCCCTCCGGATTAAATTCCCATAGGCGGAGGGGGCGACGTTTGCAGGGCATTAGGCGCCGGATCAACATGACCTGCACCACTGCGACCAGATTGATCTCCCTTTCTTGGAGGACTCGAATCTGGTCCAGCAACAGGGGGACGTCTTTGGGCGACCCCCAGTCACGCCACTTGTTGACCCATGACATCAGCTGTTGTGGAGAGCCCGAGCGAAATACGGGCGGCGGCTTCTGCCTGCTGCCCCGGGGAGCAGTGATATAAAACCACTCCTGTTGCCACGAGCCGAGCTCCTCTTGGAAAGAGCCCTTGGGCCATGAAGCTTCGGCCCTCTTGCTTATAACCGCCCCGCTGCACTCTGCCTGACGCCCCTCAATCATCTTCGGCTCCACGTTGAAGATTTTGAGCCATAAGCCGAAGTGAGGGGTAGTGCAGAGGAAGGCTTCACAAACGACGATGAATGATGAGATATGGAGGATGGACTCCGGAGCCAGGTCATGGAATTCCAGCCCATACTAAAACATGAGCCCCCTCATGAAGGGATCCGTCGGGAAGCCTAAACCCCGACGGAAGTGAGACATGAACACGACGATCTCGCCGGGCTCGGGAGTTGGGATAACTTGCCCTCGGGCAGGCAGCCTATGCGAAATCTCGTAGGTTAAATACCTGGCATTTCTCAGCTTTAGCACGTCCTCCTCCGTGACGGAGGAGGGCATCCACCGGCCTCGTAGATCAGGACCGGACATTGTCAAGGATCGAAGGTACCTGAATTCGGAGCCCTGGGTGTTGAAACTCAGGGAGAGGGGCGGATTCGATAGAAGATTGAATAAAAAGAACGGGCCTTGGTCTCATTATAAAGAGGAAGAATACCAAGAGCCGTCCCCGTGACCGTTTGGAACCCGCCTTCGATGGAGGGGGCGTGGCAACGGGCGCGGTTGGGTTACCCACATCCGTATTGATGGGAATCTCGGAATAAGGGGAACACGATCTCTGCTTCGACAGGACGTGCCAAGGAAACCGCTTCGCTAAACGCGCTGAAGTGGTACAATAAAAACGTTTCAAATAAAGGCTTGGTTGTGGTGTGATGTCACGCCACGGAATACGTCATCAGATTGAACTTGTGTGAATATTATTCTCTCTACGGTGGTATGTGGAATTTGTTTTGCAGAGCCGGACACTATCCTGGTGTTCACGATCTTCTATAAATTATTCGGAGGAGGAACCCGCCTTGCAATGCTGAAGACAATATGCGCGCCGGACTCGTCGTCATTGAAGCCTGGTTCAGGGGCTACTGAGGGAGTTCCAGACTAGGGGGTGTCCGGATAGCCGAACTATCATCATCGGCAGACTCCAAGACTATGAAGATACAAGATTGAAGACTTCCTCCCGTGTCCGGATGGGATTTTCCTTGGCGTGGAAGGCAAGCTTGGCGATACGGATAAGTAGATCTCCTACCTTTGTAACCGACTCTGTGTAACCCTAGCCCTCTTCGGTGTCTATATAAACCGGATGGCTTTAGTCCATAGGACGAACAAGAATCATACCATAGGCTAGCTTCTAGGGTTTAGCCTCCTTGATCTCGTGGTAGATCTACTCTTGTAACCCACATCATCAATATTAATCAAGCAGGACATAGGGTTTTACCTCCATCAAGAGGGCCCGAACTTGGGTAAAAACATCGTGTCCCTCATCTCCTGTTACCATCCGCCTAGACGCATAGTTCGGGACCCCCTACCCGAGATCCGCCGGTTTTGACACCGACAGTTAGCGTAAGCTTGCTCGTGAGGAATTAGTGGTACCCAGTAGTTGTCGAGGCTGCCGTGAGGCTCCTGAAAGAGCTCGGCTTCTTGCACCTCTTCATCCCTGCCTGACCCGAGGAACGAGCCGTGGTCTTCCTCCAGCGCGTACCATCGATCCACCATGTGGGGCACATAGGCCTCTGGGGTCACCACCCCAAAGGCCTCGCCGTGGTGCTCCGCACGCCATGCGGTTCGACTTGCTGCTCGGTGCCGATGGCCAGGCTGGTGTTGATGAAGCCTTGAGGCACGCCCGAGGGCGCGTGGGCGTGGGTCGGTCCGCCTCATGATCCTCCCGGGGCCTGGAGTGGAAGCTGGACGCAGAACGGGGGAGCCCCTGACGCAGCGGCATCCAGGAGCTTGGCGACGCGTTCCAGCAGCATGTCGCGGCCGCTTTCTTGCAGTCTGCACTGCAGCAGCTCTCGCGCCATCGTGAGTGCGTCCTTCATGTTTGTCTGCTCCCGTCGGATGTGCGGTGCCGTGGCCGCAGCATGCCTTGAGGCCCTTGCTGCTGATCGTACTTGCCGTGGAGTGAGGGCAGGGGACGCCTGACCGCACCACCCGCGCCCCTCAGCATTTTGTGGGGCGGTGCTGCCTGGGGTGCGGGGTTGAGGTCACCTTCGGTAGGCGGCATGGCATGGGCGGGCCATGCTTCCCAGCGGTCGGAGTTGGTCGTTGGGTCGCCGGACGTGGAGGCGGTGAAGCGACGGAGCGTAAGATGGAAGAAGGAAGATTCTGGCGCACCCCTACCTGGCGCGCCAAATGGTGGATGTTGGGTTCCGGCAGACCCTTAAGGTTCGAACTCTGGGGTACACACGAAGATCTTTCCCCTACCGATCTACGTTTGATCGCCTCGTGAGAATCTAAGCTAGAACGATGAACATCACAAGGGACACGAGATTTATTCTAGTTCGGGCCACCGTTGTGGTGTAATACCCTACTCCAGTGTGTGGTGTGGTGGATTGCCTCAGAGGCTGATGATGAACAGTACAGGGGAAGAACAGCCTCGCGAGAGGCGTTCTTGAGCTGGTGCGATGAACTGCTTGGGTGAGTTCGATCGCATCTCTCTCTAATGAGCACTCGATCCGTTCGTCCACTTCCTCTATGGTGGCTAGTCCTATTTATAGAGGCCCGGTCCTCTTCCCAAATATTGAGCAGGAAGGGTGGAAACAACGGCCATTTCGAAGGGGAACATCTAGTACAAGTTATCTTGACTAAAGTTGGTCTTTGGCTGCCAAAGGCACTGGCCATGACGTCGTCTTGGGCTCCACGGTGACCTCCATCCTGCCGCTTTGCTGGTCTTGGTCTCGTTGCACTGCAATGGCAACCTTTGCCTGATGCCTCGGTACTCCACGCCTGTACTTGCCCCCTTTGCACCAAAGAGGAAACAAGGATACTACACAGGCCGGCGCCCGCCTGGCGCTCGCCTGGTCTCGATCGTCATGGCTTGCGTCATGAGCACCTCGTGAGGTACCCTGTCTTGATCTCTCCGCCTCCTCGCGAGCCTGCCTGGCGAGGCCGTTCCTGAGGAAGCCTTGTTTCATCCGCCCCACGAGGCTTGGCCCCTCGCGAGTGTCTTGAGTCTTGTGCTGACAAAGATGGGCCGTACTGGGCCACCACTTGAGCCACGCTGCAGGTCACAGGCAAGCAAGTATGGGGACCCCCATTCCCAGAACACCGACAGATTTGTCAAAGAGCTATCTCTTCTGCTTGGCCTTGTATTAGATAATGCACCCTTGGTCCTGAGCTTGTGTGA
Source organism: Triticum aestivum (assembly GCF_018294505.1). Taxonomy (NCBI): domain Eukaryota; kingdom Viridiplantae; phylum Streptophyta; class Magnoliopsida; order Poales; family Poaceae; genus Triticum; species Triticum aestivum. Next base: position 324,050,417 of record NC_057801.1, on the reverse strand, counting down.
AGTCGGGAAACACACGCCTAGGGTTTGGTGCACTGACTGGAGCCCTCGGGCCTGGCTGGAACATGCTGCCGAGCATCGTCGGGGTAGGCCCTGTACAGTACACAGGCGAGGGGGTCGCGGAAGCTCATCCTTCGAGATATTCTTTGCTTTTTCACTAACCTGTGCTTGAGTCAGTTTCCGGTTTTTTCGCGCGTCGTGCAAGACATCATGGGGGATTTACTGAGCCACGATCTGTGGGCTACCCACATCTCATGTTCACGGGGCGGTAACTCCCATTCCACTTGCTTTCCCGCTTCTGGCATTTCTACCACGTGTGTTTCATGCATTGTGCTGGGTTGGTGGTGGACACGAAGAGTGCGGAAATGTGTGCCATGGCAGAAACCTAGATACCATGGATTGGCGCAAGGGGTCGGCCTTGATTGCACAAGCCATTGGCGACACGGAATGGAGCCGGATTGGCAAAGAAGGGCAGTTGCTTCCCCTGAGTGAGGATTCAGCCCTTGGCCTCTCTTTCCTTATAATAGGGGACATCGGCAAAGGTGCAGGCTCACACCTATCTCCTCCTTCTTTCTTCTAGTGTCGCTTCTTCATCATGGTGAGGGGAAGAGGACGAAGTGGTACTCTAGTAGTGGTGACGAGAGCTTCGCTCAACAGCGTGTCCCTCCTCTCATTGGAGATGCGGAGGCAGCGCCCGCCGTGACGGGATTTGTGAGAGGACGCACTACAAAAAAATACACTTCTGTGATGATACGTGTTTGTCACAGTAGGTCGCGTTTTTTGTCATGCATGTACATCCATGACAATTTTATCACAGAATCAAGATAGTCATACCTGTGTTGTCGTAGAAGGGTTCCATGACATTACCAAAATTATCATCACGGAAGTGTCCACTTCCATGATGATAAATCGCACGTCACAGAAGTGCTTTCGTCAAGGGTGACCGACATGTGGCATCCACCATAACGGAACGCCGTTAAGCTATCGGGTCGGGTTTTGGATCCGACAACCCGTTAACAGCCCCGACCAATGGGGATTTTCCACATGTAAAATCATCATTGGCTGGAGGAAACATGTGTCGGCTCATCGTTGGTACAGATGCCATCCACTCATTGGACAGAAGGCGCCTATGATACATCGACACATAGCACGGCCCAACAGAGGCCCATTCCTGTGAAAAAGCCGGCCCGTTTGACTTGGTCAAAAGATGGCGGGCCGGCCCATGGAAAGCTTGTTAACGACATGTTCGCATATAGCCCATTTACAACCGCTAACCCGAGGCCCGTTACGCCCTATCTGAATTAGGCCTAGTAGCATCATCTGGGTCATCCAATATGATTCCAGCCCGTTTTCACTTCTGGCCCATGTATGGCCCATGACGTCTTTCGGCCCATACGAGGCCCTTTGTAACTCTTGGCCCATTAACGGCCCGTGGTGAAACTGGCCCCTTAATGAACTGTGTATCAATTTATACCCATTAAAGGCCCGTTATTCCATTGGGCCGTTTCCAACCCAAGTTATCTTTCAGCCTTCTCAGGGCCCATTGATTCTTGGGCTCATTTGCAGCATTCGGTTACTTACGGTCCGCTACTGTCATTTTCTGCGTGTGGGCCAAATTCAGCTCGTCGTTACAGTCGGCCCATTTTTGGACCGTTAATCTGTTGGGCCATTTTCATAGCATCACCAAATACGGCCTATTAATGGCCCTGTTATGGTCAGCCCATAAAACGTACGATTTCCACTCTAGCCCGTCTACGGCCCATTAAAGGCCCGTACAAGACCCATAAATGAGTCGGCCCGTACAAGGCCCATGGATCCTAAGAGACGTAGAAGGCCCATGGATCCTATGAGACGTAGAAGGCCCATGGATCCTATGAGACGTGGAAGGCCCATGGATCCTACGGCCCATTGAAGGCCCATGGATCCGACGGCCCATTGAAGGCCATGGATCCGACAGCCCATACATGGCCCATTTGAAGGCCATGGATCATATAAACATGATGGATTTTATTACATTTACATGAACTAAGCGGTGACAATCCGTCTCTCTTGGTATAATTAATACTCCCTTCGTCCGGAAATACTTGTCCTAGAAATGGATGTATCTAGACTTTTTTTAGTTATAGATACATACAATTTATCCATTCTTAGAACAAATATTTCCCGCCAGCTGTAGAGGGAGTACATAATCTAAATGGTCGCCCGCGGATTCCTTTGTCTTCCTCATGTCCGTCAGACACTTGCGGGGTCGACGAAGGTTCTCGGAAGAGACGAAGCGGCAAAGAAACCACCTGAATGCGCAGTCTTTGCCTCGGCGGTGGCCTTCATGGGTCCCAAGTGGCAGCGGCCTCTCGTGTTCTACTTCTCCTCGATGATGGCGGAAGACACGGAGAAGCTGGCCACCAACTCGTCAGTTCCACGCACTCGGCTTCTGTCTCTGCCTGCATGGCGCTGCCGCAGGCACGAGAGGTGCGCCCACAGACACGGGAGGCGCGGCCACCGCAGACACTGGTGGTGCGGTACGACGCGGCAGCGATAAGGCCCGTACCAGCGTGCTCGCCGCCGTGCCGGTGTGGACAACTTGCCACTCCTCATCGAGCTGAACTGGAGCGGCGAGTTGCTGAACCACGCGCCTTCTTGGGGCGGCAACTGGCTCCGTCGGGCCAAGCGAGGTTGGTGAAGAACCGAGCGGCCTTGCCCATATCCGGAGGGCTCGGCGGGCCACCCAACTGGGTAATATGCTGGAGAACGGCTCCTCGAAAGCCATCGGAAGAGTGGAGAAAATGGTGAAGGAGGATATGGAGGAGCGGCGTAGGGGTGCGATCCTTGCGCGCTGTCTGTCTGGCCTCGTGTAAATAAAGGGCGAACGGTAGGAGCTTGGCCGGCGTCTGGCCTCGTTTAAACTGAGGGCGGATGGGAGGAGCTCGGCCGGTGTTGCATTTAATTCTAGCCCACTCATGAACGAACGTGTGGCCGGAGTAGGATTCTCGGTTTGCATGCGGGTTTAATGGAGGGGTTTAATCGAGGCGTCGGGCATGCAGCGGGCGGTGCAGTACTATTCGATTTGACAATAGTAATGATCCGTCAGATCACAAAGGCCCTCGCCTCTCGTGAAACCGACCGAGCTAGACTGCCCCACCCTCTAGCCTTTTAAAAATGTATATACTCCACTTTTTTACAGTAGTAGTATCGATGGATTGCGTCATGGAGCAAAACTTGAAATTAAAGAAAAAGGTTGTACATATAGAGAGCGCTTGTCACCAAATTATGCATATAGTACTAGTAAAAAGGCTTGTCACAATAATGGTGTCCAGCACAAGTGCCCAACCCACCCCTCAAATAAAACTAAGCACCCTGGAATTCTTTGACAAAACTAAGCACCCTGAAATTCTTTGACAACTATACTGTCAGCTATATGATGTTCGCCATATATATTGTACGTATATAATGTGAAGAAACGAGTGGTAGTACTATACCAACTAAAAGACGAAATGTAAGAAACACTAGGATGCACGTACTGAAGGGTTAAAGTAACGAGAAGAAACATAACATAGTTCTGGTGGGGGCTCAGCACAACACACCCCTCAAATTAAACTAAGCACACCTGAAATTAAACTTTGCAACTACTCCGGTAGACACTGCATTAGAACCACCATGAGCAACGACACTGCCACCTTACTCGGAGTCCTCGTCCATGTCCTCGACATCGTCCGTGTCCCTCTTCCTCTTGGCCGATACTTCTTTGCTTGAACCGCACACTTGGCTCTTGTTCTTAATCCAACACTTGTAGATATTGAAACAAAGGTAGCCATCCATTGCAGCATAGTGGATGTGGTCTATATCTAGTACATTCTGCTGCCATGCATAACGATGAAACGTGTATGGAGGTTTCTCCAGTTTACGGTATGAAGGGTGAACCATGCCTCTTGCCAGGGTCAACATTGAAGGTTGACAAGAGGACACCAGCCCATTACTCTGGAGGTCGAAGGGGTTGCCTACAACGAGGCCTATCCGACCCAGGACTTCTTTGTCATTCGTAAAGTCTACAGAAACAAATTTGAGTAGGTTGCTCTCGAGGAAGTCCTTAAAAACCAGGCATTCAACATCGGCATGGCATATGTGGTAGACCAAGCATAAGTCATGCACGCAAACCTGGATCACGGCATGCTTCTTCCTCTCTTCGTCCTTTAGATCCTTCTCTCGTCCCAGGACTGTGGTGTACTCAACATCTAGCCCAGCGACCCACTCATCATCTATGTTTTCGAACATGTGTCTAAAGCGAGAAAGGCATCCTTTCACCGTCGCGGAAGAACGGGTGTAGATGACGTCGAACTCATCGCCGGTGATGGTTCTAACCTTGTACTCACTGCTAATCATGGAGATTTGGGACGCCATGGATTTGCGAGGAGGGTTAGGATTAGTGGAACTACCATAATGTCAAAGGACGGGACAACTAGGAGCGAACCACCGTAGTATTAAAGGACGTGCGGGGACGAGTAGGAGCGAACTGCAAGCGTGCGAACGGCAGGGTAGTGGCTTTCCATTCTCCCATGATACGGGCTTCTGAGAGCCCTTGGATCTGAGATCGAACGGTTGCATGGCGTGATTCCAGACCTATGGGTGAATATCCTATCCTGGAGGGTTATTCTGCAAATTTTCAGCAACTTAGCATCCGACCGTTTGATCTCAGATCCAAGGACTGCCAGCATCTCGTATCATGGTCGCGCCTACCACGATGGTCGCGTCGCTTGCGCGGTCACGCCCTTGGAGATTAACACAGTGTGTTAGGCTATCTGATGTTGGCATGTCATACATAGTCATCACTTAGTCACTCATACTACAACAAGGTTAGCTATAAGGTTGGCTAAGAGTTTATCGTTTTTTTACTTCTCTCTATCTCTTTCTTCGTACTCCCTCCGTCCCATAATATAAGAATGTTTTTGACACTATTGTAGTGCCAAAAATGTTCTTATATTATGGGACACAGGGAGTACTAGTATTTGTTGCATTTGCCAAGGAGTGACCTCTTCCAATGAAATGGTGTGCTTATTAGTTTTTTGTAGCTAAGTTTGCTTCATTTAATTAGCTATAGACACAAAATTGTCTTTTCACCTAGGTACACGTGCTTAGCACCGTTTCTTCCTTGGGTCACCAAACTAGTCTCTCTCTTCTTGATTTACATGCCACATCGGACTTTAGGCCTATGTGGCAAGCGTAGCACCTGTAGGAGCAAGTAAGTACAACAATGCGCTTTACATGGCTTTTTTGCATACGTGGAGGAAAGAGAGGCAAGGAAAAAGTGGAGAAGTGGACTCTCATGCAAGAGCCAACCTCTACTACATGGTGGAGCATTGGGAGAGGCACCACTATGAAGGTGGTCAGGAATCAAGAGACCCACGCCGGTCGTAGCACCGTAGTTAATATGATAATGGCAAGTCAAATCACGGGGCCCCAGCTGTCTAGCAGTAACTCGCTGTCAAATCACACAGCCCTATGATTGCAGCAGCCTACTCCCTCATATTCTCGCCTCTTTGTCGAACCGACTAGGCGGAACTGCCCCGCCTACCGTGCAGGAAAAGCCTGCGCAGTATACTCCCTCCGTCTAGGTGACCAAGGTGGAGAGGAAAATGAGAGAACTTAATGTTTACTATTAGCCAAGGCTAGTTCTAATGGTAGTATCATAGCTATATCATGCATGCCAACTAAGCAATTTTGATGAGGTGTCATAGAATTAAATGAATAAAGAGAGAGAGTTGAGTACTATGTGTCATACATGGCAATAAATAAAGTACTACATGATAATAATATATGATACTAAGTATTATTAATACAGTTTTGCTAGAACTCATCTAGATGAGATATAATTTGGTCTCATTCATCTTTTATAGCCATTGGATGTGATGCTATAAGATGTGTGTGTGCTGACGCGGGTTGTATTTGTTATTGTTTTCAAAGTGAATGAGACCAAATTATGTCTCATCTAGATGAGTTCTAGGTACTCCCTTATTAATATCATTGTGTGCAACGAGCTGACCACTACATGTCATGTTTGATAGTCTCAAGTTATTAAAAACATACAAGCCGCACATCTCTTATTGGTTGATTCCTCTATTTATGTCAAAAAATAAGAAACAACGTTAGAGTTAATTCACCACGCCTATGTGTTTACTATTTGGTTTTCGTAAGATGACTTAATACTCACCTAGATGGAGGGAGTACTCGATTTGACAGTGGGCGGCGCATTTCCCGATACGGCTTTAATGCAGACGAGGGAGGGAGTAGCGGTTCCCGAAATGTTGAACGGCCAATGCATCCTCCTTCAATTAATGCCCGAGGGAAGTAATGGGAGGAGGTCTGGGAAAAGAGGCTGCACGATGTGAATGCAATGCAGTTTGCCCTCATTGCCCTCATATAAAGGCGCCCCTCCATTCCAATGCATCTACCACATCGTACGCACCTAAGCATTTGCTTAAGCACCTACACTAAGTGTAAAAGAGCTCACTCCAGACCCATGGCGGTGATGCGCGTGAGCGGCCAGCGGCTGGGCCAGATGGTCCACGACGCCGGCCTGCGGCATGGCGCAGAGGATCGTCCCCAGACGGTGTTGGAGACCGACTGGTGGATGGCCACCGTCGACGCCAACTATGAATCTCAGTTGGACCAGATGATCGTTGCCACTGGCAACAAGTTCACCGTCCTCAAGAAGCTCGCGGACGACATCGCCGTACTCCTCCAGCCCACGCGCCCGGGCTCCTCATTGCCTGCCACCCTAATCGGCCTCCATGGTCAGAACCTCCTTCAAGCACTGGTGGCCCTGCGACTGCCCGCCCACACCATGAAGAATGTCCATCTAGAGGTCGCGCTCGCCGCGAGGTGCCTCGCCCTGCAAGAATTCGTCGACCTACACATCCACATGTACGAGCAAATCGTGTACATAGGTATCTACAAGGCCAGTGAGGACACTACGACGTTGACCTTCCACAACCGGCTGGAAGCCTTGGATGCCTTTGCTGAGAAGCAGACGTCGCCACAAAAGCCGCCGCTCCTTAGCCGCCGGTCGGTGGCCCAGCGCACTAAGTTGTGGAGGAGGAGGTCGTACATTCATGGATCCATCTTTCTTCTTGCCTTTGTAACCACCACTTCGATCACATCATCGTGGCCTTAATTCTTATTGTATTGTTGCATTCTCATTCCAGTCAATACCGACATGTGTGATCCCTTTGCTTAATTATATGCATCATTGTAACTAGTACTCCATCCGTCAATTTATAAGTTGTGCTTACCTTTTCCATCAACTTCATGCAATGCGTGGGCATCTTGCTAGAAACACTAGAATATGTCTATATAATCCGTATGTGATAGTCCATTTGAAATCTCTAAAAAGACTAATATTTAGGTACGGAGGGAGTAATATATTAGGAGTATATCAAAACAAGAGTGATTTCTTTGAAGTTTGTGAACAAATACTACTATTCTACTACTTTGGATCCGTCGCAACGCACGGGCACATTGCTAGTAAAAGGAAAAGGCATGTCGCATTCGCGTCGCACCCCCACACACCTGGGAATCGTGAGTACTCCACGGCCCGTCCGGCAGGACACATAGCTTAGGGAAGGCGTGTTGCCTAGCATTTTCACTTTCATGTCGGACCGCCATTGAGCAAACCGACTTTTGGCAAACCGCACCCCCCCCCCGCTGCCGGGTTGGAAAACAGAAACGAGGCGAAGATCTAGTTGTACCATGGAAGCCAAGAAATTTGGTGTCAGATGGGGCTCGTTGATAGAGTAGGAGCATTCCGTACTAGTACTACTCCTACTAGTACCAAGTTTGTACTCCTAATAGTATATTAATAGTACTACCACTATACAACTAGTAGGTACATGCACGACACAACATCGTAGGAACAAAAAATGGAAGATCTTGTCTTGGGTGATTTATATTTTTTTTCAATCACCGTAGTATGAATAATATGATGTGGGGGGCACCCATCAAGCTTATGTGGCTTGGTTGCATGGCTACGAAAGGTTAGAGAAAAATAAATAGATAATATGTTTAGAGTGCACTCCACTAAATAGATATACTTTGGATCCATTGCAATGGACTGGCACATCTATATCTATACCCCCTATATAGTGTGTGAAAAACTTTGAAAGTTGGTCGTTGGATGAAGCTAATCCGACAGTACAAAGATGGAAAATCCGAGCACTACTGGCCATTGGATATCATCCACCAGATTCTGTCACATGTATAATCTAGAAGACTCCATGGTTGAACATTAATTCATGACTAACTTTGCCACAACTAAGCTTTGGCACAGTTATTAGTTCTTCAAAATGAGAGCCACAAGATAGCAAGCCTAAGGGAATCTTGCCACATTTTCTGTGTGTATGTCATGTGGGGCCTTAGTGTGGCTTGCCTAAGGTGTGGCTTGAACCAAACACTCACCTAAGTTAATCAAACTTACCTAACCTTATGTGTGGCAATCTTTGGCAATCTTAGTGATTGTTTGGTTCCTTGCCACACTTTGCCACAACTAAACTTAGGCAAGTTTGACCAAGTTTGGTAGGTGTTTGGTTCTAGACACTGCTAAGGCAAAGACCTTTTTTAAGAGTAGTGAGCCCCACATGTCATAGACACAAAGGGGCTGTTTGGTTCTAGGCCTAGCATTGCCACACTTTGCCACACATTTTTGCCAAGCTTGCCTAAGGTTAATTCATCAAAATGAGAGCCACAAGTTGGCAAGCCTAAGGGAATCTTGCCACATTTTTTATGTGTATGCCATGTGGTGCCGAAGTGTGGATTGCCTAAGATGTGGCTTGAACCAAAAATCACCTAAGTTGGTCAAACTTGACTAACTTTAGGTGTGGCAATCTTTGGCAAAGTTAGTCACAAACCAAACAGGCCCAAAAAGTTTGGCAAGATTCCTTGGGCAAGCCAAAGTGGCTAACAAAGCAACTCAACTAAGGCAAGTGTGGCAAAAATCATGTGGCAATATATGGCAAAGATAGTCACAATTCAAACAACCCTACTAACCAAATAGCCCCTAACCTTAGGAAACTTTGGCAACATTGTATGATAAAGTGTGGCATTGCTAGGCCTAAAACCAAAAAACACCTGTGTCTGCCACAAAAAATGTGGCTAACAAAAGGGGCACCACAAGTGTGGCAAGATTTGGCAACGAGTTGAGTCTATGACATGTGGACCATCTAGCTAGAGAAGTGTGGCAAGCCACAAGTGTAGCAATGAACCAAACACATGCCTAAGTTATTGTGTCATGCCTAAGCTGAGGCGTGGCAACCTTAGGCTGCAAACCAAACATCTAAATATCTATATCCCTATATAGTGTGTGAATAACTTTGAAAGTTGGTCATTGGATGAAGCCAATCCAATGGTAGAAAGATGGCAAATCCGAGCACTACTTGACGTTGGATATGATCTACATTCCACCAAATTTTGCCATATGTAGAATCTAGAAAACTCCACATGTAGAAGCATAATGCAAAAACCACCAGAATCTCATGCGTGCAATGCACGTGTACCTTACTAGTACTAGTTGGTATTAGTAAGAAACAAATTCCAGTTTTGGCACGAGCTCGTACTATGGGAGCACCACAAGGCCTGTCGTAGGAGTTACATTTCCCTCTCAGGGCCCACGGGACCGAACTTAAGTTGCTTAGTGCCCGGCCTATGAGTCAATGACATGCGGACCTTAAATGCGGCTGGCCCACATGTCATTCTCATGGTGGTGGCGTGGTTCGCGACTCACTCGTTCGAGATGAACCGGCCGGTGGTGGCGTGGCCGTGGCGAGGGTGCCACAGCTGGGCGTCGGGGTGTTACGAGGCGTAGATGGCCACACCGGCGGGTACTACCTGTAGTACAGAAGTACTCTAGCTGAGGATTGATGCCCGGGACGAAATGTGTCACAGCCGCTGGATGAAAATTCGATGGTGCGGGAGTACGGATCGGAGCACAGCAGCGGAGCAGGCAAACCAAGTCCAATCGAGTGTGTCTCTGGTAGAAAGTTGATGGTCGCCGCAATTTAGCTGGCCCGCATGTCATGCAAACAAAGGCAGAGGAGTGGTGGGGCTGAGAGGGATGAGGGGCACGTCGGGGGGATGAGGATCCCCTGACGCGAACAATCCTACCATTTTGTCACTGACATGTGGGAGCCACAAGCGTGAGTCCCACCTGCCAGCGAAGGAAAGGCAGGGCAAGGCAGTGATAGCCACGTCATAGGATCCATGTCCACATCAGGGGACGTCATGCCGTGGGTTGGAGCGGTGTCGTGGGAATCGCGTGTCGGTGTGGTAGTGGTAGAAACAAGAAACATGATGGTCGTCGTGGTTCAACTTCCATGGACAAGCTGTCATGTCTGCTGACACATGTATATCAAAACTAGAGTGTTTATATTTCAAGCACATGAACAAGTATTATTCTACTACTTTGGATCCATTCCAAATCACGGGCCAACACATTGGTAGTAGTAGTGTCTATCTCTATCTCTAGAGGCCTTCCCTCGGTCATCCTTTTCTCTCACAAGATAAACTACTCATACAAATGCATCTTGATGGTCCGTGGAACACACGAGGATGTTTCCTTGGGGGTCTCTCCGGCGCGGCGTGGCCGTAGTTTCAAGTTGACGCCCCTTGAGATGCCGACGTTGAGGGGCACTCAGATTTCCTCCGATGAGCAGGTAAGATGAGTTTGATCATGTAGTAAATGCATTCTAAAGACTACTTCCGTGTCCATTTCCTAATTCTCCCCCTGCCCACTGTTTCACACGTTAGGCTCGGTGCGAGTGGAGATTGGCTTGCATACGTACGGGAGGGTACCAACATCAATTTGCACAACATTTACAACGGTGACACCATCCCCGTAGAACCTTTGTCCAACATTGGGATCAGCCATGCAACGGGCCACCGCATAAATTGGTAGGATGGAACCATGGTGAGATTGAATAAGATATCATGAACCTTGCACATGGCGGTCAAGGGCGGACCATGCTGTCTGTGGCCGATTTGTTGCCGTACGAGTACGATGACGATGTTCTCCTTTCTAACTGCATCTTCGCGGTGACAAACCAGGGGACTTATTTTGTATGGGACACATCCTACGATATAGTCCCTCTCTCCCAGTTTATTTGTTTTGAATCTTTTCGTTTTATAAGTTTCAAATTCAAATTTAGAGCTCCCCAACACATGTTGAGATTACAATGTCCATTAAATCATTGCGTGCATGTATATTAAAGAAACAAATCTCGAGTTTGGCACGAGTTCATGCAGCGGTATCACCACAAGCGCTGGCGCAGGAGTTACATTTCCCTCTCAGGGCCGTCGGGACTGAGCTTCGGCGCCTTACTACACCTACCTTTGAGTCAATAACATGTGGACCGATAGGTGACTGGTCCACATGTAATGCTCCCGAAGGCAGAGGGGCAGTGGGGCCAAGAGGGGTGAGCCACAGGTCGGGGGACTGTGGTGTCATTGGTTCGAGCGGCGTCGTGGGAATCGCATGTGGCTGTCGTAGAAACTTGATGCTAGCCGCATTTTAGGTGGCCCACATATCATGCACACAAAGGTAGAGGGGCCGTGCGGCCGAGAGGGGTGAGGCGCATGTCGGGGGACGTGGTGCCGTGGGTTGGAGAGGCGTTGTGGGAATCGCGAGATGAAACGTGATGGTCGCCGTAGTTGAACTTCCATGGACAAGCTATCATGTCAACGGACACATGCACTGCATACCGATCACTGGAAGGAGTAGCAGAGAAAGCTATATATGCGGATAAATAGTTCCTTATAGTCAAGCGGACCCACGCTACTACTCTGTTCCAAATACATGCACACCATCGAAATAGTCCATCTATATCAATATACACCGAGAGGGAATAATTTTTTACAAGAGAGGAAATAGTTCATCCATCCATAATGCCCTCCTACTGGTGCAGACTTTTGTTCTTATTATTATTATTATTATTATTATTATTATTATTATTATTATTATTATTATTATTCTCATTTTCTGTGGGAGACGGCTTCGCAACAAGCTCTTTGGACCTTGCAGCTATCTCAAAACTCACACGGGCTTCGAGGGCAGCATATTTTATCGGCTCGTATGTCAAGGGATAATTCTCCAATCCATACAACCTTAATGCCACCGTCTCGTCACCCTTCTGAAGATTTGTACCGAGCTCAAAATTTTCTACGTCGAATAGGGAAGGTGTCTGTTTATCACAATCTTCTACAGGAATTTTGATTCTGGTTTGTAGGTCAACGATGCTTTTCAAGTCAAGGTTATACGGCTCCAGCTTCTGTTTGTCCCCTTCGATGGCTGCCCCACAGAAGTATACGTCCTCCCGAGACAAGAAATCCTGAAGCTCATCTGGTATGGACGGCGAGTGTATGATGTGGTACACCAAAACATCATCTTCAAGGCACAAATGAAGGATGGCGGCACGTTGGATCTTCCCAGGGGCACGCTCCGTGTACTCTGCATTGAGACCGATGACCCTCGTCTCTACCTTTTCGAGGGAGTTGGATACATTGTGGATCCACTGCCGAACAACCCTTGGGTGGGTGGTGACGGTGGCAACTATGCTCATCGAGCCTTCGACGAGGACATGTTGGACTCCAAAAACCTGCATCTCAATCTCTTTCGCCATTTGGAACCACTGGAACGGAGGGCTATGGTTTGGAGAATTAGGATTGGATGGCTAGTCTAACTGAAGTAGTAGATGATTATTTAAAGAGGTTAAAACAATGTGAACGTTGTGGGGTTTGGATGCAAGTGAAGACGAAGAGGAGATGAAGAAGCCGAGGAAAATTGGTTCCCGATGGAGAAGTAAATGGGAGAAGTGGCGTGCAGGCGGTTGATTAGACGACTAGGTAGACTAAACGAAAAGGCTATGCGGGTAGACTAATGAGTTGTACCTGTTCGTGTATGTGCCCATCCTTCCTGATAGGTGGGACCTATGCAAACAGATAAAAAAATGTGTCGTAGCTGGTTCAGATCGATATTGGCGCGGGAGTGGGAGACACAACATTCTCTGGTTAAGGAATACTCCCTCCGTTTAGGTGAGCAAGTTACCTTATGAAAATCAGGTTTTCCCAAAACCTTTAGGCATGGAGCATTAACTTCCTGCTCGATCCCCTCTCGGCCTCGTTAGCTAGCATTCTCTTCCTCTGCTGCCGCATTCTACCCCACCACTCGGAAGTGCCATTGGCTCACCAGAATAGCCAAGGGAGATGGAGTCCTGCCTCCTCCGCCTGCCGACCCGCCGCCTCCTCCACCCCAGCAGCTGGCAGTTCGGCCAGTCGGCGCCATACAAGATGAGTATCCTGAGGAGCATGGAGCTTATGTCGTGTTCACCAGCGTGGCCGACGATAAGCGCAGCAAACGACAACGGTAGCAAGAAGTACATGCAGTAGCATCAGAGACCCCGGAGTTCATGCATTGGTCTGAGAAGCCTATTAGTTGGAGCAGAGCTAACCACCCGGAGGTGATGCCCTCTCTTGGTTCTTATGCCTTGGTCTTAGACGCCACCTTCGCAACAGAGAGGCGGGCTGCTCGTTTCTCCTGACTCCTAATAGATGGCGGGAGCAACATCAACATCCTATACCGTGACACTATGGAGAAGTTGGGAATCAAGCAGAAGCAGCTTCACCCCAGTCGTACTGTATTCCATGGCATAGTTCCTGGCCTTTCCTTCTCACCAATCATCAAGACCCAGATTGACGTTCTCTTCGGAGAAAAAGATCACTTCCGCCGAGAGTCAGTCTGGTTTGAAGTGGTGGACCTTGAGAGCCCCTATCATGCGCTACTTGGTCGGCCTGCTCTGGCCAAGTTCATGGGGGTCCACCACTATGCTTACCTCAAGATGAAGATACCAAGTACCAAGGGAATCCTAACCGTAGTCGGAGACTACAATAAGTCGTCCGCCTGTGCGGCAGACAGCAGTCGGCTAGCCGAGTCCCTCGTGATTGCAGCAGAGAAGCGACTCCTTGAATGGGTTCTGGCGATGGCAGACAAGCAGCCGGAAATGTCACCAAACCGCAAGGAGTCGGAAGCTGAGGGCTCGTTCAAACTGGCAAAGGAAACAGAGAAGATACCCTTGGACCCGAAGCACCCGGAGAGGCACGTTGTCATTGGTGCAAACCTTGACAGCCAATAGGAAAGCGAGCTCATCGATTTCCTCCGTGAGAATCGGGACATCTTTGCATGGTCTACCAAAGACATGCCGGGTGTTCCAACGGATTTCGCCAAGCACAAGCTACATGTTTGACCTGACACCAAGGCTGTCAGGCAGCCCTTGCGCCGCCTGTCAGAAGAAAAGAGAAGAGTCGTTGGAGAAGAGATAGCCCGACTTCTAGCTGATGGCTTCATCATGAAAGTGTTCTTCCCATAATGGTTAGCCAACCCAGTCCTCATGCTAAAGAAGAATAAGCAATGGCGCATGTGTATTGATTATACCAGCCTCAACAAAGCTTGCCCCAAAGATCCCTTTGACTTGCCAAGAATTGACCAGGTGATAGACTCCACAGCCGGATGCAAGTTGTTGAGTTTTCTGGATGCATACTCAGGGTATCACCAGATCAAGCTGAACCCAGCCGACAGGCTGAGGACCACCTTCATCACACCATTCGGAGCTTTATGCTACCTTACCATGATGTTCGGCTTGAGAAATGTCGGCGCCATGTTTCAGCATTGCATGCAGAAGTGTCTCCTCAAGCTACTCGGTAGAAACGCCTATGTCTATGTGGATGACGTGGTGGTGAAGACGGAGAAGCATGGCACTCTGCTAGAAGACCTCAAGGAAACCTTTGAAAACTTGCACCGATTTCAAATCAAGCTCAACCCGGTGAAATGAGTCTTTGGAGTACCAGCTAGCCAGCTTCTTGGCTTTCTGGTCTCAGAGCGTGGCATAGAGTGCAATCCTGTGAAGATCAAGGCCATTGAGAAGATGGAAGTGCCCACCCGACTGTTGGACGTGCAAAAATTCACTGGCTACTTGCCATCCATCAGCCGTTTCATCAGTCGGCTGGGCGAGAAGGCTCTTCCTCTGTACCAGCTCATGAAGAAGACCACTTTTTTCGAGTGGAATGACAAGGTGGACGAAGCTTTTCTCCAGCTCAAGAAGATGTTGACCACTCTGCCTATCCTGGCGGCTCCGTCTAATAAGGAGCCCATGCCTCTCTACATCGCCGCTACTAGTCGGGTGGTCAGCACAGTCATAGTTGGGGAGCACAAGGAGGAAGGCAGAGCACTACCTGTCTAGAGGCCGGTGTATTACCTGAGTGAATTGTTGTCCGCCTCCAAGCAGAACTACACCCACTATCAGAAGATGTGCTACGGCATGCACTTTGCCGCCAAGAAGCTGAAGCCATACTTTCAGGAGCACCAAATCACTGTAGTCTGCACCGGTTCGCTTGCCGAGATCATTGGAAGCCGAGATGCTTCAGGCCGAGTGGCCAAATTGGCTGTAGATTTGGCCCCCTACACCATCCACTACTAGCCACTCACCGCCATCAAGTCACAAGCACTAGCCGACTTCCTCGTCGACTGGGCCGAGACCCTGTACCTGCTGCCAGCGCCAGACTCCACCCACTGGCAGATGCACTTCGATGGTTCCAAGATGTGCACCGGTTTGGGAGCCGGCATCGTCCTCATCTCTCCCAAAGGCGACAAGCTCAGATATGTGCTGCAAATTCACTTTGCCGCCTCCAACAACGTAGCTGAATACGAAGCTCTTATACACGGGCTCTGGCTTGCCAAGGAACTAGGCATTCGCCGGATCCTGTGCTATGGTGATTCTGACTTGGTGGTCCAGCAGTCGTCGGGCGACTGGGATGCCAAGATGCAAATATGGCAAGCTACCGCTTCCTTGTACAACAACTCAGTGGATACTTCGAAGGGTGAGGGTTCCTCCATGTGCCAAGAAATGACAATGAGCAAGCAGATGCCTAGGCACGGATCGGCTCCACCCGGCAAGCAATACCAGCCGGCGTCGCCCTGCGACGCCTCCTCAAACCGTTTGTCAAGCCGTTGCCAGAATCAGACTGCATCTTCGTGCTAGCTCTTCCTGAAGCAGTCGGATCCGACTTGAGGACCCCAGCAGCCGGTGCGGGGACTTCGGCAAGTGGCTCAGGGACTGCAGCAGTCGCACCCGGCCCGGGGACTTCATAACCCAGCCCGAGGACTGCAGCAGTCAGCCTAGGGACTTCTCTGACTCAGCAAGCGGCAACCGACTCCAATACGCCGCCTCCCGGCCCAACCACCCTCGTGCAAATTGCAGTTTTGGCAGTCGAAGCAATAGCAGCACCTTGTGGGCTCAGCCCATCCTCAACTTTCTGGTGAACAAAGAGTTGTCGACTGATGAGATCTCGGCCCGACAAGTGCAACATCGGGCAGAAGCATACACCATTGTCAACAGAGAACTGGTGAGGCACAGTGTCACTGGTGTGTACCACCGCTTCATAGAGCCAGACCAAGGCCAAGCAATCCTCAAAGATATCCACCAAGGTGAATGTGGTCACCATGCGGCACCAAGACCACTTGTTGCCAAAGCTTTCCACCATAGTTTTTCTGGCCGACTGCCCTAGAAGATGCCAAAGACCTGGTCCAAAAATGTAAAGGGTGCCAGAAGTTCCATTCCAAGCCACATCTGCCAGCTTCTGCACTCAAGACCAATCCCATTGCCCGGCCCTTTGCCGTCTGGGGGCTGGACAAGGTGGGACCATTCAAGACAGCCCGTGGTGGCATGACTTATCTGCTTGTCGTCGTGGACAAATTCACCAAGTGGATAGAAGCAAAGCAAATCAAGAAATTGAATGGGCCGACTGCTATGACTTTCATCATCGACATCACCATTTGGTACTGGCATACCACACAGCATCATCACCGACAACGGCAAAACTTCGCCAAAGGTGCTTTGGCTCATTTCTACGCGGTGCGGGGCATCCGACTGGACTTAG
The DNA here is from genome assembly GCF_018294505.1 of Triticum aestivum. Taxonomy (NCBI): domain Eukaryota; kingdom Viridiplantae; phylum Streptophyta; class Magnoliopsida; order Poales; family Poaceae; genus Triticum; species Triticum aestivum. The sequence continues at coordinate 324,033,455 of NC_057801.1, read as the reverse complement.
CATCCGTCGCCCATCCACAGTCAAACGGCCAAGTGGAGCGAGCAAACAGCCTCATTTTGTCCGGAATCAAGCCCCGACTGGTCGATCCTCTATAGCTTTCGGCCAGCTGCTGGCTCAATGAGCTGTCGGCCGTCCTCTGGAGCCTGTGCACAACTCCAAACAAGTCAACCGACTTCACGCCTTTCTTCCTTGTCTACGGTGCTGAAGCCGTCATCCCGACGGACATAGAATTTTACTCCCCTCGAGTCACTATGTACACCGAAGAGGAGGAAAAAGAAGCACGAGAAGACGACATTGATCTGTTGGAGGAGGACAGGCTGTTGGCGCTCAGCCAGTCTACCATCTACCAGTAGAGTCTACGCCCATACTACAATCGGAAGGTCAAGCCAAGATCCTTCCAAGAGGGAGACCTTGTGCTCAGGCTGATACAACGAACAACCGGCCAGCACAAGCTCTCGGCACATTGGGAAGGCCCTTTCATCATCAGCAAAGTGTTGGGAAACGATTCCTACTTCCTTATCGATGCTCAGAAGCCCAGAGCATGCAAGAGAGACGACTACGGCAAGGAGACAGAGAGACCGTGGGATGCAAACCTCCTCCGAAGATTTTACAGTTTATGCAGTATGTACCACACTACCATTTGTATTAAGTACGAAGACTCCGGGTCCCCCGAGAAGAGCTCGGGGACTACCCTCTTTTATCTATATGATAAGTATTATTCCCATGAATGTGTTATTTCATTATTGCGCCTGGCACCAGGTTCGACTAGTCGGCCCAGGGGCTCGCCGCCTTCTACTATGTGGCGCTTCCTCCAGTCGGACAAGTAGTGTGTTGGCACCTAAACCTTCTCCTACCAGAAGCCGTAGCTCACAGAGCAACTGTCTGGTGGGCAGGGGTTGCATAAACGGTGTCCCCACAAAAAATGGCTGAGGAATCAAAGCGCGCACGTAGTCTAATCCAGCATCCCGCCTCATCGACCGGCTGCTGAGCAGTAGGCCGACCGACTTCTACTTACCTTGCCAACGCTCCAGCTGGCTAAGTACTTGCCCTCCCGAAAGTAGCTAAGCACTTGGATCAGCCGCAGTCCGTAGAGCGGTTGTTTGGCTGGCAAGAGGGTAGCAAAGGGAGGGCAACATAGGAAAAAAGCCAAGTAGCAGAAAGCAAGAAAAGTTAGAACTCGGCAAACAAGCACACAACTTGTGTTGAAGAATACTTACATGTCAAAAGGCCCATTGGCCAGCATTCAACAGAGTTTGAAATACACCCCGCGGGTGGAATTGTGGAAATTTGACAAAGTTTGTCAAGACTGATAAGAAGGAAAAATAAAAGTTTACGGCCTAGGGAGTGGCAGAGGGGTCCGGCTGGCTGGCGGAGTCGGTGGTGCCGGATGCTGGAGTGGACGTCTGGTCGGTCCCCGCTTGAGCGTGGCTCGTTGCTCGAGGCACGGCCAAGCTGAGGTTGGCCGTCCGCTCCGACTTCTGGTGCATCTTCTCCTCTTTCCTCGTCCTCCTCGTCCTCCCCCTTGTCGCTGGAGTCAATCACCTCGGCCGAGTCCTCGCCATCCTCCGGGTTCAGCCCGAACCACTCCGGTGGCACTTCGGCACCATTATCAACTACTCCGGGATGAAGATGCTGGTGTTGGTGTAGTCGGTGATCGCCGCCGCCCGTTTGTCAAGATCACTCTCCACCCCCACCAGCTCTTCCTAAGCCTCTTGCCGAAACATGGTCAATTGGGCCCGACATGCTCTAGCCCGGGTCGAGGAACCCTTCCAATCCTCCAAACGGCCGGTCGCCACCTCCAGCCAGTCGGCAGTCCGGCTGGGAGTGCGTGGAGCCAGCACGCCTGGCCATAGGGTTAAGATCGCCTGGGCCCTGACACGTTGAAGACGACGCATCATCCGATGAGCCGGCCGAAGGCGTGCCTGGATGCTGAGAAGCTGATCGCTAAGGGTTCGGGGGGCATCAGCAGTGATCTGCGCACCTTCCGCCCTCCTTCCTCACGATAAGCCTCAATGGCCTGGTTCGCGGCAATAGGGTGCCCTGGGAAGAAGTCTGTTCGGGCAGAGAGCACAGGAGCCAGAAGTCAGAAGCTAGTAGTCGGCTCGATCAGACGCCAGCAGCATAAAGAAAGAAAAAAGAAGAAGCTTACCATCAACCATGTCTTTAATACTTCCGAAGCCGGCAGTTAGCAGCACCTCTTTGTCGGCCTAGGAGGAGCATTCGGTCTCGAGCTCGGCGAGGAGATTGGACTCTTTCACCTTCGCCTCCTTCTGAGCCGTCTGGAGAAGCTCCGCCTGATCCGCCAGTTGCGTGACTAGCCGGTCATGCTCCTCGGCCAGCTTGCTGCACTCTGCCACCTTGGCACGCAGCGCAGTGTTGGCCTCGCCCAGATGCTGCTGCAGGACGGCGTTGGCCTCTGCAGTCAACAAGGAAGAAATGTAGTTGCCGGGGAGATCCGACCCGACTGCTCAGCAGTCGGCTCGAATCTCGGGCTCTACAGCCCGCGGGTACGCTATCACGCCCCCGCACAGAAAGAAGTTATCAATGGTCAACAAAGAAGAAGTGCATTTGCTAGGGAGATCCAGCCCGACTGCTCAGAAGTCGGCCCGAATCTCGGGAACTACAGCCCACGGGTGCGCCAGCGCGCCCCCACAGAAAAAGAAAACAAAGACTTACTCCGGCTTTCCGACAAGTCGGTGTCCGCTTGTCCAGCTCTCGGACGCTGGAGTTGAAGGTGGTCGCGCTAAGGTTATGATAATCCTGCAACGGAGATATCATATGAAGTTAGTAATCGGAGCTCGCAAATTAAAGTTCCGAGCCGCCTGCTCAGCAGCCGGCCCGAAACTCTGGGACTACACCCAGTAGGTGCGCTGGTGCACCCCCACCGAGAAATACAAGGACCAAATATGAAGAAGAAGGAAACACACCCGAATGGCCGTTCGCGAATCCAGGAATGCTTTGTTGCAGCGCTTGAGAATGTCAGCCTCGGCTCGGAGTTTGGCCTTTACGTCAAGGATCGCCTGGTTCAATGTCCCCGTCCTGCCTCCACGCAGCCAGCCGGAGTGTGCAGCGCTGGTCACCTCAGTGTCTGGGATTGACGACCTCGCAGCACCGGTTTCCAGCGGTCGTGGCGCTGAGCCGCCTTAACGAGGCGACGGCGCATGGGCGTGTGGGCGTTAGGAGTCCGGCCCGTCACCATCACATTTCGGGCTGGTGGCGCTGGTGGGGCTGCCGGCTGCTTGTCTTGCGCCCCTCCATATGGCGGTGGCGGAGGCACGACCACGTCCGGCATGACGACATCGCCGCCTTTCCTCTCCATGGTTGGGTGCTCGTCGCCGGCACCCCCAGTCGGCACTGCGAACTCTAGCGGAGGCGGCGCGGAGTTCAAGGGAACAATAAATAGAGGCTCCTGGCAGCGCGCAGCTTCTTCAAGCCGTTTCTTAGCTATGACGTCAGCCTAGCCTCCGCCAGCTTCTTCAGTGTGGCAGCCTCTGCCTTGTTTGCCTCCACCTTTTGCAGCCGTGCGGCTTCCTGCTCCTCGCGCGCCTCCCGGAGGTCGGCGGCCGTATCGATTCGCCATGTGGTGGAGGTCTCCGCCGTCCTAATGACAGAGGCGGTGGTCGACTTCTCAAGGGAGAGCGGGGCCCTAAGTCAAGGAAAATAAAGAAAGGAAGTTTAGACATAATCAGCAAGAAAGGAAAAGCACAAGAAAAGATACTTATGCCGACATCATGGGAGGCGCCTTCGGGAGCTCCGAAAACTTGGCCAGCTTCGCTGTGGCCTCCTTCCGCTTGGTCACGGCAGCCGGGTTCTTGGCCTTCTTCGGCGCACTGCCAAACAAGGCGACGCCCTGCTTTCGCTTGCGCGTGCCACCCCGAGGAGTCGGGTAGGCGGAGGGGCCCGCGCCTCCATTGCTGGCGCGTCGTGCGCGGCGTGACTCGTCTTCCTTGTCGTCGTTGTCGGGCCAAGTCTCGATGCCGACCCCTTCTTCAGAGCGGCCTGCTCCATCACCGCTGGCTACAACTTCATCCTCCAGGGCGGCCGCCCCCAAGTCGGGGTCGTCCATGTCGCTTACCTCCCAGTCCGACTGGTAGTTTCCACCTGGCCCCACGACATCGGCCATCGCCGGAGACATGTAGATCTACGTCCCAAAGATTGACTACTCAAGACCAAGATCAAGACCAAGGCAAGTACTGAAAATAAAGAGCTGAACAACTTACAGCAGGCGGCGGGTTGTCGCGGGAGTATGGCCGCTTGCCAAACCCCCAGGACTTTTCCGACAGCTTGAGGTCAGCGATCTCATTCACCATCCGGGCCACCTCGGCAGTCGACATGTCCCTTGTGCACATCCGGCTCGGGTCGTGGTGCCCGCTCATCCGACAGATCAGATGAGGCTGGCCCTGGAGCGGGAGAACCCGGTGCTCGACAAATGCGAAGTCGGACGCCACAAGGCCCTCCGCCTCCGTCAGCACTCAGAGCCTGTTGATGGCGGAAGTGGCATCAGCCAACACGGGCTTCGGCTCATAGCCCCAGTTGGCCCAGGGTTCGGCTGCAAGGCCGGCTTCGAAGTGCGGCAAGTTGATGAAGTCGATTGTCGGGTCGACATTCTCTATGTAGAAATATGATTTTTGCCACAGTTTCACCGACTGTGATAGCTTGATGACGGGAAAGGCGTTCTTCACCGAGGGACGGTGCACGACGACAAAGGCACCGCACTGGGCCGCCTTCTCCTTAGCGGAGGTGCCCAGCTTGCTGTAGAAGAAGGCTCCCCACAGCTCGATGGTGGGGAGGATGCCGAGATAGCCCTCGCACGCCGTGACAAAGGTGGACAACAGCGTCACGGTGTTTGGCGTCAGGTGGTGCGGCTGGAGATGGTAAAACTCCATGAAGGAGCAGGAGAATCCGCTCGCCGGCAGGCCAAAGCCGTAGAGGAAGTGCGAGCGGAAGATGACCCGCTCATTTCTTTGTGGTGCCAGTGAGATTTCCTTCTCCGGCGGCACGCGCACCTTGACGAAACCCCCGCCGGGCAATCGACGTGTGGCCCGGACGAAGGCGAGGTGGTCGTCGATCACCATCGAGCCATCCCAGTCCCCTTCCTTCTCGCGTGCCATGGTGCCGAGCAGGGTCGAGCGAGAAGTTTGGGGCAAGGGAGCCTGACGGCGGCGAGCTACGGTGGCGCCTCGGCGGAGCGTGGGGATGCGGCGGCAGCAGGGAAGGAAGAAGGAGAAAATGGCAATGGAAGGGGAGGGCACGCGTGCTCTGCCGCTCCCCCTCCTCCCCTTACTTATAGCCCTCTGGCTATGAAGCTGAGGGGGCGGGGCATGGGATCATGGGATTAACTGCGCCCACGACCCCACGACCCCGCGTTTATTTCGCAAAGTTACTGCGCAGTAACTCCCCTTGGCATCGCAACCGCTTGCCTCGGCCGCAGTGGATCGGCCCGCGTGGCGAGGCCCGGTGGTGGCGGGCCCGGCCCGCTGTCACGTCCCATCATGAGCGTGGGTTGGCAGGCTGGCCGGGCTAGCGGGCGCTGCGTGGCGTACTTGCAGCGGGCGGCAGGACTAGAGGCTTAGCAAGCACGCTACCTGGTTCCCACCTTGGTGTTTCGAAATTATCAAACGAGCCTGCCTGGTCATGTCGGCTCCCTGCAGCCGGCACGCCAGGAGGCGTGCGAACCAAGCGTTTAGCAAGAGCACGGCGGAGAAGGAAACTGCTGAGGCTACTCGACTTATCAGCCGCGACACCTCACCAGCTTCGGGGACTACTGTCGGAGTAATGGGCCACGGGTAGCCAAAGCCGAGTCCCTGAAACCTTTCAACACATTGTGCCGGCTGCGCGCCATGAGCCTCCAGAAGGAAGGGCCGCATTCTGATGGCCTGCTGGCTCAAATGGCTGGCTACCAGAAGACGGCCAAGTACCAAAACGGCACCAAGACAGGCCGACTCCTAGCAGGCGGCTTCCGGAGAGGCAGGCTCCTAGCAGGCGGCCCACGATGCCCTCAGAGTCTGCGCCCCTCATTAAGAAGACCACACAGGGTGAGGCTACAGTGTAGACGATCACCCCCATATCTAGGGCCTGGCATGGCCACAGAGCCCCGTACAGGCGGAGATCTCCGCACGACGCGGCACTATTGCCACTCCACCCTTGACGTCACCCCTGTCAGGCGGGACCTGCTCCCACGACGGCCTGTTGGTACAGCTTGCAGGCAGAGGGCCCTACCAGGCAACGAGAGCGTAGAGGGCGGCCTAGCCTCACTAGTCGGACCCAAGGTGATTTGGCTCCTGGCGGGCAGCTAGATCCTTCCTCGAAGCCCGTGCGCCATTAACCAGACGAGGCACAGTGAGGCTACAGTGATCTCCCACCAGGCGGCGGGACTGTATCCATACCCCTCCCCGACCAAGCATGCGTCATTAGCATTGCGGCTACAGTGATCAGCCACCGACCAGACCGCAAGGGGCTGAGGCGGCATGTTGGCTCCGTACCAGACCAGCCGGCGGGGCCCCTAGGTGGCAGGCCCCAACAGCCCGCGGAGAAGCCGGCGACCAGAGACACTGACAGCCGGGGCCTACACCCAGCCAGATTACCATTGAACCCTTGGGGGTAGGCCTATATAAACCCCCAGGGCATCCATGCAAAGGGTTCCCAACCTCATAGAACTAGACTCATACCTAGGGGGAGAAGGGAGCAAGCCTTGCCTTCTTCTACCTCTAGCATACAACTTGAGGAGCACCTTTGTACTCACTAGTGCCTTAGTAATCATGCGGAGACCCCGCAGAGCGGGACTAGGGGTGTTATCTCCTAGGAGAGCCTCGAACATGGGTAAAGTGTGCCGGTGTACGTGTCTACGCCCCATCCCGCTTGCAGGGACTGGTGACGTTCTACTCGCTCCCACCATGATAAGCCGTCCTTTGGCATATGTCGCACCCAACCCCCGACACCCTCTTATCCTCCTGCCGTGGTTCCTAGGAGGAGAGGGACAAGAAAGGGCATCACGGGGCACTTATCTTTTTTCAATCTTAAATCTGTAGGCATTTGCCAAATTTTAGTTCAAATAATGTAGTCTCTCGAATCCCTACTTGTGTCCTGTAAGGTTTATACTTGTTTGATCTGCATATTAATGAAAAAGATGAACCTTGTCAAGGACTCGTGCATGTATATGTCCATGCAGAGGTGGGATGCCTCTATATTTTTAAGTAAACGAGTTTCCCCAGCAGGCTATCCTGCCAATATCCTTTGGTTTGTTCGCGGGGAGTAGGCCTACCAGGAACAAACCATAAAGATGGACCAGCCCCCTGCCGGTCCATATTGATCAAAGGCCACTACGACCACCCTAATCGGATCATCGTTCGAGTCAAAGGGTGGGAGCACCTAAGTTTCGAAGGGTAGCAGGGTTTTCTTATGCACAAGTTTTCACTTACAAAACTCCTATGGATAAGAGGAAGAACTTCTCTATTTGGCTTACCGGAGACTCCAGTGCTGGCTTGTCTTCTCATCTACTCTTGGGGACTGAGTCCACGATAGGAGCCTACAGTTTATGCAGATGAAAATGATGCCAGATGCGATCTTATCTATATGAACATGCGATTCTCATGATATGCTTATGCATGCATGCAACTTGTCGGCCCCCCCAGCACTTCATTTGTTTCTCCATTGCTCAGGGTATGCGCCTTGCTTTGTTCAAGGGATTACATGCAACTGAGGCAAGGATTATACAAAAGGATGGCTGCCGGTAGTGGCGAAGACAGCACCCGGCGAGCCGGGGCTGCTGTACGGGCTCCCATGGTGCATGTGCATGGAGCTCTAGTAGCAAACAAATGGTTTACTTAACAGTTTATCTTGGCAAAATGTAATTAACTTGGCATCACGTATAAGATGCCCAGGCTTTGAATTTGAGCCGGCTCCACCACTAGCTGCCGGGCAGGGCCCGATAGCCGCGCCTTACGGGTAGAACTTGCGGTCATGCTCAATATTCCATGACTTTTGCAATTGAATGCCATCTCAAGTCTCCAGACGCACTGCGCCAGGCCTGGTGACTCGTACTACCCGGTAAGGGCCTTCCACTTCAGCGACAACTTGTTTGTACCCTTGGTGGACTGAACGCGCCTAAGGACAAGGTCGCCTTCCTCCAAACACTGGGCATGAATCATGCGGCTGTGATAGCGATGCAGGGCTTGCTGGTAGTGTGCACCACGCGTAGTAGCCTGGAGACGGTTCTCCTTGGGAAGCACAACGTCATCACGCCGGTGTTGTTCCTGCACTACTTCATCATAGGCAAGTACTCGAGGTGACCCGTAAATGAGTTCCGTGGGGATAACTGCTTCTGCCCCATAACTAGGGAGAAGGGAGTCTGTCACACCATGATTTTCATGTAGCTCATCCTCCACCTTGAGAGGGAGTGTGATCTAACAGAATCCTGGACTAACTAGTGGGTTTGGAGGTTGTTTATAAAGGAGAGAATAAAGTCTCTCAAATCAACTGTGGTTCTGTATTGAACTAGGGTGAAGTCTTTTTTGAACCTATCCAGCCAGTTATGATATGTTGGAGGGATGCCTCTAAAGAGTTTGTTATTCCTTTGTTTCCATATGGTCCAAGCTGCTTGTAAGAAGATTTCCATGAACATGGGCTTATTCCAATCATTAGAGGCTTTACTTATCCATTGCAGTCTGGATCTAGTTGCTTCCCATGAGATCCATATGTCACGCCCAAGATGTGATCCTATCCTAAAGGAACTCGAAGGTCCCACCAAGGATAGAAGTGTATCTTGAAGACGCTTTTGCAAGGTGGATATCATTACATCAACATTACATAAATAGATGGGGATACATACAAAAGGCATACAATGCCACATGAATACAACATCATCTTACATAAGAGCACCACCCAACTACGGATGAAACAGAAACAGAAACTCAAACGACATCCACCCTGCTAGCCCAGGCTGCCGGCCTGGAACCTATCCTGAACTCCAAACAAGCAATCATCGCTCTCACGTCATGATCATCGCATAACCTGTACCTAGAACTGTTGATGTAGTAATCTGTGAGCCACGAGGACTCAACAATCCCATTACCATGGGTATCAAGACTAGAAAAGCTTAATGGGTAAGGCAAGGGGTAAAGTGGTGAGGTTGCAGCAGCGGCTAAGCAAGTATGGTGGCTAACATACGCAAATAAGAGCGAGAAGAGAGCAAATGGAATGGTCGTGAAGCTAGCAATGATCAAGAGGTGATCCTGAACACCTACTTACGTCAAACATAACCCAAAACCGTGTTCACTTCCTGGACTCCGCCAAAAAGAGACTATCACGGCTACACACGCTGTTGATGCGTTTTAATTTGGATCTAGTGTCAAGTTATCTACAACCGGACATTAACAAATTCCCATCTGCCACATAACGACGGGCACGGCTTTCGATAGTTTATACCTATAGGGGTGTCCCAACTTAGCCCATGATAAGCTCTCGCGATCAACGAAGGATATACCTTCTCCCAGGAAGACTCGATCAGTCTCGGAAACCCGGTTTACAAGACATTTCGACAATGATAAAACAAGACCAGCAAAGCCTCCCGATGCGCCGACAAATCCCGATAGGAGCTGCACATATCTCGTTCTCAGGGCAACACCGGATGAGACATCCTGCGAGTAAAACCAAACCTCGAGCTTTCCCGAGGGGGCCCGGTAGTCTACTCGGTTCGGACCAACACTTAGACAAGCACTGGCCCGGGGGGGGGGGTCTAAAATAAAGATGACCCTTGGGTTGGCCGACCCAAGGGAAGGGTATAGGTGGTGGTGAGGCAAATGGTAAAACCAAGGTTGGGCCTTGCTGGAGGAGTTTTATTCAAAGCGAACTGTCAAGGGGGTCCCATAAATCACCCGACCGCGTAAGGAACGCAAAATCCGGGAACATAACACCGGTATGACAGAAACTAGGGCGGCAAGAGTGGAACAAAACACCAGGCATAAGGCCGAGTCTTCCACCCTTTACCAAGTATATAGATGCATTAATAATATGAGCGATATTGTGATATCCCAACATAATCACGTCCATCATAGAGCAATCTTCAACTTCACCTGCAACTAACAACGCTATAAGAGGGGCTGAGCAAAGCGGTAACATAGCCAAGCAACGGTCTGCTAGGAAGGTGACAAGGTTAGAGGCTGGCATGGCAAATTGGGAGGCTTGAAGAGCAAGCGTTAGGTAGCGCAGCAAAGCGATAGAACGAAGCAACTAGCATAGCAATGATAGTAGTGAGATCCAGGGTAGCGGTCATCTTGCCTGAAATCCCGCTAGGAAGAAGAACGAGTCCATGAAGAAGACGAACAGATGAAGACGAACCAAGCGTAGTCGAATGAATCCTCACGATCGCAACGAAACGGGAACTATCGAGAAGAAGCACACAATATGGTAAACACACCACACATAGATATGGCATGATTCTCAACCAAGCATGATGCATGACAATGCTATATGAATCTACTCATGGCAAGAGATGATGCAAACAAAAATAACACATCAAGGCAAGTTTAAATGAGGCCGGAAACAACATAGACCAATTCCGGTAAGTCCTCATATGCAAGTTTCAAAGTTGGTACATATCTGAACAAACATTAAGTTGAAGTTGTTAAACAGCAAGTTAAAGAGCACCAAAAGGATCTACATGAAATTCTAGTCAAGTTACATATAAAGTTCATTTAGTTCGGAGCTACGGCCTAGAAGATATGAGCAAAACAAGTTAAACATGGCATTGATGCTAAATGCATAAAAACATCAAGCAAACACCTCAAAACAAGGATGCAACATGATAATATGAAACTACATGCAAATCTAAGCAATTTTCATATAGAGCACACTCAAAACGGAGCAATGATTCAACACATACACTCTATACAAGTTATAGCAACAAACTGTCCATAACAGCAACTAGGCATCTTGCAAGCATAAAAACAATATGCTACAGAACCTCAACATAAGAACAAAAGGCATGGGCATGAAGTACAGGTAAATCATGACAAAACATGTACACTGAGCTATCTCCATAAAACACTATAACATGCTCAAAAGGACATGGCAAGATTGCAAATAATAACAGTTTCAGGCTTAGCAGAAATAACATCAGGTTGCAATGTTTAGAGCTATCAACCAACATGTTACAGGAACTTAACATGGCAAACAAAGGCATGGAATGAATCTACTAATCTCATATAACAAAAGTCCCTTATTTAACTAATTCTAAAGATCAACAGAAAAGATGGTATCATCCATGCAAACATGGTAAATGATATGACAGATTCATACATGGCAGGAACAACAATAGGTAGGCATGTTGGTGAGCTTGTACTACTCACCACAGAGCAATACATGGCATGACAATGTGACCAACAGTAATAATACATATTTATTAAGCTAAGCATGGCAAGAACAAGTTCATAGCATGCTTGGATCACTAACAACAATCATGACAACATTGAACTTAATGTTAACAGGCTGACAGTAACATTATTTAGCAAGTTGAGAGCAAGATTACAACAAGCTACATCAGGCTACAAATGCAACCAAGGGCATGAATAGATAGAGCATGACATGTATAACAAAACATCATTAGTGAACATCTCCAGATTATGCATAGACTGACTTGTAGCAGCAGGTTAACATAGCATCATGATATAGCAGATTCAGCCTACCAAAACATCAACAGCAAGTACCCTACTTCACGAGCTCGATGCACTCACTACAAGGCTCACAAAAATACATGGATTGCACCACTAGAAAGATGACATGATGTAGTACAAAACACATGTAGAGCTCATGCTCATAGAATGCACACATCAAATGCAACAAAAATGACAACTCACCAAGTTATAACAGTTTGAACAGATTAACATCATATAGCACTCTTGCAACAATGATTCGGGCACCAAGATGAACTCAAACAAGCATGGCATAATGGAACAAAACAAAGAGCATCTCACAGTAAACATTCTGATAAGTCATGTGCACAAAACGGAGCAGTATACTAGGAGATATCGCCGGTCAAACACGGCATCAGAATGTAAGAAACTTGGGACTTCGGAAAAATCGGGAGGGAGGAGAAAGTCAACCTCTTCGGATCTCAGATCTGGATCGGACGGAGCGGTTCCCAAGGCGGGGCACGGACTCGTCGGAGTCCTTGCCGGAGAGGAGGGAGGTGGCCGGAGGAGGAGGCCGGCGGCGTCAGAGGCGCGGGGCATGGCCGGGCGGCACGGGGGCGACGCGCTCCGGGGAGCCCGAGGCCGGAGCAGCGCAAGGAACAGCGGCGGCGGGGCACGGTCGGGCGGCCGGCGAGGGGCAGGGCCGGCCAGGGCGGTGCTCCGGCGGAGGGAGGCCGAGACGGCGGCCACGGGCGCGGTGGAGGAGGGGGAGGCCACCGGCTGCGGCGGACGGCGGCGAAGGCGGCGCGGGACGGGCGGCGAGGCGGCGGCGGAGGTGCGCGAGGGCGCGGCGGCGGGGCTCGGGCACCCGCGGGGCGGCGGCGGCGGTGTCCCGGGCCGGGGAGGGCCCGCGATGGGTCGCAGCGGGCCGGCGGCGGAGGGAGGGTGCGGGGCCACGACGTGGCGGCCGCGGGTTGGCCAGGAGCGGCAGCGGGGATGAGGTGGCGGGCCGCGATTGGCCAAGGTGAGGTGGATGGCGGCGGCGGACCTGTCCAGCAGCGGCGGCGGATGAAACGTCCGGCGGCGCGGAGGGGAAATGATCTAGGGTTCATCCGCGAATTTTCGAGGGGAGGACTTATTTATAGATTCTGGGAGCTAGGAGAGTCCAAAAGGGGTGCGGTTTTTGGCCACGCGATCGCGATCGAATGACCGAGAGCATGGAGGGGGTTAGGATGGGTTATGGGCCACTTTGGAGGGGTGTTGGGCTGCAACACAAAGAGGGCTTTTACGGTTACCCGGTTAACCGTTGGAGTATCAAACGGACTCCAAATGGCACGAAACTTGACAGGCGGTCTACCGTTGCTATACCAAGGCCGCTTGGCAAATCACGGACCATTCCGAGAATGTTTAACACCCGCACACAAAAAGAGGCAAAAGGGGGCGCCTGGGAACATAGGAGTGCCGGATTGCAAAACAGACAACGGGGAAAATAATCGGATGCATGAGACGAACACGCATGCAAAATGAGATGCACATGATGACATGGAAAAATGCAACATGCAAGCAAATGACATGGCAACGAAGGCGAATAACTGGCAGACACCTGGCGCATCGAATCCGGGGCGTTACATCTCTCCTCTACTAACAAGAGATCTTGTCCCGAGATCTTAGGACCGAGATGGAAGGGAAGTGGGATGAGGTGAAACAAGAACTCTAGAGAAGAAGAAAAGAATCGAGGGCACTCGAGAAGAAGAGAGGAACAGCGAGAATGATGAGAATCGAAAGCTCACAGAATCAGATAGACTATGAAACCACTCCGATTAGAATGAGATAAGAAACGAATAAGACTGAAAGGATTTAGGCAGCACTTCGGCTGAAACATGGAGGAATAGAACACGAGCTCCACAAGATGGGATGGCACTTGATGAGATGAACAACGCAAAGCCTCTGGAAGAATTGAAATAGAATGAAAAGAACTTAGAAGGAAGGATTGAATAGAGTTGTTGAGAAGATCAACAACGAAAGAATAAGCTTGTCGTGGAATTATGGATAACATCTCAAAATTATGAGGTGATCGCCGACCACAAGCGGAAAAGATTAAATAGCTGAGAAGAACGAAGAAATGCAAAACTCCACTTCAAAAGAATATGAAGAATTAATTGCACTTCGAGATGAAAGAAGAAAGAAAAAAATACTAGAACTCCTTGAAGAATGAATTAAATCATGAAGAACCACCATGAAGAACTCTGGTGACAAAAGGACAGTGAGATAGAATTGAAGTATGAAAAGAATAAGATGAAAGCTTGCGGTGACTTAGATGGAGGTTCCGGCGAAATAGCCAAGGAAATTTGAACTCCGGAAAAAAAGATGAAAACACTTGGAACTAGAATTTATTCATCAAGAACAAACTCCGAAGGAAGGGATTACTTGATGATGATGAAATAAGAATAGGAATTACGTTATGCTTATCCTCATCAAATTTAATTGATGACAACCGGATTTGGCATGCAACTTATTCTTGTTGAAAAAAAGGATTAAGGGGGATATAGCACAAAACTTGAGAAAGTATTCATGAACCACCGCTAGGATTCGAAAGAACGAATGGGTTAAAATGATAATCAAGGAAAAAGAATCTTGAACAAACCACCGTAAGAATTCGAAAATGACTGATGAAAGAGACTGAATCACCGGGAAGAATTAGAAGACAAATATGCTTGAGGGGATTTAGATGCAAAAGACCGAAGAGATCACGAACTTATTGAAGAATACTTGAACGAAGCACCGGAAGAATATTGAGACAAACGAAAGGGCACAGATATAGACTAATTGGAGAACGAATCTGAAAACTTAGAACGAAGAAATCTTCTGAGAAGATGGCCTCCGGATGATCGAGAGAGAAAGCAACTCCTGAAATGCTCCGGATGGATGAAAAGAATTTGCATTACTTGAAACAATTTGATAGATAACATCGAGCTAGCACCGCGAATCTCTGGGAGAATGGACAAGATTTAAGAGAAATCTTCTTCTTTGGTCGTCAAATGATGACGAGAAACACCACCAAAATTTGTTAAGGCACTCCGGGAAAACGAAAAGCGAAGGGGTTGAGGCAACAATGAAAATGATTTGAAATCAATCTTGGAAAGGCATCTGACTGATGGAATCGATTCTTACGTCACATTTGAAAAGAATTTGAGAATAACTCCGGGAGAATTAGAAGAGTCAGGTAAGATTATGGGAAAAGACCTGTGGGTTAGGGCCCACTAAAGAAAACACCATTGGAAAGGGGTGTTGAACTGATAGATGATGCACCGGAACAATTGACATATTTGAATCAGGTGACAACCTCGAATTAATTGGAACATAGAAGAAACTCCTGAGATGTCTTCCGAACTCCGGAATGATTGAATGGCGAGAGCCAAATGAGCAAGAACACTTGATCCAAGGAAAAGAATATAATCACTACCGAAAAATGGAATTGAATGAACAAGACGAGAGTCCACCGGTTGAAATGATTGAGGGAAGACTAAAGAAGCTCCACATGAATGAAATTGATGATCGAAACAGACTCAGACTCCGGGAAGAAGAGGGTGGGAGGGCGGGAAAACAAAGGCAACTTGGAAGGGTAAGCTAAAAATATCTTGAAGAGAAAACACTGGTTGAAATCATTGAGGAAAGAAAGCAAAGATTTGGCACGAGTAGGATGGATACTCGATTACGGACTCTGGCTGTGAGAAGGAAAAGGGTGGGTGGGTGGGAAAAGAAAACAACTGGAGATTGAACTTGCGAAAACGGAGAGGGTCGAATCGACTTGACGAGAAATGTACCGGATGCAAGGAGCTGAGGAACAACGCTCGGAAAACCAACTGCGTGAACCTAGAGAAAAATTTGAAGGGGAAGAGAAGTAATTCAAAACACCTACGTCAAGATTCCTCACCAGATAGACGAAGGGGCTGAGGAGTAAAAAGAATTCCTACTCTCCTATATAACTGAACTCCGAATTTTTTTTTCTTCTAGACTCAACAACGGCCAAACTACACGATCAATCAAGGGGGGCTCCTAAGGTCGGTCGAGGCTCTGGTACCAACTTGTCACGCCCAATATGCGGGTCTATACTTGGTGGGACCTTCGAGTTCCTTTTGGATAGGGTCGCATATTGGGCGTGACACCCAATTTTGGACCAGCAGTACTTGCTGAAGGGGCATTGAAAGATCATGTGCTCCACATCCTCTTTAACTTGTTGGTTACACAAGAGGCAGCTGAGGTCATCTCCGATGTTATAATGTCTTCTCTTGAGCATATTGCGAGTATTTAGTCGATCAGAGAGGAGTAGCCATCCAAACATCTTGATTTTTAGCATGACTTTGGACTTCCAGAGCCAATGATAGGATTGGTGGGCCTTAACATCCTGAAAGTAGAACTTTTAGTATATATTTGCTTTGAAATCCTTCGAGCCCCAGCAATATTCCCATGTGTCATGCGTGTATGGAGTTTCCTGATTACCAACGTGCAACACTTTTTGTTGCAGGTCACGGACTTCATCATGTGCTTGTACCGAAAGGGGAAGGTGAAACGTTTCATGGAGGGAAGTGGATCCCAAGAAATCCTTGACAGAGATGTCCTCATTCAATGCAAAAGAGAAGGCTCGAGGGTGCGATTCTTCCAGCATAGATTCCAACCAAAGATCTTTCCACATAAGGACTGTGTCCCCAACATTTACACTTTTCTTGGATATACCTCTATATACTGGTGTAAGTTTCAGCACGTCTTTCCACCAGAACGACCCACATGAATCCGAGGCGTGTGGGATCTTGTGTGTGTAGTATGTTGTCCATACCAGCTCTACCTAAGGTAGGTCGTGATGGTTGTAAAATTTGTGTAGATATTTGAGGAGGAGGACGTCGCTTTGGATACGGAGATTGATGATACCAAGGCCACCACTTTCTTTTGGTCGGCAAACCATGTCCCAACCGCCAGTGAATTGCATTTATCTCCTTGCTTCGTTTTTTTGTCCAAAGGCATTTCCTTCTGAGTTTATCAAGCAGCTCTAGAATCTTCGGTGGGAATTCGAGGGTGCAGAGAGCAAATATTGTGAGTGAAGTGATCATTGTGTTGAGGAGCGATAACTTTGCACCATATGACATTAGAGTAAGAGTGCTAGTCATTCTTCTTTCCATCGAGCAGACTAGAGGCATCAGATCTTGGACAGAGGGCTTGGTTATTCCAAGAGGTAATCCCAAGTAAGTGAAAGGCATAGATCCTACCTTAAAACCAAAGATAGAGGCTATGGCGTTGTAGCAGTCACGTTCACAGTTGACCGGGATTAATGTGGGCTTGTGAAAATTTATCTTTAAACCAATTGAAGCAGCATAATCAGAAGGAATGCCCTTGATTGTCGTAGCTTGCTCAACTGAGGCTGGAGGTAGTATGTCAGGACCCCGACTCAATGCCACATCGATCTAGCATGTAACACCTCATATCACTTAGCGGCCTCACGCACGGTATTCCCACGGGTGTCGCCTTACCTTTGCCCGGGACCGTTTGCGCCTTTTGGCACACGCATATGACAATGTCGCTAGCATCCATATTATAAGGAGCCCAGGCTGACATGGCTAGTCGTAAACCCAAAGTGGCACAAACTTACAGGGACAGGCATCCATGACCCAGCATCGAACGTGTCGGTCATCAACGAGTGAATCCAGGCTGTAGCACTGGGCTAGCAGGACTCCGGTGAACCGGGCTGTAGCGGGCTACCAGGACTCCGGTATTCATCGCGTGACATTTCCCCGAAGGGACAGACACAGGAACGAAGAAGGACACATGCCGGCCAGCCTAAGTGTTCCGGAGCAGTAGCAAGCTACCATGGCTCGGTGGAAACACTAGGAGACATTTCCCGGTAAGAGAGGCTACTAAAGATAAACAACTAGATAGTCAGATCCCACACATACCAAGCATTTCAATAACATACACACAATATGCTCGATATGTGCAAACACAACATGGCATCACAACATGACTCTACGACTCAAGTATTTATTCAATAGGCTCCGAGGAGCGAGATCTTACAATCATGGGTCTCATGACCCAACACTCAGAGCATACAAGTCAAGGCACAAGCGGAAGCTATCATGTCTGAGTACAGACATCTATAACTGAAAAAGGCTAAGAAGCCTGACTATCTAACAGATCCTGCTGAGGGCACAAGATCGTAGCTAAGGTAACAAGCTAAACGTCGAAGTCCACGTGGAACTACTAGTGAGACTGAAGTCTCTCTGCAAAACATAAATTAAGCAACGTGAGTACAAATGTACCCAGCAAGACTTACATCAGATCTATCTACATATGCATCACTATCAACAAAGGGATGGTGGAGTTTGACTGCAGCAAGCTAGCTTTGACTCGGTGGCTAACCTGAACTACGACTGCAAGTAACTCTTTTGAGGTGGCGCACACGAGTCCGCATATTCACCATATCAATACACCACTATGGATCCGCTCCCGTCTCTCTACGAGAACGCCATCCATAGCACTCACGCTTATCTTGCGTATTTTAGAGTATCCACTTTCACTTGTCTATGAACTATGCAAGGGGTCCAAGTTTCCATATCCGAGGGATCCGGCTATTCGAATAGATAATGATAACCCTGCAGGGGTGTACTTCTTCACACACGCTCTCGCCACTTACCGCCCTGTACACGTCATGTACCTCGGCAACCTTCAAGTGGAAGCCGGGCGAGGGAGTCGGCCACGACCTGACTAACCGAACAAGTCTCTAGTCCAGGTTTATCGCCTATTCGGGTTCCATCCGCAAGGAGATCGGCCGGGGTGTCGCTCACGGCCCCAAACGATGTGTGCAGGGTTCCCAAGCCCACCATCCGGGTGCCACTTGGAACACCGGGCCACTGTGCCTAGTCTGTCCCAAGCCCACCTGTACCGGGTGCCACTTGGTAGACTACTAACACTACCTACAAACACCAGAAACTAGTTGCAACTCCTGGACAGAGATCATGCTGATTAATAAGTCGAGAGGGGTCGAGTTACCGAAACCCAATGTGTGGTAGTAACTGTTCATGGATCACAAACACAGAACTCAGTTCCTGAGGACGGCTGCAATGAGATAACCCACCATGTACTCCTACATGGCCTCTCACCGCTACCTTTACCAAATCGTGTTCACACACTTAGCTCACACACAGTAGGACATGTTCACACGCCTCTGATTCATCCCCGATGAATCAGACCTGACTCAACTCTAAGCAGTAGCAGGCATGACAAACAAGCAAGAATGAGTAGACACAACAGGGCTCAAACAACTCCTACTCATGCTAGTGGGTTTCATCTATTTACTGTGGCAATGACAGGTCATGCAAAGGATAAAGGGGTTCAGCTACCGCAGCAAGTAACAACTATGTCGTTGTTGTCCTAATGCAGTAAAAGAGAGCAGGAGCGAGAGAGTGGGATTTTATCGGAATGAACAAGGGGGTTTTGCTTGCCTGGCACTTCTGAAGATAATATAGTTCTTCATCGGTGTCATCGAACAATCGTCAGAACGTCGTCTACTCAGAGGGAACAATACCGGCAAACACAGAAGAAACACGATCAATGCAATGCACAATATGATGCATGCTATGACATGGCAATATGAATGTGTTTTGGGCTAATGCACCTAGCTATGATTTAAATGAAGTTGGTTTGAATACATGATTCAAATTCCAACTCCATATATGATTATTTAAATGCCCTTTATTTGTTTTGTCCAAAACAGAGGACAAACATTGTTCAAACATGCATGAAAATGGTACAGATGGATTCCTTGAATTTTTCTGATAATTTTTCATACATAAATTATTTCATTCTGAGTTACGGTTGAATTTCTATGATTTTTAGAAGTTTAAAGCATTTTCTGGAATTTTCAGAATTAAATTAAATCCAGAAAATGATTTATTGCGTCAGCACTAGGTCATGCTGATGTCAGCAGGTCAACTAGGCGGGTCCGGGTCAAACCTGACCAGTGGGGTCCACACGTCAGTGGCACAGTTAGTTAACTGGGTCAATTAGTATTAAGCTAATCCTAATTAAAGTGTCGGCAGGGCGAGGCCCATACGTCAGCGACACTAGGGGGTTGGTTAGGCGCTAAAGACGGTGCCACATCACCAGTCACCGGAGTTGGACGCCGGCGACCTCACGGTGCGGCGGCGGCTCACCGGAGTTGCGCTGTGGGCGTCGGATGAACGTGCCGATGGCACCAGGGCATAGCCCTTGCTTGCCCACATCTAGGAGAAGGGGAGTTGGACGCGGGGGTCGCCGGAATCATGCCGGCGACGAGCTTTGGCGGCGGCGGCGCTCGGGCTCGGTCGGGCGCGGGGCTGCAGCATGCAAACGAACAAGCTAGGCGGTTGGGAAGCATCTGCGGGACGTGTCGAACTCGTCCAGGTGCTCTTCATGGTCAGCAGGGGTCGCTAGCAATGGCGAGCTTCACGGCGGCGGCAGCGAGCTCTCGGCCATCACAGAAACAACGGCTAGGGGATGCAATCGATGGTGGGGAGAGGGGGAGAACGAAGAGGAGCTCACAGCGGTGAAGGGGAGCAACTCGGTGTAGCCGGCGACACGCTGAGGCCGCAAATTGACCGGAGGGGGCCGTCGGATCCGGAGGTTGAAGACGGCGCGTTGGCGGCGATGCAGGGCCTCCCGTGATGCGTGACTCAGTGTAGAGGACGGGAGGGACTTTGCAGAGCTCGGGGAAAAGGTGGAGCAGCACTGCATCGATGGTGGCCTCGCGGGCGATCTGCGGTGGCCGGCGGGAGCGTTCAGCTGGGAGCAGAGGAGCAAGGGAGAGAGGGGCCAGAGGGGGAATGCTCGAGAGAGAGAGAGTGGGGATTCAGGGGGGTGTCGTGGCATCCTTAGCCGATCCAGGGCGGGGCGGCAAGCAGAAGGTGGCTCGGGCGCGTGCGCGCGCGCCGCGGCCACACGCTCGTCCTTCTGTCCGAGGAGGAAGACGACAGGAAGAGCTGCGGTGGTGGGCTAGGCTAGAACAGGAGTTGGGCCAGTCAGGTAAGTCTTCTGCTCTGTTTTATTTTTTTTCCTTCTGTTTTGTTTTATTTAATTTCGTTTTGCCACTGTTTTGAATTTAAAAATAATTCAAACAATGCCAAAAGCTCCTCTGAATATTTTTATTTTTCTAGATGGACTTTTCCAAAAGCTCATAAAATATTTCAGGGATATTTGAAATTATATTCTAATTATATGAATATAATTCAAATTCAAATAGCTAATGAATTAAATTCAAAGTCCCAAAAATAAATCCTTAAAAATGTTCAATATTTTGGTTCGGACCAGAACCCTTGCCAAAAATTATCAAACATTTAAGAAGAGCATTTTGGAACAATGAATGAGATTTTTAGGGTTTTGCCTTCTTTTATTTAGGGTTTTGAGGCTTCCAATTTCCCTCAGTTCAAGTTTCAAAATTTAAACATGATGCAGACACCAGGCAGCACCAGAAGCTAGGGATGTGACAACTCACCCCCACTAAACAAGAATCTCGTCTCGAGATTCAAGCGTAGGGTAAGATGAAGGGGGAATGCAAACTAGTATGATCTTCACGATCCAGGTTGCACTTCATAGGAACGTTGTTTCGATCACCATCTTTGTCTTGACGTCTAGCTCTGAGAACTCCAACTAGCATGACAGCAACAGGAAAAGGACAACTCCGGAAGAATCGACCTTCTCGAAGATCAATCAACTTAGGATCAGCTCACAAGGTGAGTCATAGCAACATCTCCTGAGCTGAGACACGAGGCATACATCTGAAGAAATGGAGTGAGATAGATGACGAGGGTTCACTAGGTAGACAACAATTCTACCCTTAAGAGGGTGGTGAATGGTTGTCATCGTAGCGAGGAGTTGAGTTGCCATGATATCACGACGAAACATCCTGGAGGAGGGTGATTCGTAGATTATTACCTTAAGTGGCAAAAAGAATTACCTTGTTGAAGACAACGTAATGGATGAGTTTGCTTATTACCGGAAATGGACGAGACCCATGGTAGAATGGCACATTGGCGGTGCAAGCTGGGAACAAAATGCAAATGCTAGGAATGAGTCGGGTAACTAGGGAAGAACCCAACAATCGAGAGTGAATTCACTGTTTGAAAAGGTCATAGCATTGTCGAGGAAACCGAGAGGAATCCCAGTTAGTGCCGATGATAATACGTAGCGCTTGTGCGTGCTCTCAAGAACTTGAGCATTTCCACAATCATCAAGGTTTTATCAACATCCATGTCAAGGGTGCTGACAACACAACATACTACCATGATGGCTAATGATGGATGATGCAGATGCAAAGGAAGATAACACCTTCTCAGATTTCACCTTAGCGAGGCCAAGGAGACAAAATCTGGACGATCGACCGAGAGACATTTAGCACTCTGCTCCTAATGTTCTCCTTGATGTTCTAGTGCAACCCATTAGTTAAAATGGTTTGGTAACTAGAATATCAAGTAAAGGTCGGACTTCGGGAGCAATAGAATCCATAAGGAACAGTTACGGAGGTAAATCCTACGAAATCCTTATGGGGAGGTGGCCAACTTCCTCAAACAAGATACTACAATAATAGGTCTTACGGCTGGATGTGTTGGCCACGACATCCACTTTACCGGTTATCGAGGGACCAATATTATAGTTCTTGGGAAATGTTCCAGCCATCATATCTGCATGAGATTCAGATCTGGTTGGTGTCAGGATATTCCAGACTCATCGAGTCCAGGAAGAAAAATGAAAGTTTGCAACACAAATCAACGAAATGACGTTGGGAGATTCTCGGGAAATGAACTACGATAGCAAGCTCCAAAACATGAGTTGGTTCTGCTACAAACATGTGAACATGTTGTCCCAGACAAGCATGACCACATGGTAGTCTTATAATAAAACACTACCGAGTTCTGGTTGGGAACCATCATCGAGGATATCAAAGTTCTTGATTAAGCCTGGGTTAGCTCTTAACAAGAACTCCTTTTTCCTAGAACAAATCAGTCAGTGGCTTGGTGTGCTACAGAATTCATATGGAACGAAGATGATCAGTCTAACAGACCACAGAATACTTTGCACGTGCATGGCTGACTAGGGATGATTCTAGAGGAAGCAAAAATAGACTTTCTTGAATTCACGGCGGCAACTTACATCAAATGCACGTGAATCAAAGGAAGTCACTTCTTTCATCCAAACATATGCTTCACGAACGAGTCATGAAGATAAAGCTTACACAAGTTTCCAACACTAGCTTAATGTTCAACAAAATCATGGAGGAGATAAGGATGTTGTCAACGGGCTCAACAACAATTCATCTGGGTTTTCCTTTTAAAAGGAATTCCATAGTTAAGTGAACAAGTGATAGCATGGGTCAGACCCAAAAGATATAATGGTGTATGCTCGAGGGATCAACCACGAGTAAGACAACATTACGGGCATCGTTGGTACTGATTTGATTTGACGATAGCCCACACTCAAATCAAAGGATTGATAAGACAATAGGCCCAGCAACTGATCACAGGGACCAATCGATGAAGATATCATCTTTCTTCAACACACACTACACAAGAATATCCCTTTGGAACGAACTAAGTCAGGCAAGCTTTTATCTTCCAACTCTCCAAGTTGTTGTCTAGCTTAACCAACTAGCTCAGGGATATCTAACACTGATTCTTGGAGAGAGGGTGGTTCACAAGAAACCAACTTGATCACGAGCTCAACATAACAGTCAGGGGACAACCTGGTAATACTTCCGAGAAGATATTCGGAAAATCACGAACCACCGATATGTTACTAAGCTCGAGAACAATCTCGCTTTTGAGGGCAAGACGATATGATCAAATGAGTGAGGACTTGACAAGATCCTAACTCATCAATCGAAGGGTGCACCGAAATAAGGACTAGGTAGCACGATCAGTCTTAGAAGGATGATTCAAAAACCAACACGCTAAGAATGAAATTATTGTCCTTTAACTACCAAGCAACGAGGTTGCTAGGAGTATTGATTTCACACATCACGATTCACTTGTCGGTGTTTCGGTTGCAACAACACGGGGACCGAGATATGAGTAACGATGGTGAGAAGTATCACTGTACCAAGAGTTCATAGGGTGGTGTGCAATTCCTATAACAATACTGATATAAAGATGGTAATACTCCAAGGTAGAACAGAGCAAAAGCTGGATTGGCATTTTGATCTGCGGAGTACAATTGTTTTGACCCAATCCTAGATATGGATGAGGTACTGGAGTTTGTTTCTCCTAGTCATTCCTGAATAGAATGGCTTGACGGACCACAAGAATAATAAGCATCGATAACGCGAATGCACAATTACTCCTAACTATCAATTGATAGACGAAGATCGGAATACGCCTGAAGAGAGACAACTCAAAGGAACATATATCTTTCTGAGTTGTGGATGCATAGATTAGTATGTCGAGCAAAGCTCAACATGTTTCTCCCGGATAACCCATGCAGAAGAGTTGAACTAGCAGAGTCGCAATATAGAATGGAGAACTCATCAAAAGCACTCTAGTTGTGATCTTTGGTTCAAAAGAACTCCTGCCAAGAATGGTTCATGGTATTTGGAAGAACGATATACCACGGACCTCGAGGACTATCGCAAAGGTTACTAATAACCTAAGGGAGCTAGCAATTACTATCAACATGAGGTAAGTATGGTAATCTTGGGTTCAAAACCCAGAAATAGAATGCCTACTAACTAATAACATCACGGGATGCTTTCAAAAATGACGGCCAGAATCATCACACTGGGACACAATCATGGCTAGATTACTAGATGATCCCCTAAGACACCTAGGGTCATAATAATATCTCCAACATATATGTCAAGGCAACTGAGTACCTCAACTCACCGATTAGTGTGATTGAGCTGGCATAAAGGAACATCGAAACCAGAGGGAAAGGATTTTGCAAATGCATCAGACTCTTTGGAGAACTGGGATGACTCGGACAGCATAACGGTTGTAAATGCTCAAAAAGATTTGAGACATTCACAAAAATGGTGGCATAACCACTCAGAAGCACCATATCAAGGTTTCGAGATCAACAATTAACATACGGAAGTAGTAGGAACTGAACTGAGACTTAAATCCAACAATCTTACAAGTCTACGGATTAGTAACACGTCATCCTGATAGATAGGTGAGAAGGCCTAGTTCTTAGTCCCCGTAGAAGAGAAGAGGATGACTCAGATCATAGGGCCATGAGGTATAAGGAGTAAAAAGAGCCTTACGTTCCATCCCACAATCAATTCCCTTATATAACTAAAGCATTTCTAGACTCAACTTCGACCAGTTTGGCTTGGTAATCCTACAGGCAGTCAAGCTCTGATACCAAAGCTGTCAGGACCCCGACTCAATGCCACATCGATCTAGCATGTAACACCTCATATCACTTTGCGGCCTCACGCACGGTATTCCCACGGGTGTCGCCTTACCTTTGCCCGGGACCGTTTGCGCCTTTTGGCACACGTATATGACAGTGTCGCTAGCATCCATATGATAAGGAGCCCGGGCTGACATGGCTAGTCGTAAACCCAAAGTGGCACAAACTTACAGGGACAGGCATCCATGACCCAGCATCGAACGTGTCGGTCATCAGCGAGTGAATCCAGGCTGTAGCACTGGGCTAGCAGGACTCCGGTGAACCGGGCTGTAGCGGGCTAACAGGACTCCGGTATTCATCGCGTGACATTTCCCCGAAGGGACAGACACAGGAACGAAGAAGGACACATGCCGGCCAGCCTAAGTGTTCCGGAGCAGTAGCAAGCTACCATGGCTCGGTGGAAACACTAGGAGACATTTCCCGGTAAGAGAGGCTACTAAGGATAAACAACTAGATAGTCAGATCCCACACATACCAAGCATTTCAATAACATACACACAATATGCTCGATATGTGCAAATACAACATGGCATCACAACATGACTCTACGACTCAAGTATTTATTCAATAGGCTCCGAGGAGCGAGATATTACAAACATGGGTCTCATGACCCAACACTCAGAGCATACAAGTCAAGCACAAGCGGAAGCTATCATGTCTGAGTACAGACATCTATAAATGAAAAAGGCTAAGAAGCCTGACTATCTAACAGATCCTGCCGAGGGCACAAGATCGTAGCTGAGGTAACAAGCTAAACGTCGAAGTCCACGCGGAACTACTAGTGAGACTGAAGTCTCTCTGCAAAACATAAATTAAGCAAACGTGAGTACAAATGTACCCAGCAAGACTTACATCAGATCTAACTACATATGCATCATTATCAACAAAGGGGATGGTGGAGTTTGACTGCAGCAAGCCAGCTTTGACTCGGTGGCTATCCTGAACTACGACTGCAAGTAACTCTTTTGAGGTGGCGCACACGAGTCCACATATTCACCATATCAATACACCACTATGGATCCGCTCCCGTCTCCCTACGAGAACGCCATCCATAGCACTCACGCTTATCTTGCGTATTTTAGAGTATCCACTTTCACTTGTCTATGAACTATGCAAGGGGTCCAAGTTTCCATATCCGAGGAATCCGGCTATTCGAATAGATAATGATAACCCTGCAGGGGTGTACTTCTTCACACACGCTCTCGCCACTTACCGCCCTGTACACGTCATGTACCTCGGCAACCTTCAAGCGGAAGCCGGGCGAGGGAGTCGGCCACGACCTGACTAACCGAACAAGTCTCTAGTCCAGGTTTATCGCCTATTCGGGTTCCATCCGCAAGGAGATCCGGCCGGGGTGTCGCTCACGGCCCCAAACGATGTGTGCAGGGTTCCCAAGCCCACCATCCGGGTGCCACTTGGTACACCGGGGCACTGTGCCTAGTCTGTCCCAAGCCCACCTGTACCGGGTGCCACTTGGTAGACTACTAACACTACCTACAAACACCAGAAACTAGTTGCAACTCCTGGACAGAGATCATGTTGATTAATAAGTCGAGAGGGGTCGAGTTACCGGAACCCAATGTGTGGTAGTAACTGTTCATGGATCACAAACACAGAACTCAGTTCCTGAGGACGGCTGCAATGAGACAACCCACCATGTACTCCTACATGGCCTCTCACCGCTACCTTTACCAAATCGTGTTCACACACTTAGCTCACACACAGTAGGACATGTTCACACGCCCCTGATTCATCCCCGATGAATCAGACCTGACTCAACTCTAAGCAGTAGCAGGCATGACAAACAAGCAAGAATGAGTAGTCACAACAGGGCTCAAACAACTCCTACTCATGCTAGTGGGTTTCATCTATTTACTGTGGCAATGACAGGTCATGCAAAGGATAAAGGGGTTCAGCTACCGCAGCAAGTAACAAATATGTCGTTGTTGTCCTAACGCAGTAAAAGAGAGCAGGAGCGAGAGAGTGGGATTTTATCGGAATGAACAAGGGGGTTTTGCTTGCCTGGCACTTCTGAAGATAATATAGTTCTTCATCGGTGTCATTGAACAATCGTCAGAACGTCGTCTACTCAGAGGGGACAATACCGGCAAACACAGAAGAAACACGATCAATGCAATGCACAATATGATGCATGCTATGACATGGCAATATGAATGTGTTTTGGGCTAATGCACCTAGATATGATTTAAATGAAGTTGGTTTGAATACATGATTCAAATTCCAACTCCATGTATGATTATTTAAATGCCCTTTATTTGTTTTGTCCAAAACAGAGGACAAACATTGTTCAAACATCCATGAAAATGGTACAGATGGATTCCTTGAATTTTTCTGATAATTTTTCATATATAAATTATTTCATTCTGAGTTACAGTTGAATTTCTATGATTTTTAGAAGTTTAAAGCATTTTCTGGAATTTTTAGAATTAAATTAAATCCAGAAAATGATTTATTGCGTCAGCACTAGGTCATGCTGATGTCAGCAGGTCAACTAGGCGGGTCCAGGTCAAACCTGACCAGTGGGGTCCACACGTCAGTGGCACAGTTAGTTAACTGGGTCAATTAGTATTAAGCTAATCCTAATTAAAGTGTCAGCAGGGCGGGGCCCATACGTCAGCGACACTAGGGGGTTGGTTAGGCGCTAATGACGGTGCCACATCACCAGTCACCGGAGTTGGACGCCCGCGACCTCACGGTGCGGCGGCGGCTCGCCGGAGTTGCGCTGTGGGCGTCGGATGAACGTGCCGATGGCACCAGGGCATAGCCCTTGCTTGCCCACATCTAGGAGAAGGGGAGTTGGACGCGGGGGTCGCCGGAATCATGCCGGCGACGAGCTTTGGCGGCGGCGGCGCTCGGGCTCGGTCGGGCGCGGGGCTGCAGCATGCAAACGAACAAGCTAGGCGGTTGGGAAGCATCTGCGGGACGTGTCGAACTCGTCCAGGTGCTCTTCATGGTCAGCAGGGGTCGCTAGCAACGGCGAGCTTCACGGCGGCGGCAGCGAGCTCTCGGCCATCACAGAAACAACGGCTAGGGGATGCAATCGATGGTGGGGAGAGGGGGAGAATGAAGAGGAGCTCACAGCGGTGAAGGGGAGCAACTCGGTGTAGCCGGCGACACGCTGAGGCCGCAAATTGACCGGAGGGGGCCGTCGGATCCGGAGGTTGAAGACGGCACGTTGGCAGCGATGTAGGGCCTCCCGTGATGCGTGACTCGGTGTAGAGGACGGGAGGGACTTCGCGGAGCTCGGGGAAAAGGTGGAGCAGCGCTGCATCGATGGTGGCCTCGCGGGCGATTTGCGGTGGCCGGTGGGAGCGTTCAGCTGGGAGCAGAGGAGCGAGGGAGAGAGGGGCCAGAGGGGGAATGCTCGAGAGAGAGAGAGTGGGGATTCAGGGGGGTGTCGTGGCATCCTTAGCCGATCCAGGGCGGGGCGGCAAGCAGGAGGTGGCTCGGGCGCGTGCGCGCGCGCCGCGGCCACACGCTCGTCCTTCTGTCCGAGGAGGAAGACGACAGGAAGAGCTGCGGTGGTGGGCTGGGCCAGAACAGGAGTTGGGCCAGGCAGGTAAGTCTTCTGCTCTGTTTTATTTTTTTGCTTCTGTTTTGTTTTATTTAATTTCGTTTTGCCACTGTTTTGAATTTAAAAATAATTCAAACAATGCCAAAAGCTCCTCTGAATATTTTTATTTTGCTAGATGGACTTTTCCAAAAGCTCATAAAATATTTCAGGGATATTTGAAATTATATTCTAATTATATGAATATAATTCAAATTCAAATAGCTAATGAATTAAATTCAAAGTCCCAAAAATAAATCCTTAAAAATGTTCAATATTTTGGTTGGGACCAGAACCCTTGCCAAAAATTATCAAACATTTAAGAAGAGCATTTTGGAACAATGAATGAGATTTTTAGGGTTTTTGCCCTTCTTTTATTTAGGGTTTTGAGGCTTCCAATTTCCCTCAGTTCAAGTTTCAAAATTTAAACATGATGCAGACACCAGGCAGCAGCAGAAGCTAGGGATGTGACATAGTATAATCGTGTCGTCAACATATTGGATCACCGGATAATCATTCTGGTTTGGTCTCTAGAAGGGAAGCTGAATTTGTCCTTGTGGGAACGCGTGAGTAATAGAAGCCTGAAGAAGGTCAGCAGCCAGAACGAAGATGAGTGGTGATAGGGGGTCACCTTGACGAACCCCACACTTGCAAAGAAATTGTCGGCCTGGAACTCTATTGAGGAGGACTGAAGATTTTCCCGATGAGAAGATGCATTTGATCCAATCCAGCCATTTGGCGTCAAAACCCATATGCTCCATAATCTTAATCATGGCATCATGTTCGATCTGTCGAAAGCTTTGGCAAAATCTAGTTTGAGTAAGACATTTTTTTTGAAGTTTGGCATTGGTGTATGTACTGGAATGCCCAAGCCAAGCAATCTTGTATAGATCTGCCTTTGATGAATCTGTACTAATTGCGATGAACGATTTTAAGAATGAGCTTTTGTAGTCGGTTTGCAAGTAGTTTCGTGATGACCTTAAGGCAACAGTTCACTAAAGTGATTGGCCGAAAATCAGACACGGACTCTGGAGAACGAACCTTGGGTATGAGTACAATAAAGCCATCATTAATGGTTTCAAGGTTGAGACCACCTTCGTAAAATTGATTGCATAGGTCATAAAAGTCTTGTTTAATCAGATGCCAGCATTTTTTCAGAAATAGGCCAGTGAAGCCGTCCGGGCCAGGTGCTCGGTCAGCCGGCATTTCCTTGATTTTCATCCGTGGTTAACGGGACTGTTAACTGATGCATCCCCTCAACTTTCTTGATAATGTTTTGCAGGTTAAATTTGATTTGAAACTCCCCAGGTTTACCAAGTCTCTCTTTGAACGCTTGATATATGATCGCCTCTTTGCTTGTATGGTCTTCGGCCATTGTACCGTCAAGGAGCTTTAGAGTTGGGATCGTGTTGCGTCTGAATCTTTCCGAGGCCATCGCCTTCAAAAACTTCGGGTCTTCATCTCCCAACTTTACCCAGCAAATGGTGCACCGCTTCTGCCAATATTGTCTTTGGTAGTTCAAAAGACGTAAAATGTGTTTCTTTAAAATCTTCCTGAAATTTTGTTCTGGTGTCGTTAGCATTCAGAGATTTTCTAGGGCATCAATGTTGGCCAGAGCAAGATTGGAGTTATCAATTGCCACCATGAGTTTGGAGATTCGTTTGCTCCACTTCTTCAACTCGTATCTGAGGGCTTTGAACTTTTTGCAAATGATAGTGGCTGCATTTGCATTGGCATTTTTATAGGTCTTTTCCAAACAGCCTGAACTAGGTCCAAAAAGCCCGGATGCTCCACCCAATAACACTCAAATCTGAAAATTTTGCTGCGAGGAATAGAGGTTTCAATTTTGACAACACAAGGTATATGGTTAGAGACTGGCTTCCCTAGTGGCATAACAAGTGTATTAGGATAAGTTGCAGTCCAGTTGATAGAAGTGAGGAACCAGTCTAGCTGCTCCAAGAGGGGGTTGGTTTGCATATTGCTCCAAGTGTAAGCATGCCCCTTGATTGGTAGTTCAATTAATTGCTTGGAGCGGATGAAGTCATTAAAGGCTATCATATCATTAGGGTTACCTCTAGGTTTATTTCTGTTGTCAGGGCTGCGAATATAGTTGAAGTCTCCAAGTAGCAACCAGTCTTCATTGGAGGGAATGTGTAAGTTGTGAAGCCATTGAGTATATATCACACGAGGGTCGCCCTGACACGGGCCGTACACATTTACTAATGTCCATTCTTGAGCAGATTGCATGGAGAGAAATTTTATTACAAGGGCAAAATCTTCTTGGAGAGCACTGTTCCTGTGAAAATGGCACTGTTCCAAATTGTTACAATGGCACCAGAGGCACCCTGAGAAGGTATGTACGCGAATTTATCAAATCGTCATGGGCAACAAGACTTGAGGAACAAGTTATCAATGTGGGCTTTTTTTGTTTCTTGCAGACAAATTACTGCGCAACCACTAGAGGATATCGCATTCGACAAGGCCAAAAGCTTAGGTTCAGAGTTTAATCCCCTTACATTCCAGCACAAAATATTACAATTTTCTAAAAGTTCCATGATAAACTGAAGGAAAGTAAAACAACAACTAAAATAAAGTAGGCAGATAATTTAGGCGTTGGAGGGGCCCTCCTCAGGCTCAGCCAGCAGAACTTCAGCTATTATTTCTTATGGTGGGATGGCACACTTGGAGATTCCAATTTGCTGCAACACAGGAACTGGAGTTGGCAGGGGGATCATGTCATTCTTGGAGGAATCAGGCTCACCATAGCTTGATTGAGCAGCAGCAGTAGGGATGCATCTTGGTTTGACTCGTGAGGCTCTAGCCCTGCTGTCAGAAACTGAGTGTGTTTTGAACCCATCATACTTGTTTGAACGGTTACTGCGACGTACCTCAATCACAGATTCTGGAGCTTTAACTTTGCTTCACCTAATTGTTGCTGTCTCAGAGGACACAGCCTTTCCAGAGGAGCCAGAAGAACCAGTGGTCACAGAACCAGAGGAGGTGTTGAAAGAGTGTTCAGAAAGTAATTCTGTAGCCTGAGCAGATGTGTCATTTTCATCCAAGATTTCTGTGATTACCACCTGAGATTTAGGAGGGTTTGGAACAATTGCTAAATCATGTGTTGATTGGTAAAAACCTTCAGAACGGGTCAGAGTCCAAGTACTGCTACCAGGCATGACATCAGTGACCTGAGTTGAATCTTCAGAGTGTTGGACAGTGCGTGTAGCCGATAGAACTGAGAAGTGATCCTCATGTTCAGAAATACTAACATTCAGCTGCACTGTAATATCACGGAATCCAAAAACCGAACTCCAGGGCCCATAAGCAGCAATGATCGGCCGAATAGCTGCTATCAGATAGGTATTCAGCCTCAACATTGGAACACATTCATTGAGCAGAATAGAAGCATACGTGTTTTCAGGTGACTGTACCTGGAGATGTAAACCAGCATTTGAAATGGTCATTGATATATCTGTGGTAGGTACTGCCAGGGAGCACGCAGGGGTGTGATGAGCAGGGGCATTTGAGCTTGAGGCTCCAAGTGCCGAGACATCAAGAGAAGAGCCATTGGCTGCAATTAGCTGACTGAAGATGTCTAGTGGCACCAAAGCATATCCATTAGACAAGGTTGCACTGGAGTCAGAACTACTAAAGATTGAGATGGAATCATTCCAAGCCGCTGCCGGGCTATCCTGCAAATTGTTATTGGGATGAACACCATGGTAAACCTGCAGACCCTCATCTGCCATCCAAGCCTGAAAGTTGAACACTGCCGGAGGTAAGTGCGGAGGAGAAGGAGGCCAAACTCCCCACTGAGGTTGAAACTGAACATTGGCCGCATCCTCCTGCGCAGCAACTTCATTTGCCGCATCCTCATTGACATTAGCAGCAGCAATTTGAGCGATCCAGTTATGGAGTTGCATCTGGTAGATTTGCTCAGTAGTGAGATTGTCTCCATAAAGAGGATGAGGGAGACCATTTTCAGGGGCTGGGTCTTCAGTAGCAGGCGGGACATCTGGGATGTGCGTGTTCCAGTCACTGATGCGAAGCATTGTGACAGCAATAGTCCAGCTCTGCCGCGCTCCTCCTAGCTGCCGCTTAACCAAGCTCTTGGGGACAAATTTGAGGTGGATGACTCTGACTTTTAGCAAAACAAAGCAACGGTCACCACGTGGATTGTGCCACTCAACTAGTTGACCAAACTTGTCTACTGATTTATGCATGTAATGTTGCGTCTGATAATCATATGGGAATCCTATGTAAAGCAACCAAATCTCTGGCCCAAATGAAGTAATCCGCATATTAAGAGCAGCATCGTGAGGAACGAACGATATCACAACATGTTCATCAAACTCATCCTCATCAATCTCAAACTTGGTTCCAACTACAGCATCTCTCACAATCGTGTGCGAAAAACCGAAGATGCCAACTCCCAGAGGATGATCACCAGCTTCAGTAGGAAAGAACTCAGATTCGTGAAGCAAACCTTCGATGATGTGACGGAGAGTTGCCTTGCGGTGGAAGGGGATGAATCTGTCAGCTTCGGCGATGGCGAGGAAATTGTGACGCAGAGGAGGGACGGGGCCAATCACCATATCGTCCCTCACCCGGCGATCCGGCGGCCCAAGCTCCACGGTCATCCCCGGCGGGAGGTAGGGGATGACATTGACGGGAAAGTTTCCATGGCAGGAGCTCGCAGCAGAGGCGCAGTGGATGACTCAGAGGTTGAGGCGGAGTGCGGAGCGGCATCCCTTGGGGGCAACTTGGGGACCCAACGCCACCTTTTGCTCCACCACCGACAAGCACAAGATGACACCACGTGCCGCGCAGAGCCACAGATATTACATCGAACGGTTGAAGTGGACTGCTGTTTTGCCTTGTCAAGGTTGGTAGAAGCAGTAAATGGCGCGGTCAAATCAGGGTTATGATTCTGCGGCACTGTTGAATTGGCAAGCAATTTATTCTTCCCAAAAGATAATTCAGTTTCGTGTGGCAGTGTATCAGACAAATTTGGACCAGATCATTTGCGAGGCGGGGGTGGATCATTTGTTCCCAAAGGTAAAGAATAATCCTTATTGAAAATCGCTCGATCCTTGTCCAACTGACCCGGCGAAAAAACTGAATGGTTGCCCATGATGATAGTCGACCTTGAATGTGAGGCATGTAGATACCCATGAATTTGTTTGGGCCTCCAATAAAAACGGTCCACTTGATGACTATGACATTGTTTGGGAGTATGGCCCAGGAATGTACACTGTTTGCAACGAAAGGCCCCGGGACAGCAGAAGGAGAAGTGAGCCGAGGACCCACATATGTAACAAGCTGTGTCCCGAGCCTGGTTCCCTCCAACATGGTTGTTGTTTGAAGATTCTGGAATATCCACCTACTCACAAGTACACGGTCTATCCCAGCAAGTGGAGCAATACATACCAGGGCAGGAAACAACGAGGTGTCCCGTATCGTTGCATGAGGCACAGAGATTCAGGCGGCCATAAATATAATCCATATTTGGCACACTGGACAGTTTCCAACTGTGGGCAATATGTTGATCAGAATAGCCCACCTGCCTGTAATCAATGATATGACGAAGAATAAAATCTGGGATAGATTGCCAAGATTCCTCCCTAAACCGACAG
Source organism: Triticum aestivum (assembly GCF_018294505.1). Lineage (NCBI taxonomy): Eukaryota > Viridiplantae > Streptophyta > Magnoliopsida > Poales > Poaceae > Triticum > Triticum aestivum. Next base: position 323,999,193 of record NC_057801.1, on the reverse strand, counting down.
CTTTCAAATCTTGCATTATTGGTCATTACTCTGTCATTATGAATTGATGGAATGCTCCCAAAAGTAATAGTCGGCATTAATGATGGTGTAATCAGCTCCAAAGATGGCTCCTTACCAATAATGTTTGAATTTTGGTTATCCAAGATAGCAGAATGGTGCCTGGCCGGAGTAAAATTTGAAGATGAGGGTTCCGGCCGGGTAGCCATTGTCGGCGGTTGGAGAAAACCAAATTTTTAGAGTTCTGCCTTAGAGGCATCAGTATGATGCACCCCACATTGCAAGAATGAAAGTTTGGACCTGATAGCAACCGGTGATCGAGATGCCACCTAGGGACTATGAGCATCTGAATTCCAAAAAGTGTCCAAATGATTTGATCGTGTGGCATCCGGACGAAAGAGTTGAAAATGACATACGAAATCTGGCCAAACTTGATCTTTAAGCCCATAGATGAAATGTCCCACGCGATTAGAAGCAACAGAAAAACGGTAAGATCTTCCATGAAGATGGTGCACATTGAGACCGGATGGGAGACCACCAATGGAACATTGAAGTGCAATGGCCACAGATTCTTCGGAAAGAGAGAAAGAAGCTGACGAGAAGAAGACAACCAAGAAGAACTCCTTGGTCGATCCAGAAGGGGAGAACTGAACAGAAGATCAAAAACGACGACGCACCTGAGCCGCAACCGCAAGGCCGGGCGAGAAATCCTAGTGTAGAAGGCCTTCCATGAGCAACTAGGGTAGATATCTCCATGGTTGGGTAGTGGAGGTGGAGGTGGGAGAGGAGAGCTCCATCCTCGTTTCTGCCGAGTTGCTTGAGGAGACAGTTCTGCATGCAACACTAAAAAGTGGTGCCGGCCTGTCACACGATGATTTTCATGCCACAACACTTAAGGTAATAAATCATGACGAAATGTGGTTTGACAAAAAAATTTGAGTGTTTTGAACTTTGCTTGATTGGATTCTTGTTTGCTATTTGCAAGTGCTTTAAAAATCAAATAAATCCTCCAACTCCTATACTCCTTCTCCTTGATCCAAAACTTTGCCCAATGATCATGCCATGTGTATAGGATAGAATAGTATTTTCTTGCAAAAATAATTTGGCCAAAAAGTATTTACTAAATTAGGTTTTCCAAAACCCCCCGAATTGAGACTTGAAATACAAGTACTTAATTTGGTATGTGAAAAATCTTTCAAAAATTATATTTGACTACTATTAGATATAGTACTCCCATAAACCACAAAAATATAATTTAAAAGTTTTTTCTATTTTATTAAAAGGCTTTTTCTTCAGGACAGAAATGGTCTTTAATAGGTAAAATATATTTTAATGTTTCAAAACTATTTGAGAAAATTTAGGGAAGCTCCGTCGACATATATTGTCCATATATATGAGTTTCAACACATGGTCAAGACCAAAATATTGGTCAAATCCCTCCCAAAAACATTTTTGGATATTTTCAAGCTTTTGAAATATTTACAAACGAAATATTATCCATTAAATCCAAGATAATTCCACCATGTCAAGAATGGCCTACTTGATGATATTGGCAAGTCTCATGTCATGGAGAACAATATAACCCCATGAAACCCTCTCAAAACCATTTCTGCCCTTTTCCAAGTTTGAACAACTTTGCACTACCAAACTTGTCCGAATGATCTCAAACTTGGTACACATGCTAAAATGGTCTAATAATTCATCTATAACAAGTGGCACATGTTGGAGAACAAGTTAACTTGATCAAAGCTTGTCAAAAACATCCCTGTCCGGAACCAAATTTAAGCAACTTTACATTTCCAACTGTCTACTTTTGATCCCAATTTTTGTGGACATGCTCAAATCCTCAAATGATGACACTACACCAAGTCGTTCATCAAGGAGTAAAGATTTGCAACACTAAATCTTGGAAAATCCATTTCTATTTATTTCTAGGGTCTACCAAAGTTACATTGGCAAATTTCTACAAATGAGCTACAAATTTGTAGCTCAAATTAATGCCAGGCTCACTCCTGCAAATTTCCATGATCACTGGAATCATCTAGATACCTCAATCCATCATCAAATACCTTCTGCCATAATTTTGAGATCAATACTTGAAGCCTCAAATGGACTCTTCTTGAGCCTAAATTTTTACTAGAGCGCTTAATAATCACCCTCTACCTCTGGTAAAATTTAATAGAACATGCCTCAATTATTAGTGGGAGAAAACCCTATTTTCTCTCTCTGGACAGCTCAATTTCTTCTCTCTCTCAACCTCCCCTCTCTACCAGAGGTTTTCTAGAGCATCCAATGTCACATACACTTTGTTTACTCACCCCCAAAACCCCTAGACACTAGTGGACATGCCCTTGGCACCTAAACAATGCCAGGGCGTGCAGAGCTCGCGCTCTGGAGCGTGCTACAGTACACCGCCGCACTATGGCTTGCCCATTCCGAGGCACTCGTCTACCTTGGGCGCCGGGGCCATGTCTCTCGAGGTAGCCTAGATGTCCACGACACACAACACTGTCGCGCCCTTCCAATATTGCCCTCCTTCTCCCTCTGTCGAGCTCACCGAGTGCGTCCGTGGACGGTGCCTACGGTGCTCCGTGGCCACGCCCATTTAAGGCACCCCCGATTCTCTCTCTGTCGTCTTGGTTGGAATCCCCCTCTCTCGTGAACCTCTCAGACAATGCCGCTCTCCCCCTCATGCCCTCTAACACCACCATAGCCAGAGTGCTGACGCCGGCCTCTGCTCCGGTTCAGGCAGGACGAGGTCCTGCCCTCCTCCTGTCCTTTTTGGAAGAGCCGCCAAAGCCCGGCGACCCTTTCCCCCCACCGCCCAGTCTGCCAGGGCATTGTGCCCCCTGCCTATCATCACCGGAATGGCCTTCCACAAAGGCCAGTGCCAGGCGCGGCTGGGCCATCTCCCGCTGACCCTAAGGAGCTCCCCCAATGCGCCGCTCCCTAGTGGTCTCTCCGGTGGCCACAGGATGGCCGGAGGTGGCCTGTGCCGCCGGGGGCGAGAGCCGGCTTCGCGCGGCCATGGCCTTCTCTCTGCCCTCGCGCGAGAGGAGGAAGATGACCCTGCGGGAGGGCCACGCAGGTTTGTGACCCCGCCAGCGGGTCCCACATAGTTTAGGTGGAACCGCTCCGAAGATCTCCGCCTCCCTACAGGAAAACATACTAGGGAAATGTGCCTTCAACATGGCCCCCTTCCTGCACGCAGCTAAGCCACTGGGCCGACCCAGTGGCTATCCTATGCCCGGTGCGCGTTATAAGGTAGACTCCATTTTTATTTCTCTTTATCGAATGGACTTCAAAAATCCATCAATAATTCAAATGCACTCCAATCTTGATGATTCAAATTTCTAGTTACTCCATAAATCATGCTTTCCCTCATGGAACACCTAGCATATTTTTCCAGAAAACTTTTCTTCACACATATTTCTCAAAACCATATTTCCCTTTTTTGTGTGATGGAGTTTGGAAAATCACAGAGAGCACATTTTTTATCCAAATGCCATGATTCAATTTCCTAGGTACTTATAAGTTCAAAACTTAGTTCTTGAACATTTTTCCCAATACTTTCTATGCCACATGAAATATTGGTCCATTTTTTTCATATATTGTTAACTTTGTAAATTCATAGGAAAATCATTTGAACTCCAAATATAGCGAAACCAACTCCTAGATGCTTCTAAAATCATTCCTTGTTAAATGGGTGCCTTTGCTCATTTTTAAAAATAATTCTTCTGTACACTTCTTGCAAGTCCACTACTCTCTTGATTCCATCATATTGAAATGTTCAAAGGAATCCATTGATCCACTTCCTATGAAACCACTTTGGTCATTCCTCGTATGACCAGAGGTATACTAGAAAAGTCCAACTCTTATTTTTAGAGCACTTTTATTTTTGCCTTGTTTTATTGCTTATTGTGATTGTTTCCAACATTAGTTGACGAAGTAGACGGAGTATTTGGAGAAGGACCAGAAGATTTTAAGACTCTGATGAACCAGGCAAGCAGCCGTTTGGCCATGATGAATCCCTTTACATCATAAAAGCATTTTTTGTTGTTTCATCGAAAGAATGATATCTTGACTGGCTACCTTGCCAGGCTTTCCTCTGTTGTATACCCGCTGATAATTGCATTGTTCATGACACTATCCTTGTTTAGAGTTGTCTTAGTGGGTTGTAGAAATATGTTGTAGTAGTAGGCTACGCAAAATTGGTCAGGATTATGCATGGAAAGAAACAAGTGTGGTTTGACATACTTGCGAATAGCCACAGTGGGTGCAACCAAGGCCCCTGGGAGATGATGATGAACTAGGTCACTACTTGGTGGAGACGTAGTGTACCGAGGCTTGATGAAAGTGTTGTTTATAGAGACAGATTAGATTTAAGATTTGTCGACCGCCCCAACCAAACATGCGCGACCACTCTACCCTCATATGGGAAAGTGCATTATTGATTACCTAGTTCGTGCTATCATGGAAGCCCGCATTACTAGTGACAGGAGTGGCGTGGTCACTCTTGGGACGGGGTCGTGCCAGGTAGGGCGGCCATGACTGTTTTTACAGGGCACCAGACACACCGTTGGTACCCCGTGCTTGTGATATGTGATGAATATGGGAGCATGGCTAAGGGAGTCCTGGATTAAGGGGTCCTCGGGCGTCCGGCCTATTCACATGGGCCAGACTGATGGGCTGTGAAGATACAAGACCGAAGACTCTCACCTGCGTTCGTATGGGACTCTCCTTGGCGTAGAAGGCAAGCTTGGCGTTCGGATATAAAGATTCCTTTCTCTGTAACCGACTTTGTATAACCCTACTCCCCTCTGGTGTCTATATAAACCGAAGGAGCTTAGTTCGTAGAGGCAATCATAATCATACAGGCTAGACTTCTACGGTTTTAGCCATTACGATCTCGTGGTAGACCAACTCTTGTAATAATCATATTCATCATGATCAATCAATCAGGAAGTAGGGTATTACCTCCATAGAGAGGGCCCGAACCTTGGTAAACATCATGTCCCCCGTCTTCTATTACCATCGACCTTTTACGCACAGTTCAGGACCCCCTGCCCAAGATCTGCCGGTTTTGACACCGACATAGGTGCTTTCATTGGGAGTTCCGCTGTGACATCAAAGACAGGATTGATGGCTGCCTTGTTATCAAGGACAATATCACCGCCGGAGGAGCCCTGGCCTCAGGCCAAACCCTCCGGCTTGGCGGATTTACCATGACCACCCGTTCGGCTGTTAAGCCGACGATGACTTCTCGGGTCATCAAAAAACTCCTCCATGTCGACTACGAATACTCCAAATAGACGGATCCGACGGAGTTGTCGTCTTCAAATGAACTCCTGGATCGCATCGCTGCCTTGGGGGTCGCTATAGACTATGATGGGATTGGGCTTGAACCCGATCAGCGAGAAATCAAATATCCGCCGATCACCCATCAGATTGCGGTAGTAGAGGAGCAATACAACAACTCTTCCTCTATATTGAGGATGAACTATGTTCGGATTTCCGAGCTCAAAGAGCAGGATACCCGTCAGCGGAAAGACGTATCCCGTCCACCGAACCTAGAGTCGGACGGTGGACCTGAAAAATTTGTTGATATCCCGGAGCCTGAACTGTTAAGCTCGGAAGTTTCTCAAAATCCGGATCACAAATTGGGTTAAGGTTCGGATTCAAATCCACCCACCCACCCATATATACGCGATCTCATGTACATAAGACAACACTCTGAGGAAACAATCCATCACTTTTGGGCCAGATTCCTCCTTGTTAAAAACAAGATTAAAGATTGTCGCGATGAAGACATGATCTCTGTATTCTGCGATAATTGCACGGACGAGGGAATCCTCAATGCCATTAACCGCCATCGCGTGTTACACATTGATGAGTTGGCAACCATAGTACACAAGTATTGCGCAATGGAAAGCGCCTAGAAAACTAGGGCAGCTCCTTGGGAGCCACCAGTCTCCACTCAACCCCTCATTCGGACAAAAAGGATGCACCCTCGTGGGTCGCCCGATCCAATAGTAAAGAAATCAATGTCCATTACGGGGCACGGAACCGTTCTGGAGGGGTGGCTCGACAGGCCATGCAAAATACACACAACACCGCATAACATACCAACCCACAACCTTAGAGCATGTTGGATACTCCGGCAAGTGGCCAAGAGCGGCGAGGATCTCCTCACCAAAACTACCGCAGAGCAACACCCCACGCAAGACCGTGACCTCAGAGTAGTGACGGTCTTTGAGACTTTTGCCTCAAACAATAGGCGCAAAAGGGATCTCCGCAGCCTCGCTAAAGTTTTCCAAGTAGCAGCAATAAACCCCTGGGAACCTAGGTTGGATGAATAGTAATATCAGATATAAAGGGGTTACCTTAGTCTGAGAACCTAGGGTTACAAATCCTAGCCAGCTTTTTCAGTGGACACAGAGTCCTTCACAATTCTGCTATCTTTGTCTTGTACGACTAGTCATCCATGGGTCTCCCTAAATGCATCACGGGTCGACCAATGTGGCGTAGGATGGAACCAAATGAAGGGCCTCACCTCGACCCACCGGACCTCACGCGGTGACACACCCTGTGCCCCCACGTCTCGTTATCTTCTCACACCCACACATACCAACACAGACACCATAGAGAAAAAAATATTTTCCTGGTGCCTCTATCCCCTCCCCCCTTGCATATACACACTCAAGGGAATCTCTCGCCGTGACGTCATATTCGTCTCTCTCTCTAGACCACTCTCATTTCTCGTGCTATCTCTCCCACGCCCCCCCCCCCGCCCCCCGGCCCCTCTATCCACTCCTCTCTCGAATACGTAATACGCACACATACCTCTCTAGGCCCTGCCAAATGCATCAACTACACATTCACACATGTTACATCACGTACCCCATTGATCTAAAAAGCCCTCTCTTCATGTTTATTTTGCATACAACATTTCTTTTGAATAAAGTGTGGCCAAAAAATTATTTTATAATTTCTACATATATACAACATTACAAAGTTATATGGAGGAGTATGAATGCTAATTTGCATTGCATGGTCCCCATGATGATATTTATTCCGCACTGTGAATTTGTATATTTTAATACTATATACAAAGTTAGTCACAATAAAGAGAAACGAAGAGCATCTCTCTCTCCATCACATACCCCCCTCTACGCCCCTTTTACGTACGCGCACAAACTATCTCCAGGTCCTCTAAAGGTAAGCCTGCCATCCTGCAATATAGGCTGTCCGATTTATACCTGACGGATAGGAAAGAAACTATGGCAATTTGCAAAAAGATACCCACACACCTCTCCACATTTGCAAACAAGGCCTTCCCTCGTTCATCCTGTCATACAAATGCATCTTGATGTTACGTGCAATGCACGGGCATCTTGCTAGTAAGAATGAAAACAAACGACAAACAAATATTGGACGGTGGTTTGAAGTCATGACCGCGGGCATAGTGGACAAGGTGGCCTTGTATTGGTATGCTGAGCCGTCTGTTTTAACACACAGGAGCTGGTGTGGTGATTATACACACATGCACGCATGCACACGAACTGCATGCACGCAACACTCAGACAAACACATGCACCCATGCACGCGCGCAACACTCACACGTACACACGCAGCCACGCACGCACACAACACTCACACGCATGCATGCATGCACACACCAGTACAACAACCGACCAACACACACTCTCACGCTCAAGTGCTCAACCTACACGTGCATGCGCACACATTAGGCCCCGACAAGCAGATACACAACCAGGTGATTCCCGCGCATGGGTTGGAGCCTTGTCGCGCCTGCGTAAATTTGTGTTTATCTGACCTTTTCCCTATGCGAACTGGAAGGTGGGAACCACAAGGAACGTGGTCAATTTAACTAGTCAACATGGTGCCACGCAGACTATTTGGCCGGTCAACAGAGTGTAATCCGATGTTGAACCGTGAGCAAGTGACCGTATAATCACCACAAAACGTTTATAGTGACCGTAATCAGCTTATTCTGAAGTTCGGTGACCGTATTACGCTTTTCTCTCTATAGGCCCTCCAAAACTACATATGTACACATTCTCGCATGTTACATCTAACAACTATGCAATACAACACTAGTACTACACTCTAACACAATAAATCATATGTGTTTTTAGTTTTATTAGATATCATATTGTTACTTAATTATTCAGTTTGCATACATTAAAATTGCCTTTGAAATGTATGGCCAGTATTATCTACCGCATACATTAATTATTCAATTTGCATACATTAAGAAGCTTCCTTGCCCTGTTCTGCACTTAATCTGCTTAGATGAGATGGCATGCCAAGGCCGATTAGTTGCTAAAATATCCTGCCATATATTTATGATGTAGATTGCCATGGTCTGGTAGCCAATTTGTTAGGTGAAATAGCTCTACTCCATTTTATACTCGATCTTTGTTGCTGCGATGGCCTTTGATAGTTTGATGGCTGTGTGCTCAACCTCATTGACTGCTGAAACAGCGTGCCATAATTTATCACTCAAATCAGTTTGCTGAATTAGCTTTACATATATTACGTTACTTAGATCTGCTCGTCCAAATATCTTGCCATAGCTTTAGACATCGACCTAGGTATTTTTTTTCCGGACTTCATAAAAAAGCATATATGTTTTTCCTGTAATATCTAGTAGAAGAACTAATTTGTATGTCCAACAGATGGACAGGACACGGATAATTTATGCTCGAAAATTCTCCGCTGCATATGTCGAGGGGGTTGAAAACTTCATGAAATATATCAGAGCTGAGTATGGTGGTTCGAAATCAGATGTGTTATGCCCGTGTAGCAGTTGTATGAATTCAGTTACAAGACCCAGTCAACTGTGCAAAATCATCTACACTTGTATGGGATGTCGGTCACATATACAAGGTGGGTTCATCATGGTGAAGCTGTGAACGTCAATGTTATTGACTACGTGGAAGCAACAGATCACCATCTTGATCTGCCTGATGCTCAGGTGGAAGAGGACGAGGAGGTGGTGGTGGCGGAGCCAGTGAGTTTGACCAACGTTGAAACAATGCTACGAAATACTCGTGCATTCCATGAACTTTCACCAGCAGAAGAAAAACGATGGGCCCACATGTTGAAACAATGCAATGTGGTTGTCACCCCAGGAAATAAGTTGTTAGTATTCTCAGCTATGGTCACCTTTCTTCAGGTGAAGACATCTGAGCGGATGACCAACAAATCATTCGATGCGTTGTTGGCTGCTTTCTGCAAATCTTTCCCAGATGCGTCTGAGCTGCCACACACCTACAGTAAAATGAAGAATTTCCTTCGTGCAGTTGCAATTGGATATGATATGATCCATGTTTGTAAGAATAATTGTGTTCTGTTCCAGAAGGATTCTGCCAACTTAATTGAATGCCCGAAATGAAAACATCAAGATGGAAAGATGGCGATGCTGTGAAGAGGATTACTCACAATGTTCTGAGACATTTTCCAATTATACCAAGATTGCAGAGGTTGTTTCATGATGCTGAAACAAGAGAGGATGTACTGTGGCATTCAAGGAACCAGGAGTACAGAGATCAGAATATAATGAGCCATCCATCTCATGGTAGTGAGTGGAAAAGCATCAATCATAAACTCAAAAAGTGTGCTGCTGACCCGAGAAACATTAGAGCTAGCTTAGCTTCAAATGGATTTAACCCACTTGGCCACCAGAGCGCCACATATAGCATGTGGCTAGTGCTTGGTATCCCTTACAACATGCCTCCAAATGTCTGCACCACAGAATCAAACTACATGATGGCCTTGATCATCCCAGGTCCAAAAAGTCCTGGAAAGGATTTTGATTTGTTCATGGAGCCTCTTGTGGAGGAACTTCAAAAGCTATGGAGGGGTGTTCTCACTCGAGACCTATATAGCAGCCCACCAGCTGATTTCATTCTGCGTGCTGTTATAATTTGGTGCATCCATGATTATCCGGCTTTGGGAACTATGTCAGGGCAAATGACACATGGTTACAATGCATGTGTTCGCTGTGATAGGAATCCGTTGTCGTACGCAATACTTAGCAAGATCTGTTACATTGGACACCGTCGTTTCCTTGCCAAGGACAAGCCGCATCCTAGAAAATACTGAAGACATGTTTTCAATGCAAAGAATGAAAACCGTGATGCGCCAAAGAGGCTCACCGCCGATGAGTTGCAACTAGAATTAGAGAAGGTCAAGTATATTACACCAGGAAACCATCCTGATAATGGTAGCGGGAAAAGGAAGTGTGGCAGGACAGAAGAGAGATTATTGTTTACCCGCATGTCCCCTTTGTGGGACTTGGAGTATTGGAAAGATTTGGATCTGTGGTATAATCTTGATGTGATGCACATCAAGAAAAATATATGTGACAACATTATCGGTACACTTCTTAATATTGAAGGCAAGACGAAAGATACCTTAAAATCTAGGATTGATTTGACACACCTGGGTATCAGACAGGATTTGCAGGTGCAAGATGAAGGTAAACCACGGGATATGGCACTAGCTGTGTACGTCTTGGACAAGGTAAAAAGAAAAGAATTCTGCGAGGTCCTATCATGTGTGAGATTCCCACATGGATTTGCTTCCAACCTTGAAAGGAGAGTCAGTGCAGATGGAAACAAGTTACAAGGGTTGAAAACTCATGACTGCCACGTCCAACTTCAAAGAGTTTTACCTGTTATCCTTAGAGGATTGGGCTACCCTGACTTATATAGAGCAATTGCAGAGTTGGGACAATTCTTCAGGGAACTCTGCAGTAGAAATATAAGGATAGATGCTTTGGAGCATCTTAGAGACAAGATACCAACTATCCTATGCGACCTTGAGAAGATATATCCTCCAGCCTTCTTCGATGTGATGTTGCATTTGGCTGTTCATCTACCTGATGAGGCACTACTTAGAAGTCCAGTATAGTATGGCTGGATGTACCCTATTGAAAGGCGTCTAGGCACTTTCAAGGGCTATGTTAGGAACAGAGCTAGACCGGAGGGTTCCATTGCAGAGGCCTACATTTCTACAGAAGCATTGACATTCTGCTCAAAATACATTGAAACAGCTGATCAGCTTAGCAAAGAGGTGGGTGAAGACAATCCCGAGCTCAATGTTTTCGATTATTCTGTTTGAGTTACAGGGAAGAGTCGACAAGAGGACAAACCTAAAGATTTAGACAAAATGGTTTGGTATGTGTTGAATAACTGTCCTGAGATACTACCTTATATCAAGTAAGTGCTAAGTACTCCAGCTTATACATCGTAATCTACCGAACTTGCAACACATTCTTATATATTTAGATGTTTGACGCGATCACTGTGTTGTGCAGCATCTACAAAAAGGATTTACTACTGCAAAATCCAAGAAACATTGACAAACTGGTTATGGCAGGATTTGTGAAATGGTTCAAGAGCCATGTAAGCTTTTGAATTGCACTATCAGTTTTTTAATATATTGAGTACATAAGATGATCAGCTTGTCTATTTTCTAACCATAGGTTAAGAAGATGCGGGAGGATGGGCAGGCAGTTGATGATGCCCTTTACTCACTAGCAAAAGGTCCTGATACTCGGTTAAGAAATTATGAATCTTGCATTGTTGGAGATGTGCGCTACAACACCCTTGCACGAGACAAAGGCACGAAGATACAAAATAGTGCGATCATGAGCACGGAGACGTATGACAAAGAGACAACTAAAATGTATGATAACATAACAAACATTGTTCAGTTGTAGTATATCTCCAGTTTCGAGGATCATCGGTGTGTGGTTCTGTTGTGCTGTCCTTGGTATAACCTGTTTTCCAGGATCGCAAAACCCAGAGCTGATGATTATTTCAAATCATCAATGTCAAGACGGCGTACCAGACCAACGAGCCTTTTATTTTGGCAAATCAAGCAACATAGATATTTTTCTTGGAAGACACATTTGCACGTAGCGATGACTGGAGAGTATAGCAAAGGTTTGAGCAGAGGAATTCATTTAATGAAGTTGCACAACAAGATGATGCTTACACTGCTCCTAATCTACAAGATAACACAAATGTTCCTAATATCTTTAAGAACCATCACGTCAATGACACCGGCGAAAAGATTGCCTGTCGTGTTGTGGACATACAAGAGTTGATCAAGAAGAAGCCAACGTTCGAGGACGTTGAGGACGAAGATGAAGATGTCACCCTAGGGAATTACGATTCATACTGATACACATGCCGAAGATGATGACGCTGCTACTGCGGATGATGATTACATTGCTTTTGTCGTATTTGCCTGTCAGAAGACGTTTTTTTATCTACTACGTGAAATTGTGTTTGCTATGACAACTGAAACTTGATGAACATGTTGTTTAGTATTTTGCTGTGAGAACATCACTTGTTATGTATGCTGATTTTCGTTTGGTGATTGTATGACGACTTAACATGAAGACATTGTTGTTTAGTTATACTCATATTTGGCTATGAAAGTTGAATTTGATGACATAGTTTGCTGTTGGACTGCAATTTGCTCGACGTCTTCGAATGAGAACAAAGCTGACCCGACAGGGCCTCTACTAATTTATTTATTATTACCAAAAGGGCCTCCGCTATTTATTTTTTTATGAGCAAAAGGGGATACCCCCTGATTTCCTTTAATAGAAATCATAAGATGTTCACAACAGTACGCCCAGCCTCCTACACAGGTTTCATTCATTACTAGTTTCAGCAAAGTGCTCATTTCAGCCATTGAATACATCACGAGTGCTACATACACTTCAAGTAAAGAGACAATAATCGTACAGAGCACATAAATTTTGCCCATTATCTTCACAAGCTCTTTCATCTCCTCATTGCTGTCAAGGCCGTTCAGCAGCTGTTGCTTGGCCATGATCAAAGGAACTGCATCTTTAACCTTCTGCTCTGCATCTTCCTCTTCTTCCGTTCCTTCAGTTACTTGTCCAACACCCCAACCAGCTGGTACTAGCATTCCTCGGCTAACCAAATAATCAGCGTAGTTGCATTCCCCCACATCAGCAACTTCCCAGAAATACAAATCACATGAATCTTCCCTTTTCTGCACGGATCAAATTGGAAGATCATCAACCAATCTATAAAAAAAATCAGCAACTGAAAGCAGGAGAACAACACTTAAACATATTATTACCCCATGATTCAGGCATTTGTAGAAGACTCCGCCAGGGTTGAGGATTGTGGTTGAGACGCGACGGATGACTCTGCGTGATTTGCAGTAGTGGCACCACACAACGGCAGCGGGTAGCGATGAGCAAGCGGCTGCGGTGAGCGTGCCGACGGGGGTGTGATGAGACCCACAGGCGGTGGTACGGGTGGTGACTTGGCGCATATCTCGTTGTTGCCTACTGAAGAGCAGGTGGACAAGCAACCATCGGATATGGTTGCTGCAGCCAGAGCTTCTAATGCTAGGCAGAGTAAGTAGAGAAGAGGAGAAACGAACGTTGGATATGTCTATTTCATTACTTGAAGCGTAGCATAGCACCATATATAGTCATAGTCTAGGCTTGGATTCGAACCAGCTACAGGAGCACGTCTCTCTTTTTTCTAAAACTCAGCAACGTATCTTTACTGGTAAACTAGCTTGTTCTGTACGCCTTCTCAAGTCTTTGATTTTCTTTCCCTTTTTTAAGAGGAAGGAAGGAGGACAAAATTGAGATTTCCTGGGACTCGAACCCAAGACCTCTCGGTTGAAAACCAAGGGTGCTAGTCACATATGTGGCGAACGTTCCCTGGGAGGAGGACGATAGACGAACGCATTTTCCTTGCAGTTTTAGTTGCGTCAGAAGATCGAACGGTCGCAGTTTCAGGAATGTTATTAGGAGAACGAGCCCAGTTTTTCTTTTCTTCTTATATAGAAAAAAGTATGCTACTTGGTGTCGGATTAGTCAACAAACGATTTTGCCAACCTTGATCGTTGGATTGACATTCAACGTATGTCGTGTTTCATCAGTCTCTTCTTCCTCGAGCCGCCAAAGCCAAACCAGCACCGGTGGGACCACCTACTCCCGCCTCCCACGTTTGACTGTGCTGCCGCGCACGCATCGTGGCCACATCGCACCCTAATACTCTTTGCATCTTCCCCGGCTCCTTTTTGTTTCCATTCGAGGCCTCACCATCGTCCACCTCATTGGTTCGCTCGCCGCGGCTCCGCCCTCCAGTGTTGTCAACATGGTCAACAATCGAGAGGAATAAGGACATGACTATACATGGTGAGGATGATAGTAAGGACCCAGCAGCGCGTGCAATAATTTTGTTTTTTCGGGACGGAGAAGGGTATCAACTAGGTTGTGCGGGACCTCTGGCCTGTCCAGCCCAGGCTTTTATTTCATATGTTTAGCACATGACCATCCCAGTTTGTTTGTTTCCTTTCTGAAAATGGCTAGCCAGCTATTTTGTTTTTTGTAGAAGAACCAACATAGGCCTACTTGCTTTTCTACGCCCTGCTGGGCCGGAAATCTTTCAAGACGAGGAGGGATGCATTTTGCCCGGAAAATGGGCTATAAGTAATAAGAAATGCGCTATAAGTAATAATATATGGGCTGTAAAGTGAAAAAATATGGCTAATAGGAAATTAGTTCCAAAATACATTTTTATATCGGATTTTGATATTTTAAATTTCTTTGTTTTTGTGCGGGTAAAATTTCATTGAATTTGATTTAAGGCATATTTAGTTCTAAAATTAATTTGAATCTAGCGAGAAATTTCGGGCTATATGCTGTTTGGCACAGATTTGGAGGCTGACTTGTGGGTCTACTAGGTTGATGTGTACGAAATGCTTTGTCAACTTAGTCCACAAACGATTCTAGCAGAAGTGACCATTCAATGCTAATATAACCGCCGTGTTGCTTCTTAAGTATTAGATCTTCTTGCTCCATCCGCTCAAACCATCACCGGTGGGACTACCTGCTCCAGCCTCCCGTGGCCGGCTGTGCTGCCGCATAGGCCGCACCGCCCCACCCTACTTCATTGCTAGCCAGGTCATTCCTCTACTCACCCACACCTCCTGTTATTTTCCGACGACAGCAGCCGGACCAGTAAACCCTCGTACTCCCCACTGCGTGGGCAACCATTGCCGAGTCTTCCCCGGCTCCGTGTTGTTCCCTTCCTAGGCCTCACCTTCGTCCACTGCCATGGTGCTCTCGGCGCGGCCTTGTCAACGTGGTCAACGATCGACATCCATCGGACGTGGACTATACGTGGAGAGGATGATAACTGGGTCCACGGCCGCACACAAGGAAATGCCTCCATATTACGTGCAAAATAATGATTCCTCCACCTGACAGCTAGGACCCACCGGAAGGGCCTCTGTATTTTGCGAAAAAAATGTTCCCCCTGCTGACAGGTCGGACTCACCAGCTATATCTTCGCACGCAAGGAAGTGCCACCTTATTACACACAAAAAAATGAATACCCCCTGCTAGCTGGGACCCACCATAGTGGGAGGCTTACTTGTGGGCCCAAACTAGGTTGACGGGGACGGAGGGCTTTGTCAACTTAGTCAATATGAATGATTCTAGCTCTAGTGACCGTACGATGTCCATCCAACGGCCGTAGTGCTTCTTCAACCTCTGGTCTTATTGCTCCAGCGTCGGTCGTGCCGTGTGCTCCTGCCTCCTGTGGCCGGCTGTGATGCCGTGGAGGCAAAGGGCATCTCCAACATTGCCACGACCGCAGCTGACTACGCTGGCACACCAAAAACCTCGTCCTTCGCACCGTCGCGCGGTGCGTTCCCAGCCGGCGCTAGCTGCCCGCATTCATGCTGTCCGTCCATATGCCGTTGCTAAGAGGCTCGGTGCCCGAGGAACCAACTCCGGCGACTTAATGACGCACCCGGATGCTTGGCCTCACCGAAATGCACAACTTAAAGCGGCAACGCCCAGCTAACCTCCACACCATAGCGCATCATCCTCCTACCAGGCACCACATCCGCCAGGACAACAAGCGCGAACGCTCTACGGTTTTGGGGATGAAGATCGAGGTCGCCGCCCTTGCTCAAGTAGCCTCTCGCAACGCAATAGCGGCGTAGCCAGACGCGGACACGACTGCACAAGCTGCGGCCACGCTGGCGGCTGACGACGGGAGCACCATCAGCCACGCGTCCTACTTGCCGCCATCCAACGTCCGGCACCGCCGGGGTCTGGGACTCCTCCGAGGATGATTAGGGCATAGGAGGCGACAGCTCATGGTGTGCCGACTGGCCCGTCCGTATCCCGTGTTCTACTCTTCCTCGCTGGAGACCGCACCTTCACTTCACAGGTCTTGAACCCCGCCCCTGTACATAGAGATCGCAGATGGAGGACGTCGGTCGCCACCATAGAATAGGTTTAGGGTCGGGTTGCTTTTATTTTCTATCCTATAAAAGTTCAAAATGTAATGAAAATCTGCAGTGTTTGCATTAATCTCGGCCGGTGTATATGAACTTTCACAATAATATAGTATATTATAGTAGTACTAACAAGATGCCCGTGCGTTGCACGGAAGATGAAGATCTTGTCGGAGAAAAGGATGAATGAGGGAAGGCCTTATCTACAAATGTGGAGAGGAGTGCGGGTAAATTGTCATAGTTTCCTTCCTACCCGTTAGATATAGATCGGACGGCCTATATTGTAGGATGACAGGCACACCATCATCACCAACTCTACTTTTTATTGAACCGAGACAAAGCTAACATGCGAAGTAAAATAAACACATAGGGTCTATACATACACAATTTATCTTAGGCACTCAAATAGTATGTCCACTACACATTCATGCATTTCACATCTTTCTACATCTACGGGAATCTATGGAAGGGTTAATATAAATTGCCTGTCTCTCTCTCTCCTCCCCGGATTTTCATGGTGGTGGGCCCCTCCCTCCCCCCAATCTACAATCAACAGCTCACACGTTTCACGTTACGTTAATTACGTAACTGGGATTACGTAGGTGTAGCATTACTCATCCTAAAAAACCCAACTAAGCCAACCTCCCAGCATATCGCGCGGGAAAAGACCCGGCCGCGCCGTTTTAGCCGGGATTACCGGATTACTAGTAGTAGTATCGTTGGATCGCGCGAAGCAACAAGTTTTTTTTGAGGGGGCGAAGTACCTAGTTTAAAAGGAAAAAAGGCGGTACACTCACAACACCCTTGTCGCGGTCGCATTCCACCCCACACATGTTCAGTCCTGCACACGGCTCATGCAAACGGAACACGCTTTGGCTTGCCTCTTTCCTGACACGTGGGACTTCACTTGGAGAAACCGACCATGCACCAAACTCCCCCACCCACTGCGTGAAAATCCTCCCCCCCCCCACCCACCCAAAAATTCCCCCAAATCGTAGATTCAACCGCCCTTCGGCCAACTAGCCAATAATATTCCCCAAACCCCCCTCCCCCCATCCCCTTCCACTCCATTCGCTCCACCAAAGCCGCCCTCCATGCTTCGCCGATACATCGGCGCCGCGGTTCATCGAGGGGACGCACGGCGATCCCCTCGCTCCCATAGTACGCTCTCGTAGACTACCGTCCTCTAGTCGCGCTGCCACCGTTGGAGATGTTCTTGTCGAGGCGCACAGCAGTCAGAGCCACCACCGCTGGCAACGTTCGTGTGGAGACGCACGACGGTCAGCTTCTCCCACGGTACGCGCATTCTAGACTGAGGCCCTGTGCATGTCGGTGTAGCGCTGAATGTTTGCTGATAGACGCTGTTAATCTTACTATTTGCTGAAGTAGTTTACAGTCAATATGCTCTGCTTAAGAAGCTTCCTTGCGCTGTTCTGCACTCAATCTGCTTAGCTGAGGTTGCATACCAAGGCCGATTAGTTGTTAAAATATCCTGCCATATATTTATTGTGATGTAGATTGCCATGGTCTAGTAGCCAATTTGTTAGGTGAAATAGCTCTACACCGTTTTATACTCGATCTTTGTTGCTGCGATGGCCTTTGATAGTTCGATTGGTGTGTGCTTGGCCTCATTGACTACTGAACCAGCCTGCCATAATTTATCACTCAAATCAGTTTGCTGAATTAGCTTTACATATATTACGTTACTTGGATCTGCTCGTCCAAATATCTTGCCGTAGCTTTAGACATCGACCTAGGTATTTTTTTTCTGGACTTCATAAAAGAGCATATATGCTTTTCCTATAATTTCTAGTAGAAGAACTAATTTGTATGTCCAAAAGATGGACATGACTTGGATAACTTCTGCTCGAAGATTCTCTGATGCATATGTCGAGGGGGTTGAAAACTTCATGAACTATATCAGAGCTGAGTATGGTGGTTCGAAATCAGATGTGCTCTGCCCGTGTAGCAGTTGTATGAATTCAGTTACAAGACCCTAGTCAATTGTGCAAAATCATCTACACTTGTATGGGATGTCAGTCACATACACTAGGTGGGTTCATCATGTTGAAGCTGTGAACGTCAATATTATTGACTACGTGGAAGCAGCATATCACCATCTTGATCTGCCTGATGCTCAGGTGGAAGAGGAGGAGGAGGTGGTGGTGATAGACCAGTGAGTTTGACCAACACCGAAACAATGCTACGAAATGCTCGTGCATTCCGTGAACTTTCACCTGTAGAAGAAAAACGATGGGCCCGCATGTTGGAACAATGCAACGTGGTTTTCACCCCAGGAAATAAGCTGTTAGTATTCTCAGCTATGGTCACCTTTCTTCAGGTGAAGACATCTGAGCGGATGACCAACAAATCATTTGATGCGATGTTGGCTGCTTTCCGCAAATCTTTCCCAGATGCGTCTGAGCTGCCACACACCTACAGTAAAATGAAGAATTTCCTTCGTGCAGTTGCAATTGGATATGATATGATCCATGTTTGTAAGAATAATTGTGTTCTGTTCTGGAAGGATTATGCCAACTTAAGTGAATGCCCGAAATGCAAATCATCAAGATGGAAAGATGGCGATGCTGTGAAGAGGATTCCTCATAATGTTCTGAGGCATTTTCCAATTATACCAAGATTGCAGAGGTTGTTTCATGATGCTGAAACAAGAGAGGATGTACTGTGGCATTCTAGGAACCAGGAGTACAGAGATCAGAATGTATTGAGCCATCAATCTCATGGTAGTGAGTGGGAAAGCTTCAATCATAAACACAAAAAGTTTGTTGCTGACCCGAGAAACATTAGACTTGGCTTAGCTTCAAATGGATTTAACCCATTTGGCCACCAGAGCGCCACATATAGCATGTGGCCAGTGCTTGTTATCCCTTACAACATGCCTCCAAATGTCTGTACCAAAGAATCAAACTACATGATGGCCTTGCTCATCCCAGGTCCAAAAAGTCCTGGAAAGCATTTTGATTTGTTCATGGAGCCTCTTGTGGAGGAACTTCAATAGCTATGGAGGAGTGTTCTCACTCGAGACCTATATAGCAGCCCACTAGCTGATTTCTTTCTGCGTGCTGTTATAATTTGGTGCATCCATGATTATCCAGCTTTGGGCACTATGTGAGGGCGAACGACACATGGTTACAATGCATGTGTTCGCTGTGATAGGAATCCGCTGTCATACGCACTACTTCGCAAGATCTGTTACATTGGTGTCAGGACCCCGACTCAATGCCACATCGATCTAGCATGTAACACCTCATATCACTTTGCGGCCTCACGCACGGTATCCCCACGGGTGTCGCCTTACCTTTGCCCGGGACCGTTTGCGCCTTTTGGCACACGTATATGATAGTGTCACTAGCATCCATATGATAAGGAGCCCGGGCTGACATGGCTAGTCGTAAACCCAAAGTGGCACAAACTTACAGGGACAGGCATCCATGACCCAACATCGAACGTGTCGGTCATCAGCGAGTGAATCCAGGCTGTAGCACTGGGCTAGCAGGACTCCGGTGAACCGGGCTGTAGCGGGCTAACAGGACTCTGGAATTCATCGCGTGACATTTCCCCGAGGGGACAGACACAGGAACGAAGAAGGACACATGCCGGCCAGCCTAAGTGTTCCGGAGCAGTAGCAAGCTACCATGGCTCAGTGGAAACACAAGGAGACATTTCCCGGTAAGAGAGGCTACTAAGGATAAACAACTAGATAGTCAGATCCCACACATACCAAGCATTTCAATAACATACACACAATATGCTCGATATGTGCAAATACAACATGGCATCACCACATGACTCTACGACTCAAGCATTTTATTCAATAGGCTCCGAGGAGCGAGATATTACAAACATGAGTCTCATGACCCAACAATCAGAGCATACAAGTCAAGCACATGCAGAAGCTTAACATGTCTGAGTACAGACATCTACAAATGAAAAAGGCTGAGAAGCCTGACTGTCTATCAGATCCTGCTGAGGGCACAAGATCGTAGCTGAGGTAACAAGCTAAACGTCGAAGTCCACGAGGAACTACTAGCGAGACTGAAGTCTATCTGCAAAAACATAAATTAAGCAACGTGAGTACAAATGTACCCAACAAGACTTACATCAGAACTAACTACATATGCATCATTATCAACAAAGGGGTTGGTGGGGTTTAACTGGAGCAAGCCAGCTTTGACTCGGTGGCTATCCTGAACTACGACTGCAAGTAACTCTTTTGAGGTGGCGCACACGAGTCCACATATTCACCATATCAACACACCACTATGGATCCGCTCCCGTCTCCCTACGAGAACGCCATCCATAGCACTCACGCTTATCTTGTGTATTTTAGAGTATCCACTTTCACTTGTCTATGAACTGTACAGGTAACCCAGAAGTCCTTTACCGCGGACACGGCTATTCGAATAGATCATATTAACCCTGCAGGGGTGTACTTCTTCACACACGCTCTCACCACTTACCGCCTTTTACACGACATGTACTCGGCAACCTTCAAGCGGAAGCCCAGCGAGGGTGTCGGCCACGACCTGACTAACCACACAAGTCTCTCGTCCAGGTTTATCGCCTATTCGGGTTCCATCCGCAAGGAGATCCGGCCGGGGTGTCGCTCACGGCCCCGAACAATGTGAGCAGGGTTCCCAAGCCCACCATCCGGGTGCCACTTGGTACACCGTGCCACTGTGCCTAGTCTGTCCCAAGCTCACCTGTACCGGGTGCCACTTGGTAGACTACTAAGACTACCTACAAACACCAGAAACTAGTTGCAACTCCTGGACAGAGATCAAGTTGGTTAATAAGCCGAGAGGGGCCGAGTTACCGGAACCCAATGTGTGGTAGTAACTGGTCATGGATCACAAACACAGAACTCGGTTCCTGAGGACGGCTGCAATGAGACAACCCACCATGTACTCCTACATGGCCTCTCACCGCTACCTTTACCAAATCGTGTTCACACGCTTAGCTCTCAACAGTAGGACATGTTCACACACCTCCGATTCATTCCCGATGAATCAGACCTGACTCAACTCTAAGCAGTAGCAGGCATGACAAACAAGCATGAATGAGCAGGCACATCAGGGCTCAAACAACTCCTACTCATGCTAGTGGGTTTCATCTATTTACTGTGGCAATGAGAGGTCATGCAGAGGATAATGGGGTTCAACTACCGCAGCAATTAACAGTTGAATCGTTGTTGTCCTAATGCAGTAAAAGAGAGAAGGAGCGAGAGAGTGGGATTTTATCGGAATGAACAAGGGGGTTTTGCTTGCCTGGCACTTCTGAAGATAGTATAGTTCTTCATCGGTGTCATCGATCACATCGTCGGAGTCACGTCTATCAAGAGGGGACAAGCACCGACAAACAAAGAAGAGCACAATCAATGCAATGCACAATATGATGCATGATCATGACATGGCAACATGCTGTTGATTGAGCTAATGCAACTAACAACAAGTTAAATGGAGTTGGTTTGAACACTAGGTTTAAATTCCAACTCCATATGTGATTTCTTACATGCCATTCAATTGAATTGTCCTAAACAGTAGTCGTAAGTTTTTCTAACATGCATGAAAATGGTACAGATGGATAGATTGGATTTTTCTGATCATTTTTCATATATAATTTGTTTGATTTGAAGTTAAGGTTGAATTTCTATGAATTTTAGAAATTAGCACTATTTTCTGGAATTTCCTGAATTAACTTAAATCCAGAAATTAGTTATTGCGTCAGCAGTGCGTTAGGGTGACGTCAGCAAGTCAAAGGCGCCAGCCCAGGTCAAACCTGACGGCTGGGACCCACGGGTCAGTGTAACAGGGCTGGTTTCGGTGGATGACATGTGGGACAAGTCAACGGCCACCTCAGCAAAGTCAATGCTGACGTGTGGGTCCCAGTGGGTTATGAACTAATTTGAACAGAAAATTAAATTAAACTCATCAGGCGCAGGGCCCACATAGCAGTGGCACAAGGGTTGGTTTAGCTGACAGTGATTAGCACTAATCGTGCGGCCACGTCATCACGCCGGAATGTGGCCGGCGGCGACCATCCAGCGCGGCGGAGGCGTGCCGGAATCGTGCTACGGGTGTCGGTTGGGCATGCGGCTTGGCTCTACGGCGAGCTGGATGTGTGCCGCATCCAGTGGTGCAGGTGGCTGGGTGCGGGGAGGCCGGGGTCGACGGCGGCGACCACTTGGGAGGCGGCCGGAGTTCGGGTGGTGGCGGGTTTGGCGCTACGGTGCAAGGCAGGGGGTGCTAGTGGCGCTACGGACTCCTGGTGGTGCGCTGAGCGCAACGGTGAGCTTGGCTTCGAGACACTGTGGCTCTAGCCACGACGGCGCCATGGCCGGCGGCGGGGAGCTTTCGGGCGCGGTGGAGACGGCGGCTACGGAGGCCAAATGAGCACGGGAGCTAGGGGGAGAGGAAGAGGAGCTCACAGCGGGGTCGGAGAGGGGGGGTCAGCTAGCTCGGGGAGGCCCTGTGGACGACGAATCGGCGGCGACGATCTCCGGTGACCCGAGGAGGGGAACGGCGGAGCTGGCGGCACCCAGGGCTTCCGGCGCCTTCCGTCTTGGTGGGGAGGAAGAGGGGGACGAGGCGGGCGTCTGGGCGCAGCGGCAGGGCGAGGGGTGGCCGGTGGCAACGGGTACGGCGACGATGACGACGAGCTCCGCTCGGTGGTGCGCGCGAGAGGGGAACAGAAGAAGGGATGGGGTCCAGGGGGAGAAAGGAGAGGTGCATGGGGGCAAGGTGGAGTGCGTGGCACTCGGGGCTGGCTCCAGAAGCGGCGGAAGCAGGAGGTGGCTCGGGCGCGTGCCGGCGCGGTGGCCACATGCCCTCCTGCCTACTGGCAGGAGGTTGAAGACGGTGGCGGCTGCGGTGGGCTGGGCCGCTGGAGTTGGGCCAGGTGGGCTGGGAGGTGAGCGACTGGTAAGTTGGCCCAGGTTAGTCTCTCTCCTTTATTTATTGTTTCTGTTTTCTATTATTCTGCAACTTTGTGGCTTTAATAAAAATGCCAGAGCATTATTAAAAATCCTGAAAATATTTGTGGCACTATTGAAATTATTTCCAACAGCCCTCAACTAGTTTCAGAATTATTAGAGCATTTAAAATATTTATAAAGTTTAAATGCCCCAATTCAAATACAATATGAGTTAATTCAAAAATCCAGAAATGACCTATAAATATGTTCATCATTTTTGGCAGAGGTTTTCACCTTTATCAGAAATCATGAACATTTTCAAAGGCATTTTGGGTTTATTGAAAATGATTTTATTTGAGCCTATTTGAATTCATTTGGTGCTAGGGTTTATACAATCCTCATTTTAGGTTTAACTGAAATTTAAACATGATGCAACACATGACTAGCTAGCTCAGAGCAAACCAGAAGCTAGGGATGTGACAACTCGCCCCCACTAAACAAGAATCTCGTCCCGAGATTCAAGCGTAGGGTAGGATGAAGGGGGAACGCAAACTAACATAATCTTCATGATCCAGGTGGCACTTCATCAGAATGTTGAATCGATCACCATCTTGTCTTGTCGTCTTGCTCTGAGAACTCCAACTAACATGACAAGAAGAGGAAGGGAAAACTCTAGATGAATCGATCTTCTTGAAGACCGAACAACTCAGGATCAATTCATGGGATGAGAAATAGAAGTATCTCCCGAGCTGAGACACGAAGCATACATCTAGAGGGATGGAGTGGAACAGATGACGAGGGTTCACTAGGTAGACAACAATTCCACACTTAAGAAGGTGGTAAACGATTGTCAACGTAGCGAGGAGTTGAGTTGCCACGATACCAAAACGGGGCACCTTAGGAAAGGTGACTTGTAGAAATATCCCCTTAAGTGGCAAAAAGAATTACCTTTGATTCAGAGATCATTGGAACTCTTTATACCAGCCTAAGGCAATTCTCAAGCGATCGTTTGGAGGGGTTCGGTAGAATGGTATAACCGAATTAGAATAGATGATGTGGATTACCTTGTTGAAGACAATGCAACGGATGATTTTAATAACTGACCAGAAGCTCAATAGTAGAGAGTGAGTCCACTGTTTGAGAAGTTATAGCATAACCGAGGAAGCTGAGAGCAAACCCAGTTAGTGCCGATGATAACACCTAGCGCTTGTGTGTGCTCTCAAGAACTTGAGCATTTCCATATTCATCAGGGTTTTACCAATATCCGTGTCAAGGATCCTGGCAACACAACATACTACCATGATGAATGCCGGTAGAAGATGCAGATGCAAAGGAAGATAACACCTTTTCAGATTTCACCTTAGCGGGGCCAAGGGAACAAAATCTGGATGATCGACCGAGAGACATTTAGCACTCCGCTTCTAATGTTCTCCTTGATGTGCTAGCGTAATCCATAGATAATTATGGTTTGATATTTAGAACATCAAGTAAAGGTTGGACTTCGGGAACACAAAAATCCATAAGGTACAACTAGGGAGCAGATCCTATGAAATCCTTATGGGGAGGTGGCCAACTTCCTCAATCAAGATATTACAATAATAGGTCTTCCGATTGGGTGCGTTGACCACGAAATCCACTTTACCGGTTATGGTGAGACCAATATTATAGTTCTTGGGAGATGTTCCAACCATCATATCTGCCTAAGATTCAGATCTGGTTGGTGTCAGGATATTCCAGACTCATCAAGTCTAGAAAGGAAAATGAAAGTTTGCAACACAATCGATGAGACGACGTTGCGAGATTCTCGGGAAATGGACTACGATAGCAAGCTCCAAAACATGAGCTGGTTCTGCTACAAACATGTGAACATGTTGTCTGAGACAAGCATGACCACATAGTAGTCTTATAATAAAACACTACCGAGTTCTGGTTGGGAACCATCACCATGGATAACGAAGTCCTTGCATAAGTCATATGATTAGCTCTTATGAAGGAACTTCTTCTCCTTGAAAAAATCAATCAGTGGCTTGGTGTGCTCGGGACACATATGGAATGAAGGTTGCAAGTCTCCAGACCACAGAATACTTCGCACGTGTGCATGACTGACTTGCGATGATTCCAGGGGAAGCAAAACTAACTTTCTCAAATTCACGGCGGCAACTTTCACCAAATGCCCGTGTATAAGAGGAAGTCACTCCTTTCATCAAACAAATACTTCATGAGCTAGCATGAAGAAAATGCTTTCAAAAGTTTCCAACACTAACTTATTGTCCAACAAAATATTGGAGAAGATAAAATGATGTTGATGGGCTCAACAACAAATCATAGAGATTTCCATGAAGATGGAATTCCACGACTAGGTGAACAAGGTGATAGCATTGGTCAGACCAAAAGATGTAATGGTGTATGCCCGAGCGTTCAACCACGAATAAGACAACATTACGAGCATCGTTGGTTCTGACTTGATTTGAGGATAGCCCACGCCCAAATCAAAGGTTGGACAAGACAATAGATCCAACAATTGATCACGAGGACCAACTGATGAAGATATCATCTTTCTTCAACACACGCACAAAAGATATCCCTTAAAATGAACTGAGTCGGACAAGTTTTTTTTCTCTCCAAGTTGTTGTTTAGCTTATCCAACTAGCTCAGGGTATCCAACACGGATTCTTGGAGAAAGGGTGGTTTCGAAAACCAACTTGGTCACGAGCTCAACATAGCGGTCAGGTGACAACGTGGTGATACTTCTGAGAAGATAATCGAAAAATCACAAACCACCGATATGCTATTAAGCTCGAGAACAATCTTGCTTTTCAGGGCAAGACGAGATGATCAAAAGAACGAGGGACCGATACGATCCCAACTCATTGATTGAAGAGTGCACCCGGAAATAAGGACTAGGTAGCACAATCTATCTTAAAATGACGATTCGAGATCCAACATGCTAAGAATGAAATTATTGTCCATTAACTACCAAGCAACAAGGTAGCTGGGAGTATTGATTTCACACATCACGATTCACTTGTCGACATTCCGGTTGCAACAACACGGAAACCGAGAAATGAATAATGATGGAGAGAAGTATCACTGTATCAAGAGTTCATAGGATGGTGTGCAATTCCCATGATATTCTTGATATAAAGATGGTAATACTCCAATGTAGAACAGAAAAAAACTTGGATTAGCAACTTGATCGGCAGAGTACAACTGCTTTGACCCGATCCTGGAAATGGATAAGGTACTGGAGTTTGTTTCTCCAAGTCATTCGGGATAGAATGGCTTGACGAACCACAAGGGTAATAGGCATCGATGAACGAATGCACGCATACCCTTGACTATCAAATGATAGACGCGGTCAGAATACAACTAAAGGGGGAACAACTCAAAAGAACATATGATTTTCTGAGTTGTGGATGCATGGATTAGCATGTCAAACGAGTTCAACATATTTCTTCCGGACAACCCATGCGGAAAGGTAGAACTAGCAGAGTCACAACATAGAATCGAGAACTCATCAAGAGCTCTGGTTGTGATCTTTTGGTTCAAGGAACTTCTGCCATAAGCGGTTCATAGTATTTGGAAGAAGGAAATACCACGGACCTCGAGGACTAACGCAAAGTTTACTAGTAACCTAAGGGAGCTAGCAATTACTATCAACATGACGTAAGTAGGGTGAACCTCGGGTTCAAAACCCAGGAATAGAATACCTACTACTAAGTGGCATCACGGGATGCTTTCAAGAATAAAGGCCAGAATCATCACACTAGGATCACAAATCATGGCTAGATTACTAGATGATACTCTAGACACCTAGGGTCATAATAATAACTCCAACATATACGTTGAGGCAATAGAGTACCTCAACTCACCGTTTAGTGTGGTTAACCTGGCCAGAAAGGTCATCGAAAACAGAGGGAAAGGATTTTGCAATTGCATCAGATTATTTAGAAACCTGGGATGACTCGGACAGCATAACGGCTGTAAATGCTCAAAAGATTTGGGACATGCTACAAAAATGGTGGCATAACCACTCAGAAGCACAAAATCAAGGTTTCAAGATCAACAATTAACATACGGAAGTAATACGAACTTAACTGAGGCTTGAAACCAACAATCCTATAAGTCTACGGATTAGTAACACGTGATCCTGATAGAAAGAAGAGAGGGCCTAGTTCTTAACCCCGTAGAGAAGAAGAGGGTGACTCAGATCAGAAGGGCATAAGGTATAAGGAGTAAAAAGAGCCTTACGTTCCATCCCACAATCAATTCCCTTATATAACTAAAGAATTTCTAGACTCAACTTCGACCAGTTTGGCTTGGTAATCCTATAGGCAGTCAGCTCTGATACCAAAGCTGTCAGGACCTCGACTCAATGCCACATCGATCTAGCATGTAACACCTCATATCACTTTGCGGCCTCACGCACGGTATCCCCATGGGTGTCGCCTTACCTTTGCCCGGGACCGTTTGCACCTTTTGGCACACGTATATGATAGTGTCGCTAGCATCCATATGATAAGGAGCCCGGGCTGACATGGCTAGTCGTAAACCCAAAGTGGCACAAACTTACAGGAACAGGCATCCATGACCCAACATCGAACGTGTCGGTCATCAGCGAGTGAATCTAGGCTGTAGCACTGGGCTAGCAGGACTCCGGTGAACCGGGCTGTAGCGGGCTAACAGGACTCCAGAATTCATCGCGTGACATTTCCCCGAGGGGACAGAAACAGGAACGAAGAAGGACACATGCCGGCCAGCCTAAGTGTTCCGGAGCAGTAGCAAGCTACCATGGCTCAGTGGAAACACAAGGAGACATTTCCCTGTAAGAGAGGCTACTAAGGATAAACAACTAGATAGTCAGATCCCACACATACCAAGCATTTCAATAACATACACACAATATGCTTGATATGTGCAAATACAACATGGCATCACCACATGACTCTACGACTCAAGCATTTTAGTCAATAGGCTCCGAGGAGCGAGATATTACAAACATGAGTCTCACGACTCAACAATCAGAGCATACAAGTCAAGCACATGCAGAAGCTTAACATGTCTGAGTACAGACATCTACAAATGAAAAAGGCTGAGAAGCCTGACTGTCTATCAGATCCTGCCGAGGGCACAAGATCGTAGCTGAGGTAACAAGCTAAACGTCGAAGTCCACGAGGAACTACTAGCAAGACTGAAGTCTCTCTGCAAAAATATAAATTAAGCAACGTGAGTACAAATGTACCCAGCAAGACTTACATCAGAAATAACTACATATGCATCATTATCAACAAAGGGGTTGGTGGGGTTTAACTGCAGCAAGCCAGCTTTGACTCGGTGGCTATCCTGAACTACGACTGCAAGTAACTCTTTTGAGGTGGCGCACACGAGTCCACATATTCACCATATCAATACATCACTATGGATCCGCTCCCGTCTCCCTACGAGAACGCCATCCATAGCACTCACGCTTATCTTGCGTATTTTAGAGTATCCACTTTCACTTGTCTATGAACTGTACAGGCAACCCAGAAGTCCTTTACCGCGGACACGGCTATTCGAATATATCATATTAACCCTGCAGGGGTGTACTTCTTCACACACGCTCTCACTACTTACCGCCGTTTACACGACATGTACTCGGCAACCTTCAAGCGGAAGCCCAGCGAGGGTGTCGGCCACGACCTGACTAACCACACAAGTGTCTCGTCCATGTTTATCGCCTATTCGGGTTCCATCCGCAAGGAGATCCGGCCGGGGTGTCGCTCACGGCCCCAAACGATGTGAGCAGGGTTCCCAAGCCCACCATCCGGGTGCCACTTGGTACACCATGCCACTGTGCCTAGTCTGTCCCAAGCCCACCTGTACCGGGTGCCACTTGGTAGACTACTAACACTACCTACAAACACCAGAAACTAGTTGCAACTCCTGGACAGAGATCAAGTTGGTTAATAAGCCGAGAGGGGCTGAGTTACCGGAACCCAATGTGTGGTAGTAACTGGTCATGGATCACAAACACAGAACTCAGTTCCTGAGGACGGCTGCAATGAGACAACCCACCATGTACTCCTACATGGCCTCTCACCGCTACCTTTACCAAATCGTGTTCACACACTTAGCTCTCAATAGTAGGACATGTTCACACACCTCCGATTCATTCCCGATGAATCAGACCTGACTCAACTCTAAGCAGTAGCAAGCATGACAAACAAGCATGAATGAGCAGGCACATCAGGGCTCAAACAACTCCTACTCATGCTAGTGGGTTTCATCTATTTACTGTGGCAATGACAGGTCATGCAGAGGATAAGGGGGTTCAACTACCGCAGCAATTAACAGTTGAATCGTTGTTGTCCTAATGCAGTAAAAGAGAGCAGGAGCGAGAGAGTGGGATTTTATCGGAATGAACAAGGGGGTTTTGCTTGCCAGGCACTTCTGAAGATAGTATAGTTCTTCATCGGTGTCATCGATCACATCGTCGGAGTCACGTCTATCGAGAGAGGACAAGCACCGACAAACAAAGAAGAGCACAATCAATGCAATGCACAATATGATGCATGATCATGACATGGCAACATGCTGTTGATTGAGCTAATGCAACTAACAACAAGTTAAATGGTGTTGGTTTGAACACTAGGTTCAAATTCAAACTCCATATGTGATTTCTTACATGCCATTCAATTGAATTGTCCTAAACAGTAGTCGTAAGTTGTTCTAACATGCATGAAAATGGTACAGATGGATAGATTGGATTTTTCTGATCATTTTTCATATATAATTGTTTGATTTGGAGTTAAGGTTGAATTTCTATGAATTTTAGAAGTTAGCACTATTTTCTGGAATTTCCTGAATTAACTTAAATCCAGAAATTAGTTATTGCGTCAGCAGTGCGTCAGGGTGACGTCAGCAAGTCAAAGGTGCCAGCCCAGCTCAAACCTGACGGCTGGGACCCACGGGTCAGTGTAACAGGGCTGGTTTGGATGGATGACATGTGGGACCAGTCAACGGCCGCGTCAGCAAAGTCAATGCTGACGTGTGGGTCCCAGTGGGTTATGAACTAATCTGAACATAAAATTAAATTAAACTAATCAGGCGCAGGGCCCACATGGCAGTGTCACTAGGGTTGGTTTAGCTGACAGTGATTAGCACTAATCGCGCGGCCACGTCATCACGCCGGAATGTGGCCGGCGGCGACCATCCAGCATGGCGGAGGCGCGCCGGAATCGTGCTACGGGTGTCGGGTGGTCATGCGGCTTGGCTCTACGGCGAGCTGGATGTGTGCCGCATCCAGTGGTGCAAGTGGCTGGGTGCGGGGAGGCCGGGGTCGACGGCGGCGACCACTTGGGCGGCGACCGGAGTTCGGGTGGTGGCGGGTTTGGCGCTACGGTGCAAGGCAGGGGGTGCTAGTGGCGCTACGGACTCCTGGTGGTGCGTTGAGCCGAACGGTGAACTTGGCTTCGAGCCACTGTGGCTCTAGCCACGACGGTGCCATGGCCGGCGGCGGGGAGCTTTCGGGCGCGGTGGAGACGGCGGCTACGGAGGTCAAACGAGCACGGGAGCTAGGGGGAGAGGAAGAGGAGCTCACAGCGGGGTCGGAGAGGGGGGTCAGCTAGCTCGGGGAGGCCCTGTGGACGACGAATCGGCGGCGACGATCTCCGGTGACCCGAGGAGGGGAACGGCGGAGCTGGCGGCACCCAGGGCTTCCGGCGCCTTCCGTCTTGGTGGGGAGGAAGAGGGGGACGAGGCGGGCGTCTGGGCGCAGCGGCAGGGCGAGTGGTGGCCGGTGGCCACGGGTACGGCGACGATGACGACGAGCTCCGCTCGGTGGTGCGCGCGAGAGGGGAACAGAAGAAGGGATGGGGTCCAGGGGGAGAAAGGACAGGTGCAGGGGGGCGAGGGGGAGTGCATGGCACTCGGGGCTGGCTCCAGAAGCGGCAGAAGCAGGAGGTGGCTCGGGCCTGTGCCGGCGCGCGGTGGCCACATGCCCTCCTGCCTACTGGCAGGAGGTTGAAGACGGCGGCGGCTGCCGTGGGCTGGGCCGCTGGAGTTGGGCCAGGGGGGCTGGGAGGTGAGCGCCAGGTAAGTTGGCCCAGGTTAGTCTCTCTCCTTTATTTATTTTTTATGTTTTCTATTATTCTGCAACTTTGTGGCTTTAATAAAAATGCCAGAGCATTATTAAAAATCCTGAAAGTATTTGTGGCACTATTGAAATTATTTCCAACAGCCCTCAACTAGTTTCAGAATTATTAGAGCATTTAAAATATTTATAACATTTAAATGCCCCAATTCAAATACAATATGAGTTAATTCAAAAATCCAGAAATGACCTATAAATATGTTCATCATTTTTGGCAGAGGTTTTCACCTTTATCAGAAATCATGAACATTTTCAAAGCCATTTTGGGTTTATTGAAAATGATTTTATTTGAGCCTATTTGAATTCATTTGGTGCTAGGGTTTAAACAATCCCCATTTCAGGTTTAACTGAAATTTAAACATGATGCAACACATGACTAGCTAGCTCAGAGCAAACCAGAAGCTAGGGATGTGACAATTGGACACCGCCGTTTCCTTGCCAAGGACAAGCCGCATCCTAGAAAATAATGAAGACATGTGTTCAATGCAAAGTATGAAAACTGAGATGCGCCAAAGATGCTCACCGCCGATGAGTTGCAAGTGGAATTAGAGAAGGTCAGGTATATTACACCTGGAAACCATCCTGATAATGGTAGCGGGAAAACAAAGTGTGGTAGGGCAGAAGAGAGATTATTTTTTACCCGCAGGTCCACTTTGTGGGACTTGGAGTATTGGAAAGATTTGGATCTGCGGCATAATCTTGATGTGATGCACATTGAGAAAAATACATGTGACAACATTATCGGCACACTTCTTAATATTGAAGGCAAGACGAAAGATACCTTAAAATCCAGGATTGATTTGACACACCTGGGTATCAGACAGGATTTGCAGGTGCAAGATGAAGGTAAACCATGGGATATGGCACCAACTGTGTACGTCTTGGACAAGGTAAAAAGAAATGAATTCTGCGAGGTCCTATCATATGTGAGATTCCCACATGGATTTGCTTCCAACACTGAAAGGAGAGTCAGTGCAGATGGAAACAAGGTACCAGAGTTGAAAACTAATGACTGCCACGTCCTACTTCAAAGGGTTTTACCTGTTATCCTTAGAGGATTGGGCTACCCTGACTTATACAGAGCAATTGCAGAGTTGGGACAATTCTTCAGGGAACTCTGGAGGATAGATGCTTTGGAGCCACTTAGAGACAAGATACCAACTATCCTGGGCATCCTTGAGAAGATATATCCTCCAGCCTTCTTTGATGTGATGGTGCATTTGGCTGTTCATCTACCTGATGAGGCACTACTTGGACGTCCAGTACAGTTTGGCTGGATGTACCCTATTGAAAGGCGGCTAGGCACTTTCAAGGGCTATGTTAGGAACAGAGCTAGACTGGAGGGTTCCATTGCAGAGGCCTACATTGCTATAGAAGCATTAACATTCTGCTCAAAATACATTGAAACAGCTGATCAACTTAGCAAAGAGGTGGGTGAAGACAATCCCGGGCTCAATGGTTTCGATTATTCTGTTCGAGTTAAAGGGAAGAGTCGACAAGAGGACAAACCTAAAGATTTGGACAAAATGGTTTGGTATGTGTTGAATAACTGTCCTGAGATACTACCTTATATCAAGTAAGTGCTAAGTACTACAGCTTATACATTGTAATCTACTGAATTGCAACACATTCTTATATATTTAGATGTTTGACGCAATCACTATGTTATGCAACACCTACAAAAAGGAGTTACTACCGCAAAATCCAAGAAACATTGACAAACTGATTATGGAAGGATTTGCGAAATGGTTCAAGAGCCATGTAAGTTTTGAATTGCACTGTCAGTTTTTTTAACATATTGAGTACATAAGATGATCAGCTTGTCTATTTTCCAACCATAGGTTAAGAAGATGCGGGAGGATGGGCAGGCAGTTGATGATGCCGTTTACTCACAAGCAAAGGGTCCTGATACTCGGGTAAGACATTATGAATCTTGCATTGTTGGAGATGTGCGCTACAACACCCTTGCACGAGACAAAGGTAGGAAGACACAAAATAGTGCGATCATGAGCATGGATACGTATGACAAAGAGACAACTAAAATGTATGATAAATAACTGACATTGTTCAGTTGTAGTATATCTCCAGTTTCGAGGATCATCGGTGTGTGGTTTTGTTGTGCTCTCATTGGTATAACCTGTTTTCCAGGATTGCAAAACCCAGAGCTGATGATTATTTCAAATCCATCAATGTCAAGACGACGTACCAGACCAATGAGGCTTTTATTTTGGCAAATCAAGCAACACAAATATTTTTCATGGAAGACACATTTCCACGTAGCGATGACTAGAGAGTATTGCAAAGGTTTGAGCAGAGGAATTCGTTTAATGAAGTTGCACAACAAGATGATGCTTACACTGCTCTTGATCTACAAGATAACACAAATGTTCCTAATATCTTTGAGAGCATCACGTCAATGACACCGGCGAAAAGATTGTCTGTCGTGTTGTGGACATACAAGAGTTGATCAAGAAGAAGCCAACGTTCGAGGACGTTGAGGACGAAGAAGAAGATGTCACCGTGGGGAATTACGATTCATACTGATACACATGGTGAAGATGATGACACTGCTGCTGTGGATGATGATTACATTGCTTTTGTCGTATTTGCTTCTCAGAAGACGTTTTTTTATCTACTATGTGAAACTGTGTTTGCTATGACAACTGAAACCTGATGAACATGTTGTTTAGTATTTTGCTGTGAGAACATCACTTGTTATGTATGCTGATTTTTGTTTGGTGATTGTAAGACGACTTAACATGAAGACATTGTTGTTTAGTTATACTTTATATTTGGCTATGAAACTTGAATTTGATGACATAGTTTGCTGTTGGACTGCAATTTGCTCGACGTCTTCGAATGGGAACAAAGCTGACCCGACAGCGCCTCTGCTAATTTATTTATTATTACCAAAATGGCCTCTGCTATTTATTTATTTGTGAGCAAAAGGGGATACCCCCTGATTTCCTTTAATAGAAATCATAAGATGTTCACAACACTACGCCCAGCCTGCTACACAGGTTTCATTCATTACTAGTTTCAGCAAAGTGCTCATGTCATAGCCACTGAATACATCACGCATTCTACATACACTGCAAATAAAGAGACAATCATCGTACAGAGCACATCGATTTTGCCCATTATCTTCACAAGCTCTTTAATCTCCTCGTTGCTGTCAAGGCCGTTCAACAGCTGTTGCTTGGCCATGATCAAAGGAACTGCATCTTTAACCTTCTGCTCTGCATCTTCCTCTTCCACCGTTCCTTCAGTTACTTGTCCAACACCCCAACTTGCTGGTACTGGGATTCCTCGGCTAACCAAATAATCAGCGTAGTTGCATTCCCCCACATCAGCAACTTCCCAGAAATACAAATCACACGAATCTTCCCTTTTCTGCATGAATCAAATTGGAAGATCATCAACCAATCTATGAAAAAAATCAGCAACTGAAAGCAGGAGAACAACAATAAACATATTATTACCCCATGATTCAGGCATTTGTAGAAGACTCGGCCAGGGTTGAGGATTGTGGTTGAGACGCGACGGATGACTTTGCGTGATTTGCAGCAGTGACACCACACCAACGGAAGCGGGTTGCGATGAGCAAGCGGCTGCGGTGCGCGTGCCGGCGGGGGTGTGATGAGACCCACAGGCGATGGTACGGGTGGTGACTTGGCGCATATCTGGTTGTTGCCTGCTGAAGAGCAGGTGGACGAGAAACTAGCCGACATGGTTGCTGCGGCTAGAGCTTCTGATGCTAGGCAGAGTAAGTAGTGAAGAGGAGAAGCGAACATTGGACATGTATGTTTCATTACTTGAAGAGTAGCATAGCACCATATATAGTCATAGTCTAGGTTTGGATTCGAACCAGCTACAGGAGCACGTCTCTCTTTTTTCTAAAACTCAGCAACGTATCTTTACTAGTACACTAGCTTGTTCTGTACGCCTTCTCAAGTCTTTGATTTTCTTTCCCTTTTTTAAAAGGAAGGAAGGAGGACAAAATTGAGAGTTCCTGGGACTCGAACCCAAGACCTCTCAGTTGAAAACGAAGGGTGCTAGTAACATATGTGGCGAACGTTCCCTGGGAGGAGGACGACAGACGAACGCATTTTCCTCGCAGTTTTAGTTGCGTCAGAAGATCGAACGGTCGCAGTTTCGGGAATGTTATCAGGCGAACGAGCCCAGTTATTCTTTTCTTCTTATATATAAAAAAGTATGCTACTTGGTGTCGGCTTAGTCAACAAACGATTGTGCCAACCTTGACCGTTGGATTGACATTGAACGTCTATCGTGTTTCATCAGTCTCTTCTTCCTCGAGCCGCCAAAGCCAAACCAACGCCGGCGGGACCACCTACTCCCGCCTCCCACGGATGACTGTGCTGTCGCGCACGCATCGTGGCCACATTGCACCCTAAAACTCTGGGCATCTTCCCCTGCTCCTTTTCGTTCCCATACGAGGCCTCACCATCGTCCTCCGCATTGGTTCGCTCACCGCGGCGCCGCCCTCCGGTCTTGTCAACATGGTCAACAACCGAGAGGAATAAGGAGATGACTATACATGGTGAGGATGACAGTAGGGACCCAACAGCACGGGCACTAATTTTGTTTTTGCGGGGCGGAGAAGGGTATCAACTGGGTTGTGCGGGACCTGTGGCCTTTCTAGCCCAGGCTTTTATTTCATATGTTTAGCACATGACCAGCCCAGTTTGTTTTTCCTTTCTGAAAATGGCTAGCCAGCTATTTTTTTTGTGCAGAATAACCAACGTAGGCCTACTTGCTTTTCTACGCCCTGCTGGGCCAGAAATCTTTCAAGACGAGGAGGGATGCATTTTGCCCGGAAAATGGGCTATAAGTAATAAGAAATGGGCTATAAGTAATAATAAATGGGCTGTAAAGTGAAAAAATACAGCAAACAGGCAATTAGTTCGAAAATACTTTTTTCTTTCGGATTTTGATATTTTAAATTTCTTTGTTTTTGTGCGGGTAAAATTTCATTGAATTTGAATTAAGGCATATTTAGTTCTAAAATTAATTTGAATCTAGCGAGAAATTTCGGGCTGTATGTTGTTTGGGACAGATTTGGAGGTTGACTTGTGGGTCTAGTAGGTGGACGTGTACAAAAGGCTTTGTCAACTTAGTCCACAAATGATTCTAGCAGTAGTGAACATTCGATGTTAATCCAATGGCCGTGCTGCTTCTTCAGTATCTGATCTTCTTGCTCCATCCGCCCAAAACATCACCGGTGGGACTGCCTGCTCCTGACCCCCGTGGCCGGCTATGCTGCCGCACAGGCCGCATTGCCCCACCCTACTTCATTGCTAGCCAGGCCATTCCTCTACTCACCCACACCTCATGTTATTTTCCGGCGACAGCAGCCGGACCAGTAAACCCTCATACTCCCCACCGCGTGGGCAACCATTGCTGAGTCTTCCACGGCTCCGTGTCGTTCCCTTCCTAGGCCTCGCCTTCGTCCACTACCATGGTGCTCTCAGCGCGGCCTGGTCAATGTGGTCAACGAACGACATCCACCGGACGTGGACTGTACGTGGAGAGGCTGATAGCTGGGTCCATGGCCGCACACAAGGAAATGCCTCCTTATTATGCGCAAAATAATGATTCCTCCACCTAACAACTGGGACCCACCAGAAGGGCCTCTGTATTTCGCAAAAAAAATGTTCCCCCTACTGATAGGTCGGACCCACCAGCTATATCTTCGCATGCAAGGAAGTGTCTTCTTATTACGCACACAAAAATGAATACCCCCTACTAGCTGGGACGCACCATAGTGGGAGGCTTACTTGTCGACCAAAACTAGGTTGATGGGGACGGAGGGCTTTGTCAACTTAGTCAATATGAACGATTGTAGCTCCAGTGACCGTACGATG
The DNA here is from genome assembly GCF_018294505.1 of Triticum aestivum. Classification (NCBI taxonomy): domain Eukaryota; kingdom Viridiplantae; phylum Streptophyta; class Magnoliopsida; order Poales; family Poaceae; genus Triticum; species Triticum aestivum. The sequence continues at coordinate 323,961,897 of NC_057801.1, read as the reverse complement.
TCCATCCAACGGCCGTAGTGCTTCTTCAACCTCTGGTCTTCTTGCTCTAGCCGCCCAAACCAGCGCCGGTCGTGCCGCGTGCTCCTGCCTCCCGTGGCCGGCTGTGATGCCGCGGAGGCCTCTCCGCCCCTACTACTCCCACCGCTGGCCAGGCCATCCCTCTACTCACCCACACCCCCTGTTATTATGCGGCGATGGCAGCCTCACACTGCAGCCGAACCAGTGAACCCTCATACTCCTCTACGTGTGGGCATCCATTGTCGTGTCTTCCCCGGCTCCGCATTGTCCCCTTCCTAGGCCTCGGAGTCGTCCACCGCCCTGGTGCTCTCGACGCGTCGTGGTCAACATCGTCATGGAACGAATTCCATTGAAAGAGTATTGTACGTTGATAGGCTGACAGCTAGGTCGAGGGCAGCCGCAAGGAATTGGCTCCTTATTACGCGCAAAATAATTATTCCTCCACCTGACAGCAGGGACTCACCAAACAGGCCACTGTATTTCATGAAAAAAACATTTCTGCCTGACTGCTGGGACCCACCAGGTTCATCTTCGCACGCAAGGAAGTGCGTCCGGGCAAAAAAAAATGATTCACCCTCCTGACTGCTGGGACCCACCAGCTACATCTTCGCATGCAAGGAAGTGCCTGACAGTCGGGACCCACCTAGTCGAAGCGTACGTAGCATTGTCAGGAGGGTCGCGAACGTGTACGTACATACTGGTCAATGTAGAGGCGCGCATGTGTCGTAGTAGAGGCACACACGTAGCATGTACACGTACGTACAGCGGCCAGTGTGCAAGAAATAAATTATAGCCACATACGTACATACGGGCGGGGCCTCGAATGCCTACTCGCGCATATGTACGGCCAGGGCTCGTGTACATGGCTTTGTCGAACCGGAGAAACTGCATCGTCTTCGTGTTCATGGGGAGGAAACGGAATGCGTCGTGTTCATCGGGAGGCAACGGAACGGGTGGGAGCCAATCGGTTTGGATAGAACAGCCGATGGAAACGAGGTCTGGCGTACCGCATAACGGAGGAAACGGCCTTGTGTTCAACCGGCCACGTTCGAAACGGGATCTTGTTCATCGGGAGGGGTCTGGCATACCGCAAAACAGCGGGAATGCACTTGTGTTGGACCTCCTATGGTCGAAACGGGGTCCTGTTGATCGGGGGTGTGGCTACCGCAAAACGGAGGAAACGGACTTGTGTTGGAGCGCTATGGTCGAAACGGGGGTCTTGTTCATCGGGAGGGGTGTGGCGTACCGCAAAATGGGACTCCACGGGATACTATTCATCTCCACCGTCGACCTCCTCCAGCCTCCACGGGCTACTGTTCATCCACTGTCGACCTCCTCCAGCCTCCACCTGCGACTGTTCATCCACGGGTTCCTGTTCATCAAGCCTCCACAGCGCGCTACTCCACCGGCTACTGTTCAACAAGCCCTCTCCACGGGCTCCTGTTCAACCACCCCTCCACGGGCTACTGTTCATCCAGCCCTCCACCTTCTATTGTACATCCAGCCCTCCACGGGGTCGTCCTATTCATCCAGCCCTCCACGGGGTCCTGTTCATCCAGCCCCAACCGGCTCGATCGATTGGGGTCCTGTTCATCCTGAGGCAACACCACGGGGTCCTATTCATCCACGCCCACCGGTAACTATTCATCCACCCCCCCAGCAACGCTCACTGTTCATCAAGGGAAGGAGGCAGTAGGGTACGATCGGCTTCAGTTAGCAGTAGTAGCGAAGGAATCACTCGGGTTCAGTAACGTAGCTAGTGCAATAGCTAGGGTTCAGTTAGAGCCCAACGCCTTGCTCGGGTTCAGTTAGAGCCCAACGCCTCGCACACACGGGCGTACGTGTATGAGAGAAATGCGCATCGCTAACCGGGAACTCCCCGAAATTTTCCTCGCCCTCGCTTCTACCACGGTTTTTTCCGTCATCGATGGCCCAAAGAATGTCATGCAGCTCCGTCTCCGGCCCGCCCAGGACGGAAAGCCCATTTTCTGTCATGATTTTTGTCATAGAATTAGGAGCCCACCACATCTATGATGACACCGGGTTTTGTCACAATTATCGTCATAGAAGTGTCATATGTATGACATAATTTTTTTTGTTCGGCCCAAAATGTCACGGATGTGTCTTTTTTTGTAGTGAGAAGATCGCGTTCATAACCCCATGTGGCACGTACTACTTCATACGGATGCCCTTTGGGTTAAAGAGCATCGGGTCCACTTTTGAAAGAGCAGTGCAAATTGGTTCTCAGTTTCAGTTGCATAGGAACATTGAAGCTTACATGGATGACGTAATGGTCAAGACCAGGGATAGATCAACACTCATTCAGGACTCGAAAGAAACTTTTGCAAAGCTGCGCAAGATCCACTTGTAGCTGAACCCAGAGAAGTGTGTTTGACATTCCCTCGGGCAAGCTACTTGCTTTCTTTGTGTCTCATCGGGGGATAGAGGCAAACACCGACAAGACTAGAGCAATTGAGTAGATTAAAGCACCAAAGACAGTCAAGGACGTGAAGCATTTCCCTGGATGCGTTGTCGTGCTGTGTAGGTTCATTTCCAAGTCTGTTGAGCGCGGCCTACCATTCTTAATTTTTTTGAAGAAGGCAGGGCCCATGAAGTGGACCCCGAAGGCGGATGTGGTGTTGTAGGAATTAAAAACTTACCTTTCGTTTGTTCCCACCTTGGTCGCTCCTCAACAACAAGAGCTATTGCTGCTATATCTGACGGCAACTGATGAAGTGGTTAGTGTAGCACTGGTGGCACTGCGGGAAGTAGAAGAAGGAGCAACTGCCGCTACTCTCCTCCTCGGACAAGGAAGTGAACCAGTGGCGACAGGTTCGAGTGTGGGTCAGGAGAAAGAAGAATAGGATAGTAAAGACAATCCCAAGACCACGACAAGGAAGAAAGTGGTGAAGCAACCAGTTTCCTTTGTCAGCTCCCTACTGCAGGGGGCTAGATCAAGGTATTCTGAGGTGCAAAACTTAACCTTCAGCCTCGTCATGGCCTCGAGGAAGCTGCGCCACTACTTCCAAGCCCACGAGATCATAGTTGTCGCTCGTTTCCCTCTGCAACGCATACTAAGGAACCCTAAGGCCACCAGCGGAATAGTTCAGTGGGCGTTGGAATTGTCAAGCTCTGGTCTGAAGTATGAGAGTATGTCAACCATTCAGAGTAGAGCATTGGCAGAGTTCGTCGTGGAGTGGACACCAACCCCAAACAAGGAGACACCAGAAATAATTACCACCAGCAAGGAAGCCCCCCAAGAGTTGATCATGTACTTCGATGGTGCCTTCTCACTCCAAGGTGCAGGAGCTAGCGTGCTCCTTGTCGCACCAACTGGAGAGCACCTCAAGTACGTGGTCCAAATGCATTTCCCCTGAGAGAAAGCTACCAACAACACTTCAAAATATGAAGGACTCCTTGTCGGGCTTAGGGTCGCAATAGAGTTGGTGATTAAGAAGTTGAGCATTCGAGGAGACTCACAGCTCGTGGTGAGAAAAGTGAACAAGGATTACCAGAATACATTGATGGAGGCATATGTGGAGGAAGTGAGAAAGCTGGAGGAGTGTTCTGATGGATTGCAAACAGAGCATGTGTCGCGTTCGGAAAACAACATTGTTGATCATCTGTCATAATGTGTTGCATTAAAGCTTCCTATGGAACCAGGGAATTTTGTTCTTCACCTGACTCAACCCTCCATATCCTCGATAGCAAGCCTCTCCCGGCAGAGCTTCTCGAAGCCCCCGGCAGAGAGGTTGGTGGGAACAACTCCACTTTGCCTAATGAGCAGCACCCTCCCGCCAAACTACGAGTCCTTGCGGTTGAGATATGCGCCCCAATGAACGAGGAGGTGCCGTTGATCCTTCTTATCGAGCCTCATGCTCCAACTTGGGCATGACACATTTTCCATGACATCCAAATAGGAGAACTTCTCGAAGAGCAAGAAGAAGCTGAAAGAGTAACCGGGAGGGCCAGTATGTATCAGTTTGTCGAAAACAAGCTGTACAGAAGGAGGCCAACGGTGTGAAATTGAAGTGCATTTGCCGGGAAGAAGGGAAGGAGTTGTTGGCAGAGATACACAAAGGCATGTGCGGCTCCCATATTGGATGAAGATCCATGTTTGGAAAAGCTTTCCAGCAAGGTTTCTACTAGCCAACGACCCTCCAAGATGCAATTGAGCTAGTCACCAGATGTGAAGCCTGCCAGTTCCACTCCAAGAATATTTAGCAGCCTGCTCAAGCTCTCCAGACGATTCATTTGTTGTGGCCATTTTTGGTCTGGGGGATCGACATCATAGGCCCCTTGGCTCGTGCTACCGGGGGCTTTGAATTCTTGTGCGTTGCCGTCGACAAGTTTACAAAGTGGCTGGAAGTGGAGCCTATGAGAAAGGTAACTGCATACTCAGCTCTCAAGTTCTTGAAGGGATTGGTGCGCTGCTTCGGAGTACCCTCCAGAGTCATCACCGACAACGACACCTAATTCACAAGCCGCGCCTTCATGCAATACATTCAAACCCTTAGAAGCAAAGTTCCATTCGCCTCTGTTGCCCATCCCAGAAGCAATGGACAAGTTGAGAGGGAGAACGCTAAAGTGTTGTGAGGACTCAAGACAAGAACATTTGATAGGCTGCAAAAGTGTGGTCGGCGCTGGATCGACGAGCTGCCGTTGGTTCTTTGGTCCCTCCGTATGATACCAAATCAAGCTACGCACCAGACTCCCTTCTCCCTTGTCTATGGGGCAAAAGGAGTGATCCCCACGTCACTCTTATACGGGACACCTCGAGTATTTGCCTATGATGAAGTGGAGCAAGAGCAGCACAAGCATGATGATGTCGTGCTCCTTGAGGATAAGTGTCTCCGAGCTGCTACACATGCTGCACGCTACCAGCAAGCCCTGCATCACTATCATAGCCGCAGGGTTCATGCCCGGAGCCTTGAGGAAGGCGACCTTGTCCTTAGGCATGTTCAGACAGCCAAGGGTGCAAACAAGTTAACACCGAAGTAATAAGGCCCTTACTGGTGCAGTCCGTCTGGAGACCGGAGATGGCATTCAATTGCCAAACTCATGGAACATTGAGCATCTTCATAAGTTCTACCCGTAAGGTGCGGCTCCGGCCCTACCCGCCAGCCACCCTTTTGCCCAAGCATTGTCGATGAACATGTAACCCTTTGTACAAAGCCAGGTGCAGACCCTAAGCACAGACAAAGGAAGCACTGGGGGCCCCAAACACTTGCATGCATGCATAGCATAACATGAGCATACCATTATCATGTAGATGAAATCATATGTAGCTTTGTTTTCCTATGCACTAAGTGTAGGACTCTTGCCACGGACTCGGTCCAAAAAGAAGAAACGGAAATAAGCTTACATATCGATCCCCGGCAAGCCAAACAAATAAGTTCCTTTTTATCCATACATGTTCTATAAGAAGAAAACTTGTGCATAGAGAAAGCTTGTCACCTTAGACCATTTGTGCTCCCATTCTTTGACCCGAACATTGTTTCGTTCAAGATGGTTGTAGTGACTTTTAACAGAGAAGGTTCGACGAGGGGCTGGTCCCCTTCCATAGATTTGAGCACGGCAGGCCAAGCCCCGCGGCAACAAACGGAAGGCACTGGAAAAAAAGCTTAGCAAGGAAACTTGTCTACTAAAAGTATAGAGGCGTGTATCCTCTGGATGGATAGGATACAGGCACAAGTACGCGGGAAGGCTTGTCTTTTTTCATTAGTATGTGGATAAGCAAGTACAGATCTTACGGAGCACAAACATGGATAAAATAGATTACATATTTGAAACTAAGGTTTGGCAAGTGCCTACATATTTTGGACTGAAAAAAGATTAGTGCCCCGTAATCCCTTTCTTGTCCCTCTCCTCCTAGGAACTATAATGGAAGGTCAAGGGGCAAAAGGGGTTGCCTAGGCAGAAGCCCAACCCCCACTACTACAGGATGCTGCTAACACGACACTAAGATAAGAGACCCTTTAACGAAACTGTGTGCGATGCAATAACCGCAAACGGTGGTGTAAAAAACTGTCAAAAAGGTGCAAAAAGTATGAGATGACGGATGCATCAAGCACAGTACAGATTGTTGGTGCGTGTGCGATTCAGGGCATATGGTTCAGTTCAATTAACTGTTTGCGATGAGGGTGAAGAAAAGAACGGGCTGCCAGATGAAGGCGTGTGTGATGTAGAGCACATGGTTCACTCAGATGAACTGTTTGCGATGAGGAGGAACAATAGAAAAGGGCAGCCAGATGAAGGTGTGTGCGATATACGACATGTAGTTCACTCGGATGAACTGTTTGCGTTGAGCCAAGAGAACAGAAATGGCTCAACTTAATAAGATGTGTGTGATACGCGGAAAACAGGTCTGTAATCGGAAATGTGTGGGAGGCCGATAGCAACACAGACGATTCCTGTTAACAAGCTGTGTGTGCTGTGAGCAAACCATTGCTGGTATACAATTGTCAGTGTTAGATGATATCATCACCGACGGGTTCCATTGTTTATTCCTTGTGCGATGTGATTTTCTCTGTCCACAGAGCATCAACATATATATACTTAAAAAGACAGCATTGCATAACCAAATTAAGCATACAATTACACAAGTGACTACACACATAACATTTTCACACACCAAAGTAAGCAATTACATGCATACTAAACTAGGTGAAACAAGGATCTAATCATCTACTTCTTGTTGCAACGAGGATTACCGTTGCTCCGCTTCCGGCTGGATCCCTGGCTGTTTTGGGGAAGGAGTCACTTCCTCATGTCAACGATCCAATTGTACATGTCGTAGAACGTGTACGCCTCCTTGGCCGCGTACACAACTTGAGCTTTGTTGAGTTTCTCCATCCAGGGCGAGTGCCAGGCACGCTTGTCCTTGTTGTAGGAATCCTTCATGTCTCTGTAGTAGGAGTCGATGATGGCCTCGACGAGCTAAACAGTGAGTCCTTCTCATGCTCCTGGATGTCGACAAGATTCTGGCAGGCGAGGCCCAAATTCTTGAGCACCTTGACATCATTGGTGACGTTCACTGTAGCGAACATCTAGTGGGGGTTGTTGACAAACCTGGCAAAATGATTGGAAGGCCTTTTGCCCAGGCAGTAGTGGTACACGTGGACGTGGTTGCACACACACATATGGGCGACAACAACCTTGGGACGAGAACCGGCACAAGTGTGGGTGTACTCGAGGTCGAACCCGACCACATTGTACTTCTCCTCGGCAAGCAACACGTCCATGATGTGGATGGAGTGCTCCACCTAGACTGGGTTGTTGGTGTACACCACAGAGAGCGCCGTGAACCTTCAGTGGGTGTCCACCATGGCATGCATGGTGAACTACTGCTCGTCGTCAGCAGCCGCTCGGAGCGCCATTGGAGTCGCGTAGGATACCCTCTAAGAACTTGTCGTGGTGGGTGTGCTTCTTCCAATGGTGGGGCACGATCGAAAGGTTGAAGAGATACAAGTGGCTTAAATGGCCGTTGTACCAAATGGGGCCAGCCGGCCTATAAGCATCACGTCTTGTCACGGCGTTCATAGTGGAGGATTCTAGTGCATACTTGACAATACTGCAGCGCAGTTTGACCACGCGTGGGCTCGAAGATTTGCCAAATGTATCGTCGGTGAGCCTGTTTCCGCGCTACCACGCAGTTTACCGCACAAGCTTCCTCCCTGGCTTGATTTGCCATGCGTCGACTAGACGAGGGACAAATCAAGGGCGTTTTGGCAAAAAGCTTTGTAAAAACGAAGTGTGTGGAATGACTTCGGTCATATGTTTACCCATGGGTGATGAGGTCAAGGTTACACAGAAGGGTGATGATGGACACTCGAGTGTGATAATTAATTATGCGCCCTACAGGGCACACGGTGGAAGAAACTAACTGTGTGCAATAATGTCGAAGATCGCAGTCGACTTAGCTATACAGATCGTCTACTTTGAGATCGACAAGGTAAACAAATTCAAGAATGGTAAATAAAATAAAATCTGAGACCATTGCGTATGAAGGTTGAAATAGTGCTACCAATATTCAACCCTCATGCGATGCCATTTCAACGATTGCACCACAAAAGCTCGAAATATAACAAGGTTCAAATTCCAGAGTTATATGGCTCAAATTCGAAGGTTATAAGTTCAAACTGATATTAGAAATGAAATTCAGCTCATCAGCTGCAAACGTTGATCTGCTGAACATTGATATCAGAGAGGTTCAAACTAATATTACCACTTCTGAGTCTAGTTTCGAAACCTCACAACTTTTGGACAGGGGTCAGCCACGGAGAAGTCATGTATGGGGTTGAGATGATGAGTTCCGATTACTCTGTCATCTGAATTCCAAAATGAAATTCAGCATTTCTGGAGCCTATTCCATTCTGCCATAGGCGCGGTGCTCATCAACAAACCATTCATTTTTGTGAAATAAATGTAGGGAAACCTCATTACCTTCAGCACCCTTGCTCTGACAACAAAGAACCTGGCTAATATAATCTCTGGTAAGGTCCCTCGGTAGGAGTTCAAAGTAATTTCTGAGAGATGTAGATCTAGGCATTCGACGTTATTGTTATATTGTATCACATTATCCACCAATGTGCTGAATCTTATCTACAAAAGAAGAAAACATGTTAGTGCCTAGATGAAGTTTTGAACACTACTATAGGCCTATTTGGTTTGTAGGATTTGTAAAATGCACTAACATGCCATCTTCGGTGTGACATGATTAACATGGGCATTAACATGCCATCTTCGATCTTCACAAGATGATGGAGTGAATGAAAAGTTCCCTAAGAAAAGTAGTATAGATGAATTCATAGGAGAAATGCATATGGATTGTAACCATATGGATCAAGCATTGTCATTGTAAACTTGGAAAAGGAGACATGTATGTATTGAAGTCCTCGAAAAGAATCCTTCAGAAATTGTAGTACATTGTCATTGTAAACTTGGAAATAGGTGTCACAAATTGAACTCCCTTATGGTTAACAATTAACAGGAAAGGAACATCACCTCCATATATAGCTTCTCCAAGAACAAAAAGCATCTCAAGAAACTGACAACTTGCTCCAGGTTGGGGCCGATAGAATCTAGTGCAAAGACCTTCACTATGCGCAGTTTCGCGGTCAAGCTTGTCGGAATCATTTTCTGAATGACAAACAAACAAACATCTTCAAAATTAGAAATAATGTTAATTTGTAGAAGGAGACGTAGAAGGCGGCTGTTGTACCTGAACGGTTGTGGATCCAATAACAAGTTCGGAGTATTTGTCAGACGAGTAGCCCAGCACTGTCAATTTCCGCCCAGAAATGACATTGATACTTGTTGGACCTACTTGATGTAGCGACCTCGATCCGAATGGACCGATGTTTCTGTGCATCGGTGTCATCCCTGGATATGTAATTCTTAAACTCACAGTACTCGAGGAATTATAACAGAGTTCAATCGCACAATTATTACATTGACTCCTCATAAAGAGTATGATTACACAAAAATATCATGGCTAAAGGCCATCTAAACTAAATCACTACGGAAGCTTCGAAGGTAAATGAGTCCATCAACTCCAACGGCATAGCTGAGTGCAAAACGATGACCTACCGCACCTTATTCATCTTCTGAGTAGTCTGCAACATGAGACGTTGTAGCCGTGTAGGTCAGCACATGGAATATGCTGGCAGAGTTACACTATAAAGCAATGAAATGCAAGAACTATATCTATATGCAATATTTCGCTGGTGGAGGCTCTAAGTTTATGATTTTGCATAAAGCTAGTTTTTCCCTACAACAAAGGAATAAATTTATTTAACTACTCCCAAGTTTCCCAATATTTGAGAAGGTAACCCCAACTCAAATCCCAATTATAAGTATCATCATTAACCCAACAAATTCATTAAGTATGGTGATGAGATCAAATCAATAATTCAAAGACCAGATACTCAAGATGTCCATAACCGCGGACCCGGCTAACCATGATTAGTTTATACACTGTGCAGAGGTTTGCGCACTTTTCCCCACAAGACTCGACCGCATCCATGATCGGATGATCGAGACATAGTCTTTCTGAAGCACTTACTCTCTACTCCAGTTGGACCGGTACACCTACTTTTCCCTACATGTGCTAGTCCACCTCTTCAAGATCTCACGGAACTTACTCAACTATGCCAGAGCCCATAATGGCTTGTGGCTGCAGACGGAAGTTTCTAGCATGAATAATCTTATGATCCCTTTGAGCATGGGTAGTGAACCGACGGAAAAATCACACAAGTACTCTGGGATTTCCTTCAATAGGCAACACTAGGTTCCCCAGGTGCCTCAACCAATCCACCCAGATCTATATTAAAGTTGCCACCTTAATGTTAACCAAGATTAATAACTCTCAAACTTCCATGTGTAAATCACAATCCAATCCCCATCTACGAGCATGGCTAAGCATTAAATAAGCATAACGTATATTCCCGGGGTGATCAAAAGGTATTAGGTTCCTACCGCAAGTAATACAACCAAACCATATGTTCCCAATCCTACTCATGCAAATATTTGAGGGGTGATGCAAATGCATAGTAAAAACTGGGTATAGAAGAGTATGATCAAAGTGTAACTTTCCTTGCTGACGATCTGCAAACTCTAGAGATTCGTAGTAACAAGATTCGCACTCCGGGTAATTTATTGTAGACAAACAGTAGCATACATAAGCAATCACTCAAACAAAACAACGAGAAAATCGAGAAAAGATCCAAATCAAACACGAAACAAGCAAATGGCTTAGACTAACAAAAACTAAAACCTGACAGCATTATTATCAAGTGGATTAGATCTTAACAGTAGGTACAAGTGATTAGCTATGATTTTGAAAAACAAACAACTCAAACGGAGAAACGAAACTCAAAATACAAACGAAACAAGGTCGTTTACTAATCTGAACTAAACTCAAATTTTACAGGGTCCAAATCACGTTCAAGTTGTCTAACTAGAAAGAACACAACGATACGAAGATTTAGGCGTTGGTTTCATCTAATTTGGATAAACGAGTAAAAGGTTACGCTAGTTTTAAGATCATGGGCTAAATCACGAGAAAACTATTCGCGGATAAGTCCCTGGCTGAAATAAACTAAAAAGAAAAAAACTACGGCGCAAACGTTCGCTAACAGAACTAATCCGACAAAAATTGTTCGATAAACAATCTAAACAAACGAACGTTCGTTATTTAAACAACCTAATAAATAAACCGATCTTACCCTAAAAATCGAAAGAAAAACCGGAAATAAAACCGGGACGGGTCAGCCGTTATACCGGTTAAGCAGAAAAAGACCGGTCGGTGGTGGCGGCGGCGGCAGTGGCTTCGGGCGGCGTGGTCTACGAGAGGCGGGGCAGCAGCGACGGAGGAGCGGCGAGTGGCACCGGCATGAAGCAGCTACGACAGCACGCGGCGGCGGAGTCCTACGACGGCAGCGACGCTCGGCGAACGGCGCCGGTGGCTGCGGGGTGAGGTTGGGAGAGACAGTGGGCCGGCGGTGGTATTTAATGGGCCTCGGGGGGCTCCTGCTTGCGCGAGGGGGCACGGGTGTCGAGGCCGACCCAGACTCCGGCGGGAGTCCGGCGCTCGCACGGCTGCGGCGGCGGGAGGCGGTGGCGCGACGGGCCAGCTGGGCTTCGGCCCAGTCGGTCCGGAGACTTCTTTTTAAAAAAAAATATTTCGCCACAAAGGAAAAATCCTAAATGAATAAAAAAATTCTAAAATTTTCAAAAACAACTTTCACCGTCCAATCCTAATATTTAGGACAAGATGAACATTTTTCTGGAGTAAGATGCAATTTTCAAAAATGCATTTTTTCTAATTCAAATAAAATAGCAAATAAAATACCAATAAAATTTTAATTTGATTTTAAAATTCTTTCTCCAATATTTTCCTGATGTTGGAGAAGTCATATTATCTTTTCTCATATATTTTTAATATTCAAAATAATTTGAGAGAAAAAAATTAAAATCAAATTGATCCTCTCTTCAAATTTGAAATAAATTCAAATATGAATTTTGTGAAACCTCCAACTCTCTCCTTGTGTTCTTGAGTTGCTTAAGATTTCTAGAATTACAACAAATTGCAAGAATAAATATGATATGCATATGATGATCTATGTATAACATCCAATTTGAAAATTGGGATGTTACACTTGATCAAGTACAAGTAATCTCTCAAGTGCAGGAGTGTCCTTAATGACCATACCGTGGTACACATCTTGTGAAGTCTTCCTATCGAACCGGCAACACAAATAAATAGTCCGGAGAGTCATGGAGGTGATGTGGAATGTACTCAACCTATTGATCGCCTGAAGAAGAAGCTACTCGAGTGCAGTACAACCACCGAGCAGGCCCTCCATGTCACCGTTTGAGAGACAAACGACGACGAGCTTGAGGTGCTTCAGTCATGGTAGTATAAGAGCGGGCGCGTCATTAAGGGGGGTGACAGTTCCTGAACCTAGTGACGCGCAGCGTGGACGTGAGGCGGAGCGTGAACGTTGGAAGCGAGCGCATATGCACATCATCAAAAGAGATCTCCTCGAGCTTATCTAGGGAGGGGAAACCAGTCATCAAGATTCGATCGGTCCCTGCCGTTGGAATGGAACATGCCCATTCTAAGGCCTCTAGTTGGGCCAAGATGACTACCGAGTGTCTTTGAGAAGGCATCCAAGCATTTGCGATAGCCATGGCAGAGCTCGTGTGGGTCGATGAGGTCGAGAGGGGTGGAGTTCCATAGGGGGTGCCACCGCCGAGAAAGGACGGTTGTCCGTGCCCCATATTTGATTGGGAGGAGGGAGATGATGACTCTGAACATATCATCGGGGAGGCTGCTGATGAAGTCTAAGCATGCTGGAGTCGCTTGGGTTCTAGCTTGCCCCGCCTCCGCTTGTTGGCAGCCATGTTCTCCACCTCTGGAGTCTCCTTCTCAACGACGCTCTTTGATAGAAATGAAAGTACAGGGAATATTTAGTTACAACAGGGCAATAGAAAAGTGTATTGGTAACTAGAAGTTATTAGGTAGGAATATAGTAAGAAAAGGGAATCACAATTGGTTGCTTAAATACTAGACAATTCATTTGACATTGCTGGGTAAGTCAACATGTAGATAGTTGAAAAGAAAACTTACTTGGAAAAAAGTCCCGACGGATGATTTTGTCAGCGAAGTTAGCATATATCTCATGACCAGGCCGTTTTATGTGCAGTGCAATTTTAGTGTGAGCTTTCAGTACATAAAACTTAGAAATTTCTTTCCAAAAGCCAACACTAAAATAGGAGTCACCACGTTCATCAAGTCTTACAGTAGCAACGGTCGTAAATCCATGGTTTGTGTGCAGTATGACATCCATGCAGCCTTGATCTATGTAAAGGGAAAAATTGTGCACTACATAATCTGTTGCATAGCAAGGGATGTGCTACAGAATATGGTAGGATTGTTAAAGAAAATATGGTAACATGCAAATATGGGCCCAAATTGAAAGAATTGTACAGCAGTTGAAATCAAAGGACAAAAATCTATAATTAAACATATAGGGTAAACATGATGTCATGGAAATATGAGGGCAGTCGAAACAACAATACATCATTAATTTGCCTAATATAGAAAGAAGAGGGGGGAAATCCCCTTTGACGTATATGGTGCATGTGGCACCTTTTATCCAAATGTAGCAATATTTGGAATATGTTGAGGAAAGTAGGCCATGCTAACCGATTCAAGGTGGGATTGAACATACCATGCACATCCTCAAGTCATCTGGTACGGTGAGATGGAATCTCTGGCGGAGGTCGCAAAGTCCTAATGTGTCGGCGCACTGTACACTCTATGTATGAAAGAAAACCCTCAAATCTGCTCGAATAAAAATGAATTTACGGTGATTTCCGTCGGGTGATTAAAGGAGGCAGATGAACTGGGATAAGAGATGAGATAATATCTCATTAAATTAGTTACCTCGTCGTCCATGAGAAAGAACCCTCCGTACGGCAAATTCCCGAACCGAGCGGAGTTGGGTTAACCACGAGCAGCATCGAGAAAGTCGATGGCGATAGGCGGTGCAAAGCAGAAGTAGCAAAATGCGGTGGGGTTTGCTAGCAGCCTGGCGGCGGCGGTAGGCGGCGGGCTAAGTGGTTACCGCTGCGATAGGCAGTGCCATCCATGCACACGGAGGAGCTTGTGCAGGTATGAATGGGGCCCGGAGGAAGGGGTGGCGGGCGGGGGTGAGGCTTTTTGTGACATGGAGATGGAGAGGGTTTTCTTTGTCCCATAAATAATTTCGGAGGCAACAGTTTGCTAGAGCCAACCGTGTATGATTGACGCAACATGCAAAACAAAAGACATTGCACGTGGTTCCAATTTTTGGATCGTGTGTGATTGACGTACTACCTCCGTCCTGGTTTATTGGTCCCCTTTGTAATTTGTACCAAATTTTGACCAAATATTTAACTAAGAAATGTTTGTGCATGTCACCAAAAATTATATCACTGAACACTATGTTCAAATAAGCATCCAACGATATAAATTTTTGCTGACCTGCACTAACATTTTTGCAGTTAAATCTTTGGTCAATATTTAACACAAATTACAAAGGGGACCGATAAACAAGGACGGAGGTAGATTCCATCAACTGAACTGATAGCATCCATATCCCATAGTTAGATATAAGTTCTGCAGGTACTCAGCGTATGCGTCGTGCGACATCCTATGAGAATACTTCTGCATCAAGAATCAAACGGCCCGTCCTCTTGCACGCGCCAGAACACTTTGAGACGCCTCATGAAGCTTGTGGTTGCAAAATGGCCATCGATAGCTGCCGTCCTAGGTCCTAATATGCCTGTTATGAATTCCTTCATAAAGCTCCCTCGGGATTTTCCTCTTGTACCTCATCTGTACATCTTCATCCTCGCTATCCACATCGTCAGTCAGCACCTATACAAATAGTAAAAAAATGTGGCGTCAAATTAATGGTTACAAACTAATCTCTAGCGAACATCTGGCAGTTGCCAAAAATTGGCATCAAATCAACAATTACATGCCGTGAGGTAGGATTTCAAATTTATGGATATTTATTTATACATATCCAGAGATTATGGTTCGATTTTTAAGCACATCCGTCTATGTACAAACCAATCTTGACGAAAATAATGGCACAAACATATGTAGGTCATTCAAAATCAATTGTCAAGTCCTCGCTAGTAATTATTAGCATGAACACTTACCCTAGTCGGATTACTAGCAGAAATCATTTCCATAAATGAAACAACTAATCACTTATCACTTGTACCATTCAAACAATCAATACACTACATGGATCTAATGAAACTTACTCGGATTTCATGGATTGGGAGAGCATAACCATAGGATTTCTATTCCAAAAAGGGGGAGGCAGGAGTAACCAGAGAAACCCTGGGATCTATTTGACACATAAGTGTGTATAGATGACTAACATGATGTCCATTGTTGTCGGGGTCATCGACGGAGTGGTCGTCGGAGTCGTCGCCCGAGTCATCACCAGAGTCGGTGTGGAGCTCCGCCTCCGGCTATGGAAGCTCAACGACGTCGACGATGTCAGGTTGCAGCGATAACTCGCTGGCAGTGATAGCAACATCTTTCTCCATCTCCAACATGTCCTCTGGTGCTTTAGCAGCCCCAGCATCACTACTCGCTTCTATGGGGCGCTTTGGCGGCATCCTCATACTGACTACTTTGGTGACTGAGAGTGGCGTTGAGGATGCAAGCGGAGAGAGGGGATTGTGTCTGTGCTGAGGATGGGGGTGCGGCTGCTTGGGCGCACCATTAATATGGGAGAGGTCTTAATATGGAGTGTGTGAGAGAGGTGGGTGGCGGTGAAACCGCTGGCTCGCCTCCCGGTGAGCCTACACACCGGACTGCTAGCATGCCTACCATCGTTTCACATAGCTACTCGCACGCCTCCCGATGACACTGCGCAGCAATCACGCATCCATCAATTCACACACCTGCACGCATGCCTCCCGATCTTCCTGTGCGGCGGACTACTCGCATGCGTCCCATCAACTCTCGCCTGCTCGCACGACACATGGCTTACATGGCGGCACTTATATTGTTTTTGTATTTGGATGATTAATGTTGCCGCTTTATTGCTTCACCGAAGCATGGCACATATCCATTGTTGGTCTAACGCTCATGGTTCGAATAAATAGTTCGTTTGGGATATTGGTTCCCAATTATTAATAATCTCCCATTTGTAATTAGATAAAGATTACATCAAAATCGGTCTCAAATTTGATGAAAAAAGTACAATGCAACTTTGTATTGGTGTTCATATGACAAAACGATAAGTTTCGTGAACTTCAAATAAGTTTTGGATGTACTAGAATTTAAAAATCAAGATTCTCATTGTTTGAAATTTGTTGCATGGGGAGTAATCATGCACCCAGTGAGACACATGTGCTTTTGCAATCCATTTAGGTGCACTGTCACGTGTGCATGTAGCTCGACTTTGATTTTTGCTCATTATACCCGTAGAAAATCAATCAATTAATGTACTAAAATGTCTTAATGATCTCTGATTTTTTTCAAAATTAAAATGTCCCTACTTTGGTAAAATATATATGTTCACCGCGGGATAATTAATTTAACATGCATTATAGTTGTGGTGGATTCGTGGTGTGTGTATGGGTGTGTGCGTCTGGGGGTGGCCGGTGGCTCGCAGTACACTACGAGATGTGAGCCACCCTGTGGGTTGTCCGTTTTGTTAGGTAGGCATGTGCCACATCAAAGTTGTGAATTCATAATTTAAAAAATTACACAACCCTTTAATACATACATGTTTTGGCCACATGCAGTCGATGGTTGTCCTACATGACACTCGATACTCACGTATGACACTTTCTATGGGCCCAAAAGGTTGTCGTCCATCACTTTGACGAACATCCGATAGTGAGGTTAATTTGACCGGCAAGGTAGAATCTTTTTTGTTTGTGTTATGGTGGTATATAGTACGCGTCGATGAGGTGGGAGGGGACTAGCATATATATATATATATATATATATATATATATATATATATATATATATATATATATATACTATACATACATGTCCGTGAACAAGTACACCTCACTCAGTGTTGGGACTCACACAACACCTCTTTGCGCCACATGCATGCAGGCGGTGGTTATCCTAGCTAGGACACTCACGTGTGACGCTTCCATATGTGGGCCCACGAGGCCATCGTTGGTGCATGCATCACTTTGACCTACATCAGGAGGGGTTAATTAGTTTCACCACCGATAAGGATTCTTTTTGGGTTGTATTACGGTAGGACCATATAGTATGCGTCGAAGAGGAGGAAGGGGACCATCATATGTAGTATGCTTCATGAACCTCGCTCTGTGTGGGTGCATGGTTTATGGTTTTTGAGGCATGTGACATATCAAAGTGGTGCATTTTAGGTATTCAACATATGTTTGGCCCACATGCAAAGCGATGGTGGTTTGTCCTCTCGCACCCACTTAACCGGTTATCAGCGATATCAATGCTTTCCATTTATGGGCCCGCTTGGTCCATCACTACTTTTTGCCTGACAACGAGAGTGGTTAATTTGAATTAGGACGGGGTTATTTTTTTCTTGTAACACTATATATATATTATATATATATATATATATATATGAGCACACACACATGCATGTGTACGCATGAATCCCTCCCATCGAGTCGAAATGGCTAGTACAACGACACGTCATGAACCGACCTCGCTCTGTGTGGGGAGAGTGTATGATTTTCGACGCACGCGCCACATCAATGTTGTGAAATGGTATTCAAACATGCATGCACACATCACCTCCATACATATGTATGTAGTAGTTGTCTTCGAACGGTACACTCCCTCGCGTGGTTATCGGCGACAAGCCTGTATATTCGTGGGCCTGCGTGGACATCCATGATCACCTTGATCGACAACAAGATAGGTTACCATGGCGGATTCTTCATTTGGTTCGTGTTATCGTAGTATATGTCATGGTGAGGTTCAGACCTAATTAAAGTTTGAGCGCATATACTATGCACGCATGCATGCATGAATCCCCGTCGTCGGCTTGAAGTGTGGTGTGACATACATATGGATCATCAACCTAACCCTCACTCATTGTGGGGATTTCTAGTTTGAAATCACGGTGCCACATCAAAGTTGTTCCATTGTGTACTAAAAAACACACCTCTCCATACATATGTTTGGGCCATACGCATGCAGTGATTGTCTTCGGGGACTAGTTACTTGCATGATTATTTGCAACCTAGCCTATCTCCGGGGTCGCATGGACGACCATCTCTTTGATCAGCAACAAGAGAGAGGTTGTATGACCAAGGTGAATTATTCTTGGTCCATTTTACGATCAATCTTGGTGAGATGCCTCTCTGGCCCGTCGATCGAAAGTGTGTGTGTGGGGGGGTGGGGGCTGCTACTTTGCACTTTGCCAGGTGAACCTCGGTTTGGGGGTGCATTCATTGATTAGGATTCCCTCCGTGTTAACACAAGGGGGGCTGCTCGCTACTTCGCACTTTGCTAGGTGAACCACGGTTGGGGGGGGCATCCATTCATAGCTTAGGATTCCCTTCGTGCCAACACAAGGGAGGGGGGCTACTAGCTACTACGCACTTTGCTAGGTGAGCCTCAGTTGGGGGGCCATGCATTCATAGCTTAGGATTCCCTTTGTGCTTACACGGGGGGAGGGGGGATAGCTACTTCGCAAGAACCACGATTGGTGGGATCCATTCATAGCTTAGGATTCCCTTCGTGCCAACATGAGGGAGGGGTCCGCTATCTACCTCCCACTTTGCTAGGTGAGCCTCGGTTGGGGGGGGGCATGCATCCATAGCTTAGGATTCCCTTCGTGCCGACACGAGGGGGCAAGCAATACTGTGCACTTTGCTAGATAGGTGCGACATCGAAGTTTCATTTGGTATTTGAAAATCAAACCACCCTTTTCATACATAAATTTGGTCCACATGCAAGTTGTTCATGTTCTGACCCTCTCCCGCGTAATTTTTTCTCAAATTTATGAACATTAGACTAGTCAGATGATGCAACAGACACGGTTCACTCAAACTAACTGTATGCCACGACGGTGCCCCTGTCACGCACACATCCGCACAGTATATTGGGCTCCACAAGGCTCCCCCTCTCTAAAATATCTGCCCGCCTCGAGGATTTTTCTGTTTCATAACACATGTTTGTTATCTCTGGACCGTGTGCGATTTTTCTTGTTCCCAATCCCGCCTGCATCCCTAGAAAATATCTGCCCACCTCAAGGAGGGTTTTTCATTTCATAACACACGGTTGTTATCTCCGGATCATGTGTGATGTTTCGTGTTCCCACTCCCGACTACATCCCTAGAAAATATTTGCCCCCCTCGAGGAGGGTTTTTCCATTTCATAAAAAACGGTTGTTATTTCCGGACCATGTGCGATGTTTCTTGTTCCCAATCCCGCCTGCATCCCTAGAAAATATCAGCCCGCCTTGAGGGTTTTTCTGTTTCGTAACACATGGTTGTTATCTCCGGACCGTGTGCGATGTTTCTTGTTCCCAATCCCGCCTGCTCCAAGAAAATATCTTCCAGCCTCGAGGGTTTTTCTGTTTCATAACACACAGTTGTTATCTCCGGACCGTGTGTGATGCACCATCATAAAAATATTCAATAGCCCCAGCATTTCACTCCCATGTTTGACTCCAGCGTAGTAAAATTTTCAGTGCCTGCGTCATTTCCTCAAACACCCCCCCGCCCTACCCCCCTCCACACACACACACACACACACACACTCCGAAACCTCCTTGGGGGCGCGCACACACACACACAACCTCCCTCGCTCAAAACCCTAGCAGGGTCCCCGTCATCACCGCCGCAAGACCTCCATTGTCAACATCTATCGGTTTGCCCGTGCAGCTTACCCATCGATCTCCATACCCAGGCCACCCTGAGTTTCTTAGATGATGCCTGAAAAACCCCCCTTTCCCACAGATCCCCATCCCCATCCCCATCACTCACTCCAAAGTGTTGCAACCTAAGCCCGGCTATGATTCTCGTGGAGCTCGAGGAGCGACTGGCCCAAAAGAGGTGTATCATGGTCTCCTCGCCCGACGTTGCCAAGGAAGCTGATGACCATTACTAGTGGCAGGCACTCAAGCAGCAGGCTAGAGTATGCAGTATGTCGCGGACGCCGGCTACGACATCGAGGTCATCGACATCGACGGCTTGAGGCGGACTATGTCACAGGTTAAGTGGCCCACCCCCAACCCCTCAGGTCAACCACCATCGATCTCATCCATGGCCCCGCCACTGATCTCCTCTGGCTCGCTGTCAACAACTTGCCACCTACATCGCCATCGAGCCCCTTTTGTCATTTCTGAAGGACACGTTCTGCAACGCTGACTTGGCATTCATAGCTTCCAAGTCAGACTCCATCGACGGCGACCACGAGGAGGGCACCCTCTCCGGCTCTTCCAAGGGGAAATAGCCCATATTCTCTTCCAAGGGGAAAGAGCCCGTCTGCAACATCAGGGAGGGCACCCTACAGACGTGCTCTTCCAAGGGGAAGGAGCCCATCTGCGACAACATGGAGTGCATCCAGGGTCCGTGCTCTTCCCACGGGAACGAGCCCATCTGTGACAAGTGAGGAAAGACGGGCTCTGCCACCGCGTCCCCAATAAGTGGAGGGAGGCGATGTCGAGCAAAAGCCCTTGTCACCATTACTGGGGTGCCCCTACGCCCTCTCCCCCTCACCATGATGGAAAGATAATACTAGAAGGAGGGAGGAAGAGAGGTGAGGATGGATGCCTCCGTTCACCCCCACACTCCCTTTTATAGGCGGATGTGGGCCCGGTGCTGGGGGCTCCCTCAGATCCAACACCACTCATGTTTTGGGCGGCGACCAGACCCATTCACCCTCCCTTGCGCCAATGCGGAACGATCTGGATTTCCACCATGGCACCCTTCCATGCGCCATCCGCCACCTACCCCGCACAATGCATTCAGCGTACATGGTGGAAAGTATAGGCACAGTGGGAAGAGAGAGGTGGCAGTTACCTCCCAATGAGTAAAAGCCATTAACGGGCCAACACAGAGATGGCCCCACCATGTTCGACGTCTTGCACAACACAAAAAAAACAGAAAATGACTCAAGCACAGGTTAATGAAGAAGCAAGGAAAATATCAAGAACTGAGCTACTACAAGCCCCCCCCCCCCCGCCTGTCTACTGATAGAGCCTACCCCAATGATGCCTGACAGCACGTTCAGGCCAGGCCCGGGGGCTCATGTTGGTGCAACAAACCTTGGTGTATGTTTCCCAAACTGTACACAAGCACAAGGGCGAGATTCCAGCATTCAACACAAGGCCAATCATAATAGATAACTCTTTGAGAAATCAAAGGGCGGATCAAGAAGACCAAGCCAAGACAAAGGAACATGATATCACTAAGGAAAAACCTCCCTTGCCGGGCAAGCGAGCGTGGTCAGGTCGAGGCCACCCTGAAGACAAGTCCCAAGACCTCCCCGGCAAGGGTTGCCGGGGCCACTGGCGACCCGCTTCCCCGCAAAGACTCCACGACTCCACCTCACAGCGACGCAAGTCACTTATCAGTGCGGTTTCGAGCCCCCAAGTGATTAAGTGGTTGTCATTTGGCACATGGCAGCCATTTTAGAGGAAGATCACCTCTATATGACACCCGTCTAGAGGCATGTCACGTAGACAGACGAGAGGGTGGTTGAGCGGCGCGACAGGCTTGCCAGGCTGCATCCTCAGCATGACACCTAGTAGTGCATTTAATGCACTTTTTCCTGACTGCCAGAGCTAGGTATGATAGCACTATTGGCTATCTAATCAGTAGGTAATGACTGATTTGCCACTCTGGTAACCCCTTAGCCCATACAAGGAGGGCTATGTCAACCACAGAAAGGATTGAGACCCTTGTACACTCTTACGCGTGTAGCTACCCTCCCCAAGGTGATCTTTCCAGGCTTGAGCGCTATGTTAGCACCACGCCCCCCCATCAATCCACGAAAGCAGGAGTAGGTTTTTACCCTTCCCAGCGGCTTGAACGTGGGTGCCTCATGGTCTCCGCTCTTTGTGCAACGCGCCCTTCCCCCTTGCCAAACCACAAGGGGTTGATAGCCCCATAGGTGATCATGTTCTTCCGTGACAAGTCCCAAAGACAGAAGAATCCTCAACTGGGAATAGATTCCTTGACACAGACCTTGCTTTGGTCGGACTAGCAGAGAGGGCCTGGACGAACTTCAACTTGGAGACAACCTGAATATCATCGAAAGCCAGAGCCCAAATCCTCTTGGAGAGCAGAATGGGTTCCATAGTAACAGAATGCATTGGCATGGGCTTAGCTTGCACAGGGCAAACTTATAGAAGAGATTCAAAAGTTCCCCTCCAAACAAGATCTAGCGGCAGAACAGGACCATAAACAACTTTCATGCACCAACATCAATGTGATCATACTGGATGAGAGGGGGCTGGTAGGGAACAATGGCCCAATCATTTGCATTAAACTACTGAGAACCTCATCTCCAATCACGGGTGCATTCATTTGAACTTCAGAATCAGAGAAAACAGGCTGATCGACCACCATAGATTGTTGATCTTGCACTGCTTGCTGCTCATCAACATGTTGATTATTGTCATCGTTGTCCCACTGTGCATTGCCCCAGTTGTCCTGCTTGACATGATCATGAGATGGCGGTGGGGTTGGTGGAAGATCATTCCAACCGATCGTAGGGTATGCAGTCAACACAAAATTATGCTCATCCAGCACCAAATTCCCTGGCAATGGATGGGTATTTCCATCCAATGGCATAGTGTCCTCGTCCTCCGGCATTTGTTCAGCAAAATTAGCCCCCAGGATATAGCATGGGGCTGTCCTTGAAACCGTGGCGCGCCCATAAGCAGCATAGTGTACTACATCATGAGGGACCAGAATATCTTCAGGAAAGGAGGCAAAGACAATGGATCGCACCAGGTACGGATCATCACTAACCAATGCTGGAATTTCCCGAAGGTATTAATTGTAGCTTTAATATTCTCTATGGTTCACAGGTCCAAAGGAATCCCAAGAACCTTCAAACACCCATCATGAGAACTCAGAGTGCCCCGATTACCAACACCCTCATCATGCTTGAGAAACCGAACAAATCTATCATTGCCAAGCGGCTGTGGCGGCAACTGAAGTAAATGAAAATAAACCCCAACATCTCTAAGATGGAAGAGTTCAATGCCACATACCTAGGGCTGAGCAGATCAAACCTGAACTCCCATGTTCTCCAAAAGGTCAACCACTTCTTCTCTTGCAGGGCAGACCTGGTCCGGAGGCGGCAATGGCATCACCTCTGCCACCATAAACTCCTCATGGCGGCAAACAGTGGGAGATGGGGGCGTCACGAAAGTCTGAGGCAGTCGGTTCCCACCTCCATCCACAATATAGTGACTAGAAGGGACATAGCAGTGCGGGTTGAGAGCAAAAACTACCATGGATGTCTCGTGGAAGGCGCCGAAGATGAAACTTGAGGGGAAGGAGTCGCCGAAGGAGAGCCGGGTGGGGTTTTTGGTGGCGTGGAGCAATGAATGGATGTGACTCCTATGTCAGAGGATCACGAAACGTCTTGAGCTCCAAGGCAAAATGGGGAGGCAGCAACTTCGATACCAGTATTGGGAATCGGAGAGGACAGAGGGGATTTTTGCTTATAAAACAACCCTTGCTCCAAGGAAATCTTTTCACAATCTCTGCAATTATGGCCCACGAGAGAACATGCCAAAGAAACCATGGATGAGGGGTAATCTTTTTCAATATGATCAGCCTAGGAAGATTTTTGAGAAGAACAGATCTTATCCACCATATTGTCAATCATATCATTAAAAGCATTATTTGCATCTTGCGAGGAGGGAATATCCTCCAAAGGATCACTCGAACTGGCAAAAGACCCCGTATCCTAAGACGTGGTGTTGTGTGACCCAATGGACTGAATGACTGCAGGCCCAATATGAGAAATCGAATCAGTGGACGTCCCGCCCAACGACCGCGCCAAAGATGACGGCTTGAGGGGAAGCTGATCACATAACACAAGGCGGCGGTGCACCACCGGAGAACCCACCCTGCCAAACACGATCAGCGACAACGCAATAGTCCATTGGAGATTAGGTGAAGGAGGGGCATGAATAATAACACACTCATTTTCCGAAATCTCATAACCAGCTGACTCAACTGTGTCTAGAGAATCATCTGAGGCAGGATATCTATAACCCTTAGAAACAGAGTAATTCTGAAATGTGGCAAACAAGATCTTTTCCTGAGCAGAAGAATCAGACTTGATAGAAGACTTGACTGGGGGATTATGCATGGCTAAAAGCCCTAGTGCAGCCCTGCACTTGGACATACTAACAAGAATCCATTCAGCATCACATTCCTTCTTCGAAATCCTGAACTCATAGACCCAATTAGGGCCACCATTATCCCAAAGATGAAAATAACATTTGAACTGAGGGACAGAAAAGGATCGCAAATCAACAATAAAAAAACCACATCCTTGCAAGAAACATTAAAACTGAATACCTTTATCACCAATAGTAGTAACTATGAACTCACTAGCCGAACCACCAAGAGAAGAATCAAGTGCAGCCGCCACTGAATCTTCATTGAGCCTAAAATCATGCTTACTAAAGGAAACCACCAATGTAAAAGACCCCATATTATCCATAGGATGTACCATGAGACCAGATTCATTGTATATCTCATCTGCAAAAACTCTACCCTTGGAGAAGTCCAAGCCAAGGGCAGATCTAGAAGGAGAACCCATCTCAATGGGTATAGAGTTGTAGATCAAGAGACGATGAAGAGGATGATCGGATCAGAAAGCCAAGTCAGTAGGAGGGGATGAAGATCGTCGGTGGGTGGGTGGGTGGGTGGGAGTTTTTTATGTTATTATATGCCTGCTAAAGAAAATCACCAATGTAAAAGATCCCATATTCTCCATAATTTTTGATTGTTCCATGCTATTATATTATCAATCTTCGATGTTTTATATGCACTATTATGCTTTTATATTAGTTTTTGGGACTAACCTATACCTAGTGCCCACTGCGAGTTGCTATTTTTCCTTGTTTTTGCCCTTACAGAAAATCAATACTAAACGGAGTCCACATGGAACAAAACTTTTTGACAATTTTTCTTGGACCACAGGACACCCTGGAAGCTTTCGGAGGAGGCGAGAAGGGCCACGGGATGGCCACAAGCTCACAGGGCGTGCCCTGCAAGCTTGTGGGCCCCCTATGGCACTCCTAACCCTAATTCTTCCTCTATAAATACCCAAATATTCCCTGTAGACCAGAGGGCACACCAAAAATACTTTTCCGCCACTGCAAGGTTCTGTCCCTATGAGATCCCCTCTGGGACCTTTTCTGGTACTCTACCAGAGGGGAATTCAATCATGCAGGGCTTCTACATCAACCTTGCTTCCCTTACGATGACGTGTGAGTAGTTTAACATAGACCTACGGGTCCATAGCTAGTATCTAGATGGCTTCTTCTCTCTCTTTCATCTGCAGCACAATGTTTTCCTAGATGTTCTTGGAGATCTATTCGATGTAGTCTTATTTTGCGGCGCGTTTGTTGAGATCAGATGAATCGTGGGTTTATGATAAGATTATTATGAATATTATTTGAGTCTTCTCTAAGCTCTTTTATACATGATTAAGAAAGCTTTGTATTTCTCTCTGATCTATTGATCTGGTTTGGCCAACTAGATTGATTTTTCTTGGAATTGGAGAGGTGCTTTCTAGTGGATTCAATCTTGTGGTGCTTATTCCCAGTGACAGAAAGGGACATCACATGTATTTGTATTACTGCAATTAAGGATAAAAAGATGGGGTTTGTTCATATTGATTGGATCTATCCCTCTACATTATGTCATGTTGCTTAAGACGTTACCTCATTCTTGTTAACTTAATACACTAGATGCATGCTGGATAGCGGTCGATGTGTGGAGTAATAGTAGTAGATGTAGGCTTGATTTGGTCTACTTGTCATGGACATGATGCCTAGATACATGGTCATTGCCTTGGATATCGTCATAACTATGTGCTTTTCTATCAATTTCTCAATAGTAATTTGTTTACCCGCTGTATGCTTTCTTTGAAGAGAGAAGACTCTAGTGAAAACTATGGTCCCCAGATCTATCTTTTATCATATAATTTTCATATATATAAAACAAGAAATACAAAAATACCTTGCTGCAATTTATTTACATTTATTTTATTTATCACTTTTACTTATCTTTTATATCTATCACTATCACATCTCATCCTTGCAAGTAGCCGTGAAGGGATTGCCAACTCCTTTATCGCCTTGCGTGCAAGTATTTTTTTGTGTAGGTGCAATTATTGGAGACTTGTGTATTCCTCCTACTGGATTGATACCTTGGTTCTCCACTAACAGAAATACTTATCTCTACTTTGTTGCATTTATGTCTACCACACAACCTTCTCCTTGTAGATGTTGTTGGGCCTCCAAGTGCAAAGGTTTGTAGGACAGTAGCAAATTTCCCTCAAGTGGATGACCTAAGGTTTATCAATCCGTGGGAGGTGTAGGATGAAGATGGTCTCTCTCAAACAAACCTGGAACCAAATAACAAGGAGTCTCTTGTGTCCACAACACACCCAATACAATGGTAAATTGTATAGGTGCACTAGTTCGGCGAAGAGATGGTGATACGAGTGCAACATGGATAGTAGATATGAGTTTTTGTAATCTGAAAATATAAAAACAGCAAGGTAACTAATGATAAAAGTGAGCGTAAACGGCATAGCAATGCTAGGAAACAAGGCCTAGGATTCATACTTTCACTAGTGCAAGTTCTCTCAACAATAATAACATAATTGGATCATATAACTATCCCTCAACATGCAACAAAGAGTCACTCCAAAGACACTAATAGTGGAGAACAAACGAAGAGATTATTGTAGTGTACGAAACCACCTCAAAGTTATCCTTTCTTATCGATCTATTCAAGAGTCCATAGTAAAATAACATGAAGCTATTCTTTCTGTTCGATCTATCATAGAGTTCGTACTAGAATAACACCTTAAGACACAAATCAACCAAAACCCTAATGTCACCTAGATACTCCAATATCACCTCAAGTATCCGTGGGTATGATTATACGATATGCATCACACAATCTCAGATTCATCTATTCAACCAAACAAATAACTTCAAACAGTGCCCTAAAGTTTCCACCGGAGAGCCAAGACGAAAATGTGTGCCAACCCCTATGCATATGTTCACAAGGTCACTGAACCAGCAAAGTTGATCACCAAAACATACATCAAGTGAATCACGTGATATCCCATTGTCACGACAGATAAGCACATGCAAGACATACATCAAGTGTTCTCAAATCCTTAAAGACTCAATCTGTTAAGATAATTTCAAAGGGAGGACTCAATCCATCACAAGAGAGTAGAGGGGGAGAAACATCATAAGATCCAACTATAATAGCAAAGCTCATGATACATCAAGATCGTATCACCTCAAGAACACGACAGAGAGAGAGAGAGAGAGAGAGAGAGAGAGAGATCGAACACATAGCAAGCGGTACATACCCTCAGCCCTGAGGGTGAACTACTCCCTCCTCGTCATGGAGAGCGCCGGGATGATGAAGATGGCTACTAGTGAGGGATCCCCCCTCCGGGAGGGTGCCCGAACAGGGGTCCCAATTGGTTTTTGGTGGCTACAGAGGCTTGCGGTGGCGGAAATCTAGATCTATGGTGCTCCTCTATGTTTTCAGGGTATATGGATATATATGTAGGTTAAGGAAGTCGGTCAGGGGAGCCACGAGGGGCCCACAAGGGTGGGGAGCACGTGCAGGGGGGTAGAGCGTGCCCTGGACCCTCGTGGCCACCTCGTTGATTCCCTGACGTCTACTCCAAGTCTTCTGGATTGCGTTTGTTCCAAAAATAACTCTCCTGAAGGTTTCATTCTGTTTGGACTCCGTTTGATATTGCTTTTCTGTGAAACACTGAAATAGGCAAGAAAACAACAATTTGGGCTGGGCCTCCGGTTAATAGGTTAGTCCCGAAAAAATATAAAAGTGTATAGTAAAGCCCATAAACATCCAAAACGGGTAATATAATAGCATGGAACAATCAAAAATTATAGATATGTTGGAGACGTATCAAGCATCCCCAATCTTAATTCCCGCTCGTCCTCGAGTAGGTAAATGATAAAAACCAAATTTTTGATGTGGAATGCAACCTAGCATATTTCTCAATGTAATTCTCTTTATTGTGGCATGAATGTTCAGATCCAAATGACTCAAGATAAAAGTTTAGTATTGACATAAAAATAGTAATACTTCAAGCATACTAAGAAGTAATTATGTCTTATCAAAATAACATAGCCAAAGAAAGGTTATCTCTACAAAATCATATAGTTAGGCCATAATTCATTTTCATCACACAAAATACTCCCATCATGTACAACCCCGATTTCAGCCAAGCAATTGGTTCATACTTTTTAACGCGCGTCAGCTTTTTCAACTCTCACGCAATACATGAGCGTAAGCCATGGATATAGCACTATGGGTGGAATAGAATATGATGATGGAGGTTGTGTGGAGAAGACAAAAAAGGAGAAAGTCTCACATCAACTAGGCATATCAACAGGCTATGGAGATGCCCATTAATAGATATCAATGTGAGTGAGTACGGATTGCCATGCAATAGACGCACTAGAGCTATAAATGTATGAAAGCTCAACAAAAGAAACTAAGTGGGTGTGCATCCAACTCACTTGCTCACGAAGACCTAGGGCATTTTGAGGAAGCTCATCATTGGAATATACAAGCCAAGTTCTTAATGAAAAATTCCAACTATTATATGAAAGTGACAACATAGGAGACTCTCTATCATGAAGATCATAGTGCTACTTTGAAGCACAAGTGTGGAAAAAGGATAGTAACATCCCTTCTCTCTTTTTATCTCATTTTTTGGTGGGCTTCTTTGGCCTCTTTTTTTATTTGGGCTTCTTTGGCCTCTTTTATTTTTCATAAAGTCCGGAGTCTCATCCCGACCTATGGGGGAATCATAGTCTCCATCATCCATTCCTCACTTGGGACAATGCTCTAATAATGAAAATCATCAAAATTTTATTGATTTACAACTCAAGAATTACAACTCAATACTTAGAACAAAATATGACACTATGTGAATGCCTCCGGTGGTGTACCAGGATATGCAATGAATCAAGAGTGACATGTATGAAAGAATTATAAAGGTGGCTTTGCCACAAATACGATGTCAACTACATGATCATGCAAAAGCAATATGACAATTATGGGGCATGTCATAATAAACAGAACGGTGGAAAGTTGCATGGCAATATATCTTGGAATGGCTATGGAAATGCCATAATAGGTAGGTACGGTGGCTATTTTGAGGAAGGTATATGGTGGGTGTATGGTACTGGCGAGAGTTGCGCGGTACAAGAGAGGCTAGCATGGTGGAAGGGTGAGAGTGCGTATAATCCATGGACTCACATTAGTCATAAAGAACTCATATACTTATTGCAAAAGTTTATTAGCCCTCTAAGAAAAGTACTACTATGCATGCCCCTAGGGGAAGGGTTGGTAGGAGTTAACCATCAAACGATCTCGACCTCCACTCATAAGGAAGGCAATCAAAGAACACTCCATGCAACAAATTTGTCACACAACGTTTACCATACGTGCATGCTACGGGACTTGCCAACTTTAACACAAGTATTTCTCAATTTCATAATTACCCAACTAGCATGACTCTAATATTACCACCATTATATCTCAAAACAATTATCAAGTATCAAGTTGATCATAGTACTCAATGCACTCTTTATTAAATTTTTTATTATACCCATCTTGGATGCCCATCATATTAGGACTAAATTCATAACCAAAGAAAAGTACCATGCTGTTCTAAAAGACTCTCAAAATAATATAAGTGAATCATGAGAGATAAAAAAATTCTATAAAATATAACCACCACCGTGCTCTAAAAAGATATAAGTGAAGCACTAGAGCCAAAGACAAACTACTCCGAAAGATATAAGTGAAGATCAATGAGTAGTCAAATAATTGTGCAACTATGTGAAGACTCTCTAACATTTAAGAATTTCACATCTTGGTATTTTATTCAAAAGGCAAGCAAAACAAAACAAAATGACATTTCAAGGATAGCACACATCATGTGAAGAAGCAAAAACTTAGGTTCAACCGATACTAACTGATAATTGTTGAGGAAGAAAGGTGGGATGCCTACCGGGGCATCCCCAAGGTTAGGCTCTTGTTTGTCTTTGAATATTACCTTGGGGTGCCTTGGGCATCCACAAGCTTAGGCTCTGGCCACTCCTTATTCCATAGTCCATCGAATCTTTACCCAAAACTTCAAAACTTCACAACACAAAACTCAACAGAAAACTCGTAAGCTCCATTAGTATAAGAAAATAAATCACCACTTAGGTACTGTTGTGAACTCACTCTAAATTCATATTGGTGTAATATCTACTGTATTTCAACTTCTCTACGGTTCATACACTCCGATACTACTCATAGATTCATCAAAATAAGCAAACAACACAATGAAAACAGAATTTGACAAAAACAAAACAGTCTGTAGTAATATGTATCATTCGAGTACTTCTCTAACTCCAAAAATTCTGAAATAAAATGGTGGACCTGAGGAATTTGTCTATTAATCATCTGCAAAAATAATCAACCTAAAATCGCTCTCCAGTAAAAAATGGCAGCTAATCTCGTGAGCGCTAAAGTTTTTTGTTTTTTACAGCAAGATCACAAAGACTTCACCCAAGTCTTCCCAAACGTTCTACTTGGCACAAACACTAATTAAAACATAAAAACACATCTAACCAGTGGGTAGATGAATTATTTATTACTAAACAAGAGCAAAAGCAAAGGGCAAAATAAAATTGGGTTGTCTCCCAACAATCGCTTTTCTTTAATGCATTTTAGCTAGGCATGATGATTTCAATGATGCTCGCATAAAAGATAAGAATTGAAACATAAAGAGAGAATAATGAAGAATATGACCAGCACATTTAATCCTAACCCACTTCCTATGCATAGGGATTTTGTTAGCAAACAACTTATGGGAACAATAATCAACTAGCATAGGAAGGCAAAACAAGCATAACTTTAAAACTTTAAGCACATAGAGAGGAAACTTGATATTATTGCAATTCCTATGAGCATATATTCCTCCCTCATAATAATTTTCAGTAGCATCATGAATGAATTCAACAATATAACTATCACATGAACCATTCTTTTCATGATCCACAAGCATTGATTTTTTATTACTCTCCACATAAGCAAATTTATTGTCATGAATAGTAGTGGGAGCAAAATCAACAAAATACCTATCATATGAAGCATAATCCAATTGAAAATTAAAATCATGATGACAAGTTTCATGGTTATGTTTATTCCTTATGTCATACGTGTCATCACAATAATCATCATAAATAGGAGGCATGCTTTCATCATAATAAATGTGCTCATCAAAACTTGGGGGAGTAAAAATATCATATTCATCAAACATAGCATCCCCAAGCTTGTGGCTTTGCATATCATTAGCATCATGTGTATTCAAAAATTCATACTAACAACATTGCAATCATGCTCATCATTCAAACGTTTTGTGCCAAACATTTTATAGATTTCTTCTTCTAGGACTTGAGCACAATTTTCCTTCCCATCATTCTAACGAAAGATATTCAAAAGATGAAGCGTATGAGGCAAACTCAATTCCATTTTTTTGTAATTTTCTTTTATAGACTAAACTAGTGATAAAAAAAGAAACTAAAAGATTCGATTGCAAGATCTAAAGATAAACCTTCAAGCACTAACCTCCCCGGCGACTGCACCAGAAAAGAGCTTGATGTCTACTACACAACCTTCTCCTTGTAGAGGTTGTTGGGCCTCTAAGTGCAGAGGTTTGTAGGACAGTAGCAAATTTCCTTCAAGTGGATGACCTAAGGTTTATCAATCCATGGGAGGTGTAGGATGAAGATGGTCTCTCTCAAACAACCCTTCAACCAAATAACAAAGAGTCTCTTGTGTCCCCAACACACAAAATACAATGGTAAATTGTATAGGTGCACTAGTTCGGTGAAGAGATGGTGATACGAGTGCAATATGGATAGTAGATACGAGTGCCTAGGGTTCATACTTTCACTAGTGCAAGTTCTCTCAACAATAATAACATAATTGGATCATATAACTATCCCTTAACAGGAAACAAAGAGTCACTCCAAAGTCACTAATAGGTGAGAACAAACGAAGAGATTATTGTAGGGTACGAAACCACCTCAAACTTATCCTTTCTGATCGATCTATTCAAGAGTCCATAGTGAAATAACATGAAGCTATTCTTTTCGTCTGATCTATCATAGAGTTCGTATTAGAATGACACCTTAAGACACAAATCAACCAAAACCCTGATGTCACCTAGATACTCCAATGTCACCTCAAGTATCCGTGGGTATGATTATACGATATGCATCACACAATCTCAGATTCATCTATTCAACCAACACAAAGAACTTCAAAGAGTGCCCCAAAGTTTCTACCAGAGAGCCAAGGCGAAAACGTGTGCCAACCCCTATGCATAAGTTCACAAGGTCACTGAACGTGCAAGTTGATCACCAAAAAATACATCAAGTGAATTAGGTGATATCCCATTGTCACCATAGATAAGCACATGCAAGACGTACATCAAGTGTTCTCAAATCCTTAAAGACTCAATCCGGTAAGATAAACTTCAAAGGGAAAACTCAATCCATCACAGGAGAGTAGAAGGGGAGAAACATCATAAGATCCAACTATAATAGCAAACCTCGCGATACACCAAGATCGTATCACCTCCAGAACACGAGAGAGATCAAACACATAGCTACTGGTACATACCCTTAGCCCCAAGGATGAACTACTCCCTCCTCGTCATGGAGAGCACCGGGATGAGGAAGATGGCCACCGGTGAGGGATCCCCCCCTCTGGCAGGGTGCCGGAACAGGGTCCCAATTGGTTTTCGGTGGCTACAGAGGCTTGCGGCGGTGGAACTCCTAATCTATGGTGCTCCCCTATGTTTTCAGGGTATATGGATATATATAGGTGAAGGAAGTCAGTCAGGGGAGCCACGAGGGGCCCACGAGGGTGGGGGGCACGCCCAGGGTGTAGGGCGCGCCCTGGACCCTTGTGGCCAACTCGTTGCTTCCCTGACGTCTACTCCAAGTCTTCTAGATTGCGTTTGTTCCAAAAATAACTCTACCGAAGGTTTCATTCCGTTTGGACTCCGTTTGATATTCCTTTTCTGTGAAACGCTGAAATAGGCAAGAAAACAACAATTTGGGCTGGGCCTCCGGTTAATAGGTTAGT
Source organism: Triticum aestivum (assembly GCF_018294505.1). NCBI lineage: Eukaryota > Viridiplantae > Streptophyta > Magnoliopsida > Poales > Poaceae > Triticum > Triticum aestivum. The sequence continues at coordinate 323,928,417 of NC_057801.1, read as the reverse complement.
CCCAAAAATAATATAAATGTGTATAGTAAAGCCCATAAACATCCAAAACGGGTAATATAATAGCATGGAACAATAAAAAATTATAGATACATTGGAAACGTATCATGCGTCATCATTTTCTCTTCAAGGGAAAAAACAATGCAAGCTCAAGAAGTACCAGGAAGAATTTCTGGCGCCGTTGCCGGGGACGATCTACATTAAGCCGACCAAGTACCCATCATAAACTCTCATATCTTGCATTTACTTTATTTTCCATTTGCCTCTCGTTTTCCTCTCCCCCACTTCTAAAACGTTTTCAGAAAAAATACAAAAGTATTTTCCTTTTTATTTGCCTTCTTCCCGTTTGCCTTTTCGTTTACCCGACATAATCGTATGTTTATTACAAATCAAAAGCAAAAAGTTTATGGATCCTCATCCACTTGCTAATATTTTTAAAAGATCCAACTATGATGAACCAATTGCTGGTGAGTTGAGTGCACTATATTATCTTTATGAAGTTCTGCAATAAATTCGTGAATCTGAAAATTGTGATGAAGTGCTAAAAGAGTAAATTTATGAAGAGATTCACGATAGGTCCTTGAATGAAAAGCATGATTGCAATACTCTTATTATAAATTCTATTAATGTCAATTGTGCTAATAATATGCAAAACCCCAAGCTTTGGGATGCTAATTTTGATATGTCCACTACTTATTTCAATGATCATGATTGGGTCGATTCTTCTTATGATCTTGAAAATTTATTTAAGCCTCATGATTAATATGATATTGATAATAATGTTTGCAATAATATTTGGTTTGATGAGAGTCAACTTGAGGTAAAAATAATACCAGATAGAGTGTTCAATCTTATGAATTTTTTTATGAAAGTGGGCTTGGAGTGGTCATGAGTTTATTTGATGACAATCCCACTATTTTGGAAGAGTGTCAACTTTGCATGCACATGGATCATGTACACAATATCTTATGTGATAGCTATATTGTTGAATTCGAATATGATCCCACATGTAATTATTATGAGAGAGGGAAATATGGTTGTAGAAATTTTCATGTTACCAAATTACCTCTCGTTATGTTTGTCAATGTTATATTCTTCTCCCTTGCATATGCTAGTTTTTGCTTGCCTTGATAATTTGTTTGCTTATAAGATGCCTATTCATAGGAAGCATGTTAGACTTAAAATTGTTTGTCACATGTTTGATGATGCTCTCTTTGTGTTTGAATTATTATCTCATGTGAGCATCGTCAAAATCTGAAAGCCTAGCTTAATGGCTTTAAAGAAAAGCACTTATTGGGAGATAACCCATTATTTCTGTTTTGTGTTTTCCAATAAATACATCATTATACTTCTGTTATGATTGTGTTTCAGTATTTTAATTAGTGTTTGCACCAAGTAAGACCTTTGGGATGATTTGGGTGATAGTTGATTCGATTCTCCTAAAAAACAGAAACTTCTGCACAGTCGTAGAATTGCTAAAATTTGCCGGAGCATGATAAAGTTCTGAAGTTATTTATGAAGGATTGATATACAAATTTCCTAAGTTATCTTATTTTTTCAGAATTTTTGGAGTTATATAAGTTTGGCTAAAGTCCAGATTACTACAAACTGTTCTGTTTTTGATAGATTCTGTTTTCATTGTGTTGTTCACTTATTTTGATGAATCTATCGGCAGTATAGGGGGGTATGAACCATGGTGAAGTTAGAATATAGTAGATATAATGCAAATATAAATTTTTAATGAGTTTACAACAGTACCCAAATATGGTGAATTTCTTTGTTATACTAATGGATCACATGAGTTTTTTGTTGAGTTTTGTGTTCTGAAGTTTTCACATTTTGGGTGGAGTTTTGATAGGGTAAGTAATAAGGAGTGGCAAGAGCCTAAGATTGGGGATTCCCATGGCCTGCCAAGTAATATTCAAGGATAACCAAGAATCTAAGCTTGAGGATGCCCCAGATGGCATCTCCTCTTTTGTCTACAATCCATCGGTAAATTACTAGAGGCTATATTTTTATTCACCACATGATAAGTATTGTGCTTGGAGCGTCTTGTATTATATGAGTCTTTGCTTTATTTGCTTTTTAGTTTGCCACAATCATCCTTGCTGGCCACACCTTTTGAGACGGACACACATTAATCGTGAATTTATTACAATACTCTATGTGCTTCACCTATATTTTTTGAGCCAGGTAGTTGCCCTAGTGCTTCACTTATATGTTTTAGAGCACGACGGTGGTTATATTTAAAAGAAATTGATGAACTCCCCTTCTTCACTTATATTATTTTGAGAATCTTAGAAATAGTATGGCAATTTTCTTAGGTTATGAATTTAGTCCTAATATGATGGGTATTCAAGAGGGATATAATAAAAACTTTCATTAAGATCATTGAATATATGAGAAGTTTGATTCCTTGCACTTGTTTTGAGATGCACGTGCAACGCATGTATAATAGTGCCATTTTTTAGTTTGTCCTAAGAAGCAATTATTTGAATGTAGAAGGAACACAATTCGATAATATAATAATATAATTGAAGCAACAAAAATGTGCATTGTATTTGTTTCTATTTTCAGGCAAGAAGATGACAATTTCGTGCTCCGGTGCTAAGGAAAGAAATGCTTCAAAGCTGGATCAGAGAATCATAGACTTCTTTATTTATGTAAACGTAGAGTTAATCATATGAAAAAAAAGATATGCAACAAATACATTGTAGGCATATAAAAAGTTGAATACCAAGCACAAAATTCTTGTCCGAGAAGAAAATACAAATGAACATTTTCAAATTATGTACATTACTCCCACTCAAACATGAGTAATTAATTCTTGGACATATGGCATCTTTGAGGGAACATGCAGAACCTCTCCTTGAAAAAAAGAAGTGAATAGAGGAACCCATAAAAGCTAGCCCTTGTAAAAACTAATGTCATTACGAAGATGCCAATCAGGAGCAAAATAGGCAAAATGCTGCTCACTTGTAAGTGCCTAGAAATCTCTAACATTCTCACGAAATGCATGAGATCTTATGCATCTTCATTAGACAGAGTAGGTAGATGCCCTTACATAACTGAGAAGAACCATGGCACACAGAAACTTACATCTCCACCGTAAGCAAAATATATTTAAACAATCAAAAAAATGGAGGCACGTTTGTTTTCCGCAGTCGGTGTTTCTCTTAGGAAAGCAAAACTAAATAACTAGTACCATGATATATATAAGTTAAGGAAAAAAAAGTAAAGTGCCCACACTTAATGCAGAAATTGCAACATTAGCCAATAGCGATGGAAAGAGAATTAAGGAAAGCTTTTATTCATTAATCAGGTGCATTATTACGGGAGATAAAGCTTCACATAAGGCTAACAACCAAATGACAGTTTATCTGAAAAAACATATACCATGCTATGTCTAACACAACATAGTTCAGTATTGTAACATATAGAAAAGAACATCAGTAATTTATTTGCGCGATGATCACTTGTTTTAATAAAAATTGCTACAAAATTTTATCATTCACTGCAAAATCCTTTAGCCGTACTGGAAAACAAAATCCATGCACTTCCAGTTTGTACAGTTATCATCAATCTACATAAGCTTTTTCAATATATCAACAAGTTTCTTAGTTATGAGAATTGTTGTAGATACCTGAGCCAAAACAGGAGTCCAAAGATCTATGCAGTAGAAGTCAAAGGTAAGATAAAATCTCAAGCCCAGAAGTGCTAGCTAAAATAAAACGAGGAATCCAAATATACACTGAAAAAACCCAGTACAGGGTTGCTTAAATTTATTCATGCTAAGTAAAATAAAACCAGGAATCTTAAAATGCTCTGGCAGGCTTAAGCTCTGAATATCTCTAAATTCCAAAAATCTCAAGCCTAGAAGTGCAAATAAAACCAGGAATCCAGAATATACACCGAGACAAACTAGTACATGGATTCTTAAATTTATTCGTCCTAGGTACATAAAAAAACCATGAATCTTAAAAAAAGGAAAGGGCAGAATATTAAATTTAACTAGTTTATACGGGGATGCTCTTCGGTTTAATCTTGTTTATACACTACGACAAAATAAGGTTACTAAAATGAACCATTAATTATAGATAGTGCACATGAATCAATCTATCATTTTCTGAGAACAGTGTGGTGTGCCTTTGTGATTAGTCAACGCATATGCACATGAGTGGTACACTGGTATCGTATAGTAGAACACAAGTTTGTAGTCTTATGAGACAACTTGCTCCGATGTACCAAATCTGAACCTTACAATACCAATGAATTTTACAAATATTTAACACACCCAGACATGTAACTAGACTTATTATTCGAAAACACATAAATAAAAACACAAACCTTCTGGTTGTCCATGAGAATTTCAGCTGAAATGACCTGATCATCAGCAATCTAGCTAGTGAACTCATATATGTCATCGTATATCGCACCGACATTTCTTGAATCATTCACATAATAAATATAATGCTTTCCACTAAGACATAAGTCTTTGCATGCTCATCATGGCTTTCCCAGGCCTTATGTGACATGCCAGTACCAAGAATCTATAGAGATAAGAGCGTTAGAACATAAACCAAACTTCATAAATAACAGTATGGTAACAGGCACAATAAACTTACACTTCGTAACCTCTATTGATCCCTAACAAGAAGAGAAGAAAGTCTTCAACTGTATAGATTCCCCTTCCATTTAACTTCTTGGGAAATGCACCATCCTTACCAACCTTTTCTAATCTCCAAACCTCATCCTTCAAAGCAGAGCAGGAGGGTAGTGTTTTTTGTACACTGCAAATACAATATCAGCCTACTCAATGCTTGACTCTTCTAATAGTATGAGCAAATCAACAATATATGGACACATACATAAGTAACTTCAAAGGCTACGAAATGAAGGAAATGCCTAATGTGATGTACCTTTTAGTTATTCATGTGCCATTCTGAAGCAACCTCAGAAGCGTCTTCAGAAGCGGCAGCAAATCGACGAACCCGAGTCCGTGGCACCAACGGTGGTTCCTGTGTCCACAACGGTCGTGGCTCACGTCGTGAAACATGGATGTTGTTGTGATGGAAAGAGGTTATACATTATTATCACATTGAAAACCACTAAATGGCATTGAGTATATATGTTTTGTAAGCTTGCTCATACAACAAAATGGGGTTCCTGGCTACATCATAGGAAGATGGGGTTCCTACTCACTGACAACCAAACGAATCCAATAGATCCTAAAGATGGTGACGTGATATAATTTAAATTGCGTCGAACAATAAGAGAAGATGCACAATAAACAAAAATTGCAAAACCATCAGTTGGGAGGTACTAATGCAACTACATGTCACAATTCATGAGTGATAAAATAAAGGGTGTGTTGTCTAGGAATCTATATGTACCTATTGAGGATTATGTAAGTTGAAGATAGAATAAGTATATCCACTTTCAATATCAATCCATCAAGGTCAAATATAACAGGATGGATGTCAGATCCAGCATTAACTTACTGAATCAAATTAGGAAGTCCCTTCCGAATGGGAACATTCTCATTCTAATATACATGGATTCAGATGCCCCAAAGGTTTGGTTCATTTTGTGATTGTTTGCATCAATGCAACTTAAGACGAACAAATAATATTGTTGAGTTAGAGAAAAAATCAAGCTTATATACGAGAACACAAAACTCTCACACCCTTATTTTTCTCCTAAGAGAACCAATTCATCTCGAGTATACCCCAACCTAAAATTTGCACTATCCACTATCTTATTGTTGCAATACTTGTGAAAAAGGATACATCGAAATTTTGAGTATACCACGCCTAAAATTGGCACTATCCACTATCCTTACCATTGGAAATACTTGTGGAAACAAATACAAAAATTAGCAAAAAACACATTTGATTTAAAAAATTGTCACATCTATCACCTGATCGTCTACAGTCGTTAGCTTGCCACCCACTGTACAGGTTACAAAAGTGCTACGCATTAGGGTAGGGGTGTTGGGTCGTTGAGGACAGCAGGAGGGTGGTGCTTTGCAGGTGATGGACGTGGCCAGCAGGTGGAGGGCGTGGATGGCATCCCCCCACCAGCATCGGGCGGGCAGGCATCTCATGCCACCAAGGAGGCCGGTGGCGGTATCCTGCAAGAGGCGCAGATGAGGATAGGGAAGAGAAGGTGCACAGTGGCTTGGAGGTGGGGATGAGGGCGGGTGGTGCCCAGTGGCCAGGGAGAGGTACAGGAGGAGGAACGCGGGGGAAGGCACACATCGGGGCAACCGAGCAGGACGACAGAGCGTGCAACAAACAATGTGTGCCCACGAAAGGCGGACGGGTGGGCCGGTCGTAGACGATGCGGACCTCCTTCTGGCAGCGCGTTACCATCCTAGGCCACTGGATGGCCTGTATTTTACCCTTTCAGGAGAGGCGGGTCATGACCTGGTCGTGATTAGTTTATGTGATTGTTGTTTCCTAATAAGTGGGTAGTTTATTCCTCTGCGGTGTTGGAGCATGTTCAGTCAATATAAATTGCTAAGTGCACAAGGCGAACGAATTAGATCAAAGCTAGCGGTTAGATTATGTTTAGTGGGCCTAATCATGTGGTGGTAATAGATCCGTGTATATTTATGGGGTGCATTTAGAGAAGTTCTTGATTGACTATTTTTTAATAGTGGAGATAGAGATGGTGATATTAGAGTCATGCTAGTGAGTAATTTTGGTTTAGTAAGAAAACTTGTGTTAAGGTTTGTGATTCCCGAAGCATGCACACATGGTCTATCGTTATGAAATTGAGCATGACTTATTTTTTATTGTCTTCCTTATGAATGGCGGTAGGGGACGAGTGATGGTCTTTTCCTACCAATCTACCCTCCTAGGAGCATGCGTAGTAGTACATTGCTTCGAGGCCTAATAAACTTTTGCAATAAGTATGTGAGTTCTTTATGACTAATGTTGAGTACATGGATTATACGCATTCTCACATTTTCGCATTTTGCTAGCCTCTACGATACTGTGCATTGCCCTTACTCACCTTGAGTTGTGGTGCAAACTTTGCCGGTGCATCCAAACCCCGTGATACGACATGCTCTTTCACACAAAAGCCTCCATATATCTTCCTCAAAACATCCACCGTACCTACCTAGTACGACATTTCCATAGCCATTCCGAGGTATATTGCCATTCAACTTCCACCGTTCCGTATTATTATGACACATACCATCATTGTCATATTGCTTGCATGATCATATAGTTGACATAGTATTTGTGGCTTGGCCACCGTTCATATTTTGTATACATGTCACACTAGATCATTGCTCATCCCGGTACACCGCCGAAGGCATTCATATAGAGTCATTTTTCTATAGTATCGAGTTGTAAGTAACTAAAAGTGTGGTGATCATGATTATTAGAGCATTGTCCCATGTTAGGAAAGGACGATGGAGACTATGATTCCCCCACAAGTAGGGATGAGACTCCAAATGAAAATAAACAAAAACAAAAAAAGAGGCCAAAAAGAGCCCAAGAAAAAAATGAGGCCGAAGTTCCCAACAAAAAAATGAAAAAAGAGAGAAAACGAGAGAAGGGACAATGTTACTATCCTTTTCCACACTTGTGCTTCAACATAGCACCATGTTCATCATGATATCGAGTCTCCTATTTTTTCACTTTCATACATTACTAGTGGGAATTTTTCATTATAGAACTTGGCTTGTATATTCCAATGATGTGCTTCCTCAAATGCCTAAAGTCTTCATGAGCAAGCTAGTTGTATGCACACCCACTTAGTTTCCTTTTGAGCTTTCATACACTTCTAGCTCTAGTGCATCTATTGCATGGCAATCCCTACTCCATGCATTGACATCAATTGATGGGCATCTCCATAGCCCATTGATTATCCTCGTTAATGTGAGACTTTCGCCTTTTTCGTCTTCTCCACACAACCTCCAACATCATATTCTATTCCACCCATAGTGCTATATCCATGGCTCATGCTCATGTATTGCGTGAGAGTTAAAAAAGCTAAAGTGCGTTAAAAATATGAACTAATTGCTTGGCTTGTCATTAGGGTTGTGCATGATAAATACTTTGTGTTAAGACGATAGAGGATGACAAGATTATATGATTTTGTAGGGATAACTTTCTTTAGCCATGATACTTTGAGAAGACATGATTGCTTTTTAGTATGCTTGAAGTATTATTGTTTTATGTCAATATTAAACCTTTTTTTAATCTTATGGATCTACATATTGTCACACCCTAATTTTCATGCCACAACACTTAAGCTAATAAGTCATGATAAAATGTGGTTTGACAAAAAACTTTTGAGTGCTTTGGACTCTACTTTATTGGATTTTTGTCTGTTGTTTGCAATTGCTCTAAAAATTAAATAAATTCTCCAACTCTTATACTCCTTATCCTTGATCCAAAACTTTGTCCAATGATAATACCATGTGTATAGGACTAAAAATATTTTCTTGCAAACATAATTTGGCCAAAGTGTATTTTCTAATTAGGTTTTCCAAAAACCCCTCAATTGAGGCTTGAACTACAATTACTCAATTTAGGGCATGAAAAATCCTTCAAAAAGTATATTTGACTCCTATTAGATATAGGACTCCAAAAACCACAAAAAATTTATTTTAAAAGTTATTTTTCTATTTTATTTATAGGCTTTTTCTTTAGGCCTAGCCGGGGACCTAAAACCATAGCGCTTGTTGGGAGGCAACCCAATAGTTATCTTAAGTTTAATGTGCTGCCTACATACCCAGGTTCGGGCCGCAAAGATGTGTAATACCCTAGTCCTGCTTGTGTGTATATTAGTGTTCTCGAGTTCATGAACTAGCTGCGGTGCATGCCCAATCCAAAAGGTCCATATCCTCGCTCAGTATGCCTCGGGCCTGCTTTTTTATGTCAAAGGGGCTGCCACGGCGGCACACAGGAGGTGGAAGGCAAGCTATAGTGTATGAGCTTATCACTCGGAACCGTAGGATAAACACATTTAATGTGCTTCCTACATGCCCTCTTACTTTATAGGGGACGGCAACAGAAGTCGTCCCATTTGTCGCCACCCCTCCTTTGCTCTGACACTTATCCAGGCTAATGATGCATGTAGTGCTACGTTGGCTAGCTAGCTCTTGTGTTGGTGCGGTGGTAGAGCCTCCACGAAGATTTGCATGCCGCCACACAGGTTCCTGTTTAGTTGGCATGCTGGTCATTGCACTGGAGTGGTGGTGAGGTGGCAAATCCTCACCGGGCGCGGGCCTGGCCACGACCCAGCTATCGTCCCCAGCAATTCTTGCCGGGGGCCTCGCGGTCGCCCCGGCAAGGGTCTTGCCAGGGGTCTTCGTCTTCTTGTCCCACGTGGACCTGCAGGGCATCGATCTTCATGAAGATCTGCATGCTACCACGCATGCATTCCCAAATCTTGGCCTTAATGTTGTTGATGGTGTCAGAACTCTCAGCCTCCAGGGCGATGGCCCTGCTGGTGCTTCGTAGGTCGCCCCAGCAAGGAGCTTGCCGGGGCTACGCAAGCCACCCCGGCAAGGGTGTTCCTTGACTTGATTGATGTCTTGTCTTGTGTTCTTTCTTCTGCTATCTTGCCAGGCCCGGCCATAGGCATGGCAACAACTACCCGTGCACAAGTAAGGGGTACAGAAGAGCCTATACTTTTGTACACCGACAGGAGCCCCCGGGCTTGGGCCACAGATGAGCGCCAAATGTAGTTGGACCAGGCCCAAAGTAGTGCGCGGGCAGGCATGGCAAAGACTTAACTTCCACGGTGTTCTCATCAGTTGGGCTTCCCCACGACCTGGGTTGAGTGCGTGACGTGGGGGTCATGTGTGGTATGGTCGCCGCACGCCCGCGTCACTCCGCATTAAATGGTAAAAGAGGGTCGGCCCGTGCCTTCCCCATAAAAGAGGAATCTGCAGGGGCGCCACTCATTTACACCCTGCACCCTTCCCAATCTAGGAACCGCCGTTCCCCTCTTCTTCCTTGAGCGAAAACCAGAGCCCCACGCCTCTGCTTGCTGCCGCCGCGCCTCCATTGCTTCTCGATCCCTCACCTCTGCTCAGTCGCCAAGGCGCCCAAAGCAAGCAAAGGCAAGGGAGTGGCCAAGACCACCGCGGGGAAGGATATGCCAGAGAGCGAGCTGGTGAAGCTGCAGAAGAAGTTCGCCTGTTTCATCACGAAGGTTGACGCGTTCGTCCTTAGGGACAAATTCAAGCCCTTGTGGGGGAGGGAGACGTCAGGGCATGCTGCCACGAAAATCATCCCTACTCGCTTTGCCAAGCCTAGGTCAGGCAGATATCCTTTCTTCGTCGATTACTTCTCCTGCGGGCTCTGCCCATCTCTAGGAGGGCTTTGCCAAGGCCGTCGTGGGAAGGAGATGTCGGAGAGCGACCTGGTGAAGCTGCCGAAGAAGTTCACCCGTTTTGTCCCGACGGTTGACGCACTCGTCGTCAGGGAGAAATTTAAGCCCCTGTGGGGGAGGGAGACGTCAGGGCATCCTGCCACAAAAATCATCCCTACTCGCTTTGCCAAGCCTGGGTCAGGCAGATATCCTTTCTTGGTCGATTACTTCTCCTGCGGGCTCTGCCCCCCTTTCTCCGACTTCTTCAACGACATCATGCACACCTACGGCTTCCATCTCTTGTATTTTACGATGAATGTCGTGGTGTGCATGGCTCTCTTCGCCCATATCTATGAGGGCGTTGCAAGGGTGCACCCCAATATGATGCTCTTCCGCCATTACTTCGTCCCTCGCATCCCAAGGGGGCACCATTACTGGCTATGTCACTTGGATCCCAAGGTCTCAGAGCAAAGGCGTGTACCAAGAGGGCTTCACGAAGGACAAGTGGGAGTAATGGCGGGGCCGGTGGTGCTGGATCAAGGAGAAGGATCCACAAGAGTTCTGCCAGGTCCATCAGAAATCGCCGGCCTGTGGCGACGACTGGGGCAAGCTCTACGCCGATGACGGGAAGCTCACGATCGCCACCACCAGGATCCACCACCTCACTTCAGCTAGGCTCACGCTTGATATGATCGGGGCTGATTTCATCCGCTGCCGCATCGCTCCTTTGCACAACAAGGGGAGGCCAGCCTGGGACTACAAGAATGCGGCCGACATCATGAGGCTTCGCCTCGGGCTGAACTACAATTTCACTATGATTCAGTACACACATCTCTGGCAGTGGCTCTTTCAGCTCAAGGTTGATGAGACCGGTGAGGCTAAGAAGTCCGGCAAGGCTGCCAAGGCCGGCAAGGTGGACAAGTCGTTCTAGTTTCCAGCAGGGGTGGTCCCGTTGAGCAATAACTCTTGCTTGACCACCATCATTGTCATAATGCCGGTATTCAATATGCACGGCCTCGACCCGACCTGGGTTGAGCCAGAAGTAGAGATAGTGCAGAAGTTCTTCGACAATCTATCGGAGGGATACATTCATGCCGAGCCGCAGCTCATCTGAGATGGAGTACATCACCACCAGGTTGGAGGAGGCGAGGAGGCCGATAGCCTTGGTGCCACGGAGGACGAGGCCTGGGAGGCCGAAGAGGAGAAGAGGCTCACCAATGGGGTGGAGTCTGTCGGGGGGCCCAGCGGTACTAGTGCCGGGGCTCCCCTTGTTGAAGAAACGGCCGAGGAGGCGGCTAAGGGAGCGTCCGAGGAGGCGTCTGAGATGATCGACCCCTCGGCCCTGAAGAAACGCATCCTGCAGCAGGCTGGATCTGCCGAGCCCGTCCGGTCCGGGAGGGCCACGCCATGGCAAGGGGCTCAAGTGCAGCCCATGCGCCAGACCATGCTTGCGTCCGCGGAAGCGGTGGAGAAAGCCGCGGCGGCTAAGACAGCCGCAGCCGCTACTTCCTCTTCGACCAAATGCGTCGTCGCCTCCTCTTCAACCAAGCGTCCAAGGACCCCATCTCCTTCTCCATCCCCTGTGGGCACCATCCCGGTGGCCGAATACAACCTTGGGTCGTTCAACCATAGGAGGAAGAGGAGGGCAGAGGAGGAGGATGAGTAAGCACTCTACTTCCCCATCCATTCTTCGATTCTTCATCTGGATTACTTCATCTTGATTTGATCTCATCTTTGAAGGGACACGGAGATGCTGGCTCAGAGGGTGGCCAAGAGAGACAAGGCCTCGACGAGTTATGAGACCCCGACAAGCAATCCACGTGCGCCAGGGACGATCTTCATCAGCCCGGAGACCAGCCCCGAGCGCAGCCCCCACTCCACCCCCAGCGTAAGTTTGTTACTTATTTCTCGCCAGAGGGTGTTGGAGTGCATATCCTTATTGCTGGCCTTGCCGAATTTGCAGGAGGATAGCAACAGCACGAGGATCAACTAAGGGCCACCCCTGACATGCCGCCCCCATCAACCACGCCAAACAGACGGGTGTACCCAGCAAGGGCGTCCACCGACGAGCCCACGCGCATAGAGGAGGAGGTGGTGGGTACAGGCGCTGGCGAGCCCATCCCGGCAAAAAATGTTGCCGAGGAGGGAGATACTTCTTCTCGACTCGTCACAGGTAAGCTATTCACCACCGCCCCCTTGCTATCTTTGCCATGATTTTCAGTCTTTTCTTTGTCTTGATCTTTGGATTTGGCTCTGCCTCACTCTCCTTTTCGGTCTTCAGATCCTCTCCTGATGCACCAGGAGGACATCGATGTTGTGATCGAGGAGACTGGGAAAGACTTTGAGGCTGAGGCCGCCAACATTGCCGCTGAGGAGGCCGCCAGGGGATCCGCCGCGGAGACCGACAAGGCCACTACCAAGGAGGCCGCCAAGGGGCCTACCGGGGAGGCCGGCTAGGCCGCACTCGAGGAGGCCACCACAGGGCCTGCCGGGGAGGCCGTTGAGGCCACCACTTGGGAGGCCGCCAAGGAGCCTGCCTGGGAGGGGGTGGTGGATGTCCAACCCTCCTTTTCTTCAGCCCCTGCCCCAAGCGGGTGTTTGAAGGTAGGTGACGATGTATTCGTCAGCCTCCGAGGGACGGTAAGCGCCGAAGCGCTAGCTGAAGGGGAGGTGTTCGACGACGAGGTCCGCACTACTGTCGGGCTTCAGGTAGATGACGAAACCGAGCACTAGCAGCAGCATCACCAAGGAAGACCAGCTCCTACAGGGCATGAGCGCCAACTTCCAGAAGCTCCTGGCACTTTATCGCGCCCGCCAGGACAAGGTGGACTTCAGGATGGCAGCCGTGGACAAGGCCAAAGAAGACTTTCAAGAGCGTGTCACTCAGATGCAAGTCTGGTTCGCCGAGGGCCGGGAGGATTTGAAGGACACCCAAGTCCAGCTGGACGAGCGCCAGCGAGAGCTGCTCTTGAAGAAGGCTGACTTCGACAAGGCCCAGGAGGTGGCGAAGGTGAAGGCCGCCAAGGATGAGTCTGACCAAACGCAACACCGCATCTTGCTTGATGCCCAAGAAGAGGACTTGTTTGCCCACGAAGCAGCGCTCGCCGCCACACTTCGGGCCAAGGATGAAGAGGTTGAAAAGCTCGTCGCGCAGCGGACCTAGGAGCTGAAGCTGGAGCACAAATACGCACTCGATGCTCTAGCCCTGGACCATGCTGGCAAGCTAAAGGAGGCCATCGACGGTGCTGAGGCCGCAGAGGCCGCAAAGGTTGAGCTGGCCGGCAAGGTGGAGAAGCTGGAACTAGAGCTGGAGGAGTTGAGGAAGGAAATCTCAAAGCTGAAGAAGATCAGGACATGACTGCGCACACCTTGGCAGAGCTGCAAGTCACCATCTCCGACAAGACAAAGCTGCTCTCCAGGGCCAACAACTGCATCGCTGATCTGAAGCAGAAGCTGGATACTCTGGAGGGGACGCTTTCGCAGACCAGGGCCCGCGGAAAACCCTTATGAAGGATCTCGCAGATGAGAGGCTGCTGCTGCACGCCACTGCCACCAGCCACAACAAGCTCATGGCTGGCACAAAGCTCTAGACCTGCCGCCTTGTGGACGTGGCGGACAGGCTCACCGCGTAGATAGCCGCCATGGGCTTGCCAAACATCAGGTTCTCCCATGAAGTGAACGTGACCGACAGCGCCAGGCTGACCCAGTTCTTCGAGGGAGTCTTCGACGCCCTAAAGCTGCTCCAGTCCACTAGGGAGACTTATTTGGCCGAGGAATCCAGTAAGCTTTGTTGGGGATCCTTGACCAAGGTGGCCTACTGGAACCCCAACACTGACTTCTCCAACGCTTACGTGAGGAATCCAGTAAGCTTTGTTGGGGATCCTTGACCAAGGCTTGCCTCCCTTGCACCAAAGAGGAAACCTACGCTCTGTGCCCGCCTGGCGCCCGCCTAGCCTTGGTCGTCATGGCTGACGTGAGCTGAGCCTCGTGAGGTAGGTGCATAGATCTCTCCACCCGTCAGGAGCCCTCCTGAGGAGGCCAACTCCTTCAGGGGTCTGTGCGTCGTCCGCCTCGCGAGGCTTGGTCCCTCGTGAGGGTCTTGCTGTGTTGTTGTCAAAGCTGGGCCGTACCAGGCTACCGATGGAGCCACGTGGTGGGACGTAGGCAGCCTGGACTGGATACCCCCAAGTCCAGGACGCCGACAGTAACCCCGGGCCCAAGGCACGCTCGGACTTGGCTTCCAGGTGAAGCCAAAGGGCAAGTGCGGAGCGCCATGGGCCCTAACAGCCTGCTGCCTGGAGACACGTGGCGGTTGATGGGATGTGGGTGTCTTCACTTCCCCACGCCGCGTTGATATCCGGTAGACCCAGTAGCCGCCCGTTGTCAGCGCAACTTGCCCTTTATGCTGTGCCGTGCCCAGCTCTTGTTTCTTCCTCCCCAATCGTGCCACCGCATCTGTAGATCTGGTGCCGACGCCTTGCTCTCTCTTGGTATTCGCCATGGCTCCCAAGCCAAGGAGGAAGAAGTTGAAGTCGCGCGCGCCGGCAGGTCCTCTGCCGGCCATGGAGCCGGCCCTTGAGTAGTCGAAGGTGATCAATAAGGAAGGACTGGACAAGGTTTGCCATGCGCTTGCCGCCAGCTCCAATGAGGGAGGGGCGACGGATGCCCGCCCTGCTTCTTGGCGGACCAGGGAGAAGAGCTCCACTGAGATTCCCATCCATCTTCATGCTCTTCTTGCTGGGTTGATTCCTCCCTTATCCCCCTTCTTAAATGTTCTGATGTTGCATTACCAGATCCATCTTCTGCATCTGGATCCCCGCTCCATCATCCTCCTTGCCGTCTTCGCCTTCCTGTGCGAGGCCATGGTGGGCATCACTCCCTCTATGGCATTGTTTTGGCATTTCTTCGTGCTCCGGCTGGTGGATGCTCGCCAGTGCTCTGGGTGCACGACCTTCGAAGCCGTGGCCGTGACCGCTGGCTCGGGGATCAACTTCGAGCTCTCGCCCATCGTAGGGGGATTACGGAAGCAGTGGCTTCTAATGGACGCTCGCACGTTCAGCCCCCTGCTCACGATTCCTAGGTCCTCGGCTTCACCAAGCTCTAGCTGGTGCCATGTGAAGCTCACAAACCGGTGTCTTGATTTTTTCTGGAAGAGGTTGGCGAGGCTCCAGGAACTGGGGGTGATGGCACCAATGGTGGTGAAGGAATTCGTGAAGTAGAGCCTTGCTCCCCTCCGACGCCAATCTCGCCCGATGTGGGGTTTCACCGGCGCCGGAGACCCGATGAGGCTGCAGAAGCCGTCGCTTGCTGCCGATACTTTGAGCATGGTGCTTAAGCTCCTGAATGGCGAGCCTGAGCCTGCTGACCTCCCGGGGGACGGCTGCCTCCTTTATCTGTGCTCAAACAAGGAGGCCTTTGCGGGGGAAGATGCCCCTATTTGATGAGTGGCCGTTGATACGTCTCCATCGTATCTATAATTTTTGATTGTTCAATGCCAATATTCTACAACTTTTATATACTTTTGGCAACTTTTTATACTATTTATTGGGACTAACATATTGATCCAGTGCCCAGTGCCAGTTTCTGTCTGTTGCATGTTTTTTGTTTCGCATAAACCCAATATCAAACGGATTCCAAGTGAAATCAACGCGAAACGGTGTCCGGGGTGGCCATGAGATAGGGGCACGCCCTCCCCCATGGGCGCGGCCTGGGCTCTCGTGGGCCCCCCGTAAGGCGGTTGACGCTCTTCTTTTGGCGCAAGAAAGCTAATTTTATGAGAATGATCTAGGCAAAAGATTCACCCCAATCGGAGTTACGGATCTCCGGATATTTAAGAAACGATGAAGGGGTAGAATCAGAGAACGCAGAAACAGAGAGATAGATCCAATCTCGGAGGGGCTCTCGCCGCTCCCACGCCATGGGAGCCAAGGACCAGAGGGGAAACCCTTCTCCCATCTAGGGATAAGGTCAATGAAGAAGAAGAAGAAGGGGGGCTCTCTCCCTCTTGCTTCCGATGGCGCCCGGCGTCATCTTCACCAACATCTCCATCACCTTCCCCCATCTATATCCAGCAGTCCACTCTCTCGCAACCCGCTGTACCCTCTACTTGAACATGGTGCTTTATGCTTCATATTATTATCCAATGATGTGTTGCCATCCTATGATGTCTGAGTAGATTTCCATTATCCTATCGGTGATTGATGAATTTCTATGATTGGTTTGAGTTGCATGTTTTATTATTGGTGCTGTCCTATGGTGCCCTCCGTGTCTCGCAAGAGTGAGGGATTCCCGTTGTAGGGTCTGCAATATGTTTATGATTTGCTTATGGTGGGTTGTGTGAGTGACTGAAACACAAACCCGAGTAAGTAAGGTGTTTGCATATGGGATAAAAGGGGACTTGATGCTTTAATGCTATGGTTGGGTTTTACCTTAATGAATCTTTAGTAGTTGCGGATGCTTGCTAGAGTTCCAATCATAACTGCATAGAATTCCATGTAAGGGATGATATGTTAGCTTATGCCTCTCCCTCCAATAGAATTGCAATAGTGATTACCGGTCTAGTAACATAGTCAATTGCTTAGGGGCAATTCCACAACTCCTACCACCACTTTTCCACAGTCGCTATATTTACTTTATTGCTTCTTTATCTAAACAGCCCTAGTTTATGTTTACGTGCTCTTTATTATCCTGCAAATCTATCCTATCACACCTACAAAGTACTTCTAGTTTCATACTTCTTCTAGGTAAAGCGAACATCAAGCATGCGTAGAGTTGTATCAGTGGCCGATAGAACTTGAGAGAGTATTTGTTCTACCTTTAGCACATCGTTGGGTTCGACACTCTTACTTATCGAAAGAGGCTACAACTATCACATATACTTGCGGGTCATCAAGACCTTTTTCTGGCGCCGTTGCTGGGGAGTCATAGGATGGGGTGAATATTCTCGTGTGTGCTTGTTTTCTTTAGCACTAAGTAATTTTTATTTGCTGTTCTAAGTTGTTCTCTATCTTTAGTTATGGATATGGAATGCAAAATACCAAAAAAATTAGCTATACTTGCTACTCATGAGGATGGGGTAACTCCTAAAACCCTCGATTCTCATTATGCGAAAGATATTGTGTACTACTTTGATAATCTTGAGAAAACCCCATTCAACTTTATAATGGGATACACGTTGGATCAACGTGAATACTTTATGGATTATCGCTCGACACAAAAAGGGAAACTATTATGGGATCAATTTATTATGTTGCGTTGGTATGCCTAGAATCTATGCTTGAGATATGATATTACTTGTTGCTCTAGGATGGAGGCTCCACACATTCCCTTTTCATGCAAATTTAATGATAATAAAACCTTAGCTTCTTATGCTAATGGTATATATGATTACTATGATGTGGAGCAAATAAAAGAATTTGTTCCTTTTAAGGCTGCTTATGAAATTGAATCTTTGTTTGAAAAGTATGAAGCTTTAGATGATGATGCTTATAGGCCTGAAAATCTTGCTATACTTATATATCTCTATGAAAATTATGAATACAATTACTATATTAATGGATTTATTGAGAAAGTCTCCGCTGTCCAAGAAGAGAATAATATTTTGCAGGAAGCTATAGAAGAAAATGATGAAACTGTGAGCTCATTGGATGAAAAAGATGATGAGGAGGGTGAAGAACAAAAGGAGGAAGAGCGGATTAGCTATCCGTGCCCACCTTCTAATGAGAGTAACTCTTCAACTCATACATTATTTAATTCCCCTTCATGCTTACCGAAGGATGATGATTGCTATGATCCCTTGAATTTGTTTGGAATATCCCTTTTTGATGATGCTTGCTATGCTTGTGGCCAAGATGCCAATATGAATTATGCTTATGGAGATGAACTTGCTATAGTTCCTTATGTTAAACATGAAATTGTTTCTATTGCACCCACGCATGATAGTCCTATTATCTTTTTGAATTCTCCAAACTACACTATATTGGAGAAGTTTGTGCTTATTAAGGATTATATTGATGGGTTGCCTTTTACCATTGCACATGATGATTTTGATGAATGTAATATCCATGTGCTTGCTGCTCCTACTTGCAGTTATTATGAGAGAAGAACTACATCTCCGCCTCTTTATGTTTCCAATACGATAGGATTGCAAGAAACTTGTTATACTATGCATTGGCCTTTACTATGTGTACATGAATTGTTCTTTTATGACATGCCGATGCATAGGAAGAGAGTTAGACTTCGTTGTTGCATGATATATGTTACTTTGTGCTCATTACTAAATTACAAATCATTGTTAATTAAAATTGTCTTTGATATACTTTGGGATCCGGGTGGATTCATTACTTGAGCACTAAATGCCTAGCTTAATGGCTTTAAAGAAAGCGCTGCGAGGGAGACAATCCGGAAGTTTTAGAGAGTCATTTATTTCTGTTGAGTGCTTTTATATAGTTTAAAAACAAAAAAATAAAGAGGGGAACCTAAAAACATTTCAAAAAGGAAAGTGATAGTGAGAAAGACAAGCATTGTTGAAGTGGGAGCTAGCCTTGAACTTTGTTCATGCTCACGGAAACTTTATGAATCTTGATTACAGAAACTTTTCAACAAAAATGATTATCCCCTTGTACAATTCCATTGTATTATAAAAATAATGTGCCAAGGTTTGCCTTTAGGATGTTTACAATGCTTGTTGGTTTGTACGGTGCAGGACAGAAACTTTGGCTGTAGTGCACGATTTTACATTTTTAACTAGAACATCATACGGTTCTGATTCGTTTTGCACTGTCTTTATGTACAACTGTTTTATATTTCCTAATTTTGGTAGAATTTTTGGGGTACCATAAGTATGGTGGATGTTCAGATTGCTACAGACTGTTTTGTTTTTGACAGATTCTGTTTTTGATGCATAGTTTGCTTGTTTTGATGAAACTATCAATTTATATCAGTGGATTAAGCCATGGAAAAGTTATATTACAGTAGACACAATGCAAAAACAAAATATGAATTGGTTTGAAATAGTACTTACAGTGGTGATTTGGTTTATTATACTAACGGATCTTACCGAGTTTTCTGTTGAAGTTTTGTGTGGACGAAGTGTTTAAACGAGAAGGTCTCGATATGAGGAAAAGGAAGAGAGGCAAGAGCTCAATCTTGGGTATTCCCGAGGCACCCCAATTAAATATTCAAGGAGACTCAAGCGTCTAAGCTTGGGGATGCCCCGGAAGGCATCCCCTCTTTCTTCAACAAGTATCGGTATGTTTTTGAATTCGTTTCGTTTATGCATTATGTGCAAATCTTGGAGCGTCTTTTGCATTTACTTTTCACTTTTATTTTATGCACCATGCTGGTATGAGATAGTCCTTGGTTGATTTATAGAATTCTCATTGCACTTCACTTAAATCTTTTGAGTGTGGCTTTATAGAATGCTTCATGTGCTTCACTTATATCATTTGAAGTTGGATTGCCTGTTTCTCTTTACATAGAAAACCGCCATTTGTAGAATGCTCTTTTGCTTCACTTAGATTTGTTAGAGCGTGGGCATATCTTTTGTAGAAAGAATTAAACTCTCGTGCTTCACTTATATGTTTTTAGAGAGATGACAGGAATTGGTCATTCACATGATTAGTCATAAAATCCTACATAAACTTGTAGATCGCTGAATATGATATGTTTGATTCCTTGCAATAGTTTTGAGATATAAAGGTGGTGATATTAGAGTCATGCTAGTGGGTGGTTGTGGATTGTAGAGACACTTGTGTTGAGGTTTGCAAGTCCCGTAGCATGCACGTATGGTAACCGTTGTGTGACAAATTTGAAGCATCGTGTGTTTCTTTGATTGTCTTCCTTATGAGTGGCGGTCGGGGACGAGCGATGGTCTTTTTCTACCAATCTATCCCCCTAGGGGCATGCGCAGTAGTACTTTGCTTCAAGCGCTAATAAACTTTTGCAATAAGTGCATGAGTTCTTTATGACTAATGTGAGTCCATGGATTATACACACTTTTACCTTTCCATCATCGCTAGCCTCTTCGGTACCGTGCATTGCCCTTTCTCACCTCGAGACTTGGTGCACACTTCGCCGGTGCATCCAAACCTCGTGATACGATACGCCCTATCACACATAAGCCTCATTATATCTTCCTCAAAACAGCCACCATACCTACCTATCATGTCATTTCCATAGGCATTCCGAGATATATTGCCATGCAACTTTCCACCATTCCGTTCATCATCATGACATACATTACTTTTGTCATATTGCCATTGCATGATCATGTAGTTGACATCGTATTTGTGGAAAAGCCACCATGCATAATTTTTCATACATGTCACTCTTGATTCGTTGCACCATCCCGGTACACCGCCAGAAGCATTCATATAGAGTAATATCTTTCTTCTAGTATCGAGTTGTAATATTGAGTTGTAAGTAAATAAAAGTGTGATGATCATCATTATTAGAGCATTGTCCCCAAAAAGAAAAAGAAAAGGAAGGCCAAAAAAAAGAAAGGCCAAAAAAAGAAAAAGAAAAAAAATGAAAAAAATGAAAAAAATAATAAGTAAAAGAAAGAAAATAAATAAAAAGAGGCAATGTTACTATCTCTTTTTCCACACTTGTGCTTCAAAGTAGCACCATGTTCTTCATGTACTAAGTCTCATATCGTGTGCTTCAAAGTAGCACCATGTTCTTCATATAGATTGTCTCCTATATTGTCACTTTCATATACTAGTGGGAATTTTCATTATAGAACTTGGCTTGTATACTCCAACGATGGGCTTCCTCAAATGCCCTAGGTCTTCATGAGCAAGCAAGTTGGATGCTCACCCACTTAGTTTCTTTTGTTGAGCTTTCATACACTTATAGCTCTTAGTGCATCCGTTGCATGGCAATCCCTACTCCTCGCATTGACATCAATTGAGGGGCATCTGCATAGCCCGTTGATTGGCCGCGTCGATGTGAGACTTTCTCATTTTTTGTCTTCTCCACATAACCTCCATCATTATATTCTATTCCACCTATAGTACTATATCCATGGCTTGCGCTCATGTATTGCATGAGGGTTGAAAAAGCTGAAGCGCGCTAAAAAGTATGAACCAATTGCTCGGCTTGTCATCGGGGTTGTGCATGATGGGGGCATTTTGTGTGACGAAAATGAAGCATGGCCAAACTGTATGATTTTGTAGGCATAAGCTTGCTTTTGCCTTGTTGTTTTGAAAAGACATGATTGCTTTATTGGTACACTCGAAGTATTATTGTTTTTATGTCAAATGATAGACTATTGCTTTGAATCACTCGTGTCTTAATATTCATGCCATGATTAGACATATGATCAAGATTATGCTAGGTAGCATTCCACATAAAAAATTATCTTTTTTATCATTTACCTACTCGAGGACGAGCAGGAATTAAGCTTGGGGATGCTGATACGTCTCTGTCGTATCTACAATTTTTGATTGTTCAATGCCAATATTATACAACTTTTATATACTTTTGGCAACTTTTTATACTATTTTTTGGGACTAACATATTGATCTTGTGCCCAGTGCCAGTTCCTGTCTGTTGCATGTTTTTCGTTTCGCAGAAACCCAATATCAAACGGAGTCCATACGGGATAAAAACGGACGGAGATTATTTTCTTGGAATATTTATAATTTTTGGGAAGTGAAATCAACGCGAAACGGTGTCCGGGGTGGCCACGAGACAGGGGGCGCACCCTCCCCCCTGGGCGCGGCCTGGGCTCTCGTGGGCCACCCGTAAGGGGCTTGACGCTCTTCTTTTGGCGCAAGAAAGCTAATTTTATGAGAAAGATCTGCGCAAAAGATTCACCCCAATCGGAGTTATGGAACTCCGGATATTTAAGAAACGGTGAAGGGGTAGAATCAGAGAACGCAGAAACAGAGAGATAGATCAAATCTCGGAGGGGCTCTCGCCCCTCCCACGCCATGGGAGCCAAGGACCAAAGGGGACACCCTTCTCCCATCTAGGGAGAAAGTCCAGGAAGAAGAAGAATAAGGGGGGCTCTCTCCCCCTTGCTTCTGGTGGCGCCGGAACGCCGCCGGGGGCCATCATCATCACCGCGATCTTCACCAACACCGCCTTCATCTTCACCAAAATTTCACTCACCTTCCCCCATCTATATCCAGCGGTCCACTCTCCCGCAACACGCTGTACCCTCTACTTGAACATGGTGCTTTATGCTTCATATTATTATCCAATGATGTGTTGCCATCCTATGATGTCTGAGTAGATTTCCATTATCCTATCGGTGATTGATGAATTGCTATGATTGGTTTGAGTTGCATGTTTTATTATTGGTGTTGTCCTATGGTGCCCTCTGTGTCGCGCAAGCGTGAGGGATTCCCGCTGTAGGGTTTGCAATATGTTTATGATTTGCTTATGGTGGGTTGCGTGAGTGACTGAAACACAAACCCGAGTAAGTAGGTTCTTTCCGTATGGGGTAAAAGGGGAGTTGATACTTTAATGCTATGGTTGGGTTTTACCTTAATGAATCTTTAGTAGTTGCGAATGCTTGCTAGAGTTCCAATCATAAGTGCATAGAATTCCAAGTAAGGGATGATATGTTATCTTATGCCTCTCACTCAAATAGAATTCCAAGTAAGGGACTTGAGAGAGTATTTGTTCTACCTTTAGCTCCTCGTTGGGTTCGACACTCTTAGTTATCGAAAGAGGCTACAACTATCCCGTATACTTGCGGGTCATCAGCGGTTGCTTCCTGAGGGCAATGAGGGGCCCCATGAGAATCCAGTCTTCGTGGCTCCTCTCCTGATCGACCCTACTATGCGCGCCCCTAGTGTGGAGGCAGGGGGACGCGTGCCTCCGTCAGCTGTCAGGATCTCCTCCAGAGGACCAGCCTCGTTAGAGGCTCAGGAGCCTCAAGCTTATGGGGTTCCAGCAGGGGCTGCTGCAGAGACTTCTCACCACCAAGCTCCGGAGGCAGGAACCTCTGACGCCGGGGACAGTGGCTCCAGAGCTGCTGCTGGCGACGAGGAGACCACCAATGGCTTCGGAGCCGTGGGCCAGTAGGCCACGCCGGGCGCCCCTGCCCTTGGGACCTCTGCTCTACATATCACGCCGGACGCTCTTCCTCCCGAGGATCACCCGTCGGGGCCAGGTCGACGCCGCCTGTGCCTTGAGTCTCTCTTGAAGAGGAAGAGCTCCCCGTGTCGCGATGATGGCACCCATCGACCGCTGAAGCCAAGGAGATATGTGGCCGCCGATGAGTAAGCACCTTCGCTCCCGATCTATGAGTGCATTGCGTTTTCTCATGGCTGGGGTTTTGCAGGATCTTCATGAAGAACGAACATCGAGAGGCCGAGACCCCCAAGAGCCCCAGCGCGGCGCGGGCGTGCAGCACCCAGTGCCCAGACCCTGCGCAGGGTACGAGTCCAGCTCCCTCCAGCTCAACACCGTGAGGGTGCACCAGAACCGACCCCCATGTTTTTCCCCCGTGACTCCATCCGCGAGGTGAAGGGTGCGCAGGTGATCGCCCCTCGTGTCCTTGCCGACAGGGGGGCATCCTCCAGGCTTCCTTCGTCTTCAAGCTGTGTGGCCCAACCAGCCAGCCCCCAGCCGGCGCCTGGTAGAGCCCCCAGCGCCTCCCGAGCGACCTCCAGAGTCCTTGAGGACCTTGGCGACGAGCTCGCGCTTGCTCGTGGTCGCAGCATGGTGCGCTTCGGGTTCTTTGGTGAAGCGATGCACGCGATGGTCCATCTTGGCGGGGAGCTTGCCAACGTTGACACCAGGCTTGAGGCACAGACCCGCCGCTTGGAGGATGAATGGCAGCGGCTGAAGGTGGCCATCAACCTTGGGAAGCTTCAGTGAGACGAGGCCGAAGCGCGCTCGGAGGCCTCGCTCGCGGCTTCTCGAGAAGCTTGCGCTTGCGCCATGGAAGAGGTCGAGGTAGCCAACCGCCGTCGCGAGGCAGCTAAGGAGTGGGAGCAAAATCTTCTGTCTTCAAGTGCTGCCCTACTACGTGAAATCTAGGAGCATCGTGGCCTGCTGGCCTCCTCGCTAGGTGAGGTGGCCCTTGCCGAGGAGGAGGTCCTAAGGCGCCATGAGGACTTGATGCTGGAGGCCGTGGATCATAGCTTGGCGCTGGAAAGGCTGGAGGTGAGGGAGCGACACGCCGCCACGGCTGAGGATGTTGTCGCTGCCAGAGAAGCTTAGGTCTAGGTGGAGGTGGAGGAGAAGGTGGCGAAGGCATGTGCTGAGCTAGCCGAGGGGCACCGTCTGGACCTGGAGCTGCTCAAGGCTGAGTTTGAGGGACGTACCTCCATACTAAAGACCGAGCTACAGGCGGTGAAGCAGCATGAGGGCGCTTCCCGAGAGGCCCTGACTTCTTCCGAATCCGCCCTGGATTCTGCTCACGCCAAGATGTCCTCTCTCCGGAAGCAGGCCGAGGACACCGCCTCCCTCCTGGAGAAGGCTTTGAGTGAAAAGTTCCGCCGCCTAACACTGGAGCGCGAGCACGGCCCCATACTCCAGGGTCTGCATGTCAGAGACAACAATGCCTGTGGTGCCATTTGTGACAAGAGCGCTCCCCACCCACGCTAGAGCGACTACGCCAGCCATCTCTGCTTCTTCACTGATATCGTGACCCGCCTGGAGGACCAGGCCACAAAAGCCCGCCAGCTCATTGAGGAGAGGGGCCGGGGCCTCCTTGGGCGCGCGTTCTCGTGCATCTTCAACAACCTCGTGAACCTTGACTCCCACTTCGACTTCAGCACCGTGCTAGCCCCCGTGCCTGCGGCCTCCCAAGACAAGCTTGCCAAGTAGGTGGATGATCATGTGGATTCTCTGGTGAAGGAGCTAACTCCTAAGGACGACACGTCCGTGCTCGCAGCCAAAGGGGCTGGCGTGGGTGGAGATGACGAGGAGGGTGGCAGCTTCAGCACAAGTAGCATGGACGGGAATGACGAAGAAGGCGCGTCCAGCTAGGCCTATATTTATTTTACTTTGACCTGTATGAAAACTCAAGCGCATCCTTGTGAGAGCATTTTGAAAAGGTGGGTGTCGGTGTACTAGAGTAGGGGTACCCTAGTATCCTGAACTTGTGCATGGGCAGTTGCAGCGCCCCGCGGCAAGGCTTGCCGGGTGACCGCCAAGGTCCTCCGTGGTTCCTTTTGGATCCATTCAAGAACAAAGTATTCAAGTCAAGGAGACAAGGCCCCAGCAAGAGGAGCTTGCCGGGAAGGCCAATCAAGGCATCGCAAGGAACTTGCCGCGACGCGCCACGCGTCCCGGCAAGGCCCGGTGAGCGACAAGCTTCCGGGCGCGGCAAGACAACGGCCGCGGCAAGGCGCTTTGCGCGGCAGGATGCCACTCTGTACCCACGCTCCAGCACATCCACTAACGTGTCGCCATGAGGCCTTTCCAGGCGCACGTGGCGGGAGACTGTGCAGCCAGCGGTGCGCAGTGGCAAGCGGCGCTGACAAGACTGCCATCGTGGCGAGCGGTGGCGTCCCTGACGGTCCCTTTTTGCACTGTTTGGGCGACGCAGATGGGCATTTAATGCCTTTGTCCCCTGCCGTCAGGGTTAGGTAGGATACACTGTACAGGTAGCTGTACCAACCACGCCTCTTTTTCCATTTTTACCCTTGTCTACTTTGCGACCTGTCGGTGACCCCTTGAGCATATAAAAGGAGGCCCAGGCGTAACGTAGAGGGGGTTCAGGACGAAACCAGAAAACGCTCACGCTCGGTCTTGTTAGCAGCTCGAGTGTACTATAGCACTCAGCGCTCCTGAGCAAGAACTCAATATCATCAGACATGCAGCAGTAGGAGTGTTATCTCTCCGGAGAGCTCCGAAGCTGGGTAAACTGCTCGTGTGCTTCGCCTCGATCCGCTCTTCGTGCGATCTCCGCCCCCCGCCGAACCGAAAGGGGCTCGGTCCGCCGGTCCCATAGGTGTTCGTGGATCAGTTTCCCCAACATCTTTGGGTCGGTGTACTAGAGTAGGGGTACCCTAGTATCCCGAACTTGTGCACGGGCAGTTGCAGCGCCCCGCGGCAATGCTTGCCGGGTGACCGCCAAGGTCCTCCGTGGTTCCTTTTGGAGCCATTCAAGAACAAAGTATTCAAGTCAAGGAGACAAGGCCCCGGCAAGAGGAGCTTGCCGGGAAGGCCAACCAAGGCATCGCAAGGAACTTGCCGCGACGCGCCACGCGTCCAGGCAAGGCCCGGTGAGCGACAAGCTTCCGGGCGCAGCAAGACAACGGCCGTGGCAAGGCGCTTGCCGCGGCAGGCTGCCACTCTGTACCCACGCTCCAGCACATCCACCAACGTGTCGCCATGAGGCCTTTCAAGGCACACGTGGCGGGAGGCTGTGCAGCCAGCGATGCGCAGTGGCAAGCGGCGCTGACAAGACTGTCATCGTGGCGAGCGGTGGCGTCCCTGACAGTCCCTTTTTGCACTGTTTGGGCGACGCAGACGGGCATTTAATGCCTTTGTCCCCTGCCGTCAGGGTTAGGTAGGATACACTGTACAGGTAGCTGTACCAACCACCCCTCTTTTTCCATTTTTACCCTTGTCTACTTTGCCACCTGTCGGTGACCCCTTGAGCATATAAAAGGAGGCCCAGGCGCAACGTAGAGGGGGTTCGGGACGAAACCAGAAAACCCTCACGCTCGGTCTCGTTAGCAGCTCGAGTGTACTGTAGCACTCAGCGCTCCTAAGCAAGAACTCAGTATCATCAGACATGCAGCAGTAGGACTGTTATCTCTCCGGAGAGCTCCGAAGCTGGGTAAACTGCTCGTGTGCTTCGCCTCGATCCGCTCTTCATGCGATCTCCGCCCCCCACCGAACCGAAAGGGGCTCGGTCCGCCGGTCCCATCGGTGTTCGTGGATCAGTTTCCCCGACAGTGGGTGCCCCTTATGATATATGAGATTAGTAAATGCTTTTTGAAGTAACACCTGGAGGTCCCATAGGTGTTCGTGGATAGTTGTTTTTGACTTATCTTGGGTTTCGTGGGTCCTGAGTGAGACCTGGTGCCATGGCAGTGCCCCTTCTCCTGAGGCGAGCCTGCAGCTGGCTCGTGAGGCCCTGCGCCTTTTGAGGGGTCTGCTGGCCTGCCGTGGAGTGCCTCGTGAGGTGCCAACTGCCAGGTTGTGGCAAGGTGGGCGCGCGGGGTGGCCGCACCTTCCAGCCCCCGAGGGGAGCAATCAGTGCCAGCGCGTACACCGTACCCAGCCCCTGCTCGTGAGGTGCTAGAGGGAAGGGTAGCGGTCATGAGCTCCAAAAAAGAACACAAGAATGAAGGCAAGAGAGCGAAACGAGAAAAACAAAACTGCCCCCGTTTTAGAAACGCACAGAAAACAAACTGCTTCAAAAAGTCGGCAAGCGAGTACAAAAATAGAGGCAAAAAGAAGGCGGCCGTGTCCGGCGCCTAACGGGTCTTTAGTATTCAGTCTTCGGTCTTCTCACTAGCGCGGAGCTAAGTGCTTCCACTGGCTGGGCATAGTCATTGGGGACAGTGTGGACGGCCAGCGCGGAGCATGGTGCTTCCACTAGGACGTGGGTGGGAGCCCCCATGAGGCCCCAGGGTGTCACTCAGGAGACTCCGGGACATGTACAGCTCCACTCATTATTACTTGAGAGTGTCATGAGCGGAGACCTTCACAGGCCGGAGCCTTGCTTCGTTTCGCCTAACGAGGACCCCCCGTGCGTCGCCACTGACAACCGTTGGGGAGATCTGAAACCAGGACAAGACCAAGGGGCCAAGGGGACGCTGACGGCGTCCTCGGCGACCGTAAGCCCCTGCCGAGGGGACGGCCTCACCGGCGCCTTCCCCAGTAGTGAACCTACCTCCAGGCTGGATCCTGTTCTGCGTAGCGCGATGAGGGCCCTGCCACTGGGCTCCCCCCACGCTGCTCCCAACGTCCTTCGCGCTCCTGAGGGGAGTCCGCCATCCTAAGGGTCCTGGTGGTTGCCGCGTCTTGGTTCACCTGCGATCCATGGTCAGTGTAAGCGTGCCCCTGCGGCGTTAAGTGTACCCAGAGGCTGCCGCTGTTGGGGACGCCGGCAGGGCTTGGTGGTGGTTCGAAGGAGAGCTTGGCCTCATGTATGTCCAGCGCCCAGCCTGGCGTGGGGGATCGACTGGGGCCCTCTCCTAGCGCGTGCCTTGGATCCATCACGACGGGAACGCAGGCTTCCGGGATGCTCGCGCCAGGTGTGCTGCCCGGCCGCCTAACACTCCCGCCCCCTTCTATCATCCTCTGGTCCTGCTGGCCAGGGGCCGGCACTCCAACACGGCCCCTGGTGGTGTCGTCCGAAGCAGCCCCGTGCTGAGGGGGCACGTTTGGGGCGGCGCGGGCTGCTCCACGATACTGGTGGGCGTCGAGAGGCTCTCTGTGGTCCCTAGGAGAGGGCGCACGGCTGTGTCGGGGATGAGTGCGCGCCCCCACCATGACTTGCGACGTGGGGAGGGTGCAGAACAATGCCGCCCCCCTGCACGCCGCGTCTAGCAGCTCAGCGGCCCGCTCCAGCAGGGCGTCGTGGCCGCTCTCGAGCAGCCAGCACCACAGAAGGTCACGGGCCATGATGACTGCCGCCCGGATGTTTGCTTGCTCCCTCGGTGAGTGCGGAGCAGATGTTGCAGCGTAGTTCATAGATTGTGCAGCTGCGCGGCTGCGGTGCGGTGTTAGAGGAGAAGACTGTGCCATGCGCCCCCCGCGACCGGTCGCCCCCGGCAGAACATGGGCCGCGAGTAGGGCACAGTGGAGGTCTTCTTCGCCGGTGGGTGCTGGCGAGGAGGTCTGGACGACCCAGTGCTCGACGTGGGCTCTCGGGGTGTCGGCCATGGCATCGGTGGAGCGGAGGAGGACTGGTCGACGCTAGAGGAGATCCGACACACCCCTACCTAGCGTGCCAAATGTCGGATTTCGGTGTCCGGCAACCCGTGAGAGGTTCGAACACTTGGGTGCGTGTGGAGATCTCAACCTGCCCAGCCTGCCTACTCGTGATCCTCCCTAGCCTAGCGCTCAAAGCTCACAGAGACACAAAGACACAGAGATTTATACTGGTTCGAGCCACCGTTGTGGTTTAATACCCTACTCCAGTGTGGTGTGTTGGATTGCCTCGAGGGTCTATGGATGAACTAGTACAAGGATGAACAAGCCTCGGGAGCTGAGGTGTTCTTGAGCTGGTGTGGTGCTCGGGGTGGAATCCACCCCCCTCTATGGTGGTGGCTACGTCCTATATATAGTGGCCTTGGTCCTCTTCCCAAATATGAGCGGGAAGGGATTCCACAACAGTGGGATTTGAAAGGGGACAAGTAGTATAGTCTATCCTGATAAAAGTAGTCTCCGCGTGCGAAAAGCCTCTGGTTGTGACGCTGTGCTGGGCTCGGTGATGACCTCCGTCTTGCCGTCCTGTCAGTCTTGGTCTCGTTGCACCAAAATGGAAACCTTTGGTTGATTCTGTCGGTGTCAAAATCGGCGTATCTCGGGTAGGGGGTCCCGGTCTGGGCGTCTTAGGCTGATGGTAACAGGAAGGAAGGGACACAATGTTTACCCAGGTTCGGGACATCTCAATGGAGGTAAAACCCTACTTCCTGCTTTATTAATATTGACGATATGAGTAGTACAAGAGTAGATCTACCACGAGATCATAGAGGCTAAACCCTAGGAGCTAGCCTATGATGATTATGATTGTAATTGTGATCGACCTTCTAAGGACCAACCTCTCCGGTTTATATTGATACCGGAGAGGGCTAGGGTTTACATGGAGTCAGTTACAGGGAACGAAATATAATATCCGGATCGCCAAGCTTGTCTTCCATGCAAAGGAGAGTCCCATCCGGACATGGGACGGAGTCTTGAGTCTTGTATCTTCATGCTCCAATAGTCCAGACGATGTATATAGTCCGGCCATCCGGATACCCCCCAATCCAGGACTCCCTCAGTAGCCCCTGAACCAGGCTTCAATGACGATGAGGCTGGTGTGCAGTCTTGTCTTTAGCATTGCAAGGCGGGTTCCATCTCCTAATACTCCAAAGTAATTATCAAATACTTAGACCGTGTCCGAATCTCTGAGATGATTCTCACATACCATCGTAGGGAACATAGCATAAATATGATCTGTTGGCAACCTTCGTACATCGTGCCTTTGCATCGTGGCCCGGTCCAACACGAACCGGCGTTTCTCGCCCCACCTCGACTCGCGTTGCGAGGCGGTTTTATTGCCACGTCCTGCCAAAGCGGAGATACTGTTCCTCTTATTACGGGATCTTCCATCAATATGGGCGTGCGTAACCCCACGACGACCATTCGCATGACTCTGTGTGCTTTTAGATAAGCCTCAAGCGATCACCCTAAGGACTCTTGATATTCACCCCCTTTATAAAGGGGCCGAGGCCTATGCCTCTTTTCCACCTCCTTGGCGCCTTCTCTTACCTCGAGTTCAAACACCCGACACCTAAGCTCCAACACCCCAGATCCTCCAATATGTCCGGATCCAACCCTCAAGGCCGGTGGGTGGCCTCCTAGATTCAAGAGGAGGACATTGCGAGGATTAGGCAGGTCATATATCTAACCACCGACATCCAGCACAGGCTTCCTGCTCCAGGGCAAGTCATCCCTACAACGGAGCCCAATGAGAGCATCGTGTTTGTTCCTCACTTCCTCCGCGGCTTGGGCCTCACCATTGATCCCTTTGTGAGGAGGCTCATGTTCTATTACGGGTTGGATTTTCATGAATTAGCTCCGGACGCTATCCTCCATACCTCATCGTTCAACATTGTGTGTGAGGCTTTTCTCCACGTCACTCCACACTTCGGCTTATGGCTCAAGACCTTTAATGTCAAGCCGAAGACGATCGAGGGGCGACATGAGGAGTGCGGAGGTGCCATAATAAGTAGGAACGCCGATGCCCCATAGCCATAGGGTTCTTTCCTAGAAGTATCCGATGTATGGCAACGGAGGTGGTTTTATGTTACGGCCCCCAGAGGCACAAAGTGGGTGGCCGCCCCCGAGTTCTGCTCGGGCCCTCGATCACAACTGGTGTCTTGGACCGACGTAGGATGGAATTGGTGGCCCGTTGGCGATGTACCAATACTGCAGAGCCACATCCGGGAGCTTCTTGAGAGGGACATTAACCTTGCTAGCATAATTCAAGTGATGTTAATCCGGCGGATGTTGCCGTGCCAACGCCGGCCTCTCCGGATGTGGGCGTTCAATCCAGAGGGTCCGCGGACTGTTAAGCACTTCTTCGGCCTGAAGCTCGAAAGGATGTGAAAATTATTCTTCGGACCACAAGTAGAGTGGCCAGACACCACCGAGGATGCGGGCCTAAGCTGCAATCATCTAGATACCCAAGTAAGTAACCTTGATACCGGACACTTTGTTTTATATTTGTCATAGTTGTTATTCTGAAAATCATCCGTGGCCAGAAAATCAACGGAGGTGTTTGGAGCCACTTCCCGAACGCTCGCCTAGTCCCACTATTGCCAAGATGCTTGACTGGGTGCTCAGCAAAATGCCCTCAGGGAAAGACAAGGGGAAGAACAAAGAAACCGAACTTCACACGCTGTGCATCCGAACTGGGGGAATTGTTACCTCCCCTGAGGAGGATACTCGGGAAGGGGAGGCTAAAGCCTCCTCCCTGCGCGGGAAGAAAAGGGCAGCCTCCAAAGACTTGGAGACGGAGATGCCCAAACTAGAGAAAAAAGTATCACCAGGGGGCTCTGCCCCGACGGGCACCCTCACCGCGTCATGCCCGCCAACGGGCCAGCCCTTCACCGAGCTGTAAGTTAATCGTTAATTCGAAGGTACTGCGTTTCTCCGAGATCAATAACCAGGATTCGTTTGTTGCAGTCCGGCTAGCAGCTCTTCTCAACAGAGTTCGTCTTCGGGGGATCTTCCTCCGGATATGATGGAGAGCGAGACCCCACCCACCTCTCCGCCTCATGTACCGGGCGACATCGAGGTGTCATCACGAAGGAATCCGGATCTTCTGAAGACGGAAGCTAATACGTCAGCCGCCTTGAGCCCGGAGCGTTTGGCTCCCACGGGGGGCGATGAGAAGGGTCCGGCACAGTTCGATGTGCGGCCGGACATACTGACAGGCCTTCTGGAGCAAGCTGCGCTCTCGGAGGAGCACCGCTCATTAATGAGCGTGGTGCTCAAGAAGATTTCATCCGCCACAAGCGGTTTGAACGAAGCATTTACGAGCCTGCTTAGAGGCTTTGAGGTATCTAGTGAAAAATACACTATTTTTTGGCTGTGAGGCACGCGCTAGGTGTGCTCCATATGGATAGTAGCCCCACAGACTCTGGTTGCCCGCCCTAGGCGGCAAACGGGGGATCATATAGTAATGATTGTGTTGTACATATGCGCAGGTATCTAAGGGTTTGGCAGTCGACCAGTCCGTTGAAGTTGCCGAGCTAAGGAGGCAGATCGGATCTATTGATGTCGATATCACGCTGGTGAACGAGCGGCTGGATGAGTTACAAGGTATGTGCTCTGCTTTTCTTATTATGTTGTATAGGAAATATGAGAGGGGCAGAATATTAATGCAATATGCTTGGACTGTAGATGGTGCTGTTGCCGTGGAGGCCCTGAGGGCGGAACTTGCCCAAGCCAAGGAACAAGCTCGAGTTAGCAGTGTGGCTGCCTAAAGGCGGCCGAAGAATTGAGAGACGAACAGGCTGCTCATTCCCGGAGCGAGGAAAAGATGGCCGAAATGGCTGTGGAGTTGAAAAATGTCGCCGACCGGTATGAACTCCTTGAAAAGGAGAATAAGGCTAGTTCGGCCGACCTGAACAAAGCACTTAATGCCACCAAGGAGATGCGGACCGAGGTCAAGGGTGTGCAGGTGGAGCTTCAACAGGCCGGTAAAATCGCAGCTGGGGGCTCCTACTTATTGCGGATGAAGGTTTTTGGATCCGAAGTATGGTCCCCTGGATAGGCGCTGGAGTCCTGCAGATGCGTATGTGGACTTGGCAAAGAGTACAGCTGATGCAGCGAAGTTTTTCGAGGATCAAGGTGATAAAGAAGTGGAGAAGCTTTTCTGGTCTCAATTCAATGCCCCCGCGTGCCCGCTGCCGTTAAGTAAGAAGATGGCTACTGTGGCGGAGCTTCACAGGTTGTCCAGGCTTGCAATGCGGTCTGTAATAGACCATATTTGGCCAAAGGGGCCTAAGCCGGACAGTTACTTTGGTTTGGTGCAACAGTTCCTTGGGGCCCTACCTCAGATCGACGCCATGAGAAGGTCGGCATGCATAGAGGGTGCACGAATGGCTCTTGCCCGCGTTAAAGCACATTGGAAAAATATGGAGGCCACCATTGTGGCGACCCAGAGTACGGCGGGAGGCCAATATCTGGCCTAGCACTACTTGGTGCGGGTAACAGAAGGTGCCCGCTTAATGGAGGTGCAATGCTTGAAGAATGTCTTGTTCGAGTGACAAATAGAATCATTGTAAACATAATGTTATTTTGGTTATAAGGCTATATTTATACTTTTTGCCTGAAAGTATTATTGTGTCTCCTGTGCGGCCGTTTACATATATATATGTAATCGGAAAGTTAGCAGTCATTGGCTTCAGCCCCCACGCATACAATGCGGGGGTGTTCGCGAAAAATATGCATAATCACACTTGATCCAATGTCTTGGTCCATTAAGGAGGTGATCGCACGTCGAACTAAGCAACCAGACTATATAGCTGTAACACTTTCGCTTACCATGGGAGTCTAATGGTGGGGCTACTATGTAGCCCCTGGTACCTTCACGTGCATCCGAATATGGGCGTGTGTGTACATGACCGGGAAATGGTCCTTTGTTAATGCGGAGGGATCCTAAAGATTCTGATAAGTCTTCGAGTGGTTGAACAGTCTCTCGCTGTATCATGACAGTCAGTTTTCGGCTTTCTCTACTAAGGTGCTCATCCGGAATAACCAGGGCACAATCGCAGTAGTTCTCCTTTGGCCGCCTTAGCCGATAAGAACGGAACATAAGGTGGCAAACCCAGGAGCCGGGCAAACCCAACATTTGACCAAGGACATGATTCGGAGCTGATGGATATAAGGCCAAACTCGTGACGCCGAACACTCCCGAAGGTATTCGGACTTTGTAACAGAAAATGGACTAAAGAATGCCCTTCCATTATAAACCATGTATTTCCAGGTACATGCGTTAACCTGTCGTGGCGAAATGCCAATAACGGCAATATCCTCTGTGGGTGTAGTACCCATGGGATGTGTGAACAATAAGAGGCAATATAAAAGGTTTACACAGGGGCTTAATCTAAAGAGAAACCTTTGAGCGGGGCCTTCTGCACGTCTGCGCCTTTGTCTCCATTGTGCCATTTCCTGGAAGGGTATCGCACATGTTGTGTCTGTAAAAAAAAGAAAAACTTCGTGTAAAAGAGTATGACGTAATCGTGCGATAGATGGTAAAAGTGTAAGGCATTGGCCTGGAAATAAGGTCAGGTCGTCGGTGGGGTTTTGTTAAATATTTATAGCCCCTAATGTCCTCCATGGGATTACATATACTGCGCCCTGGCTCATTTTTATCCGGGCTGTCGGACTCGTCTAACCGTGTCCGTGGTCTTGACGACCAGTCATGCTTTTTGGTATTGGAGGCCGCTTGGAGTCCGGCCGCTAGAGCCGTCGCGTATTCTTCCGCGCGTGAAGAGCGCTCTGTGTTTCCGTTAACGGTGATGACACCACGTGGACCGGGCATCTTGAGTGTAAGGTAGGCATAGTGTGGTATTGCATTGAAGCGGACGAAGGCCGCTCTTCCAAGGAATGCGTGATAGCTACTTTGGAAGGGTGTGATGGTGAAGAGTAGTTCTTCACTTTTGGAGTTGCCTAGGGAGCCGAATGTTACCTCCAGCACGACAGAGCACCTATCGTAGGCTTCAACGCCTAGTATCACCCCTTCAAAGGTGGTGTTGCTTTGGCTGATTCTGTATGGGTCTACCCCCCTTCTGCGGACAGTGTCCTGGTATATTAAATTGAGACTACTGCCGCCGTCCATAAGGACGTGGGTTAGATGGTATCCGTCGATTATTGGGTCAAGCACCAAGGCCTCTGATCCTTCGTGCCGAATACTAGTCAGGCGGTCCATGTGATCGAAGGTGATCGGACAAGCCATCCAGTAGTTAGGTGTGCGTACGATGGGCTCTATAGCGTACGCGTCTTTGAGCGCGCGTTCGTGCCTTCTCGTGGATGTGTGAGTTGCGTGGATTATGTTTACTGTTTTAACCTCTGATGGGATTTTTTTGTCCCCCAGTGTTCGGCTAACAAGGTTCATCCTCGTCTTCACTTGGTGTTTCCCTTCCCTTGTGTTCGGCATTTAATTTGCCGGCCTGCTTGAAGACCCAGCACTCTCTATGCGTGTGGTTCGCAGGTTTGTCGGAGGTGCCATGAATTTGGCACAGTCTGTCCAGGACTCTGTTCAGACCGGACGGTCCCTCTTTACTGCCTTTTAGTGGCTTCTTTTGCTGATCGAGTCGAGAGCCCCTGAATCCGGCGTTTACCGTTGTGTTGTTCTTTGGTGGAACGGCCTCGTTGTCAAATTCTGGCAGTAGCTTGCATTTCGGGTAGCTCTTTGTGTGGCGATCATCGCCGTATCTTTCTTCGGTGTATAGCACTTTCTTCCATCTGCGATTGAGAGTTTCCTGTGCGGCTTTTAGCCGTTGCTTCTGCTTCTTTAGACTTATTGCGGTGGCCATAAGCTTTTTGTGGAGGTTATCTCGTTCCACGCATGTTTCTGGGATGATGAATGCGTCGTCATCCGGACTTTGTTCTTGTCCTGGGGTAGTTTGATGAACTCGTCCCTCAGGATCATTGTGATCGGGCGTCCGCTCTGTACTGTGTTCGGCATGACCTGACTCGTCCTGCTCCATCGCTGGGTCCGTATGGTCATTTTTGCCTTCAGAGTTGACTGGGGTGTCGTTCTTTCTGGCGCTCTTGTCGCTATTTTTACTGTTGCTGGACTTTGAGCGGCGTCTGTGCCGTCGTTATGGCTTTTGCCCGGGGGTTTTATCTTCCGGATTGTCGCCGTCCTCCTCCTTGGGCGTGTCCACCATATCGTGTGATGAGGTAGTAGTCCAGCGCCCCCGAGATTCTGAATCTTCTCCTGCATCGTCGTCCATACCGTCGATGCCTTCGGAGTCGAAGTTAAGCACGTCGATTACATCATCAACCGTGGCAATGAAGTGGGTGGTGGGTGGGCAATGAATTCCCTCGTCGCCTGCTTCCCACTCAATCCGGACATAGTTCGGCCAAGAGCCTCCTGACAAAGAGAGAGACTTTAATGAGTTCAGAATGTCGCCAAAGGGCAAGTGCTGGAAGATATCCACAGCGGTAATCTCCATTACCGGAGCCCAAGCAGGCTTGGCGGGCTCGGGAGCGCGCGGACTGGAACCTGCAACCGGATACGAGTCCGGGGGTCCGGAGTCACAGGCTTCCTTAGAAGTGACACATGTGTTCGGCTCTACCGCCGATGAGTGTGTGGCCTGCAGGGCGGGGTCTATCCACCTGTCCTTGGGCCATGCAGTCTCCTCCGGATTTAGGTCTGGGACTACTGCAGGGGTAATATCCCGAGCACTGTCCGACATCGAGTCTAAGCCATGCTCATCGTGACTGTCTGGCGCTCCCGGCACAGGACCGAATCCGTAAAAGATCAAGTCTCCGCGAATATCCGCCATGTAGTTCAGGTTTTCGAACCTGATCTGGTGGGCCGGGGCATAGCTGTCGATCTGCTCCAGATGGCCAAGCGAATTAGCCTGCAGTGCGAAGCCGCCGAACTCAAAGATCTATCCGGGGAGAGAAGTTTCACCCTGGACCGTGTTGTTGACGATGATTGAAGGAGACATCGAGCCTTGCAGTGACGATACAGAGGAACTCTCAATGAAAGCACCAATGTCGGTGTCAAAACCGGCAGATCTCGGGTAGGGGGACTCGATCTGTGCCTCTTAGGCTGATGGTAATAGGAAGCAAGGGACAGAATGTTTACCCAGGTTCGGGCCCTCTCGATGGAGGTAAAACCCTACTTCCTGCTTGATTAATATTGATGATATGAGTAGTACAAGAGTAGATCTACCACGAGATCGTAGAGGCTAAACCCTAGGAGCTAGCCTATGATGATTATGATTGTAATTGTGATCGGCCTTCTAAGGACCAACCTCTCCGGTTTATATAGACACCGGAGAGGGCTACGGTTTACATGGAGTCGGTTACAAGGAAGGAAATATAATATCCGGATCGCCAAGCTTGTCTTCCACGCAAAGAAGAGTCCCATCCGGACATGGGACAGATTCTTGAGTCTTGTATCTTCATGCTCCAATAGTCCGGACGATGTATATAGTCCGGCCATCCGGATACCCCCCAATCCATTACTCCCTCAGATTCCTCGGGACTCCGCGCCTGTGGATTGCTGACCTTGCACCAAAGAGGAAACCTGCGCTCTGTGCCCGCCTAGCCTTGGTCATCATGGCTCACATCAGCTGAGCCTCGTGAGGTAGCTGCATAGATCTCTCCGTCCCAGGAGCCCTCCTGAGGAGGCCAACTCCTTCAGGGGTCTTTGACGGTGTCCTAGACTAGGGGGTACTCAGCACGTCATCTCCCGATCAGTTGGATTGGGCCGAGGACCCCCATGACCGTATACTCATGGGCCAGTTCGGACAACCCCTGCCGCATACAAGGAAGACTCCACAAGACATGGCGCCCAAGACAAGGACTCTCCTAAACCCTAGGCCTCCGGTGTCTTATATAAACCGAGGCCAGGCTAGTCAATAGACAATCTCATATTCATTACTACAATCTCATGGTAGATACATGTATTCTTTACTACACCCATATGAATACAATCAAAAGCAGCATGTAGGGTATTATCTCATCAAGAGAGCCCAAAGCTGGGTAAAACCCCATGTCCATGTTACCATTGCTCCAAGACGCCTAGCTTAGGACCCCTACTACGAGATACACCAGATATTGAACCGACATTGCTACTTTCATTGAGAGCCTGCTAGTTGATCGCCGCGGATCGAATAAGGCAATTATCAGGTGTTATTTTTTTAGCTAAATCCATATGGAATAAGGCAATTTCTTCTGGAAGTATTTCTACTCCCTTGTTGTACTGTTTGCGGATTGGTTTTTAGTCTTGCGAGCGGTGGCGATTTTTCCGCATGATCCGGCCACAATAGGATGGCCGAGGTATTCGCGAGGTGCGTGTGCGTACGGCCAAACATACAGGAGCCGCCCTACACCTTTGCTACATCAGAGAAATTAGGCCAAGGCAAACCGCATGCAAGCATGGATTGAATAATGATTCATCCGCATGCGGATCAAGGGAACAATTCTTTTTGTGGGCTTTGTCCTCCTTTGCACGTGAGCTATCAGGAGAGTGCACCAATTTGCTACCTAGCACTATTAGTTAATTGGAATACAAGACTGTTCCAGTGAATTGTGCGCCTCGGCCCTTGCTATACTAGATACGTCCAGGCCAAAATAATATTAGTTTCTTCTTGTTTTTCGTAAATTGTTGCAGCAACCCCCCGTGAAGATCAACCCAGCCAGCAGGATCTGAGGTCGGCTGACATGGTTTGGCTAGGCGGCGTTCCAGCTGAGGACGCGATAGAGCTTGCACCAGCGTGTGCGGACCGAGATGTTGTATCAATCTCGTCGGTCGCTGACAGCATCAGGGATATTCACTTCCTTTTGTTTTTCAATTTAGCTTCTAGTCGTTCTGCTACCTTTTGGAGAAAAGTATGTAAGGACTAACTACTCCTACTAATGCCATTGATTTAGTCTTGCAACACGATCTCCTAAACCTAGTTGGTGGATACTAGTAATACAACCAGTATTACTACTGCATGTTTTGGTGAATCCTCATATAAAGATTGAAGCAGTCTGACTCTCAGTATCCGTTCAGTATGAATCAGTTCTTCTTGCTTCCGTCGGCCGCGGTCATCATCATCGAACAGTGTATCCGGATTTTTGTCCGCAGTCTCACAAATGTCGCATATACAACCATATCCGCCCTATAAAATGGAGGCTATTACTCCTTCACGACCATTGAGCTCGGCCCTGGTAATCAACTCAACCGCGTCACACGGTTAATTCTGTGGGCCGACGTCGTCGTCCTGCCTGCATCAATCAAGTTGTGGTGTCGCCTCAGCGCGCGTCCCCGTGTCAACATCTCCGCGACAACTCTGTCG
Source organism: Triticum aestivum (assembly GCF_018294505.1). Taxonomy (NCBI): domain Eukaryota; kingdom Viridiplantae; phylum Streptophyta; class Magnoliopsida; order Poales; family Poaceae; genus Triticum; species Triticum aestivum. The sequence continues at coordinate 323,888,908 of NC_057801.1, read as the reverse complement.
GGATGACCTTGGCGTTCAGGACATATTTCTTTAATCATTTACTTTACTTAAATTTATTAAGTAGAGGATTTTTTACGTAAAAAATATATAAATTATTATTATCTCTGGCTTGCACTATTTTACCTGTGCAGGCTATTGACTTAGATCGGGCCGCACTATCCCCTCGGCGTGGTGTCCTCGTCGCCCATCTCCATCGACCGAATTGTGTCGTCGCCTTGGAGTACTGCCCTGTGTTGCCAACCCCGCATTGTCGCTTCATCAACCTACTCAGTCGGAGACTCCAGTGTCATCCGACGACCTGCTCCATCACCTCGGCTAGATTGGGGGCTTCACCTCTTCGCAGTGCCGAGCTCTTCGCTCAGCCACATCGGGCTTGGGGGATGAGACCTTGTCCCGCACCAAGCTCGAACCTCATCATCAATGCCGAACACATTAACCAGCTAAGTCACTTTCATCCTCAAAAACTCCCAGTTTTAAATTTTGTTCGGTTCGACCAAGCATTATACTTTTCTGGCAAAAAGTTGCTTGTGAAAAACTTCCTAGTCGAAACCTTGTTTGTGACACACAAATTCAAATACCCCGTTTAACCGGGGCTTTCTTTATGGAGCCTTTCCTCTTGCATATGATTATACTTGTACGTCTTAGTTCCTTGTTCGTGTATTACACCACAATATGTACCATATTGACTTAAGTGTTCTACAAGCTGGGTTGCCTTGCTCCTGTGTTTACCCCTACGTTCCTCATTGTTCGGCTAGGGAGTAAAGGGACCACCTCTGTGATTGTCACGACCGGGTCCTCCGAGCTCTAACCTCAGACTGGGTGAAGCCGAAAGCTAGCACTCTTATTGTTCTCAATTATGGTCGACACACAACAGAACTCATGAGTACAAAAAATCTATTGCACAAGTCTCATAGTAACAATAAGCAACTGATGAAAGTTATCAGTGGGGGTACTATTTTCTTCGAAGATGCTTCTTACATATCGTCAGTAATATAGCATAAGTTCCCTGAGCTCGCTTTGTTTGTTACACCCTTATCGCCTGATTGCCTGGTTATTGGAAACACCGTCAATATTCTCGACAGGTGGAGTACATAACAATTTTTGGGCCTTGGCCGAAGAGGGAGAAGCCGACGGTCGGTTAAGACGTGTTTAAAGTTTGGGTGAACACATATATGATATATGTACTTCGGTACATACAATCATCATACATAAAATTCTTTTACCCAAGTCACTCATGGGCTCTTCAATTTATGTGAGCTATTTTATAATAACAATTCTTCTTCTTAGTCGTTGCAAAGTCTTTTTTCTATCACTCCTTTTTTCGACGCGAGTGTGTGGTCAATGGCCGAGGAGCCTAATTTCTCTCTCAAAGATGATAAAGTTTGCTAAACTGGCCTAACAAGGAGTAATCCGCCTTTGGAATAGGAGGTTTGAGACATAGGATGACCCGCTTGAAGTCTTGAGATAGGATGCGTCATGTTAAAGCATGATAGAAGCGCAAATATTTTTTTCTAAGACCGATTTTTTGATTGGCACCGAACAATTGATCTAGTTCGGACGTCGAGTTTTTACTGACGTTTTTTGGTTTTCCAATCCAATGGCACTTTTCAACTATTTGTGTGTGTTCCGCATAAGTCTCGCAGTGCAACGCTGGGCACCTTTAGAGCTTCGGCAAAAATTCACGGATATTGCTATATATGCATCGGTTTCAAATTGTGTCTTCGGTCGATAGTTGGGTTTCCCGGCTCCTGTGCTTGCCTCTACATTCCACTTTGTTCAGTTAGGTGTGCAAAAGAAGAACCACTGCGATTGTGCTTCCAGCTTGCATGGTTAAGCACCTCGGTGGAGAAAGCCGAAAACTGACTGTCACAATAAGCGTAAACTGGTCAGCGATCCGATGACTATGTTAAATGACGGGCCGTTCATAACATTGGCCGAAGTGTTAACCACTTCCTAATGTTAAACAATAATATAACATGTCTCTCTGCATACCTTTGTTTATAAAACCGTATGGCCGGATTGCCTTGTTTGCCATAAATCTTTGCCCTCATAAAGACTTTATAAAGTAGGACAAACACTCCTCGGCTGCTGGCCGAGGAGGTTGAAGCTGATGGTCGGTCAAAAATGTTTTATACAATGCAGATCCGAGCATTAAATACGTAAAGTACTAGGATACATAGCGTCATTAACCATAAGTTATGATTTTACTATGGATATCTATCCTTAATTCGGCCACCCGTGTCCGCATTAAGGCTCGGGGGCTACTGGGCTTCGGGCTTATCATTATTTATAAATATTAAAGACGCACATCAATCCCCTGATCTAGTGTTGCCACCCAACCAGTGTCTCAGGGGCTACTACATTGCCTATTCAATGCAGAGAATTTTAAGTGCAATACAGTTTTCGAGGTGATTATAATCCTCGGGTTGGTCGGACGCACCCAACCTGAGACTTAAGGACTGAGGGCGCCCCTTTTTTTGCCCCGAAGTATGCTGCCGAGCTAGGACTTGATCCTCAGGCTGAATTTGCGAATCAGCCTGAGTCTCAGGGGCTACTGGGATTAGCGGTCTTATGTCATCCTTCAGGTACATCTCGGGTTTTAGACCGATACACACACCTTGAGGGCTACTGGCTATATATCTCGGCAGAGAATAAATTGCACCAATCAAAAAATCAGCCTGCAGTCAGGGTGGTGCACCACCTCGGAAGCAGTCCGACATAAAACTCGGGCGCTAATGGCTGGCTCCATAGAGGGAATTTCCGGCATTAAGCTCGGCTAAACTCCTTCAACTTTTATGAATCAAGGTGACCTATGACACCTTGGATATAGTTCGGCATTGGAGCTTGGACATAGTCCGGCGTTGGAGCTCGGCTGTAACAATACTCCTCACATACAGTCCGGCGGTGGAGCTCGGATACATTTTGGCGGTGGAGCTCGGATACATTCCGGCGTTGGAGCTCGGAAGCGGTCCGGCGTTGGTGCTTGGTTGCAAAAGATACCTCAAATGTAGTCCGGCGTTGGATCTCGTACGCAAGAGGACATTACCGCCCGGGGACAACTTCAAACCCGAGGCGTGGCATATAAATAACAAGGCATTGATAAAGGCCGGAACTTAAAGGTCTCCTCGGATACCCTTTGGATTCACTTTGGCGATCCTCAAGATCGAGGATGGAAAGATTTGTTGAATTAGTTTTCAAGACCGATGACCGAAGATGAAGAACAGTTCGAAAGAATCGAGGAGCGTCCCCAACTTGAAGACCGGTTCAGGGGGGCTACTGACGGCGTCCTTGACTAGGGGTACTCACCATGTCATCTCCCGATCTATTGGATTGGGCCGAGGACCCCCATGGCCGTATACTCATGGGCCAGTTCGGACAACCCCTGCCGCATACAAGGAAGACTCCACAAGACTTGGCGCCCAGGACAAGGACTCTCCTAAACATTAGGCCTCTGCTGTCTTATATAAACTGAGGCCAGGCTAGTCAATAGACAATCTCATATTCATTACTACAATCTCATGGTAGATACATGTATTCTGTACTACACCCATACGAATACAATCAAAAGCAGCATGTAGGGTATTATCTCATCAAGGGAGCCCGAAGCTGGGTAAAACGCCGTGTCCATGTTACCATCGCTCCAAGACGCCTAGCTTAGGACCCCTACTATGCGATACACCGGATATTGAACTGACAGTCTTGGTGCCATCCGCTTCGTGAGGCTTGGCCCCTCGCGAGGGTCTTGCTGTGTTGTTGTCGAAGCTGGGCCGTACCATACTGTTGATGGAGCCACGTGGTGAGCTGCAGGCAGGCAGGACTGGATACCCCCAAGTCCAGGACGCCGACATCTTGGCCTTAATGTTGTCGATGGTGTCAGAACTCTGAGCCTCAAGGGTCATGGCCTTGCTGGTGCATCGCAGGTCACCCCAGCAAGGAGCTTGCCGGGGCTATGCAAGCCGCCCTAGCAACCATGTTGCCGGGGGAGGTCCTGTTTGTCTTCTACTCATTGTTCCTTGACTTGACTGATGTCTTAGTACTCTTGTGTTCTGTCTTCTGCTGTCCTGCCGGGCCTGGCCACAGGCATGGCTACCACTGTCCGTGCACAAGTAAGGGGTACAGAAGAGCCCATACTTTTGTACAGCGACAGGAGCCCCCGGGCCTGGGCCACACATGAGCGCAAAGCGTAGTTGAACTAGGCCCAAAGTAGTGTGGGGCACACCTGGCAGAGACTTAACTTCCACGATCTTCTCGTCAGTTGGGCTTCCGCACGACCCGTATTTAGTGTGTGACATGGGGGTCATGCGTGGGATGGTCACAGCACGCCTGCGTCACTCTGCAGTAAATGGTAAAAAGGGGCGGCCCGCGCCTTCCCCGTAAAAGAGGAATCTGTAGGGGCGCCGCTCATTTATCCCTGTGCCCTTCCCAATCTAGGAACTATCGTTCCCCTCTTCTTCCTTGAGCGAAAACCAGAGCCCCACGCCTCCGCTTGCCTCGGTCGCGCCTCCATTGCTTTTCGATCCCTCGCCTCTCCTTAGTCGCCATGGCCCCCAAAGCAAGCAAAGGCAAGGGAGTGGCGAAGGCCGTCGCGGGAAGGAGATGCCGGAGAGCGACCTGGTGATGCTGCGGAAAAAGTTCGCCCGTTTCGTCCCGACGGTTGACGCGCTCGTCCTCAGGGAGAAATTAAAGCCCCTGTGGGGGAGGGAAACGTCAGGGCATCCTGCCACGAAAATCATCCATGCTCGCTTTGCAAAGCCCGGGTCAGGCAGATATCCTTTCTTGCTCGACTAGTTCTCCTGCGGGCTCAGCCCCCCTTTCTCCAACTTCTTCAACGACATCATGCACACCTGCGGCTTCCATCTCTTGGATTTTACGCTAAATGTTGTGGTGTGCATGGCTCTCTTCGCCCATATCTGCGAGGGCGTTGCAAGGGTGCACCACAATACGGTGCTCTTTCGCCATTACTTCTTCCCCCGCATCCATACGGAGACACCCTTACTGGTTGTGTCACTTGGATCCCAAGGGCTCAGAGCAAGGGCGTGTACCCGGAGGGCTTCATGAAGGACAAGTGGGAGGAATGGAGGGGCCGGTAGTGCTGGATCAAGGTGAAGGATCCGTAGGAGTTCTGCCAGGTCCTTCAGAAGCCGCCGGCCCGCAGCGATGACTGGGGCAAGCTCGACGCCAGCGATGGGAAGCTCACGATCGCCACCAGCAGGATCCACCGCCTCACTTCAGCCGGGCTCACGTTTGAGATGATCGGGGCCAATTTCATGCACCGGCACATGGCTCCTTTGCACAACAAGGGGAGGCCGACCTGGGACTACAAGAATGCGGTCGACATCATGAGGCTTGGCCCCGTCCTGGACTACAATATCATTGTGATTCAGCACACGCATCTCTGCCGGCGGCTCTTTCAGCTCAAGGTTGATGAGATCGGCGAGGACGAGAAGTCCGGCAAGGCTGTCAAGGCCGGCAAGGTGGACAAGCCGTTCCAGTTGCCAGCGGGGGTGGTCCCGTTGAGCAAAAACTGTTGCTTGACCGCCATCATCGCCATGATGCCGGTATTCAACGCACACGGCCTCGACCTGACCTGGATCAAGCCAGAAGCAAAGATAGTGCAGGAGTTCTTCGACAATCTGTCGGAGGGATACATTCGTGCCAAGCCGCAGCTCATCCGCCCCACTACCGAGGAGGATATGGAGTACATCGCCACAAGGTTGGAGGAGGCGGCACTCATCGAGGAGGCCGGAAGCCTTGGTGTCGCAGAGGACGAGGCTGGGGAAGCCGAAGAGGAGAAGAGGCTCGCCAATTGGGCAGAGTCTGTCGGGGGGCCCAGGGGCACCAGTGCCGGGGCTCCCCTTTCGAAGAAACGACTGAGGAGGCGGGCGAGGGAGCATCCAAGGAGGCATCTAAGATGGACGAGCCCTCGTCTCGATGAAACACGTCCTACGGCGGGATGGCTCCGGCGAGCCCGTCTGCTCCGGCAGGGCCACGCCATGGCAAGGGGCTTAGGCGTAGCCCATGTCCTAGACGAGGCTTGTGGCCGCGAAAGCGGTGGAGAAAGCCGCTGCGGCGAAGAGATCTGCAGCCACTACTTCCTCCTCGACCAAATGCGCCGCCGCCTCCTGTTCAACCAAGCGTCTAAGGACCCCGTCTCCTTATCCATCCCTAGTGGGCACCATCCCGGTGGCCGAATACGACCTTGGGTCATTCAGCCCGAGGAGGAAGAGGAGGGCAGAGGATGTGGACGAGTAAGCACTCTCCTTCCCCATCCATTTTCCGATACTTAATCTGGATTACTTGATCTTGATTTAATCTCGTCTTTGCAGGGACACGGAGATTCTGGCTTAGAGGGTGGCGAAAAGAGCCAGGGCCCCGACGAGTGATGAGCCCCCGGCAAGCACTCTACGTGCGTCGGGGATGATCTTCATCAGCCCGGAGACCAGCCCCCAGCATAAGTCTGTTTCTTATGTCTCGCCGGCAGGCGTTGGTGTGCATATCCTTATTGCTGGCCTTGCCGAATTTGAGGGAGGATAGCAGTAGCAGGAGGAGCCAGTAAGGCCCACCCTTGACACATCGCTCCCGTCAACTACACCAACCAGACGGGCGTCCCTGGCAAGGGCATCCACCGACGAGCCCATGCGCATAGAGGAGGAGGAGGTGGGTACAGGCGTGGTGACCACGTCCTGGTAACGAATGTTGCCGGGGAGGGAGATGCTTCTTCTCCACACATCATAGGTAAGCTGTTCGCCACCGCCCCCTTACTATCTTTGCCATGATTTTCTTTCTTTTCTTAGTCTTCATCTTTGGTTTCGGCCCTGTCTCACTCTCCTTTTCTGTCTTCAGATCCTCTCCTGATGGACCATGCGGACGTCAATGTTGTGATCGAGAGACCGCCAATGACGCCGAGGCTGAGGCCGCCAACATTGCTGCTGAGGAGTCCGCCAGGGGATCCGTCGAGGAGGACGGCAAGGCCACTACCGAGAAGGCCGGCAAGGCCGCTGCCGAGGAGGCATCCACGGGGCTTGTCGGGGAGGCTGGCAAGGCCGCTGCCGAGGAGGCCACCACGGGGCCTGCCGTGGAGGCCGGCGAGGCCACCACTGGGAAGGCCGCCAAGGAGCCTGCCGAGGAGGGGGTGGTCGATGAGCAACCCTCCTCCTCTTCAGCCCCTGCCCTGAGCAGGTATTTGAAGGTAGGCAACAATGTGTTCGTCAGCCTCCCAGGCAGGGAAAGCACCGAAGGGCCTACTGAAGGGGAGGTGTTCGACAACGAGGTCCTCACTGCTGCCGGGCTCCAGGTAGTTGACGAACCGAGCACCAGTAGCAGCACCACCAAGGTAGACCAGCTCCTCCAGGCCATGAGCGCCAACTTCCAGAAGCTCCGGGCACTTTATCATGCCTGCCAGGACAAGGTGAACTCTAGGGTGGCAGCCGTGGACAAGGCCAATGCAGACTTTCAAGAGCGTGTCACACAGATGCAAGTCTGGTTCGCCGAGGCCTGGCAGGATCTGAAGGACAACCAAGTCTAGCTGGATGACATCGACAAGGCCCAGGAGGTGGCGAAGGTGCAGGCCACCAAGGACGAGTCTGACCAAACACAGCGCCGCATCTTGCTTGACGTGCAAGAAGAGGACTTGGTTGCCCGCGAAGTGGCGCTCGCCGCCACACTTCGCGCCAAGGGCGAAGAGGTTGAAAAGCTCGTTGCGCAGCGGACCCAGGAGCTGAAGCAGGAGCACAAAGAAGCACTCGATGCTCTTGCCCTGGACCATGTCGGCAAGCTAAAGGAGGCCGTCGATGGTGCTGAGGCCGCAGAGGTCGGAAGGTTGAGCTGGCCGGCAAGGTGGAGAAGCTGGAGCTGGAGCTACAGGAGCTGAGGAGGGAGACCTTGAAGCGGAAGAAGGACAAGGACATGATTGCCCACACCTTGGCGGAGCTGCAGGTCACCATCTCCGACAAGACCAAGCTGCTCTCCAAGGCCAACAAGTCCATCGCTGATCTGAAGCAGAATATGGATACTCTAGAAGGGACGCTTTCGGAGAACAGGGCCCGTGAAAAGACCCTGATCAAGGATAGGCTGCTGCTGCAGGATGCCGACACCAGCCACAACGAGCTCGTGGTCGGCACAAAGCTCTAGACCAGCCGCCTTGTGGACATGGCGGAGAGGTTCACTGCATAGCTAGCTGCCGTGGACATGCCAAACGTCAGGTTCTCCCATGATGTGAACGTGACCAACAGCGCCAAGTTGACCCTGTTCTTCGAGGGTGTCTTCGATGCCCTAAAGCTGCTCCACTCCACCAGGGCGACTTATCTGGCCGAGGAGTCCCGGAAGCTTTGTCGGGGCGTCTTGACCAAGGTGCTCACCAAGGTGGCGTACAAGAACCCTAGTGTCAGCTTCACCAATGCGCTTGACAGCTTTCCGGAGGTTGTGGACCTCCAGGTGCTCAAGGAGCGCATCGAGCACATCATTAGCTGCGTCAGCGGAGTCAAGAGGCTAGAGTGTTAGCTTCAAGATTAGCTGCTCCATTCCTTGTTGCAGCTGCAAGTTCGCACCCAAGACAATTTTTATCTTAAGTTAGAACCGCCACAATCACTAATGTAATATAACTTTCCTATGTTTTGAACTAAGTGCATGCTATTTCCCTGTTTGATTTCTCTTTGTGTGTACTACACCCTACGCTTAGTTGGATAGGCTTGCCGGCGTGCTAAGCCTTGTCGTGGGTGCTTCGAAGGACAGATCCTCAGCAACCTGCTTGGGGGTGTCGCTGTCGGGCAAACCACCTTGCCGCCCTTGGCGCAGCAACTTGAGATGTTGGGAGGAGTCGAAACAGAATAGGAGTGCAACCAATAGTGGCCAGGTTCCTTCGTGTGCAGCTTTTGCATACAAAAACCAAGACCATTCAAGGGAGATAACCTTACAAAAGGGAATTACCTAAGGTTTTGCGTGACTTAGCTTTTTGTTGTTGTGCGGATCATCGTTGCGGCCGCAAATGATGCCGCTCGCCTGGCTTCTCACATCTTGGCGGCGTGGACGATCTTGATCTCCTCCGCCACCAGGGTTTGCCATGTCGCCTGTCCGTGCTGGCACGGGCGACGCGGCTCCGGACGAACTGACCGCTGCGATCGTCTTCTTCTTCGAAGCCATGGCGATGAAGAAACTGTTGCACAAACTGATAGACAAGATTCTCACAACTACCTCACTGTACCTGGCATGCGAAAAATGTCAGGGAAACGGACACCTATGGGATCAGGGGTGATCCCTTCTACAGTTGGCAAAGAGAGGAGTTGAACGAAGAGGGGGTCTAGCAATTAGTACGAGGGAATTTTTACCTAGGTTTGGGCCGCAAAGATGTGTAATACCCTAGTCCTGCTTGTGTGTATATTAGTGTTCTTAAGTTTTCGAACTAGTTGCGGTGCATGCCCAGTCCAAAAAGTCCGAATCCTCTCTCATTATGCCTCGGGCCTCGTTTTATATGTCAAAGAGGCTTCCACAGCGGAACACAGGAGGTGGAAGGCAAGCTACAGTGTATGAGCGTTTCGCTCGGCACCATAGGACAAGCACATTTAATGTGCTGCCTACGTGCCCTCTTACTTTATCGGGGACGGCAACAGAAGCCGTCCAGTTTGTAGTCGCCCCTCCTTTCTCTGACATGCGTCCAGGCTGACGAGGCATGTAGTGCCACACTGGCTGTCGGTGTACTAGAGTAGGGGTACCCTAGTATCCCGAACTTGTGCACGGGCAGTTGCAGCGCCCCGCGGCAAGGCTTGCCGGATGACCGCCGAGGCCGTCCATGGTTCCTTTGGAGCCATTCAAGAACAAAGTATTTAAGCTCAGGAGACAAGGCCCCGGCAAGAGGAGCTTGCCGGGAAGGCCAACCAAGGCATTTCAAGGAACTTGCCGCGACGTGCCGCGCGTCCCGGCAAGGCCCGGTGAGCGACAAGCTTCCGGACCTGACAAGACAACAGCCGCGGCAAGGCGCTTGCCGTGGCAGGCTACCACTCTGTACCCATGCTCTAGCACATCCACCAACATGTCGCTCTGGGGGCCTTTCCAGGCGCGCGTGGCGAGAGGCTGTGCAGCCAGCGGTGCGCGGTGGCATGCGAAGCTGACAAGACTGCCATCATGGCGAGCGGTGGCGCCCCTGACGGTCCCTTTTTACACTGTTTGGGCGACGCAGACGGGCATTTAGTGCCTTTGTCCCCTGCCGTCAGGGTTAGGTAGGATGCACTGTGCAGGTGGTTGTACCAATCGCAACTTCTTTTCCATTTTTACCCTCATCTGCATTGCCACCTGTCGGTGACCCCTTGAACATATAAAAGGAGGCCCATGCGCAACGTAGAGGGGGTTGGAACCCAGAAAATCACACACGCTCGGTCTCGTTAGCAGCTAGAGTGTATTGTAGCATTCAGCGCTCCTCAGCAAGAACACAATACAATCAGACAAGCATCAGTAGGAGTATTATCTCTCCGGAGAGCTCCGAAGTTGGGTAAACCGCTTGTGAGCTTCGCCTCGATCTGCTCTTCGTGTGATCTCCGCCCCCCCGCTGAACCGAAAGGGGCCCGGTCCGCTGACCCCATAGGTTTTCGTGGATCAGCTTCCCCGACATCTTTGGCGCGCCAGGTAGGGGGCGTCGAGATTGTGTGAACCTGATTCAGCGTCCACACGAGCTAGATCTTCATTTCCTTCACCGACATGCCACCGAAGAAGAAGACTTCGGCGGCAGCAGCTCCGTCCACGTCACTTCCACCACCACTGGAGCAAACGGGTGGTGGGGAGGACGCCGGCGGAAGAACGGACATCGACGAGGGAGCTCACGACGCTGCAAGGTCCAAGGACAAGGCCGCGCAAACCTCGGCGTCCGTACATGTACCGCGCCCATCTCTAGAGGTGCAAGACCGACAACGTCATGGTATTCGCAGTACCATACGTTCGTTGGAGCAAGATCGAGCTGGTGGATCTCGTGGTGCTCAAGACCAGCATGCATGCCAACATGCTGGCACGAGCGAGACACGGTCGCCTGGAGGGGATGCTGCTCCTTCTAACATAGTTAGAAGTCTGAGCATATCCCGCTCCTCGCACTGTTCGCCACTGCCGCCCACCACTCTAGCAGAAGCTTTGGCGCGAGCTCAACTGCTCCTGGATTACCCTCCAGCGGAAGACAAGATCGACCAATGGAGGGCTACCATTCAGAGTCTCATCGGCTTTGCCAACGGCGACACTCCGCGGCAGCCAAGTGCATCGCGGCCGCGGCAGGACTGCCAGGCACGAGCCGGTGGTGACGAAACCGGTGGGGGTGCAACCACCATGCACTCTCCACCCCGAAGGCCAAGATCGTTGACTCGTCGGATCCACCTCGACAGCGACTCCACTGCATCATCGGATCCACGAGCTCGTCGCGATCAGCGCCAAGTTCTTCACGAACGACAGCAAGAAGACGCTCGTACTCGCATCGAGCGCCGAAGAGAAGCGCGACGTCAATCCGACAAGCGCGCTGGGCCCTCTGTTGACATGCATGCGCCAGGGGAACCAGGCGACTTGCCGTACGCGGTAGGTTGCCCTGCGTTCACTCGTGAGCTGCGGCAGGTCCAGTGGCCCAGCACGAAGAATTTTAAGCCAGATGTACCAGAGAAGTACGACGGCAAGACGCATCCGTCGGAGTTCCTCAGCATCTACACCATCGCGGTGCAAGCTGCTGGGGGGCGGGACGACAAGATCCTTGCCAACTACTTCCCGCTGGTGCTCAAGCCCAATGTCAGATCCTGGCTCATGCACTTGCCGGACGGCTCCATATCCTCCTGGGCTGACCTGTGCCATCAGTTTGTCGGCGCCTTTACAGGCGGCCACAAGCCCCATGGCCAAGAGAGCGACCTTCATCTGCTCGCCCAAAAGGAAGGAGAGCCCCTGCGCAAGTACATTCAAAGATCAGCCGCGTACAGCACAACATCCCAGACGTCCACCCTGCCGCGGTGATCAGCGCGTTCCATCAGAACGTGCGAAACCGCAGGATGCGGGAGGAGATGGCGATGTGCAAGATCAGAGACGTCAGTGAGCTATATGCCCTGGCCGACAAGTGTGCACGTGCTGAGGAAGGGAGGAAACTCCCCGGAGAGAACACAGGAGCAGGAGGATCTGATAGTGAGGAGACTGCCCCGGCAAGGAAGAACCGGCGGCGGAACAACAGGAAGAAGAAAGGCAAAGATGTGCTAGTTGTTGAGCAGTCCGACAAGAAAGCCGAAGCTGGTAGCTCCGGCAAGGAGGTTGCCGCAGCTGTGGCGGTCGCCAACAAGCAGGACAGCACCAACAAGCAATACTGCATGATCCACCGCACCAAGGGACATGATCTCCAGAGCTGCAAGAAGGTCGAGCTGCTTGTAGAACAGCAAAAGGCTGAATACGAGCGGCGTGACAAGGAGAAGGCCCAGGGAGGTGCTGGAGGATCTAGCAAGAAACGTCCCGGCTGAGGAGGACGCCGCGGCAAGGCCAAGCAGCGGCAAGGAGACAGACCTCCCCGCGGCCGCGACAAGGATGAAGACGACGACGACGATGAAGATATGGATGAAGACGAGACCGACGAGCAGGAGTTCCAGAAAGCCACAGAGGTCCTGTGTGTTGACGGCGGTGCTTCTCTGCATACTTCACACCGCCAGCTCAAGCAATGGGTGCGGGAAGTCAATGCGGCAGAACCACCAATCGAGTCACGCAAGCCTCTGAAATGGTCCAGCACGCCTATCATCTTTGATATTGAGGATCACCCTGATCGCATAACTGCGGTCGGGTGCTTGCCGATGTTGGTTTCACCAACTATCCGCAACCTCAAGGTCACCAAGATGCTAGTTAACGGCGGGGCCGGCTTGAACTTGATCTCCTCCGCGGTACTCTAGAAACTCCAGATCCCCGATAGTAAGCTCGAAGAGACCGACACGTTCTAAGGAATCAATCCGGGAAGGAGCAAGCCGAAGGGAAAGATCACGCTACCGGTAACATTTGGCAGCGAGCTGAACTTCAGGACTGAGAGGGTCACTTTTGACGTTGCTGACTTTCCATTGCCTTACAATGGGATACTTGGCCGTCCAGCACTGGACAAATTCATGGCAGCCTCTCATTATGCATACAACGTACTGAACATGCCAGGCCCGATAAGTGTCATCTCTGTCCCTGGCAACAAGAAGGATGCTCTTATCTGCACCAACAAGATCTACCGGGAAGCAGCAGCTGCAACAAATCGCAACTCACTTGCCGCTGAAGCTCCCGGGGGGAAGAAGAAGACCAAGTCTGGCAAGAGCTCTGATGCCCACTCCGGCAAGCGCACCTCCTCATAGTGCTGCACTACTGTCGAGGACGCACCATCGAGCTCCACCGGCAAGTGTAAGAAGACAATGGCAGCTCCACCAGAGACCAAGAAGGTGTCCGCCAAGGAGGACGGCCATGGTGGTACCTTCACCATCAGTGCCACTCTCGACCCTAAATAGGAAAGCACACTCGTTGCTTTCCTGCGGGCGAACGTCGACGTGTTTGCATGGCAACCGTCTGACATCCCCGGTGTTCCCAGGAAAGTAATCGAGCACCATCTTGCCGTCTGTCCTCATGCGCGGCCCGTCAAGCAGAAAGTCAGGAAACAGGCATTGGAGCGCCAAGAATTCATTGCAGAAGAGATCAAGAAATTGGAAGCAGCAGGCCTTGTCAGAGGAGTGCTCCATCCTACGTGGTTGGCCAATCCTGTAGTCGTGCGCAAGGCAAACGGGAAATGGAGGCTTTGTATTGACTTTACCGATGTTAATAAAGCTTGTCCCAAAGACCCATTTCCCTTGCCGCGCATCGACCAGATTGTTGACTCCACGGCCGGATGTGACTTGCTTTCATTTCTTGATGCATACTCAGGATATCATCAGATCTTCATGGCAGAAGAGGATGAGGAGAAGACCGCATTCATTACCCCATGTGGCACATACTGTTTCGTACGGATGCCTTTCGGTTTGAAGAATGCTGGTTCAACATTTGCAAGGGTAGTCCATGACGCTTTTGAACCGCAAATGCACAGAAATGTGGAAGCCTACATGGATGACATAGTGGTCAAGAGCAAGGACAAGCGACCCTAATTCAAGATTTAGACGAAACCTTTGCAAATCTGCGCAAGATCAACCTCAAGCTCAACCCCGAGAAGTGCGTGTTTGGAGTCCCCTCCGGCAAGCTTCTCGGGTTCTTTGTGTCTCAACGCGGAATTGAGGCCAATCCCGACAAGATCAAGGCCATTGAGCAGATTGAAGCACCAAAGCGCGTCAAGGATGTACGAAGACTTGCCGGTTGCGTAGCTGCTCTCAGCAGGTTTATCTCTAGGTCTGCTGAGCGCGCCCTGCCATTTTTCAAAATTTTGAAAAAGGCAGGTCCAATGAAATGGACTCCGGAAGCGGAGGCTGCGCTGCAGGACTTGAAGAGATACCTGTCCTCCACTCCAACACTTGTCGCACCTAAGCCACAAGAGAAGTTGCTGCTATATATAGCGGCAACCAATCAAGTGGTTAGTGCTGCGTTAGTAGCGGAGAGGGAGGCGGATGATGAGCCAGCAACCACGGCAGACACATCCAGCGACAAGCAGGGGACTTCACCGGCAAGCTCTGGTCCCGACAAGGATGGATCTGCGCAGGAGCATGAGAAGATGCAGAAGAGAATGGTGCAGCGCCCAGTTTACTTTGTCAGTTCCCTTCTGCAGGGGGCTAGGTCAAGGTACTCTGGTGTGCAGAAATTGCTTTTCGGCCTCCTCATGGCCTCGAGAAAGCTGCGCCATTACTTCCAAGCACATGAGATCACAGTTGTCACTCGCTTTCCGTTGAAGAGGATACTGCAAAATCCAGAAGCAACAGGCAGGATTGTCGAGTGGGCACTAGAACTGTCAAGCTTTGGCCTCAAGTTTGAGAGCACTTCAACTATCCAAAGCAGAGCATTGGCAGAGTTCATAGCAGAGTGGACGCCAACACCAGATGAAGAAATTCCAGAGATGAGCATCCCCGTCAAGGAAGCAAGCAAAGAGTGGCTGATGTACTTTGATGGTGCCTTCTCGCTACAAGGCGCCGGTGCTGGCGTGCTACTTGTTGCACCCACCGGAGAGCACCTCAAGTACGTAGTCCAGATGCACTTTCCCAAGGAGCAAGCAACGAACAATACTGCAGAGTATGAAGGTTTGCTTGCCGGCCTCAGGATCGCAGCAGACCTTGGGATCAAGAAGCTCATTGTCAGGGGTGACTCACAGCTTGTCGTCCGCCAAGTGAACAAGAGTTATCAGAGTCCGTTGATGGAAGCTTACGTTGATGAAGTGAGAAAGCTAGAAGAGCACTTTGACGGCCTGCAGATGGAGCATGTTCCAAGAGCTCAGAACGACATTGCCGACGGCCTGTCAAAGTGCGCCGCACTTAAGTTACCTCTGGAACCAGGGATCTTTGTGCTCAAGCTGACTCAACCATCCGTAACACCATCAACTGGACGGAGCAAGAAGAGGAAGTTGTTTTCTGGTGACTATTTTCCGACAGAGCTTCCCGAAGCCGCCGCCAAGAAGTTCCTCAAGATCAACACCAAGAGTGCTGAGGAGCAGTCTGCTCCGGCAAACCTTAGGGTTTGTTCCGTTGAAGCAGACGCTCCCGACAAGTTTTGCTCCGGCAAGCTTGCCGGGGAACATCAAGCTCCGGCAGAGCCACAAGTTCTTGCCGTAGAAGCGGATGTTCCCGCAGCAGCAGATGTGCCTTTAGTCCTTGTTGTCGAGCCACAAGCTCCAGCATGGGCACAATAGATTGTCCATTTCCTTCAGACAGGAGAACTTCCCGAAGAGTAAGAAGAAGCGGAAAGAGTAGCCCGGCAGTCAAGTATGTACCAGTTTGTCGACAACACACTGTACAGAAGAAGACTCAACGGTGTGAAATTGAAGTGTATTCACCGGGAAGACGGACAAAAGCTGTTGGCAGAGATACATGGAGGCATATGTGGTCACCACATTGGCGCAAGAGCACTTGCCGGCAAAGCGTTCCGGCAAGGTTTCTTTTGGCCGACAGCCCTCCAGGATGCAACTGCACAAGTAACCAAGTGTGAAGCGTGCCAGTTCCATTCCAAGCAGATACACCAGCCAGCTCAAGCTCTCCAGACGATCCCTTTATCCTGGCCATTTTCGGTCTGGGGGCTCGATATCCTCGGCCCCTTCCCCCGAGCTGTCGGGGGCTTTGAGTACTTGTACGTTGCAATCGACAAGTTCACAAAGTGGCCAGAAGTGGAACCAGTGAGGAAGGTGACAGCACAGTCAGCAGTCAAGTTCTTCAGGTCGATTGTTTGCCGTTTCGGGATCCCTAACAGGATCATCACCGACAACGGCACGCAATTCACGAGCCGCACCTTCATGCAGTACGTCCAAGATCTTGGCGCCAAGGTCTGCTTCGCTTCTGTTGCTCATCCGAGAAGCAACGGTCAAGCGGAGAGGGCAAATGCTGAAGTGCTGCGCGGGCTCAAGACCAGAACTTTCGACAGGCTGCGCAAGTGCGGAAGGAACTGGATTGAGGAGCTGCCGGTGGTTCTTTGGTCAATCAGGACGACGCCAAATCGAGCCACTGGCCAGACACCTTTCGCTCTAGTCTATGGAGCAGAGGCAGTTCTCCCCATGGAACTCGTATACGGGTCACCTCGAGTGCTCGCTTATGATGAGCTTGAACAAGAGCAGCTGCGACAAGATGACGCGCTGCTCCTTGAGGAGGACCGTCTTCAGGCTGCTGTACGAGCTGCTCGATACCAGCAAGCTTTGCGCCGCTACCATAGCCGCAAAGTTAAAGCCAGAAGTTTCGAGGAAGGCGACCTTGTTCTTCGGCGCATTCAGTCCGCCAAGAATTCCAACAAGTTGACGCCGAAGTGGGAAGGCCCTTATCGGGTGAAACGAGTCACTAGGCCTGGCGCTGTCCGCCTTGAGACCGAAGATGGCGTACCGGTGAACAACTCCTGGAACATTGAGCATCTTCGTAAGTTTTACCCGTAGGGCGCGGTTGCCGGAACCCGTTCCGGCAACCACCTTTTGTACCAGTATTGCCGATGTTGCATGTAATCCTTTGTACAAAGCCGGGCGCAGATCCCGTGCATAAGTAAAGCTCATGTGCTCCGCACATCTTGTCAATTTCATGCTTTTTACTTTATATTTGCATGCGTTATCTGACACTTTGTGCAGCACCTACCCCCGGTAAGCAATAACGAGCTATAAGGCTCCATGCCTTTATTTTCTCTTCTTTCTTTTTCTCAAAAGGAAAGGAAGATTCCCTCGCACACAAGTTTGCCGGGGGGAATGAAGAAGATAATGATGTGGACCAGACATCGTTCAAGGAAGTTTTGCCTTACCGGGAAGCAAACGACAGAAAAGCTAAGTTGCTAAAGTTTGAGGAATCAGTTTTAAATTTTTAAGTTATCTCCTCGAACGACCGTACTTTGTATGGAAAACTTGTGCGCGAAGGATCCAACTCGTAGCTAGTTGCGCCCTTACTTTGTTTCGAGTCCGCTCAACAATTTAAGTGAGCTGCGACTAGTTGCGACAAGGTTTCTTGTCGGAAGCAGCACCGCCAGCAGGCTGCTGACGTCCCGCACTCAACGCTCGCGGCCCAGGTGCCTGCACCGACAAGTTCCCTAAAAGTGTAGGGTAAAAACATACAAAGGAAGGAAACAAGTAAAAGGAATAACATAGCAAATCTCTACCCAAAATAGAGTTATATTACAAGATAGCTTGTCGCGGCTCTAATAGATGTTCTCGTAACATGACCAGCAGCGACAAAGAGAAAGAGAAAACGGGCGGCCTAATCTACACGATCGCCCTCAACCCTCTTGATCTCGCTCACCTTGTCCACAATGGGTGCGACAAGGGCCTTGAGCGCATCCAGATCAGCATCCGGCGGCAAGGATTTGAGGACGTTGGTGAGGTTGAGGCCTGGATTGCGGAAGGCCACCTTCACCAGCACCTTCTGAAGAACCCCCGCGCAGATCCTGCGCGACTCGTCGGCCAGCTGCTTTGGGATCTTCTCCCGGAGTCGCTGGAGGGCCGTCGCCACGCCCTTGAAGAACAGGCTGAGCTTGGCGCTGGGTTGGAGGTGCTCGTCGGAGGAGTACCCGAGCTCCTCCATCCCCAGCTGCGCCAGCTCCCCGTCGATGGCGGCGGCAATATTCACCAGACCCTCAGTCCAGTGCTCCACAGTCTCCCTGAAGGCGTCGTGGGCGGCAGCAGCATTCGCCAGCAGCGCCTCGTCGGCCTTGATCTTCTCCGACAAGGCCACCTCCCGCTCCCTGGCGCCGTCCAGCGTCTGAGTCAAAGTAGCCAACTTCAACTCAAGATCCGCATTGGAGTCCTTGGCGGCGCTAAGCTCCTTGCTCCTCTCTGCGAGGAGACCTTGCAGCTCACCATGAGCGGCAGCATCCTTCTCGCGCTCACGCTTGAGAGCGGCAAGCTCCTCGCCGCTCGCCCGGAGATCGGCTTCCAGCTGCGCCACCTTTGTCTCTAGCTCCTTCTTGGCGGCCTCGGCAGCTGCGGCAGCATCCTTTGCCTCCTTGAGAGCCCCGCCAATCGCTTGCTCGCGCGCGGCAAGCTCCTCCTCGTGGCTGTCAAGATTGACCTTGGCTGCGCCAACTCTCCTTCCTGCGCGAATAAGTTTTCGGCGACAAGCCGTTGCTTCTCTTCAACTTCAGCCTTCTCGAGGAGGAAGGCTTTCCGCTCCTCGAGAAGTTGCTCCCGCTCCTCCGCCAAGGACCGGAGAGCTTCCTGCCTGAGGCCTCGGAGCTCCTCCGCGCGCTTCTCAATATCAACTCCCGCCTTCGTGACAAGCGCTTCTCGGGAGGCCAGCTTGGCTTGTCGGGCACGGTAGAGCGACGTCAGCTTCCGCAGCAGCCGCTCCTCTTCAGGCTCGTCGCTGCTGCTGCTTGGCGCGTTGACTACCGTCAACCCTGCGGAGGCGAGCACCTCTCCATCCAAGGTTTCTCCCTCGACCGGCGCCCTGGAGCTTGACGCCTAGGGGAGCTTGATGAAGATACTGTCGCCGGCCTTCAAGTAGGCACCGGACTTGGGCTCTTCGGAGCCTGGCGCTGCAGCTCGGCGGAGGGATCTGCGGCCGGCGTAGCACCTGGCGCTCCTGCGGCCTTGCGGCCATCAGTGCGATCGCCGGATTCCTCGCCTGCATCTGCGGCGGCAGCCTTGGCGGCCTCTTCGCCGACGGGATTGTCAGCACCGGCCTCCTCTTCGGTGGCCGTGGCGTCGTCGTTGTTGCCGCGCACGTTCTCCTCACTGGTGGCCTCAGTTTCCATGGGCTCCGTGGCAAGTGGATCTGACGACCGAAGAGGGGAGAAAGGTCAAGCGAATATTCAAAAAGAAAATCAGAAGAAGAAGATCCCAAGGGAAGTTTTCAGGCAAGAAAATTACCTGTGCTAGGATCTGCGGTCGCGGTCTCAACCGCCGGAGGATCACTGGTGCCGTCTCTTGCCGGAGAACTGTCCCTTGCCGGAGAGTTCTCCCTTGCCGGAGAGCGCTCCCTTGCCGGGGACTCCTCCCTTGGCGGCGTAGTCGAAGCAGATGGCACTTTGGGAGCAGCTTCCGGGCATTCCTGGTGAGGCTGTTCTGCTCCTACACAAATCCAACAGTCAAGATATCAGTAGAGAAAAGAGCACCCATGCACGCCTGACAGCAGGAAGTAAACTATAAACTTACGCTGGGGGCTGCGCTGGGGGCTGCTTTGGGGAGTAGTTGCCGGGTCCGTCAAGGTGGTCCCAGACACAGCCCCTACTGACACGGTAAGATCATCTTCGATGACAATCACCGGGGCCTTGGCTCTCTTCGCCGCTCTCTGGGCCAGCGTCCTGAAAAGGAATGGATTCAGATCGAAGCAAGTCAGATACAAGACGAAAGCCAACAAAGATCGAAGAACAACAAGAACGGCAAGGGATCTTACTCTTCTTCTTCCTCGTCGGAGCTGAGCGCGGTGAGATCGAAGTCCAGCTTGCCTCCGGTGCGACGAGGCGGAGGAGTAGGCTCCCTCGCCCGCTTGGCAGGAGCAGTGGCAGTGGACCGGGAAGACCCCGCTCCAGTTGCCGCAGCGGCGTGAGGCGCTCCCGCGGCAACAGTGCTTGCCGCGGTAGAGCGTGTCGCACGGCTCGGCGGCTGTTGGCTCGTCTGCCGCCCCGCTGCGTCCCCGGCCTTGCGGAGACGCCTCCTTGCCGGAGCCGGGGGCTCCGCCTGCGGCAAGCTATCTGAAGGTTCGGGCTCTTCCTCGCCGGGCTCGCTCGGCTCAGCTTCAGGGCCGGCAAGATCTTCCTCGCCGGCAAACTCGTCGCGCTCGGCAAGGCTTGCCGCCTCTACTGCCTCTGCCTCCTCCACGGTGAACCCGAACTCGCCCGCGGCAACTGCTGCCGCCACCTCTTCCAGCCTGGTGGCGATGCGTTGCATCTCGTCATCAGTGGTGTCGCGGGTGAGGCTCTTCTGCTCATCAGCGTGGACCGGCACTTCTACCAAGTCGTCGAAGAACGCCCGCATGACGTCATCTGCAGGTTCTTGCCAAGTTGGGGCGATTCCGTGCGAATCGCACAACGGCATCATTGCGCGGATCCGGTCGAGCGAAGAATTGTTGCACAACGGAACAACATTCCTCGGCAACGTGAATGGATGCTGAGGATCGCGTTTGAACAGCTCCAGGAGCATCGCATCCAGCTCCAGGACGGTGAAGTTGATGTTGAGGCCCGGGCGCAGCCTCATGATATCCGCCGAGTTCTTGAACTCCCAGGCGGGTCTCCCCCTCTCCTGCAGGGGGGCGATGCGGCGACGAAGGAAATCTGCGCCAACTGCGCCCACAGTGAGCCCGGCAAGCCTGAGGTGGAGGATCCGGGTGACGGCAATCTTCAGCCTGTCCTCCTCCGGGGCCACGTTTCTCCAATCGTTGCCGCGCACTATTGGGGCTTGGCGCAGGGCAGTAAATGGCTACGGGTTCTCCTCGACGATCCAGCACCACTCAGCTCTCCACTCCTCCCATTTGCTGCGGAGCTCTCCCTCCAGATAGGCTTCCTTCTTGCCGACCCTCGAGATCCAAGCGATTCCTCCGGCAAGGGGCTCCCCTCTCTCGACTCGAGGCATGAAGAAGTGGCGGAAAAGGGCTACGTTTGGGTGGACTCTGACAAAGTTTTCGTACAGATGTGCGAAAACTGCCATGGTCAGAACGGCATTGGGGGTGAAGTCAAGGAGGCGGAACCTGTAGGTGTTCATGATATCGCAGAAGAATTCAGAGAAGGGCGGGCAGAGCCCGCAGTAGAAGAATAACGCGAAGAAGGGTTACCCATTCAGAGCCAATCTCGAAGCGCTGGCCGGGAGTACCTTCGTGCGTGGATGCGCTCGCGTCTCCGTCGACCAGAAGAGGTAGTAGTACTCCCTCAGCTCCTTCGCGTCAAGCTGAGGGGGGAAAATGGCCCGCTCCTTTCGCAGCGCCGCGAGCCGCTGCGCCTCGGCCGATTTCATGCCCTTCCCCTTGTCGGCTTTCGGAGCCATGGCGGAGGTGGCGGGGGAGATCGGCAGCGTTGGTGGGGCTGGTGGCAATGGGGGGCGGAGCGCTGCTCTCTTTCGGCTTCGGGAAGAAGGGGGGAGCGGCGGAGATTTTCGAGAATGAAGTAGCAACCGGCGAAGTAGGCAAACTGCCCCTGTTTCCCCTGCTTATAAAGAGGGAGGGGGCGGACGTTTCGCCCTTCCGAATAAAGAAACCACCCACGATCTCTCCCACGATGCCGCATTCGACGCGTGCCGTTGGGGAGGGCGCGGTGGATACGGAGTAAGATACGGCGTAATCCAGGCCGCGCGTGCCCGTGCCCTGTTTTGGGCCTGGCCCAACAGCGCTCGGCACCGTGTGTGGCCCAGGCCCGGGGGCTCCTGTCGGTGTACTAGAGTAGGGGTACCCTAGTATCCCGAACTTGTGCACGGGCAGTTGCAGCGCCCCGCGGCAAGGCTTGCCGGATGACCGCCGAGGCCCTCCATGGTTCCTTTGGAGCCATTCAAGAACAAAGTATTTAAGCTCAGGAGACAAGGCCCCGGCAAGAGGAGCTTGCCGGGAAGGCCAACCAAGGCATTTCAAGGAACTTGCCGCGACGCGTCGCGCGTCCCGGCAAGGCCCGGTGAGCGACAAGCTTCCGGACCCGACAAGACAACAGCCGCGGCAAGGCGCTTGCCGCGGCAGGCTACCACTCTGTACCCACGCTCCAGCACATCCACCAACGTGTCGCTCTGGGGGCCTTTCCAGGCGCGCGTGGCGAGAGGCTGTGCAGCCAGCGGTGCGCGGTGGCATGCGAAGCTGACAAGACTGCCATCGTGGCGAGCGGTGGCGCCCCTGACGGTCCCTTTCTACACCGTTTGGGCGACGCGGACGGGCATTTAGTGCCTTTGTCCCCTGCCGTCAGGGTTAGGTAGGATGCACTATGCAGGTGGTTGTACCAACCGCAACTTCTTTTCCATTTTTACCCTCATCTGCGTTGCCACCTGTCGGTGACCCCTTGAACATATAAAAGGAGGCCCATGCGCAACGTAGAGGAGGTTTGGAACCCAGAAAAGACACACACTCGGTCTCGTTAGCAGCTAGAGTGTATTGTAGCATTCAGCGCTCCCGAGCAAGAACACAATATAATCAGACAAGCAGCAGTAGGAGTATTATCTCTCCGGAGAGCTCCGAAGCTGGGTAAACCGCTCGTGTGCTTTGCCTCGATCTGCTCTTTGTGTGATCTCCACCCCCCGCCGAACCGAAAGGGGCCCGGTCCGCCGGCCCCATAGGTGTTCGTGGATCAGCTTCCCCGACACTGGCTAGCTAGCTGTTGTGTTCGCGCAGTGGTAGAGCCTCCACGAATATCTGCATGCCACCACGCAAGCACCTGCTTAGTTGGCACGCTGGTCGTTGCACTAGAGTGGCGGTGAGGTGACAAATCTTCACCGGGCACGGGCCTGGCCGTGGCCTAGCAATCTACCCCGGCATGGCTTGCCGGGGGCCTCGCGATCGTCCCCGGCAAGGGTCTTCCCGGGGGTCTTCGTCTTCTGGTCCCACATGGACCTGCAGGTCATCAATGTTCATGAAGATCTGCATGCTACCACGCATGCGTTCCCAAATCTTGGCCTTAACATTGTCAGTAGTGTTAGACCTCTCAGCCTCAAGGGTGATGGCCTTGCTGGTGCTTCGCAGGTCGCCCCGGTAAGACGCAAGCCGCCCCGGCAAGGATGTTGCCGGGGGAGGTCCAGCTTGTCTTCTGCTCCTTGTT
Source organism: Triticum aestivum (assembly GCF_018294505.1). Lineage (NCBI taxonomy): Eukaryota > Viridiplantae > Streptophyta > Magnoliopsida > Poales > Poaceae > Triticum > Triticum aestivum. Next base: position 323,865,646 of record NC_057801.1, on the reverse strand, counting down.
CCTTGACTTGATTAGTGTCTTGGTAGTCTTGTGTTTTGTCTTCTGCTGTCCTGCCGGGCCCAGCCACAGGCGTGGCTACAACTGCCCATGCATAAATAAGGGGTACAAAAGAGCCCATACTTTTGTATACCGACACTTAATTTGTCATAATTTTAGGGGTTACATAAGTATGGTTTTTTGTTCAGATAAATACACATTGTTTTGTTTTACACAGATTATATTTTTATTGCACGGTGTGCTTATTTTAATGATACTATTGATTATATCGGGGGGTATAAGATGGAGAAGTTACAATATAGTAGGGATTATGCAACAAAAAATATGAAAGCGTTTACACCAGTACATAAAGTGTATGATTTGTTGATTATACTAATTGATCTCACAAAGTTTCTGTTGAGTTTCTTTCTGTGCTGAAGTTTTCAACTTTTGGGTGAGATCACGATGGATGAAGCAATAATGAGCTGCAAGAACCTAAGCTTGGGGATGCCCAAGGCACCCCAAGGTAATATTCAAGGAAAAATACCCAAGCGTCTAAGCTTGGGGATGCCTCGAATGGCATCCCCTCTTTCATCTACAATTCATCGGTATGTTAGTTGGAGTTATATTTTTATTCATCACATGATATGAGTTTTACTTGGAGCGTCGTGATAACCCACAAGTATAGGAGGTCGTTTGTTGCTTTTTCAATAAATAAGAGTGCCGAACCCAACGAGGAGCTAAAGGTAGAATTTATATTCTCTTCAAGTTCTATCGACCACCGATACAACTCTACGAACACTTAATGTTCGTGTTACCTAGAACAAGGATAAGACTACTTTGTAGGTGTAATAGGACAAGTTTGCAAGAGTAAAACTAGAAGTACTTAACTATATAATAAAAGTTAATTTTTTAGTAGAGAGCTTTTCATAACACAAAGAGAAAGATTGTCCATCAACTATTGGATATAACACGATAGATACTTATCATATGCAATGAGGGAGAGGCATACACTAACACAATTTCTATACTTGGATCATGTGCACTTATGCTTGGATATCTAGAAAGCACCAGCAACTACAAAGATGATTAAGGTAAACCCCAACAATAGCATTAAGTAACATGTCCTCTTTACTCCCATGCGCAACAACCCCCTTGCTCCGGTATAAGCTTCTATCAGTCTCGCCACCCACTATAAGTGAATCATGAATGTATCCCACATGCGTGCGACACGAAGGGCACCATAGGACACCACTAATTTAACACACAACTCATATCAATTACACTGTACCACAATTAACCCGTAGGACAAAAAAATCTACTCAAACATCATAGGATTGCCACATGTCATTGGATAATAATATATAGCATTAAGCACCATGTTTAAGTAGAGATTACAGCAGTGAGAAAAGGTGTTACACCACTGCATAGAGTGGGAGAGAGTTGGTGATGGCAGTGGCGAAGTTGTTGGTGTAGATCGCCACCACGACGATTCCCCATGTGGCGCTATGAAGGCACCAAAAGAGAGGGGGGAGAGAAACCCCTTCCATCTTGTTATTTCTTGCCCCCCAGATGGGAGGAGGGTATCACACTACAAAAATAGACATGTCCGTGACATTTTGGGCCGAACGAATTTTTTTCTGTCATTCTTATGACACTTCTATGCCGATGATTGTGACAAAACCAGGTATCATTATAGATGTGGTGGGATCCTACTTCAGTGATCGCTGTTGGGTTGCCTCTTGATGAGCAGTGACCGTTGCTACTGTGCACGCGGTACGTAGAATGATTCGAGACATTGTGAGTCGAGCCGCTTGGTTGGCTGTGGATGGACTGTTCCCGGTGGGGCTTGGATGTACAGGCCCCCGTGGAGGATCATTGAACAGCAGCTGGTGGAGGCTGGATGAACAGTAGTTGTGGATGGTACCCAGAGGAGGCTAGAGGAGGTTGAAGGTGGATGTACAGTAGACCATGGAGGCTGGAGCGAGGTAGTAGACGATGGATGAACAAGACCCCATTTTGAGCATAGGCGCTCCAACATAAGTCCATTTCCTCCATTGCGGTACGCCACACCCCTCCCGATCAACAGGACCCTGTTTCGACCGTAGGCGCTCCAACACAAGTCCTTTTCCTCTGTTTTGTGGTATGCCAGACCCTTTCATACGACAACACCCCGTTTCGACCGTACGCGGTCGAACAGAAGGTCAGTTTCCTCCGTTCTGTTGTATGCCATACCTCGTTTCGGCTGTTCCATCCAAGCCGGTTGCCTCCCGATGAACACGACGTATTCCATTACCTCCCGTTGAACACGACGCATTCCGTTGCCTCCCAATGAACATGACACAGTTTCTTTGTTCCGACCTAGCCGGTAGGCTTCCAATGAACAGGATGTCGTTGCTGCTGTCTGTTTCCTCTCCATGTAGATGATCCCTGGCCGTACGTATGTGCGAGTACGCATTCGAGACCTCGCCCGTATGCACGTACGTGTCCGTATTTTTTGCCATCTGGCTGTACATATGTGTACACGGTTTTCACTGGACTGCCTGAACTACTATCACTCCTTACTCGGCCACGGTTCATCGTGGCAGACAGATTGGTCGACCGGTATGTACACATACAACACTACGTACGCTTTGACAGGGCGTGTCCCAGCTATCAGGGAGCGTAAAGAGGCACTTCCTTGCGTGCGAATATATAGCTGGCGGGTCCAAGCGGTCAGGGGCGGAATCATATATTTTTGGCCCTTAATAAGGAGGCACTTCCTTGCATGCAAAGATGTTGTTGGTAGGTCCCAGTTGTCAGGGGCAGGCATAAGGAGGCACTTCCTTCCTTGTGAAGATATACGTGGTGGGCCCCAACTTTCAGGGGGAGGAATAATTTTATTTTCACGTAATAACGACGCGGTCGCATGCGTGCGTCCATGGACCTAGTGCATCCCCACTGCCAGCCTCTCCACGTACAATCCTCTTCCGACGACTCTTGTTTGTTGAACATCTTGACCACGCCGGGCCAAGCGCACCAAGGCGATGGACGACGGCGAGGCCACGTACGGCAACGAGCCGGTGATTGGAAGATGCGGTAATGGAGTCACAGATGGAGAGGTGTACAAGGGTTAACTTGTTCTGGTGCGGTGTGCTTCGGCAGTCGGTGGAGAATAACAGGAGGTGTGAAGGGGTGGAGGATGGCTTGGTCGGCAGTGGGGTAGCGCTTCGAAGCGAAGCGTGCTAAGCAGAGCTATTAGTAGCCGGAGGTGGGAGTAAGTGGTCCCGGTGGCGCTGGAGGAAGAAGACGAGAGATTCAAGATGAATGTCGGTTGTTGAATGTAAATCCAACGACTATCGATGTCAGAATCATTTGTTGACTAAGTTGAGAATGCCTTGAGTTGGCTTCGACCTATTGGCCCACATTTTAGCCTCCAAAAATGTCGCACATATTCAGCTCATTTTTTTAGAATTTACAGTCCATTCGTTGCGACGGGTGAGCAAATAATGTAGTGTCCATGCGGCCCATTTATTTTTTTCTAAAAAAACTATAGCCCATTCACACTTTCTAGAAATACACGAATTTTCTGCCCTAGGTGAACAAATAATGTAGCATCCATGCGGCCCATTTATTTTTTCCTAACAAATTACAGCCCATTTGCACTTTGCTAGGCTGGTTCTAATTATAATGTTGGGTTGGGCCCAACAATGTTATCAAAAAATAAACATGGTCTGAGCATTTTGTTGTAAATATATTTAAATAATAAATGTTTTATTTACATTGGTCCATAAATCTTACCAAGCTTTTGTACACAATCACCTGTTTTTTCATTGACCTTAAGTAAAAAAACCAGGATTTTATTGTTAAAAATTTATTTTTATAAGTTCATAATACATGGGATATATTTTTTCTTATATATGTAAGTGTCTGTTAAATATATGATGATGATAATAACAATAATATATAATAACATATAAAATAATATAAATATATATAATATAGTTAGATGGGAACATAAGTTGGACCTGGCATTCCTATTCTTATATAGAAAAATAGAACAGACCTCTGCGTTTTCTTCAAAAAAAATACATAATTTGGGATGCGTATGTTTAAGCACACATAAAACCTAGGATGGGAGGGCCATGGGCTGGTCGATACATGACAGCCTCAAACAAATATAAACCGGCAATGTCGTGGGCTGCACATATTAAAAAAGAAAGCCTAGACTGGGCAGCCCACAACCCAGCTGATACTTGTTGGCCCACTAAATACTAAATGATACATGCGAGCTCCCCAATGACTAGCTTTGTTGGAAATTTATCTCCTTTTGTAACTACGTTGACAAACCCATGGCCCCCAACGTCAGTATAGCATTAGGAGGAAGTATTTTTTCAATGAGGCACTTGCTTGCATACGGCCATGGACCTGGTAGGGCCATAGACGTGCTACAGTAGTGGTAGATGTTGTGCCTAATTTCTAGCGAAAGTACTAGAGTAGCCCAGTGGTCAAGTTTCACTCCCCAACCGCTGCTCCCCGGGTTCGATTCCACCTAATGTAGTGAAACTGTCCATGAATTTTTTGCCTATACCTCTAATATATAGGTGCCCATTGTCATCTACGCACACCACCTCCAACACACTCAACATTGTGTGGGAATTTTGAAAATAGCATTGCATCATATGAAGATGTGCTATGCATGAATGTTGATCAACATGATGTTAACTGGCTGGTAGTTCCATATCTGGCCATGAATAAAACTTCCAACATGATGTTATCCTTGTTTGAAAAGGGCGTGTTAATATCAATACTCTGCCTCGAAAACTTGCAGTTTCTTACCTGAAACTGAAACTTGCAGTTCCTTCTCTGAGAATCACATTATCTCCACTTTTATACGAAACTACATTTTTTAAAGTGCTAAAAATAGATCCCTAGAATTCATAAAATACTTCATATGCTCAATACTACAAATGTGAAATTCAAAAGACATTCATATATGAAAGTACTCTCAAATCTGAAACACAAAACAGAACCTGCAAATATTGACAACCCTAAGCTCCTCGTCGGACTATTTGGGGGGGGGAGGGGAGTCCCCTCCTATTTCTCAGCGGCAGACATCCGCCCCGTGGGACGAGGTGAATGGCGAGGGAGAGGATGGCGAGGAAGCGTCGTCGCGCCAACTATTTTTCTCCTCTTGTAGTTGGGCTCAGTCGACGAAGACTCAACCGGCTCGCTCTGCCACGGCACTCTTACAAATGGCACCATGTAGATGTTGGACCCCTCAATCTCGGGTGGATCCTCCATCTTGGATTGATACTCCCACTACCGCAGCCTCACGATCGGATCCGATGAATTTGTTTGCTCCATGGACCAGAGGAGCAGCTCTATGTACTACCACGTGACTCCCTCCCGGTGTATCACCTCCTTTTCCCTCTTTTCCAGATATTTGGCCATCGCTTTCACCGTCGCCGCTAATTGCTCCGTGTTGTCAAAACAAGAATGTATCTCCAACATCCTAGATAGTTTCACAGGGTCGCCGCCTGCGAGACACATGTATCAGTTGTACTCCTCCATCGATCTACTTCTCCGCATCACCTTCACTCGCCGGTAGTGGTTTCTGAATGGAAGAGGAGAGGAGCGGTGCTAGTTTTGGATCCGAATGGGAGCGGGGCAGAAGTGGTTTTCAAATGGAAGAGGAGAGTGATAAGCCACAAGTATAGGGGATCGCAATAGTTTTCGTGGGTAGAGTATTCAACCCAAACTTATTGATTCGACACAAGGGGAGCCAAAGAATATTCTGAAGTATTAGTAGTTGAGTTTTCAATTCAACCACACCTGAAAGACTTAATATCTGCTGCAAAGTATTTAGTAGCAAAGTAGTATGGAAGTAACGGTAACAGTCGCAAAAGTAACAATAATAGTTTTATAGCAATCATAAAAGTGGCAATGGAGAAGTAACTTAGCAAAGATCAATATGGAACGAGCTCTTAGGCAATGGATCAATGATGGATAATTATGTCGGATGCAATTCATCATGCAATAGTTATAACATAGGGTGACACAGAACTAGCTCCAGTTCATCAATATAATGTAGGCATGTATTCCAAATATAGTCATACGTGCTTATGGAAAAGAACTTGCATGACATCTTTTGTCCTACCCTCCCATGGCAGTGGAGTCCTATTGGAAACTAAGGGATATTAAGGCCTCCTTTTAATAGAGTACTGGACCAAAGCATTACCACTTAGTGAATACATGAACTCCTCAAACTACGGTCATCACCGGGAAGTGTCCCGACCATTGTCACTCTGGGGTTTGCCGGATCATAACACGTAGTAGGTGACTATAACTTGCAAGATAGGATCAAGAACGCTCATATATTCATGAAAACATAATAGCTTCAGATCTGAAATGATGGCACTTGGGCCCTGGTGACAAGCATTAAGCATGGCAAAGTCATAGCAACATCAATCTTAGAACATAATGGATACTAGGGATCAAACCCTAAAAAAACTAACTCGATTATATCGTCAATCTCATCCAACCCATCACCGTCCAGCAAGCCTACGATGGGATTACTCATGCACGGCGGTGAGCATCATGAAATTGGTGATGGAGGATGGTTGATGATGACGATGGCGATAGATTCCCCTCTCCGGAGCCCCGAACAGACTCTAGATCAGCCCTCATGAGGAAGAATAGGGATTGGTGGCGGCTCTGTATCGTAAAACACGATGAATCCTTATCTCTGTTTTTTTCTCCCTGAACGTGAATATATAGAGTTGGAGTTGAATTCGGTGGATGTCCAGGGGACCCACGAGGCAGGGGGGCGCCGCCTAGGGGGGCGCCCTGCACCCTCGTGGACAGGATGTGGGCCCCCTTCTCTTGATTCGTTCACCAATATTTTTTATTAATTCCAAAGCCTGACTCTATGAAGCTTCAGGTCATTCCGAGAACTTTTATTTCTGCACAAAAATAGCACCATGGCAATTCTGCTAGAAACAGCGCCAGTCCAGGTTAGTTCCATTCAAATCATGCAAATTAGAGTCCAAAACAAGGGCAAAAGTGTTTGGAAAAGTAGATACGTTGGAGACGTATCAACTGCCCCAAGCTTAAACCTTTGCTTGTCCTCAAGAAATTCAGTTGACAAACTGTAAGTGATAAAGAAAAACTTTTACAAACTCTGTCGGATCTTGTTCTTGCAAATATGTAAAGCCAGCATTCAAGTTTTCAACAAAGATTATGAACTAACCACATTCACAATAACATTTAGGTCTCACATTTACTCATATCAATGGCATAATCAACTAGCGAGCAATAATAGTAAATCTAGGATGACAACACTTTCTCAAAATAATTATAATATGCATAACAAAATGGTATCTCGCTAGCCCTTTCTGAGACCGCAAAACATAAATGCAGAGCACCCCTGAAGATCAAGGACTGACTAAACATTGTAATTCATGGTAAAGGAGATCCAGTCATACTCAATATAAATTAATAACAATGCATACAAATGACAATAGTGCTCTCCAACTTATGCTTTTTAATAAGAGGATAATTACTCAACATAAAAATAAATAGATAGGCCCTTCGCAGAGGGAAGCAGGGATTTGCAGAGGTGCTAGAGCTCGAGTTTTGAAATAGAGATAAATAATATTTTGAGCAGCATACTTTCATTGTCAACATAACAATCAAGAGATCTCGATATCTTCCATGCTACATACATTATAGGCGGTTCGCAAACAGAATGGTAAGGTTTATACTCCCCCACCACCAACAAGCACATTCCACGGCTGGTCCGAAACAATGGGTACCGTCCAACTAACAACAATACTGGGGGAGTTTTGTTTGCAATTAGTTTGATTTGATTTGAGCATGGGACTGGTCATCCCGGTTACCGTCCATTTTCTCGTGAATGATGAGAGGAGTCCACTCATCATGAGAATAACACAGCTAGCATGGAAGATATAGACAGCCCTAGTTGATAGATGAGCTATTTGAGCATTCAAAACAAAATTTCATTTGAAGGTTTAGAGTTTGGCACATACAAATTTACTTGGAACGGCAGGTAAATAACGCGTAAAGGTAGGTACGGTGGACTCATATGGAACAACTTTGGGGTTTATGGAAGTGGATGCACAAGTAGTATTCCCTCTTAGTACAAGTGAAGGCTAGAAAGAGACTGGGAAGCGACCAACTAGAGAGCGACAACAGTCATGAACATGCATTAGGATTAACCAACAATGAGTGCAAGCATGAATAGGATATAAATCACCATGAACATAAATATCGTGGAGTGTACGTTGATTTTGTTTCAACTACATGCATGAACATGTGCCAATTCAAGCCACTCGAATCATTCAAAGGAGGATACAACCCTATCATACCACATCACAACCACTTTAATAGCATGTTGGCATGCAATGTAAACCATTATAAACTCCTGGCTAATTAAGCATGGCATGAGTAACTATAATCTCTAATTGTCATTGCAAACATGTTTCATTTATAGTGGGCTGAGTCAGGAACGATGGACTAATCATATTTACAAAAACAAGATAGGTCGAGTTCATACCAGCTTTTCCTCATCTCAATCATTTCATCATATATCGTCATTATTGCCTTTCACTTGCACGACCACACAGTGTGGATAATAATAATAGTGCATGTGCATTGGACTAAGCTGGAATCTGCAAACATTTAATTCAAAGGAGAAGACAAAGTAATATGGGTTGTTTGTTAGATAAATAATATTGCATATGAGAACCACTCATCATTTTCATCGTGGTCTTCTCCTCTCGACCCCCAAAGAAAAGAAAAGAATTTCAAAGGAACACACTGAAATATTTTTGGAGTTTTTGTTTTAATATTACTACTACAAGCATGGAAACCAAACTAGCTAAAAGCTATAACTAATTTTTTTTGGTTTTTCTCAAAGTTTTTCAAATGCACAAGAATAAAGCAAGAAAAGAAAATAAACAAGCATGGATAGTACAATGAGAAACTATGAACAACGACAACTAGAATGAGTGTGTGAACATGAATGTAATGTCAGTGAGAAATATGTACTACCCCAAGCTTAGGCTTTTGGCCTAAGTTGGTCTATGCCCATGGATCAAAGTGGTCCTCCCCGGTGTATTGAGGAGGGTCCTTGGGGTGCCACTGGTTAGTGAGCTCCTCCGGATCCCACAGATAAATAGACTCTAGATATGGATCAAGAGGTGGCTCAGGCTCAGGCTCTGGGGCTCGTGTCAGCTCCTAGTATGCATAAATGTCATCGGGCATGATCAGGTAGGTGCCTGAATGTATGTTAAACAAAGATGGTGCAAGAAAGGTAATAGTCTCACAAGTAGTTTTACTAAATACCAAGTTATAGTTAAGTCTCTTCTTCTTATCTTTAACAATAAAATCATGTGCTACCATACTCTTATAGTCTATGAAAATAGTGGGCATCACCTTTTCCTCTTCCTCAAAATGCCCAATAGGTATCTCAGATTGTTTAGCAAGGCGTGAAGCAAACATACCTCAAAAAATGGGGCTCTTTGAATGGTTCAGACTCAACCGTTTAGCAAATATGGCGCCTAAACTGGAAGTTCTATCATGGAATAGGGCATGGAGCAAAACAACAAGGTCAGGAGCACTGAGGCCCCCACTGTTCCTGCGACCAATTAAACATCTACTAGCAAATATTGCATAGTAACGTAGAACAGGAAAATGCACACTAGTAATCCTTGCATCTGACACTTTTCTCATTTCTCCAACAACAATGTTATCAATAAATTCATCCACTTCATCAGGATGTGGTTCCTCGATGCTGCCCTCAAAGGGCAACATGCAAATCACACAAAAATCAGAGTGACATCTCCTTAAACTCATCATATAAATAAAAGTCCACCGAAGGTGGTGATCTCCTAGCATGGAAATGAATATTTTGCAGGAAAATATTAGTGAGTAGGAGATACTGTTCACACTGGTCGTGGATGAAGTCGGTGATGTCTGCATTCTCAGCGAAATAATAAAAGTCTTCATCAATTCCAGCGGCTCTCAAGAATGCATCACAAGGTCATTCACATGGCCGAACCTCTGTGGTGCGAGGATGATTGTACTTGGGATTTTTATTCTCTTCATTCCACTTTTCCTTCGAGCTTTTGCTCGAGGAGCCTCTCAACAATCTCTTCAACATTTTCTTCCTCTAAAAAATTCTGAAATTTTTAGTGACTCAAAATAGAAGTGGAGCAAACTCGACAAAATTGATAGCAACTACTCCCACAAGTGCCTAGAGGCTATATCATGCATTAAAACTACTTTAGACCATATAAATTTGACATGCAAGCTCAAGAACAGGGTCACCTAAGCAACAAAAATTTCAATAAATAAAGCACTAGAACAAAAACTAATCGGACCATTGGATGAGTCACATACCGAAGAAAAATTCCCCAAAGCAGTTTTGTGAATGGAGCTTCGAGCTAGGAGATCGAAAACGGTAGCAAAATCAGCGGAACACGAGTTTGAGCTACGAGATGATTTTGTCTGGAGTAAGACGAAGTTTGTGCATACTGGAATAAGTGGAGGGGGCCACCTGGGGCCCAGAAGGAAGGGGCGCACCCATGGGGTAGGGTGTGCCCTCCACCCTCGTGACCAAATGGTGGGTCCTCTTGGTTTGTTCTAAGTGACAGAAATTCTCAAATATTATACAAAAAATCATACTCAATTCTCAGGGCATTTGGAGAACTTTTATTTTCGGGATATTTTTTTATTGCACGGATAATTCAGAAAACAAGCAGAAAAATACTATTTTTGATTTATTAAATCTAAATAGCAGAAGGTAAAAGGTTGGTAGACAGAGTTTTGCTTTCTAATTCATCCATCTCATGCTCATCAAAAGGAATCCACTAACAAGGTTGATCAAGTCTTGTTAACAAACTTCTTCCGAATAACATGAAACTGCAGAATTTTCGAATAACACTAAGTTACCTCAACGGTGATATGCATGTCCCCAACAATAAGAATATCATATTTCTTTTTGATAGTATGAAGAGGGAATTCAAAACCTCCAATAGTAATCATTGGAATTTTTCCAATAGAATTGATACTATGAGCTTGAGGTTGTTTTTTCAGAAAACGTACCATATGCTCATTACCATTAACATGAAAAGTGACATTGCCTTTGTTGCAATCAATAATAGCGCGTGCGGTATTAAAAAAGAGTCTACCAAGGATGATCAACATACTGTCATCCTCGGGAATATCAAGAATAACAAATTCCGTTAAAATAGTAATGTTTGCAACCACAACAAGCACATCCTCACAAATACCGATGGGTATAGCAGTTGATTTATCAGCCATTCGCAAAGAGATTTTGGTAGGTGTCAATTTATTCAAATCAAGTCTACAATATAAAGAGAAAGGCATAACACTAACACCGGTTCCAAGATCACATAAAGCAGTTTTAACATAGTTTCGTTTAATGGAACATGGTATAGTTGGTATTCCTAGATCTCCAAGTTTCTTTGGTATTCCACCCTTAAAAGTATAATTAGCAAGCATGGTGGAAATTTCAGCTTCCAGTATCTTTATTTTATTTGTAACAATATCTTTGTAGCGATCAGACCTCAAGCGGTCAAGTGTCTGTGCATCAATGTCATCCCTGGATCGGTAATGCTGACACGCACAATACTCGAGGAATTATAACAGAGTTTCAATCAAACACTTATTACATCGAGTCCTCATAAAGATTATTATTACATAAATAAATCATGGATGAAGCCCATCTAAACTAGATAACAGCAGAAGGCTTCGAAGGTAAATGAGTCCATAAACTCCAATGGCATAGCTGAGTGCAAAACAACGACCTATCGCACCTTATTCGTCATCTGAGTAGTCTGCACCATAAGATGTTGCAGCCCAAAACGGGTCCGCAGATGGAATATGCTAGCATAGTTACACTATAAAGCAACGAAAATGCAAAGACTATATCTACATGCAATATTTAGCTCGTGGAGGATGTAAGTTTCATGGTTTTGCATAAAGCTAGTTTTCCCTACAACAAAGGAATAAATTTATTTAACTACACTCATGTTGCCCATTATTTGAGAAGGTTCCTCCAACTCAAATCCCAATTGAAAGTATCATCATTAACCCAACATCAATATTAATTAGCGTAACATGTTGAGATCACATCAATAGATTCAAGTACTAGATACTCAAGACGTCCATAACAGGGGACACGGCTAACCATGATTAGTTTATACACTCTCCAGAGGTTTGCGCCCTTTTCCCCACAAGACTCGACCATGTCCATGATCGGACGATCGAGACATAGCCTTTCTGAAGCATTAACTCTCTACTCCGGGTAGACAGAACCACCTACAACCCTCCACATCTTCTAGTCTACCTCTTCAAGAGCTCACGCAACTTACTCAACTATGCCAGAGCCCATATAGGCTTGTGGCTACACACAGAAGTTTCTAGCATGAATAATCTTATGATCCCTTTGAGCCTAGGTGGCATTCCATAGGATAATCACACCGGTACTGCGGGATTTCCAAAATAGACAACACTGGTTACTCCAGGTGCCTCAACCAATCCACCCAGATTTGTATTAGAGTTGCCACCTTAATGTTATCCATTATTAAATAACTCTCAAACTTCCATGTGTGAATCACGATCCAATCCCCATCTACGAGCATGGCTAAGCAATAATAAGCATAACGTATATTCCCGGGGTGATCAAAAAGGTATTAGCTTCCTACCTCAAGCACTAAAACCAAAACCACACGTTCCCAATCCTACCTATGCAAGTATTTGTGGGGCAGAACTAATGCATAGTAAAAACTGGGTATAAAAGAGTATGATGAAAGTGTAACTTGCCTTGTTGACAATATACAAGCTCTAGAGATTCGTAGTAACAAGCTTCGCAATCCGGGTAACCTAGCGTAGACAAACAATAGCATTCATAAGCAATCACTCAAACGAAACAAGAGAAAACTCGAGAAAAGATCCAAATCAAACACGAAACAAGCAACGGATTAAACAAACAAGAGTCAAAACCTAAAAGCATTATTAACATGTGAATTAGATCTTAATAGTAGGTACATGTGATTAGCTACGATTCGCAAAAAGATTCAACTCAAACGGAGCAACGAAACTCAAAATACGAATGAAATAAGATCGTTTACTAATCTGGGCTAAAGTCAAATTTTACAGTACCAAAATCATGTTCAAGTTGACTAACTGGAAAGTGGGCTTTGAGACAAATATTTAGGAGCTAGTTTTATCTAATTTGGATAAACAAGTAAAGAGTTATACTAGTTTGAAAATGAGGGGCTGAATCGCGATAAAAATAATCGCGGATAGGTCCCCGGCGATAATAAAATAGAACAATAAAAATCTATCGGACGAACGTCCGCTAACAGAGACAAACGAACGAAGTCGTTCATTAAAACTAACTAGCGAACGAACGTTCGCATGTTAGATCTAAACTGAAAAAAAAACTGAATTGATCTAATAAAAAAACAGATCTAGGGTTTATAAAAAAATGAACAGTTTTTACCGAAACGAAAGGAGGCGACAGCGGCAGCTTCCAGCGAGTCCAGCAAGGCGGGGCGGCGTGCGG